>NC_135749.1:24215000-24815000 GCF_041903045.1 Epinephelus lanceolatus
AAAACATGTTTTCAGTTATTTCACCTTTTTTGTTAAGTACATAACTCCACATGTGTTCATTCATAGTTTTGATGCCTTCAGTGAGAATCTACAATGTAAATAGTCATGAAAATAAAGAAAACGCATTGAATGAGAAGGTGTGTCCAAACTTTTGGTCTGTACTGTATATATATATATATATATATATATATATATATATATATATATATATATATATGAATAATTACAAAATAATTACAAGACACTGTCAACATATTCACATGGATTTACAGAATAAACAAAACCAAACTCAGCTATAATTAAACATTAAATAAGTTACAGTACTAATAAAAGCAATATAGATTTGAGTTGTGAGACAAAGCTCCACTGTCTGTTTAGGATCAGTTGAGATTGTCACGACGATGAGAAGAGCTGATCCACCTTAACAGTCCATCTTAAGTGAGCCTGGTCAGGTTCCAATGAGAGGCTAGCTTTGCTTGCTTACCCTTCACTTTACTCAGCAAGTGACAGGCAAGACTCAGAAACTTGTCTTTGGCCATGAAGAGTTGTAGTGTTTATACAGTGACAAATAGCCTAAACTGTACACACATTGCACTGCTCCGTTAATCTTCACACTCTCTGCTCCGGTTGCCGCAACCTCACTGTTACACATCACAGTCACATATACGCTCTCCCTCTTTCTTGCTTTCTCTCTTTTAGCTGCACACTCACTACGCACACAATTTGGTGCCGAAATGAGGCACCAGAATCTGCATTGTGATACGGTCTAGTAGTAGTGGTCTAGTAGGTACTGGGATTTGGTACCCAACCCTAAACTTCATACAGTGCTTTACAGATTTTGAACATCATCAATGAATGTCTTTTCTTGTCAAATATCTGGTGCAATTGGGCACACCTGCATTGTCACAAGTTTATTTATTTCCTCACAGTGACATCCCTAGTTGTGAGGCTGCCATCTTGTTTTCTAGATTGCATGTCTTTCTTTATTTAGATATAAACAAAGCTTGAAATACTGCTCTGTTCCCAGCTTTGTGACAATGCTTATAGTGTTAGAGAATCAAATTTGAGATACATGGTTTTCTTTGGACAGCAAGTGTACTTTTCTGTGATTGACAAGCTAACACTATGAACTTAATGCAGTAATACCTGCTGTTTGGAGGCTTAATAAGGTTAAAACAAACTCTAAATGGCTAAGTGTGCATGGTGTTTGCCTTAGTTCTTGTCAAAATGCCACAGATTGGCATTTGTGTGTCCTGTATTTTTTTGTCTGTGCTCCAATGGCCATGACAGCCCAGGTAACCCATCTCAGAGTGGCATAAGCCAGCCTGTCAGCAGATTCAGCCCTGTGTTTCCTGGACCCTGTTGATACCCTATACATAATGCCACACTAAGAAGCCCATTGCCAGCCTGTAATCCAAGCATCTTATCAAACCAATCAGCACTTTTCCAGCAAGAACACATCTCGACCGTGACAGAGGGGGGTTTCACAACATCTGGTGCTCGAAGAGAGGAAGGGAGGGAGAAAATGAGTGAAAAGAAAGTGTGAGAACAATCTTGATGCTCTGGTATGGAGATTTTAGATCAACACCACGTCCTGCTTTCTCTTTCGATACAGGTCAGTGAGCGGGCAGTCAGTTGTCAGTGCTTGCCTGCTGCAGAGTGGAGGCTGCTTGCAGTTATGCTATTGATGTTCTTGGCGGTAACATTTGTCACTGCACTCCCGCACAGTTCCTCTCTTCTTCTCTGTCTCTCACCCACACTAACCTCTTTCCTTTCCCTTTTCCCTGACCTTCTGTTTCCCATTTCCATTTCCTGTCCTCATTTTGTTTCTATCTGTCCTTCCCACCAGCCCAGCGCAGCGGTGAGAGGTTACCACAGCAGTAAGGCAGCAGCCACTGGTAGCAGTGGTGGTCAAGGGGCCTGGAGTGGCCCGTCCTTCACCCGTACAAATCTGCAGCACTACCTATCCCACCACCAACAACACCCGCATCACCACTCTCAGTCCCCGCACACGAGCTACGCCTACTGCCCAGCCCATACAGCTGTGAGTACAGCAGATTTCGTCTTACTTGATGTCTGTCTGTCTCTTGTGACTCACATCTGTACTTCTCAGCTCTTCCTGTCTAGCTTTTCCTTTCTAATCACTCCCTCTCTGGTGTCCATTAGTGGCCGTTACTATCAGGAAAGCTCTTAGGAACACAGCAAATTCTCTTTCTCCATCTCCCTCCCCTCTTTCCTCTATCTCCCTTTAATCTGTCCTTCTTTCCCACACCCTTTCTTTCAAGCCCTCACTGCGTATCTCACTCCACCCCTCTCCCTCCTTCATCTGCGTTATCTCTTCCTTTCTCCCTCTCTCTCCAGCTCTCTCTTCTCTGCAACTTAATTTGTTTTTCTTTCATCCATCGTCTGCATCGACAGTGCAATGAGAGACTAATTGAGGTAGAGACACTTTTGGACGGCTTCCCTTGTCATTATCCTTGGAATTAATTGCTGTTCTGCAATCCGTTTGATTTGACTTTATTGGTGCGATCTGGTTCTCTAATACAACGTTCGGGGTGTGACTGGAAATCAGGCACGAGCCAAATTGAGGAATTTTATTATCGTCATGTTGCTGTCACAGTCACAGAGCTGGAAACAAAGATTTGGCAGGTTTTTATTTCTCGGTATTTCTTCCTCTAATAAATGTATTTACAAGGCTTCACACTAAATCTTTCTCTCATTCTCTTTTATTTCCATTACAACACTCTGATATTCTCTCATCTTACATACGTGCCACTTAAATTCCCAGCTGCCTATTTGCCAACATGTTGAGACTCCCTTGAAGTCCTTGCATGCAGTGAGTGAAGAAATTGGATTTAGATATGATAACCATCACTGTGCATTGGCTCCTGGTTGGCATTCCTTTTATGCTTTTCCTGTGATATCAAGGTACACATTCATTCACACCTAGGCTCTTTTTAGTAAGCAGACAGGAAATTATGTTTGAGTGCTCATGCTGTTGTGTATCGCTAACAAACATCACCTTTGCTAGTGTCACTGCTTCTACCAGCGCCACCTCCGTCAAAGAGGAGCAGGGGTGTTTTAAACCGTGTTGTGCACAAACAGGAAGCAACAACAGAGAACATTCCACAACACAGACATAAACGCTGCGGCTGTGGTTGTAGTTGTGGTGGAGCTCTGTCATATGTTTTTAGGAACATCGTGGCCCTTTCTTTTCTTTAGTGCCACAGCCCCGGGGGGAGCACAGTCATCGTCATCAACATCCACACACAGGACCAAGGAGTATCCGAATTCTTTGACCTAACTGGGCTGGTTTTTCCAACAGCTGAACGAACATGAAGCCACTTTTGTCCTCCTCTGACTAAGCATGGTCTTTGGTTTTCTGAGTGGCAAAACAATCCATCCCCAGACTCAGCACTTCTCTCACCAGACATACAGTAGCTGTGTTAAATTGGGCCGAGTATTGAACCTCAGTATTTACAACCTCAATCCGACTGAAAAGTGTCCACAGAAGTTGGCTGATTTTGTTAAATGAAGCGAAGCCTGAGAGCTATTTCAGGCAGTCAGCTCGAGTCTGCACTCACATCGCATACTCTTTTCCCTGCAGTGTGTTGTATATTCAATGCACCTTTAAGATTATGGCAGTGTACTTACCAATCAATCAATCTATTTGTGAAACAAAATAATTTAAGGTGCAATTCCAGTCAAATGTAATCCTGTCAGATCCTTTAATTTTGTGCATTAAAAAATGATTGTAATAATGAATTCACAGTGTGTGATTGTTTAGGAGGGCGGTCGTCATTTAGGATCCTAGTGGCATAAGGGCTGTACCCAAATATTCGGATATTCGAATATTCGTTTCTATGGGTAGGTATTCATTATGAAAATTTGGTATTCGATATTCGTTTTTTTTATTTACTTTTTTTTAACATTTTAACTTTTTTTTTTGGTGCTAAATGTAGTCTTTTTGTTGTTGGTAAATGTAGGTTATCAATAAAAATCAAAACTTTTAAATTGCATTGTTAAAAATGTGAAAATATAGTGTAGCCTACCAACTGAGCTTGTGCGTGTGGCACGCTTGAGCGCATCCGTCTGAGGCTGTGGATCAATGCCAAGTTTTACCACATTATCACTATTCCCTCTAACTTGTAGCTGTTTTTTCGTTATCTTTTGAATTTAATATGAATTATGTAACTGTTTTTGTCAACGTTTGTTTCCCCCGTTTTGTACAATAAATTATTGTTTAAAGTTTCAACAAGTTTCTTTTGGAGTGCGTGACACAAGTGTGTTTTGAAAACGACTGCGGACTGTCACCTGCTCAACGCATCAGTACCTTCGGATGCCATGACAGTAATAGATTAGAGATTAATAGATTATAATAATAATGTCAAAATATCATTTACAGACCGATTTAACAGACAGTCACTGCTGCCCGACCCGCAGGTCCATTTGCGGGTCCCGCGGGTTACGGGTCGACCCGCGCATCACTATAGGCCTACACACTTATAAACAGTGCCTGGAAGAAGATCAGCTCTGCACTCAGGATTTCAGGTAAATAGGCTGTATGATGCTTGCCAAGGTTGCTCAGACGCAACATACGGCCGTGCTCTTTAAAGCTGGCACAAAAAAGGCACAAGAGTAGCACCCAGCGCCTAACCTTGTGTTTCCAGGCAGCTGAAAACGCTGCATGTGTACGACCCCTACAGGGCTGGTCCCTGCGGTTATTACACAGACTAGTTAATAACATGTCGGGCAGGAAATCCAAAGTGTGAGACCATTTTGAGAAGGTGAAGGACGAACGCAAGGTGATGTATAAACTCATTCGTTGACTACAAACATGACGTATCGTCTGTAACATGCAAGAAGCTACATGCCCATTAGCCAACAGCGTCATTAACAGGCGGCTCACTCAGTGTGTGACCTGCACTTGTAGATAAAATATAGGCCTATATTAATGAAGGTTCATTGGTACGGTTTTGTATTTCTCTGTAATGTAGCACAGTGTTAACAATGTTACTGATACTGTTCTTTCTCACACCTTCAACTCAAACTATTGTGTTGCCCCGCACAAAATATATGTTTTAATAATTCAATTTATATCATAAACATGCGGGCGACTAGTCGACTAATGGCCCTAAACGATGACTATTGGTCGACTAGGAAAATTCTTTGTTGGGGTCAATCCTATTCGAGTCTCTGTTGCCATTGATGGGATTTTTTAAAAGTAGCAGTCCTTGTAGAGCAAGAGTGACAATTTTCTATCGGCCAGTCAACAGACTGTAGTGTTTCTAGCTCTGTCTTTTAGTACTGGATCAGTGTGCTAGGTACCCCGACAGAGAGGTGACGAAAAACAGGACTGAATACATTGCTTCTATTGGTACCATCCATAACTTTTGACAATGTAATGCAAAAATAACCAGAAAACAACTGGACTGCTTGGTGGAGACGAGGTGTGTATTCAGCCAAGTGAAACACTCTTTAAAAGTCTTTGTGGACACCGGTGCGGTGTCCCTACAAGGCAGTGATGTTGCTCTCCATGGTGCAGGAATAGAAACTCCCCAGTATTTGAGGGGATACCCAGAATATCCACAAGCATCTGAGATGAAACAATCTCCGCCTTGCCTTCCTCACCACTGAGTCAGTGTGCAGTGCCTAGGGCAGGCCGTTAGTGATGTGGACACCAAGGTAGTTGAAGCTGTCCGTCCTCTCCACTGAGGACCTGTTGGTATTAAGGGGGGCATTGTTCCCTCCTGTGTCTTCCCACAGTTCACTATCAGCTCCTTGACGTTCAGGAGTAGGTTTTTGTCTTGAAACCAGAGAGTAGGATCCTCTACTTCCTTCAGGTAGGCATTTTCAGTGTTATCTAAGGGCTCACCACAGCTGTGTTGTCAGCAAACTTGATGATGGTGTTGGAGTCAAAAGTGGCTTCACAGTCTGAGACATTCCAGGAAATAAACATTGGGTGTTTCACAAAGCCAGCAGACAGGAGATTGATGGTGTAAAAAATTCCCTGAATGGATTTGAAACAGACAACACTCTCACGCAATTTCACATCAGACAAACCTCTGTCTTGTCTCCACTTTGTTGTCCTGTGTGTGTTTTTGTTTTTGTGGGCTGTTGGCGGCCACACTTCTCACACAGTACCCTCTTAGCTGGTCTTGGTTACAGATCACTACGGGGTCATCAAACGCTTGCCCTCATCTTGACCCTCCACCCTCAAACTGTAGCAGACTCCGCTGGCATTAACTGGCCTGTTTTCATGGGACAGTGGGGATGGTTGTTTTCTTTTCAGCAGTTTTCATTTCGTCCCCGCAGAAAGCAATTTCTCCCCCACTATCAAGCCTTCATCCTGGGCTGTTACGAATCCACACTTTGGCCTCAAGTAGGATTCGCAGTGCCTGGAGATGGCTAATCCAGACGCTAACAGTAAACAAAGGCATGCTTCCAGCCTTTGAGTCAGCCTCGTGCATTTTTATAGCATCTCATATGCAACACTGTATATGGAACAGCAATCCCCACAATTCCCGAACAAACGAATGCAGACTCCTGTCTCTTTTGCCTCTCAAACAGCCTGCCCATCGATGTCACCGCTTTTATTGCCTCCCTAAATGCCATTGTAATTTCAGGCATATTAGATGCAAAGAATGCCCAACAGAAAGGGAAGAAAAACAGAACTGATAGCTCAGCATGTGTCTGTCCTCTCGGCTGAGGGAGGTGAGTAAATAAAGGAAAAAAGAAAAGCAAGCGGGGATCCAGCAGAGATCAAGAAGCTTTGCTTCCAGTGGGTTTGTAATTACAATGGAAGCGGATACATTTCCACTCTTAATATGGTGGGATGAAGATCCCTCTGGGGGGGGGTATGACAAAATAGCAGCGGAGAAAGTCATGTAGAAGTCAGGAGCTGTGACTAGAAAGAGAGTCAAAGAGGGGGACTGTTTTACTGTGAATATGCAAAGCGTAGTGGAAACGTGATTGCTGCCGGGATTATGTTCACCAACAATTAATTTTTCAGTCCAGGAAGTGTGACATGCACCGTACAGAAGTCATAGGGAGGTAGTCGAGGTGCATTGTTGTAGGTGCAAAGCACATACCTTTCACTAAAGAGACTGGGGTGCTTTAACACTTGGTTTTGATTGGGTTTGTTCCTAGCAACTAATTTTCTTGGTGTTTAAACGCACATAGAAAACTGTCAAAATTTAGCACAGTTTAAACTATAAGGTTAAACATTGTCCAAAAAAATAGCCCTTTGAAAACATTAGATTTTTCAATAACTAAATCGTATTTTAAACGCATCTAAAATATATGGCACTTTGCACTGTGCATTATGAACATCGCACATTATCCTAAAAAACGTAACTCACTAAATAAAAGTTAATAAATATTTACCCACTACATCGGCACCATTCATTAATTCCATACTGCATAACACTCTGTATTGTAGATTAGTTTTTCTCCAAATGACCTCAGCCTCCTAAAAAAGTAAATGCATTGTTGTACCTTGCTACAATTAAAATGTTACCATGGTAACACATATAACTACAGTATATAGTGAACATGATAAACTAATATTTAACATGTTAAGCATGTAACATAGTCATAGCATTTAGCTCAAAGCACTGCTGTGCCTCAAAGAGTGGATTTAACTTCTGATTGTTATGACTTTTCAAGAGAAGTTAACATGCATTGTTTTTAATCATCTTTAATTTGATTTTAATACTGAAAAAGTGAAAGAATGTAGGACAGAGACTTAGATGTAGACATCGAAAAATACAAATGAGACAGACAGACTGTGCGTTCCCATACCCATACTACCATACAATATTTTATGCCAAAAAAAAGTTTTAGTATGTCGTCAAATGCAACCAGAAATACCAGGTTGTTCTACTACATCTGGTCACATTTTGCAGTATGGAAGCCAGCATGCTTTTCTGGCTATTCTGACCCACAATCCTCTGCACAGTGGACAACACGCCACATCGACTGAGCCACAAACAGATAACAGTTGTTTGACAGCTGCCAGAATTTGCAATGACGGATGACACCGCATTCAAGTTACTGATGACCAGTGGAATAGTAATAATAGGTACAGTATATTGATTGTTTAAGTGAACAACATAATTGTAAATATTACAAACAACAAAATAGCAGTGAAAGAGAACTGCAGATGTGATTTCACTGTCACAAATATAACGTTTGCATCTACAATCTGTGCAGGAACACACCCAGACAGAGAAACAAGTAGAGAGAAACACAGAAGGGAAAGTGAGATGGGAGGAGAGAAGAAAGATGCAGAGCATGAGACACATGTACTCTGGTGACTGAACGATGCCAAGTGTCCCACCTCACATTCCTGTTACTATTAACGGCTAAACAGGTTAGATAACAGCAGTGGTGAGTGGACCAGCCTTCAGGTACTTTAGTGTAATAAAACCTGACAAACTAATGATTGCACTTGGTGTTATTGGATTCTTTACTTAAAGCCACATGGGCTGCACAGGCTCCTATTGCTTTGGCTGTGACTAAGCTGCACGTTATAGATTTTCTGGTCTATGGAGAATTGATCACAAGCACAATGGCAAAGAAAGGAAACATTCTGTGTAGGTACTTTCCACTAATTGCTGTGACAGAGCCTGTTTATGGGTGATAGCAATAATGGAGTGAACATACAATGTCAGGTAAAGTGTAGACATTGTAAATTGAGTTTTCACCCTGCCAGTGGAGTATTGCTTTGGGATATTTGATAGATGGCTTCTAGCTTTGAGAAATGCTCTTGGACTAGCCTCTTACCTTTTGTGACTCTTCCATGTGTGTGACTGCAAGAAGCAGTGAGATACTGCTGAGACAGAGCATGTGTTCTTAGTCAACTGTCGTTGCTTATATAAACACATTTTTCTATCTGACCTCTGAGCTGTTTCATTTCTGATGGTATGTGTCCTCGTTCAACAGATTATCTCCAAAGTGCTTAATATCCAGATGTTTCCAACATTGCTTCAGTCATCTTGGTCTCTGCAGTCCAGCTATTACTCATGCTTGTGATAGTGTTTCATTATTTTGCATGGTCTCTTATATGTTTGGGATGCAGGATATGGATTTTTTCAGCCGATACTGATACATGATAATTATCTGCTTCTCTTGGCTGATCCTGATAAGATAACCCACAATTTCACAATTTTGTATTTAAAAAAATAAGTTAATAATGTGTAGTTTATGTACACCAGATGGCAAGAAAAGCTATGTGATAGTGAGCAAAAATGGATCTGTAATTAAAGTAAAGTAATTAAAACAAAAAGTAAAGTGCGTCGCTCTATATTAAAACAAACAGGGCTAGCTGCAGCATCATGCGGCTAATGTTACTTAACGGTTATTTACGGGTTTACAGACAGAGTTGAGCAGTTTTTGTGTTGTTATGAGTTTGTTGGGACCGTTTAACAGCTTGTTGTCCAGTGTTAGCCGCTGCTACTTTGTTAGCTCGTCCTTTCATTTTGGTGTCAGTATGAGTTTGTTGGGACCGTTTAACAGCACGTTGTCGGGTGTTAGCCGCTGCTGCATTGTTAGCTCGTGCTTACCGGACAGGCGTTGATTCAGTTGTTCATTGGGAGTAGAGCAAAGACGATTCTGGAGCTCTGCATCCAACCTGTGTAATGGCAGCAACAGAAAGTTAGCTGATCCAGCAGGGAGTTGGCCAGTCTGGGATCAGATCCCTGGTGCTATTGGGTTGTCCTCGGATGCTGTGAAAAAGTCAGACACTGGTGATGACATGTTTGGCTTTCTAGGCAGCGTGCCCTCTTGTTCTTCTTCCTCTTCTCTGTGTTATTGGAGGATTACAAACCAACTCTAAGTCAGTGAAAGAAATTAGTCTACGTATTATAGACTGTAATTTTATTATTGTAATAATACACAATGTATCTTCCCCATTATCGCCTAATAATTTATCAGCCCAGTACATACCATTCATCCCCAGCATTTGGCCTGGCTTAAAGGTGCTGTATGTTACTGTGGAGAAAGATAGTTGACTGTTGAGTCTCATTTCAAGGTCATCTAATACCGGCGCTTCGGGTTGGTGATTCAGTCTGATGACCAACCCAGAACGACCTGGGAATGAGACCCAACAATCATCTGTCTTTCTCTAGAGTTACATACAGCACTTTTAATAGCTGTATTGGACTATTTAACTGCACACAACTGTCAGAAGCTGCATTATCAGTGTGGTCTGCTTCAGCTAATTGCGTCCATGTAGTGTGCTTATAACCAAGTTAATCGGAGCTCATGCAGATGCAAGTGTGATGTGTCTGGGAGTGCAAGTCCTTTGGTCTTGTTGTGACAAGATATATGAGTAATAACTGGATAGATTTCGAACTCAAGGGCCAGCCCGCATTGCGTCTATGTGCTGCTGCAGAGTTCATCTCTCTTCATAACATACAGATAGAGACACACACACCGACACACATGCAGCAGAGGACAAAACTAGCTTTTCTCTCCTTTAGGATAACAAATACTCCACTGCTGGGGAAATTGGTGCAAGAACTGTTTGCGGGCCAACCGTCTCCATATGTTATACTTCTGTATGGGGAATTCTCATCTTATCAGGCATAGATAACAAGACATATTTTTCCCCTAATGAAAACATTTGAGTGGGTTATCACTCTGTTATCGGAGGACATGGACATCCCCGTGAACCCTTCAATTTAATCCTGAGGTGTCGCCCGGGCAAACTCAGGTTGTTACCCCATTAGACTTGCCGAGCACACGCTGGCCAATCATTCAGTCAATACAAACCTGCTAGTAGGGATTCCTGGCACATCTCCAGAAGGTCTGAAAACTCGGAAAAGAGACAGAAAGGGACATTGCAGGAGTGCTCAGAAATAGGTGATAATCAGAGAGAGATGAAGAGACAGAAATGACAAACAAGGCAGAACGCAAATCCCTGATTGCAAAGTACTGCTCTGCTGTGTTTTACAAGCAACCAAAACTAGGATTTAAAACTAATAATGACACAATTTGTTTGTTTATATCTGACAAGAATAAGAGTATTAAAAATATCATTGGAAAAATATTGCATTTCCCATTCTTGGTGTATTCATCAGGTGTAGGTGCAACTAGCTCACCTTTTCATCTGTCTCTTTGTGGGGCCTGGGCTCTGGCTCAACCCTTGGTGTTGTGATTAGCTTAATTAGCCATAACTCACAAACACCCATTTATACTGGCTGACAGATGACACAGTCATTTAGCTGAATGAATGGCCTGCCTGCTGGCAGCGGGTGAGGGCGCGTCCGCTGGCTGATGGCCTGCATGAGGCAGTTGAGTTGAGGCTTGTTATCTGTGGATCACCCAGGACGGTAAAATGGTCAGACCATTGAGAGTGAAGATGCAAGTGGGGTGTGACTGAAGGGAAAATAAAGAGAGAGATGAGTGCAACCATCACAACAGTCCTAGTTTGTCTCTTTTAATGCATTTTCAAAGAAATATTCCATCAAAAAGAAGAGTAGACAAAAAGTAAATTCCCTGATAGCACAGACAGCAGATGCCGATGTGTACTGTCCATGTGTGGTGCAGCACGGGAAGCCTCATGGAGACTTTATGATGGAGTACATTAGCTTACATTTTAGAGTGTGAGTCTCTTTCATCAGCCCTTGAATGAAGAGCATTGCTCATTCCCCAAATACTGCAATGATTCATCTTTGCCATGAGCGAGAATGGGCTTTGTCTCAGTAATTAATTTAGCTCTCGGGACAGCAGTTGGAATGAGTCGTGTCTTCAAGGCCTAATTAAAAGAAAATTGTCAAACATATTCTAGGTCACACAGCTCAGAATCTCCAACCATTTAGCAGGATTTTTAAGCACCGCCACCTCGTCCTTTGTGGGCCATTTTGCTTGCTGATAGAGTGTGGGTTCTGGAGTGAAAAACAAATGGTCTTGTTTGCTTTGTTGATTTCTTCAGGCACCACTTGAAAATTGAGACACTTGATGTTTTGTTTATCATTGGCTGCTTGAGTCAATAACTCAATCTACTTATGGCTTTGTGCCTCTGCATGTCTTTGTTTCTGTCTGAGGATGGTTTATTTGAAATTCCTTTTTGTGGAAATAGCCACACAATTAACTCCCTACCCTCTGCCAAATGAGAATGTAACTGTGCATGAATACCTCGGGTTTAGGATCACTTTCTCTAAAATAACTGTGGTCGGGAACACAGATATTGGACCACATTCATCATAACATATCAGCTGGAGTGCTCATTTCATTGAAGCAGTCGGACCGACAGACTGACAGACAGGAAGTGTCTATCTTATCTGTCCTCATAATGAGAATCAATGACTTTAGTTAGAGGCACAGAATGGCTCTAACAGTACACACACAGACACACACACAGTCACACACACACACACACACACACACACACACACAGGTTCTGAACAATTAAGCGCGAGCTGTCGGGCTTAGTGCCTGGGTCCATTGTAAGCGCTCTAAACCTGTTAGACTGTGACAGACCATTAAAAGGCTGCCAAGGCTTCCTTAATTTGCTTCAACAGTGCACACTGAGGCTGAGTGACTGAGTGCCGTTAGTGTGTCTCTGTGTATGAATGTGCACTTACTTCTTATGACACTCTTAGCTCACAGCCCCTCCCCTCCCTCCTCCTCTGCGACCATCCCCGCCGCCTCCACAGCAACACTTACACACACACACACACACGCGCGCAGTGTGACAGTATCAACACCATCACGTCTTTGCAATGTATCTGCCTCCATTTTTCGTTTGGAATTACCTTTTAAAGTCGAATTTCTGTTTATTTAAGCAAATGCATCAAACCATTAAAACGCCTGCCAACACTAATGCATTTTCTGAGTCATTATTTTCTGTAAATTGTTAGGAGCATAAAGTAAACAACAGTAATTATCTGTGCATTGCGAGGCATTGCTACAGTAAATTGAGGCTGGTATCCCCAATGCTTGTCACTTTATGTATTGTTAATATACCCATGCCTATAATGCAGTATTGTAAAACACAGAACCTTCACCGTTGTCATCATCATAGATGTTTTCCATCATGGTCTCTGTGAAGCCTTAAAATATAAACACATCTAAATTTAGTTTTTTATATTTAGAGTCTAAAAAATGTCTTAAATGTGCTAGAATGTCTGGAAGTGTAGGAGGGGAGGCATTTAATTTGATCTGGGGCAAAATTAATGAACGCCTATTTTTTGTTCAGTTTTTATGTTTTATTTTATCAACCAATAATAACTATTTCTTCGGAGTCCACCTTGTTTGTATGTTAAGGGGAGACAACCCAGGTGAATAGGAACATTTTTTAACTAGTAGATATCGCCATGAGACTTCCCCAATGTGTTACTAACATCAAGGCAGTTATTTTTTATATCACAGGTTTTTTGAAATTGTATGTTTAAATAAGCACTCAATAAAAAATAAAAGTAGAAAATAAAATACAGTCAACAGCCATAAACAGTCATTTTCACCAGTGTTTTTGGGAATAAAATGTTATATAAATCAAGTTATGAATGATATATGAATAAACCCCTCTGTGAAAACCTTCAAAATAAAGACAGGAATAAAAATTGAAAATGTGGTGTGTGTAAGTGCTACTGGAGTAGAGATTTGTGGTTAAGAGTATGAGGAAAAATTTGAGAAAACAGCCTTTAAAGCTAAAATTCCATACATTTTTAGACACAAAAAATAAGACATGAATAAGACAAAAATAAGGTAAAAATTTTGGCAAATTGATATCAACCATGAAGACAAAAAAATAAAAAAAATAAAAGTTTTCTGAAATCTTTTGTTTAAATATGCAAATTAAGCTTTTTCTCCTTAAATATGCACTTTTTGCAGACGTTTACAGAGCAGAAATCTGAACACAATAAACACCTAAGTGTGTATACTGGACATTTTCTTTCCACTAGACTGAAAGAGCAAAATTAGCCCAAAATCTACCCAAAAAGATCAGTACAGGAAAAACCTATGTTTTCACCGTATGTGTCTCAGTGTACAGTCCACGTGGTAGGTGGCAGTGGTACGCCTTGTGTTGCTGTCATCTGCATTTTAACCTAAAAGAATAACCTGTTAGTTGAGGTCTAAAAAGTCATTACATTTCTAATTTAAAAAATATGTAGATACCCTGTCCATACTGTTTTGAGAAATGTACATCATTTTTTGGGCTACACCTGTCCTGGTTGACAGTGCTAGTGATATCTGGTTGTAAAAAAAATTAACTGGGAAGCGTAAATTACATGTTTGACACCATGTTTGTATTGTCACGCGTTGAAGCCCAGAAGATCACACTTTTCAAATAGGTGTATTCCTTTGCTTTTGTCCTTATTCAAATAAATCTGGTTTTAACAGAAGCAGGTCCAGGTTGTAAAAAATAAGTCCCTTTAAATGTTGCTGCAGCTGACTGGATTCTAACCAAATGAGCATGGTCATGATGACAAAGCACTTTGTTTACCAGTGCACCAATCAGGTTCAGAGGGGAACCGTGTGTGTTTGACACTTTTGAATGAATGCTTTTTGGGCGGATGTTTCACCTAGCAGGCATTTCCTGTCGTGACCAGAGCTTGGCGTTCTCCACCATTAAGAATTAAAGGCCCGGGCCACAGGATCCTGAGAGCCAGACCACAGGAATATCCAGAATCTGACAGAGCTTCCAAGCCTCCGCATGTTTCATTTCCTATTTCACAAGAGCGGGCGGTCCATGCAAATTCCTGGCTGTGGTATGCCACCAGGCTTCATTTAGCAGCGGTTCGTGGTTGATATTAGATGTTGGACACAATGGGAGATGTTGGAGGGTGGATTAGGAAGGGTGCTGGCAAATCTCACAGGGATTTAAAGGGGTGTCTTCTCTTGTTCCGATCATATGGACTGTCATATTTACATGTCATTGCTGGCTTAGCGCTGTGTCTTGACTGTGTTTAATTGCAAATTTGGAGCGTCTCATCTGTGAAATCGCTCTTCAGAAAATCAGTTTGCACCTGTTACTTTTTGTTCAGGTGATTAGTCAATGACAGGGCAAAGCAGAGAACATAAATCACACATACTGAGCTGTAGATGTGACCTTAATTCATATTGTTTCGCTCTGATCATGCCCTGGTTTTCAGCTACACATTCAGACACGCACACACTCACATGCATTGACATCCGTGCACAGATGGGTTTTCATATATGGCTGCCTGGGGCTGTAGTATTGGCTTTAAAAACACCCATAACATCTGTAAAGCATTATGGCTGATTATACTGGTCTTTCAGTGCAATCATGCAATACGGGCATGAGCGATGGCTGAACATGAACTGTATGGGGAAAAAAGAGATGATGAGGCCTCCACTATTCTGATGAAGGCGTGAGGCCCATGGCTACATACACACAGGAACACACCCTAATTAATTTAGCTAAATCAGATTTTATTATTTATATACTAATGAGGACCTTATGTTAATTCCTTAACCCATAACTCCAGCCTTCAAAGATCCTCTCAAATACTTGAACTGCTTACAGACTACTTGTAACTTAGATTTCTGGGTCCAATATGGTCTTTGTTTATATATATAGATATATATATCAGGGCTATATTAGGGTTGGGCGATATGGCCTGGGGCCTGGAGCCTATCCCAGCTGACATTGGGCGAGAGGCGGGGTACACCCTGGACAGGTCACCAGACTATCACAGGGCTGACATATAGAGACAGACAACCATTCACACTCACATTCACACCTACGGCTAATTTAAAGTCACCAGTTAACCCACATGTCTTTGGACTGTGGGAGGAAGCCAGAGTACCTGGAGAAAACCCACGCTGACACGGGGAGAACATGCAAACTCCGCACAGAGGGGCTCCCCCACCCTGGGTTTGAAACAGGAACCTCTTGCTGTGAGGCAACAATTCTAACCAGTGTACCACCATGCCACCATTATAATAAAACTGAATAAAGCATTGTTATAATAAAGTTAAATAAAGTACTGCTATTCTGAAGCATTCGGCTCGTCTCCAGCCAGAAGTGTTGATGTTCTTGCTGTGAACAGTTTGAGGTTAGCAGTTAGCGGTAAATTAAACCGTTACAGCGGCGTCATTTAACATGAGGGTTTATTCACTGAGAGCAAGAAACAAACTAACTATCCAGTTTGTATATTAATAATATTTGCAAGTCCCAGTGGTCCAAATGCAATTAGATAGTCACTGTCTGGAGCCCCTGCAGATGCAAAAACACACCTCACCTGCTCAGTCTAGGAAAGAGAGTGGTCTGGATGGGCGGGGTAGTGTGTGTTTGTTAGTCTTTTTTTTTTTTTTTCTCTTTTTGTATCTGTGAGAGGGAGAGAGCCATTGGAAGGAGCGAGAGAACCAAAATGCCAAAACAAGTATCGTGCCAGTGGCTTTAGTAAATGATGACGATTGATTTATACTCGATATCCATGATATAGTCAGTTCATACATCCCATGTGGAACAAACCACGTGACTTTGAGTATCGACATATCACCCACCCCTAATGTATACTATATGTTAGGGAGGGTGATATGACCAAAATCTTTTATGATGGTATATGTAATTTTGTATCACGGTAATGTAAATCATGATACAGTAATTGTGTTGTAAATTCAAGACCACTATACCATACTTCATTCACATTTTCTTCTTTTATTTGGAACTTCTATACAAACAAAAACAACAGTCTCACATGAGACAACGGCTTTTAAGGTTCCTGAGAACAATAATTTAAAGTGTCACTGATTTTTGTATTTACAAATTTGCTCTATTTCTTCATGTCTGCCAAAATCACATTACCTTGCAAGGCAGTTGGAAGAGAATCACAAGATCAGGCGAGCATCATCATTTGCAGCCCTGATTTGCTACATAGCCTTCCCCGAATCTCTACTGGTGGACGCATTTTTATGATTCCAATCACCTCTCTGTCAGCTCTCCTAAATTGGTGCCAAATTTAAGCTCGTACGTCTATTTTGCTGGTTTTGGTGGTGCTTTTTTTGGTCGTTTTGTGTGGGTGTGAGTCACTCATCAGGATGAGGAAATCAATCACCAGTCTGTACACTCTCCCTATCCCGACTTCTGCTAGCTTGCCAGGTCAATGTTATAAAATGTAAACATCAGTAAGCAGAGAGGAAATGGTGGACACAAGCTGAACTAGCATTCTGCTAACCATTGTCCAAGAGTTGGAAATAAATAATATCAGTGCCCAACAGGATATCACAAACTGTAATATCCTTTGCTTCACTGAAATTTGGCTAAATCCTGGACAGCACCATTCAACCAGGTGACTCTTTTTCTGTATGTCGGTTCTAACAGAGCAGAGGACTCTGGCCAGAGAAGAAGCATGTGCTTTGCAGTGAATAAGGGCTGGTGTGAAGGTGAAATTGAGAGGCGATGCCCTGTTTCTGTTGTGGATAACTGCCATAGTTTAGAGGCGGCTGCAGAGGCGGCGCTACCCGTGTGAGGAGCACCCATGCAGCCATCATGTTGAGGTCGGGATGTGTGGATAGTGAAATCATTCTACAACCAAAAACCATGAATTAGCAGAGCCATCCAGAATCATGGACAATTTAAAGCAGCAGCCAACAATGTGAGAAAACGTACAAAATGACTAAATTCCACTGC
Source organism: Epinephelus lanceolatus (assembly GCF_041903045.1). Classification (NCBI taxonomy): domain Eukaryota; kingdom Metazoa; phylum Chordata; class Actinopteri; order Perciformes; family Serranidae; genus Epinephelus; species Epinephelus lanceolatus. The sequence goes on from NC_135749.1 coordinate 24,232,606, forward strand.
ACAAGTTTAAGGAGCTGATGGGATCACATTTCACTGGAGCTCTACTTTGTATAATTCCACGTGACGAATAAATAATTGATTGATTAATTGATATCTACCATTGCGCAGCATATACAGCCCTATTTCCGGATTTAATGTATGTTATTTTTCATTCTCACAATCCTGGAGAATCTCATGAAGTGAATCACCCTGCTTGACTTATCTTGTTTCAAAGGCTGTGATGTGAAACGTTAGTTTGGAGGTTACGTTTTGGTGTTGGTTAAACAGAATCAAAGAGAAGATGCTTCTTTCCAAGCCTGTTATGAGTTACAGTACACACAGTAATTCGCTTGTAAAGGAGAAACACAATTCTTTCAAATAATGCTAACCACATTAGTCCAATTAGCCTGCAATGTGCTCTGGAGACTTGAGTGTAAGTGTTTGTAGCCATTTAATTTTCTTACATGAAAAGAAAAGCTACTTCATGCTTATGTTCCTTGGAAGGCAGGGTACTTCCTGACTCAAATGAGGCGACAGTTGTACCACAACTGTGACTTACTCATTAATAATCTGTTTTACAGGAAAATAGACTTCCAGCAGATTTTCAAACAGATATACAGATTGTAAAGCTCCTTGAGGCGAATAATACCGTAAGATGAGTAGTAATTCAATAAGCAGGTAACAGGGAAACTAGTTGATCCATAACATCAGTACACTGAATCTTACCTCAGTCATTGGTTTCTTCTTTGCATCATTTGCCTTGTGTTCTGTCAGCTGTAATTACATCAATTTCATTATTCTCTCTGCCACTTTCCAACCTTGTCTCCTGATTCCACCATTGTTACGTTTTCCCAATGCATCTCCCAATGTCAGCCCAATGTCTTCCACCTCTTACCTGGTGCCTTTAAGGGTGTTTCTGAAGCCTGTAATACCACCTCTGTTTGCTTTATCTGACTGTACCATTCTCCACCTGATGCCCTTGGTGTGCTCCCCTCCCCAGCACACCTGTGGTTCATCCCTTAGAGCTACATTTGGTAACTTTTATAAAAATAAATGTCATAGTTATTGCAACTGTATATCCTGACAGTAGTACATGAGACAGATAAAGAATTTCACGTCTTCAGAAACACATTTTAGCGTACTGTTTAGCTGTAAAATGAGTTTGCTCTGGCCGGTGGGAGATGCTTGGTTTTGGCTCGGCGGTTTTCAACATGGTGGACGGGTCGCAAACTTTCTCATTTTACAGCCAAACAGTACAGTTAAGTGTGTGTCTGAAATCATTTGAGGTGGGAAATAAGCAATGCAGTAACAGAATATTGATTCATTTTAAACACGCTGCCTACTGTGACAGATGATCACAGTTCTTGAGCAGTGATTGACATGACTGACAGCTGTGTGAGAGATTTCTCGGCTCTGATTGGTTGTTTTCATTTCCGTGCAGTGGATTCTTGCAAAAGAAGAAGCACAGTTGTAACTTCAGACATAAACAGACTTCACTCTAATGTAGTTTCCCAGACAGCCATGTCTGTAAACATGCTGCACAACACTTGTGCAATGTAGAAATGGACATTATTATTATTTACACAAGTTCTTCTCTAGCTATAACTTTTAAAATTTGTGTTGCCTCCCTGATGCTCCTAACTTTACACAATATCCGAAAATCTCATTAAGGGGTTACCGTAGTCACCTTTTCTCTAGCACCATCCTCAGACCAAAAAGTTGTGACCACTCTTGATTCAGGCAAAAACGGCCTTTCCAAAAGTCAGTGGTATATACATCTAGCAAAATGTGTTGCTGTTGCGTAAAGAGCATTGCAGCATCACTGGTTTGTTAGTGTGGCTGTAAAACTTTAATCTTGTATAATCTTGTGTATTGTAAAACAATACACCGCTTTTATGTCTATGTGTACTAATTAAAAAGGGAAGAATGGCTGAATCCATGATTCTGTTACAGTGCACTTTTGTCGCTGAGCTAAGCTGCAGGGGTATTTTTGATTTATTTAACAGCACTGTTGTTTCTGAAAGTTCCTCTGTGTGCTGTTTTAAAAGCAGAAATGCAGCACTTACACGAGTCTTGTTGGAGGAAGGAGTTTGATGGTTCATCTCGCTGTCAGCTCTCACATACAGAGACATGTAAAGCAAAGGCACACATTACTCCACACTTTGTTACTGCTATAAAAAAATGCAGTTTAATAGGACAAGGACCACAAAGAATCAGGCCCACAATTATTGACAGGGTGTGAAAATGTGTGCCGTTCATTCACCTGTTCTCAAAGTGTTATTGGATATTGTTACATTCTTTGTATCACTCTTCCTCTAACTGTCTCACACTCTCCCAACATCTAACAGTAGATAATTGTTTGTTGTGTGAAAGCTAAAACCTGTGTACAGCATTCTCCCTCCATTCGTCCTCTCAGCAGTCAGCCTTGGTTTTGTGAAAGGTGGAGGGTTTGTTGGAGCCGCTTTGCTCCATTTAGTTGGTGCACTTTGATGACTTCAGTACTACTAATTACACAGGCGCCGCCAAGGAGGCAATCTCAAAGTGCATAACCCTGAAAGTCTTACACACTGATATCTAAATGTTACCCTGTGGAGTTGCACCATAATGTGAATGTTCTTAATCATCTACTATATGTTTTCTAGTACCTCTGTGCCATCTGGCAGTATTACAGCATACAAATCCCATGATAATGTTCTAAAGAATGCACTGCACGTCAGAGATATGCTACCCATTTTGAGTCGCACTATAATGTATGTAAAGCATGCTTAAACTTAGCTTATGGAGACATATACACAGCATACATTACTGTGGCCATTAATTGTGCAACAGTCCTTAATAATGCATTTGTTCCACCATTTAAAGTTAAATAGACCAGAAAGTCTTTTACTTTAGGCTCCGATGACCTAATTTCTCTTCTGACAATTAGGAGATTCACTGTTTCATCAACGAAATATTGAGAGATCAAAGAGATTTCGTTTTAGTATGTGTTGGCAGTTGAGAGGTGTCTCAGCCTATCAGAGTCAGCTGTGGTGGTTCATACTTGAGTCTCGCTCATCAAATTTACCCAGGATTCCTGCCCTTTTTTTCTAAATTTGCCAATTTTGGCTTTTTTAAGGTCATTGACTCCCAAGATTTTAAAACAAATTCCAAAACATCACTTCAGAAACCAGTGAGTGACATTATAGAGCATTACTAAAAGCTGCAATTTTTGCCCTGTAGGGGGGCAGCGAGAAGGAGCTGTAAAATGAGACTGTCCTTCCCCAAAAGATTCACCATAGGTTGTTTGTATAAGCAGCTTATTACGTCCCATATTCATCTTAAGTGTAGGCCATGGATGTATGAAGAGAACTGGGTACAATGTTGGAGGTGGGGCCCTTTTAATTTCTGTGAAATGATGATGCCCCGCCCCTAGCAAATTTGAATTTGCTCAGCAATCTGCGATCTGGCCCTGATGAACAGAGCCCGCTGAATTGCTATCGGACCAATCAGATCAGTCTGACAGAGGCGGGCTCTAGGCGGGCGTAACATGATGAGGACAGCACTGTGCCGTAGGAGTCGAAAAGTAAACAGCCAAGATGGCAGCTGCCGAAGGACCGCGTCGATTCAATTTAGCTTTGGAAGAAACACTAAGCCAACTACACTTATCTTTTTCCTTGAGAGAGGAACAGAAGACTGCCCTAGAAGCCTTTGTTTCCAGGAAGGATGTTTTTACTGTTTTGCTGACGGGATACGGCAAAAGCATAATATATCAGTTAGCCCCACTGGTCGGCAAACCAATGGGGCTAACTGCAATAAATACGTCACCTTGTTTTTTGCTCTGACTGGCTATCATATTATCCAATTGCGTGCGGCGGCATTTAATATGCCTCAGTTAGTGCCACCCCTTGGGTAGGAAGGGTGTGTCGGTGAGGGCCAGACTCAAAATCTTTCTAGATTTGAGTCTGGATTTCCAAGATAGCTCAATGGCGCATAAAGCCAAAAAAAAATTCAATTTCCCAGGTGTAAGATTACCCGGATCCTTTGCATCATTGGGTCCATATGGCAAGTGCACCACATACTTTACTCCAGGTTTAGCTCCCCAAACTTAAATGGGATAAAATGATTGAATTATGCGGCTCTGCTAGACCTTCAAAATGTTATCAAGCAAAATAGATCAAATCCCGATGGTGAAACGAGTCATCCACTGATTAACAGTTGAGTCTTTCCCAATGTAAGTCTATGGCAAAAGGTCTTTTTGAGTCCAGTGGCATCATGTGATGGTCCGAGAGTTGTAATTTCATTGTTTGGCTACTACGAAAATTGGCTTCAAAGCATGGCACCCTTCCTGGGGAACTGGTTTAGGCACCAGCCTTTAGTGGCCTTAGTAATTATGACAATTATGAGTTAGGTGACCTAGTGCAAATAGTGACAAAGTCCACATAGGAAGGCAGTCGGGGTGGTTGGATGAGTCAAAAAAACACAGGACTTTGACCCAGGAGGGCGCTGTTCATGTCCTCTGAGAAACCAAAAGTCAATGTTGAATCATTTTAAGTTATATATGGAATGTCCCATCATGTTACATATATACTTAAAGTCACATAATATCACATTGTCAAATTATGTTAAGTACATAATGTGATGATGCCCAACCATGATTCTTTTCCGCAACAGAACCTCACTGGTACGGGTGCTAATTTAGGTTAAGCTCTTATGGCTTGTATCAAAGGCTAGGAACAAAACAACATATTTGGTCGTAGGGGTTGGAGGACTTGTTGCTGTAAACACAACACTGACATATTATTATCTTTTAATATAGACAGATATGGAACAACCTTTCAGTTCATTTGGAGTAATTTTTCTGTCCATCTATTCAGTGTGTTTTTCTTCTCCAGTGCCTGATCAAGATATCGGGCTCTTTATCTACTAAATGCGCCATTATTTCCACCAGATAGTTGCCGACTTTGTCTGCTGTTTGGGGCTATGAGAGCAGTGAGAGTGAACCAAAACAGTAATGCTGTAGGCCAGTAAACCAAAACAATGAGATGAAAGATGCTGTAAAGCTGCACAAAGATGAGAGGAACTACAGCGTCTGGTGATAATTCTCTGTGAGTTCATCACTACGCACAACCCCATACAAGTGGACATGTGATCTGTTGTTGACATAAAAACATTGATTAATGCTGCTTTAATGGTTAAATACTATTAGGAGGAGCTGTTGCTGTAGTTAAATGGATACTTTGCTGATTTTCCACCAGTTTTGTGTCATAACAATGTGGCTAGTATCTTTAAATTAACTACGGTAAACTTCCCTTCAGCAGATCTCCCTGCTCATCTCAGCTCAATTCCATTGGATGACATGGTTTCATGAAGGTCATCAAGTAGATTTTCGCTGGCCCGAGGGCTGTTGCTCAAACTACAGATTGTACTTCCATATTTTCATCTGCCCACCACCATGGACACAAAGACTATAAAGGTTGATCAAGAGAGAGACCCACCCCGGTCTTTCAAACTTGGACCAAACTGTAAAACTAGACAATGCTAATCAAATATGAGCCAAGACGCTGTTACTGGATTGCCTATTTCTTGCCTAAAATGTTTAAGAAACATAATTTAATGCACAATTTAACTGTAATTTCAGATAGCTTGTCACCAGCCAGCAGGCATATTGTTTGCTGACCCTTGGAACAGGAAACAGGAAAAACTTGCATTCTGCGAGAGCATCTATTGGTCGAGTGTGGTGCAGAGCATTCTGGTACCTGTAGGTCTTCTACCTCTTGAGCAAAAGTAAATGCTACAGCCCTTTCCTCTGTTTTCTTTGGTTATATAGTGCCAATTTCAAAATTATTTGTGGCTTTGTACTGCATAGACAGCCTGGTTTTACAAAAACATCATCTGCTCAGCAGGGAAATGCTGCTTTAAAGGAGTGAAATGCCCGTCCGTCTTGTCAGGGTCAGCGGCCTTCACCTATTCACAGTTCAAACCAAAAAAAAAAAAAAAAAACCCAGTCAGAGCTGCTATTATAAACAGAGCAAATTCTCACCACTTGCTATTCAACGCCTCTGTGTGTTTTTTGTTATATTCAAACAAATGCATGAGCAAAATGTCTTGTCTATTAATTCAGTGTTATTTTGTCCTGAAGCTTGTCTCTTCAGCTCTCTCTCTGTTTTCTTTGTCTCCTGGGCTTCATGCTTTGCATGCAGAGGATGAGACACCGGGGGAGGTTAAGAGAGGAGCTGGAATGGAGTTCTGCTCCATTTACCACCCTGAAATATTCCTCTTAGAACGACACACTCTGTTTTCTCTCTCTCCTTACTCTCCGCACTGTTTCTCACTCAGCCTGTCCCCTCCCTCTCACTTCTCATCTCTGTGTGACATGTGGTCATTTCACTTCATTCCAGGATGGCTTAGCAGTGCTTTAAAACATTGCTGCTGTCCACCCATCCCATCCTGCTCAATTGCAGGCAGCATCAAGCTTCATAGGCCTATACGGATCTGTTCCGAGTAGCTGTAACTCTTTTCCCAATCTCCAATCTCTATGTGCTCTGGGCAGAACCCTCAGCACCTCTCTCCATTACCTCACTATTTTTCTCTTCTACCTGTGTGCCTCTGACATGCTTGCCCATGAACACCAGTTATCTGGACACAAACACACAGACACACACACACACACACACACACACACACACACACAGTCAAGTATACAAGCGCCTTCATCTTTAAAGCTCCAGTGTGTAAGATTTAGGGGGATTTAGTGGCATCTAGTGGTGAGGATTGCAGATCGCGACTAGCTGAAACTTATTCTTGTTAAAAATTCCGTCAGTGTTCATTGTTCAGTAGGTTTTTACCGGGAGCTGAATCATCCTCAGAGGTCTCATCCTCTCCAAAACAAACGGATGACATGATTAAACCAGTGAAACCATTAAATAAAGGAGGTTCCTGTTATAAATCAGTGTTTCTCAGTGCTCTTTGGCTTGTCAGAGACAGGCTGCTCAGCCAGCACCTGCTAATGTGTGCTTAACTCTTTTCTCTGATATTTAAGATCCAGACATTCAGGAAATGTTTACCCGGTTTCAAATCATCCACAGAGGTCTCTTCCTCTCCAGCACAAAGTGATTTAAACACTGAATAAAGCACTTTCACATTAAAAAAAAATCTGCAAAAACGCAATTGGCCCTGTCTCGAGCCAGTGTTTGGTTTGTCCCCTCTGGGCTACTGGAGAAACATAGGGGTGCAACATGGCGATCTCCAAATGCATTCTCATCATAACTCGTCAAATGCTTTGTCAGTGGACCTACACTTCAAAAAATGATGCGCTGGGTTCCCTCCTGCATCACTTTTTAAGGGACAGCATGTGAATTTATGCTTATTACATGCATTGCGTCTTTTGAAAATACCCGTCCCTTCTCACAGGAAATGTACAGTTTCTGCTCGTTACATGCACATTGTTTTTCAAAATAAACTGAAAAGAAGTACGGTTACGTTATGGTTCAGAATGGTACTTGATAACCTCAGAATGGTACTTGATGACTTCGGAATGGTACTTGATGACTTTAAAATGGAACTTGATGACTTCGGAATGGAACTTGATGACCTCAGAATGGAACTTGATGACCTCAGAATGTAACTTGATGACCTCAGAATGGTACTTGATGACTTCAGTATGGAACTTGATGACTTCAGAATGGAACTTGATGACCTCAGAATGTAACTTGATGACCTCAGAATGGTACTTGATGACTTTAAAATGGAACTTGATGACCTCAGAATGTAACTTGATGACCTCAGAATGGAACTTGATGACCTCAGAATGGTACTTGATGACTTTAAAATGGAACTTGATGACCTCAGAATGGAACTTGATGACCTCAGAATGGTACTTGATGACTTCAGTATGGAACTTGATGACTTCAGAATGGAACTTGATGACCTCAGAATGGTACTTGATAAGTTCGGAATGGAACTTGATGATGACGGAATGGAACTTGATGACTTCAGTATGGTACTTGATGACTTCGGAATGGAACTTGCTGACTTCGGAATGGAACTTCATGTCTTCGGAATGGAACTTGCTGACTTCGGAATGGAACTTCATGTCTTCGGAATGGAACTTCATGTCTTCGGAATGGAACTTGCTGACTTCGGAATGGAACTTCATGTCTTCGGAATGGAACTTCATGTCTTCGGAATGGAACTTGATGACTTCGGAATTGATCTTGATGACTTTGGAATGGTACTTGATGACTTCAGAGTGGAACTTGATGACTTCGGAATGGAACTTGACTTCGGAATGGAACTTGATGACTTTGGAATGGAACTTGATGACTTCGGAATGGAACTTGATGACTTCAGAATGGAACTTGATGACTTCAGAATGGAACTTGGCTTAAGAATGGAACTTGATAACTTCAGAATGGAACTTGATGACTTCAGAATAGAACTTGATGACCTCAGAATGGTACTTGATAAGTTCGGAATGGAACTTGATGACTTTGGAATGGAACTTGATGACTTCAGAATGGTACTTGATGACTTTGGAATGGATCTTGACTTCGGAATGGTACTTGATGACTTCAGTATGGAAATTGATGACTTTGGAATGGAACTTGATGACTTCGGAATGGAACTTCATGTCTTCAGAATGGAACTTGATGACTTCGGAATGCTACTTGATGACTTTATAATGGAACTTGATGACTTCGGAATGGAACTTGACTTCAGAATGGAACTTGATGACTTCGGAATGGAACTTGACTTCGGAATGGAACTTGATGACTTCGGAATGGAACTTGATGACTTCGGAATGGAACTTGACTTCGGAATGGAACTTGATGACTTCGGAATGGAACTTGATGACTTCGGAATGGAACTTGACTTCGGAATGGAACTTGATGACTTCAGAATGGAACTTGATGACTACAGAATGCAACTTGATGACTTCAGAATGGAACTTGATGACTTCAGGATGGAACTTGATGACCTCAGAATGGTACTTGCTGACTTCAGAATGGAACTTGATGACTTCGGAATGGAACTTGATAACTTCGGAGTGGAACTTGATGACTTCGGAATGGTACTTGATGACTTAGGAATGGAACTTGATGACTTCGGAATGGACCTTGATGACTTCGGAATGGAACTTAATGACTTTAGAATGGAACTTGATGACGTCGGAATGTTACTTGATGACTTTAGAATGATACTTGATGACTTTAGAATGGTACTTGATGACCTCAGAATGGAACTTGATGACTTCAGGATGGAACTTGATGACCTCAGAATGGTACTTGCTGACTTCAGAATGGAACTTGATGCCGTCGGAATGGTACTTGATGACTTTGGAATGGAACTTGATGACTTCAGAATGGAACTTGACTTCAGAATGGAACTTGATGACTTCAGAATGGAACTTGATGACTACAGAATGCAACTTGATGACTTCAGAATGGAACTTGATGACTTCAGGATGGAACTTGATGACCTCAGAATGGTACTTGCTGACTTCAGAATGGAACTTGATGACTTCGGAATGGAACTTGATAACTTCGGAGTGGAACTTGATGACTTCGGAATGGTACTTGATGACTTCGGAATGGACCTTGATGACTTCGGAATGGAACTTAATGACTTTAGAATGGAACTTGATGACGTCGGAATGTTACTTGATGACTTTAGAATGATACTTGATGACTTTAGAATGGTACTTGATGACTTCAGAGTGGAACTTGATGACTTCGGAATGGAACTTGATTTCGGAATGGAACTTGATGACTTCGGAATGGAACTTGATGATGTCGGAATGGTACTTGATGACTTCGGAATGGAACTTGATGACTTCAGAATGGAACTTGACTTCAGAATGGAACTTCATGACTTCAGAATGGAACTTGATGACTTCAGAATGCAACTTCATGACTTCAGAATGGTACTTGATGACTCCAGAATGGAACTTGATGACTTCACGATGGTTATCCTTATGCTAACGTGATGTAACGTCATGTGACATACATTGAGTGACAAGTCACTACGGTTGATTAAACTCATTACACTTCCTCTTTTGCTCCGACAACACCCTATGTTGATTAAACATGATTATTTACCTAACTCCATTGACTTTAGGTTTCACTCAGGCAACAAACAGCGGTCTCCCAGGTCCGTAGTCCGTAGTGTGCTTGACCCATCCACCACCCCTCCCGCCTGCCCTTTACATACTTACACACTCTTTATACATTACAAACTGCTGCCTACTGGTACGTCTCATAATGGTGCGAAGGGTGTCTCTGTGCGTCTGTGCCTGACGTGGACGTCCACTGACAAAGCAGTGGTATTTGATGAGCTGGGAGTGAGAACAGGCTGGACTTTTTTTTATTTTCAGGTGATTATATATATAAAAAAAAAAACATACTTATTTTATTATATTCCATTTCTGCCAATATATCCCCTTAAATCCTACACACTGGACCTTTAAGCTTTGGATTTTTTTGTATAAAACTGTCAGGGACTCATAGATCTTCGTATTTTAATATGCATAAGCATTTGAAAAAGACAGAAAAAAAAGTAGCACACAGTCACACTGACAAGACTGAATGGCTTTGCACTTAGATCTATTTAGGGCATTAACACAATGAATAAAACAAAATGCACATGATACACTCTGAGTGCTGTGATGAAGCTTTGATGGGCCTCTTTCTATTTCACTGCAAAGTGAGTCATATTTGCCTTTTTTTTCTGTGGGGTCTACTGCTTTCTTCGTATTCTAAACAATGTGGATTTTGAATATTTTGGCTTTGCACGTCCACATGGAAAAAATCTATTGTTTAAAACTCACACTCTCTCTGCCTGTGCAGCACTTAATTCCTTATTATGCAGAGATTTTCTTGGCATCATCTCTCCCTCATCTGCAGGGATGTAGCTATGCTGTCCCTGGCAGTGGTAGGCTCGCCGGTTCACAGAAGGACATGGCCGGCTCTCAGTTGCAGTTTATGTGTTATATTAGGGTTAGCATCGCAGCCACACAGGAAGTCTGATCTCTGAGCTCCACTCAAGTGTTTTCACCTTTGGTGTCAGAATAACCTTGACCCTCCTGTGATCTCTGAGTTTCCTCAGAGACGTCCTAGTTTAACTTGCTATATTCACACAGAGAAAAACAGACACACTCGCCGACGCTCATGCCAGCACTCACACAGAACCACCACAGCTGTAGACCACCTGACTTTAAATGTAGTTTCACAAACACTGAAGCAGAGGGAGAATACACTTGCACACACACACATGTAAAATCCGCCCTGGCTCTGGGCCTCTTTTCCAAGTACGAAATAATTTGCAACAACTCTGATCTTTTCTCAGAATCACGCTAATCAGGAAATGATTCGGCCGGCGTGACTTGTATATACATTACACATTTGGAATAGAGATCTAGTAAGTGTACGCAATTTACTCTTTTAGGTCTGTTGCCTGTCCCTCGTTGGGCGTAGTAAGGGTTGCTGTGAGTCATTTTTACTCATGCACGCCTGGTTTCATATTTCCTCCCCATTAGGTTTGCATTGCTCTCCTCTGTGTTGTGAAAGAAGCTAATGACTCACTGGAAATCTGCCTGGTGTTTATCAAATGTCTCAGTGCGGGGCCGGTGGTCTAGAATGAGTCCGCCCTTTTTTTACATTATAATGTAGTAGATAAACAGCCAGAACAAGGTGATGAGACCATTGCATATAAAGAAATGAAAATAAATAAATAAATAAATAAATAAAGAGGAGCTCTCTGCAATCATATCTTGACTATATCACTCTGCTCTTGCGCTGCGGAAAATTATACTCTCAGAGGGGGAATGTGTTGAATTACCTCAGGCTGTCATCCGTAAGTGCACTGATAAGAATGTATTAAGAAACTGCATATGTCAGAGATGTGGTGAACTTACACACATAACGTTAACATATCTATTCATAGAGAATTTGAGAGAGGTTGGATAATTTAGCAAGTACATGATTTAGTGTGTTTAGAGGCGGGCAGGGACAGAGTAGAGCATTTTAGTATTTCCCTCTTTGCACAGAGATGGGTTAATTCAGAGTAACCGTATTTTCTTACATACACATGTCCCTTACCAATAACAATTAGTTTTTACAATTTTGGATAAATGAGTCAGACGTAATCAGACCTGGAATTTATGTTATGCATTGCTATGTTTGTTCCTCTCTGTCGGGACGAAAGAAATACAGATGACAAACAAAAGTAATGTTTGGATAAATCGACCACGAAATAAGTAAGTACTAAATATTTCTAGCATGTAAGGCTCAGTTATGCTGCATATACATGGAATCAGGTAGACAGTAGATGGTTTTGTGTCATCGTCCTGTCATTCCATGGGATGCAGCATTAGTTTAAGTCCCCAAAGCAAATGACCACATTATTCTCAAATCAGATTATTGTGTTTAGTGATGGTTCAATGCATCAAACCCATCTTGGTGCGTAATCAGCATTTTCTTTTATGAGTAACATCTGGTTGGAATACGATTTTTTTAACCATCACAAATCCTTACCCATTACATGCGTTCAAATCTCCAACTCTTGTGTGTCTCTCTCTTTTTCAAGTAAACTGACCAGCAACACCATGTTACTTTTGTCCCTCCCCTGCCTCCATCAGCTTTACCCTGGCTGACACAGAAAAAGGATTAGCTCATAGACTGTTAAAATATGGGTGTAGCTAGAGTGATGTCACCCATTGGTTTGTTGACTCCTGTTTTGAGGCCTTGAGTTCGGCATTACGGACGCCGCCATCTTGGGTTTTTTTGGACTCAGAAGTGATCATATTTGGGCAAGAGGGTGGAGCCGTGGAGGAGCAAGAGGTAGATCTGACTGAAAATCCAAGAAGATGGTCTGTCACTCAGAGCAGTCCACCCTTAATTATTCATAACTTTAGGCCTGAGTAAAATGTAAATGGGTGGGTTGTTATAGGACAAAATTCGCTATATAGAGACCAAAACCATTTTTGTACCAGGCTGTAAACATGTTTATTTCTGCTGTAAAGTTGTGCATTTTGACATGGGGGTCTATGTGGATTGACTGGCTTCTGGAGCCAGCCTCAAGTGGCCGTTCAAAGAACTGCAGGTATTTTTTGCAGTTCCGTTTTGGCTTCATTTTTCAGCCCCAGAGGTTGCGGTTTGGGTTAGCACGATGAATTAAACTTTAGCTGATAACCAAGCTTACAAATAGGTCTAACAGATAATATACATGAATAATCTTCAACAGGTAAACATTACCTTAAAAATGGAAAACATTTGGTTTTCTATCTTTTTACTGAATGGGTGAAAAATCTGTTTTTCAACTGTAACACTGGTGAAACAGACCGCATTTGGCTACTTCCTGCATTTCCGTACGACTGATGAGCTTCTCAGATTAAAACACATCAGGAAGAGAGTTTGACTGTGTGCCCTTTTACATTACTGGGCAGTTTGGCTCAGCTCTACTACTGACAAACACAAATATAAACCTTTATTTCAGCTTATGTCTCTGATTGGAGACTGACACTATGATTTGAATTCAAGCAACTACTTTTTTTCTGCATGTGTAATTTGTCTTTGTGACGATATGAAAATCACTTGTAATCTAATTGGCTTGCTGATTTCAGATGTTAATCACATAATCAAGTAAATTATTGCGCCGTGAGAATGAACTGCAAGAAACAGTATGAAGACAAATTGAAACTCAGAACCACTTCAGAGGTTATCCACCCTCTTTCTCTTTCTGTGGTTTGTGCTCCTTTTTTTTCTTTTCTTTTCAATTTTAGTAAAACTGCCAAAAATATGTGGTTTTCTCGTAGACCTCATACACTTAGATATTTGTAGTTATTGAATTATCTTTCTTTCTTTTTTTTTACACTTGATCTCAAATCTGGCATCCGTGTGTCTTAGCATGCCTTCAGATTTAGCTAAATTAGATTTCCCTTTAATGAAAAAAAGATAACTTTCTTTTTATAGCAGTACTAGTGTTTCACTCAAACTTCATTATCTGTACTAAGTGATCTTCTGCGGTATGGCAAACGCTGGTATTCAAGCAACATCTGTTTATCAGTCTGTTCCTAATTGGAGTGATCATCAACATTCAGTCGTGTTTTCTCAGATTATTGTAAACTATAATCAGAGGATCTCTGCTGTAATCCATAACACAAGCACAGTCTGAGATGCTTTGTCATAGTTGGACTGTTAAAATAGTTCATCTTTCACTTAATCATGAGCTGAATGCCCCAGGGGAAGCTGGTTAGTCATGCTACATCAGTAGGTTTGCATAAAACATGTAAGATGATCTTCTGGTTCTTGGGTATCTCCCAGTAGAACAGCTGCCAAAAGCAAAAAGGGTTTTTCCAGGAATACCAGGCCCTGCTGTTCCCCAGTTCCACTTCCCTCCTCTCCCCTGTGCCTCCATTCTTCCAGCCCTCCTCCTCTCCGACCACCCCTCCCCTGGCACTGCGCCAGCCTTCCCTCGAATTCCATGCATCTGGTCATTTCTGGGAAACACCCATGACAGGACTGTCCAGACAACCACAGGAAACAATGCCGCTTGGTTTCTCCAGCAGCTTGAAGAAATTCAGTAGTTCTCTTCGGGGAGGGGCCGGGCAGCGGGGCAGAGTAGTTGTGGACTTTCTAGGAATTTCTTTTGGATGGGAACATTCTGCAGCTGCCTTTACTGTTTATGTGTTTTGATTATAACTTATTGTTCAGACTCTAACCATGTCTTTATCCCCCTTGTCTGTCTCCCGTTTTAATCAAAGCAGTCACAAGAATAAATGTTGCCATTATAAAGACAGATTTGTAACATTTGTATGTTGTCATGTAGTCTGTATGTTGATACTTGACATATGTTCTTATGTTTAACAATGCTATGGTTTACATGGTTGTGTGTAAGCACATAAACCACTTGGCTATGTTGTGGAAAAGATCATGTTTTGGTTTAAAACACCCGCTTTTGGTGGCAAAATCCAGAAGCCAGATGCATCAACAATGTGCATGCACAAATCCATGCATACAATTGAATGTGTGGTGTGAATGTACACACCTTACACATACTTGCCAATTTCACTATTATTTTTACAAGCTGCATTGCATTCTGTAAAATGTCAATCAAAGGCACATTATGAAGTTGATTTTAAATGATGTTTTACGAGCAACTAATTTCATCACTTGTATTTACATCTGAGCCATCATCTCCCTGTTCGTGATTTAATTTTATTGTTGTGAAGCATTTTGTAGAGTCAGTTTCCGCATGAACGCCATGTGAATGAATCATTGATTATCTCTCTGACGTTTAATAATAGTGACGATTGAGATTTTATCACGATAATGGTTTGCAGAAACGTGATGAGTTAGTAGTACAAATGCTACAGTGTCCACAGCCGTGGGTGGTGACAGCTGCTCTGGCACTCTTGGAGAACCTCGCCAATGTGACAGAGATTGGTGAAATTGCACTTTCATTACCATATTTCTCACTGACATGTCTAATCAATAATGGTGGAGGGGCACAAGTATTGATATGCAAATGTTTTTACATCCATTTATGTCGAATTGTGGGTGTGGAAATGAAGCTCATGCACATGCGCCACAATAATTAAGATTTATAGGACAGAATCAAGCGTATGCACAGCTTTGTCAATGTGATGAAAAGAATGCTTATGTGCATTTCTACATTTGTGCGTACACACAGTTATAGTCGTGGATCTACAAGATT
This sequence comes from Epinephelus lanceolatus, assembly GCF_041903045.1. Taxonomy (NCBI): domain Eukaryota; kingdom Metazoa; phylum Chordata; class Actinopteri; order Perciformes; family Serranidae; genus Epinephelus; species Epinephelus lanceolatus. Next base: position 24,248,275 of record NC_135749.1, read on the forward strand.
TTTGCATCTGGCTATGGCTGAAAATGCAGCTGATGTCTCACTATATAATTACCGTTTTTGTTGTTTTTTGGTCTCAAACAGTGGTCTGCAGCCTGGCAACTGTCTCCCCTAGGTGATGTGCTAGCTGCCATCTCCTCCACCTCCAATAACAAAATCTGGTCATATACATTTAATCAGATCTGTGTCATTTTAGAAACGTTGATATGATACATATGAAACATTCAATATCAACATTATCTTCTGCTGACTGGGTTGTTTTAATAAAGACTCAAGGCATTAGCAGAATAACTGGTGTTGTCAGAGCAGTCAATGAACAAAAGGGCAGCTCTTCAGGACTCTAATATCTCTATGGATGTTAATATAATTGAAATATCTCCCCAAAAAAATTCTCGCTTTCACTGCTATGCAAATTTGCCAAGTAAGGAAATGACTGATCTGTTTAAATAAAGGCTAAAAAAAAAAATCCCACTCTCTCTGAACCGCTCAGACCAGAGGCCACGCTGTGATCATGCTGTGGTTTTCTTTTACTAGACTTGTCTGATTCTTTTAGAGGGGGATTGTAACTGCTTAACACCTTCAGGGGCAAGATATACCCTCAGCTGTCTTCCTCTCTCTCTATTTTAAAGTCCTGTAATGACTCACTCATGCTTCTCAATTTAGAAAGTGAATCAGCAAGCATCAAAGAAAGACCTTAGAACAGAGGGGCAGCAGATGGCTTTGGCTTTGTCTTATGAAAATGTTTGACAGACCCGGCTGCAGAGTATTAGCAAATATTTCTTAGCGTAGGTTTTTAAATATTAAAATGGCAGAGAGCCACAGTTTGAGCTTCATCTTGACAAATCAGCTTGTAAATCAGATCACTTCTCACTCACTGGGAAGAACACTGAACGCACTTTGAAACAGTCTGGCACTTGGCGTGCTGTTCTGGGTGGCAAGCCCCAGCGTACAACTGTACACACAGTAGGTTGAAACGAATGAGAATCTTTGGAAAATTGCCTCAGACTTGCTTCTCTGACGAGCTCCTTTAAAAATCAAAATGATTAGCCTTATCTTTACATGTTCTACAACCACCACACAGAGATGACTCGACAGCAAATGAGTAGATGTTGCATCCGTATCAATAATACAAGAAGCAGGATACTCACTCTGTCTCTTTCCATGAAATATTTGGCTTCATATCACCCGTCTGTGACGTCAGTCCCACTGATTCAGACCAGAGCGCTTCCATCACCACCGGAGCAAAACACACACTTCCAGTCTTCAAGGTCTGCTTCCACAGAATGAGACGCAGCGCCGACATTTATTTACACACGGCGTGCATTACTGCTCTCCGGTCACATCGCTTGAAATTGCCTCCATAAACTAACCTTAGTCAACTCATGGGCAGAGGCCGAAAGTTCACGTCAGCCAGCTCTCAGGGTGCTGTCTAGTGTCTGCGGGGCCACAGGTCAAGTTCTTTAGTTTCAAGAGTCAAGTCTCAATTCCCGGCTCTTAATTCTTAATGGTTGGATCGATGAATATTAATGGTTTAGCTGACCAGTGTCTGTGTAATGGTACTCCCCTGTGTTTCCATTCTGTAGACTAATTTGAATTAACTTAAGAAAAGGTTAGTCAGGGTGCAGTCATACATAGCAGCAAATAGTCCATAGTTAAGAAAATATTTGGGATTTGTTTTGCTACAAATATGAGTTTAGGTTAGGGCTGAAACTAACTATGTCTGTGTTTTTTGTCTAAAGAATTTCAGAAAATAGTGTGAAATGTCTTGCTCTGTTTTCTGACCAACAGTCCAAAGCACAGAGACACTCAGTTAACGATCATAGACAGATACAGCCACTTCGAATTTCTCGTTCCGCCGTGATGAGGCCCAGGCAGATCTGTGCTTGGTCCCAGCTGGGACCTTGTCTGGTCCTTATCTGGTCCTTGGCTGGAATGAGATTGTACGTGATTACAGTAGAATTTAGGCAAATTCTATCGAGAAACCAGTGGCTTGGAGTTCACGCGAAACTGGTTGGAGACCGACAGGAAACTGGTTGGCAGCGAAAGGCCTTCAGTTGGGAGGAGAGGTGGCTGCATCTGTATGACAAGGAAAATCAGTACATTGTCACACTTAAGAAACTACCAGCATTTTTCTGAATTCACTTATTGATAAATCCACAACTGTTGTTGGATAAAATCAGAATTTAAAAAAAATCATCAATCAAAACTTGTAACACAGCAAAGTGCAAATGCACCTTTATTCATTTATTGTCTCTTTTTATTACTTTGATGGATTTATGGGTAATTAGCAGCACATTTGGACTCTTTGCTCCGTATTTTTCCTCACTTCCTGTTGGTGGAGGCATCAGTTGCAGCAGGAAACATGACTTTTAGCCACATGTTGACAAAATCTGTGTGAAAATCAGCTTAAAACTGACCTACTACTCCGTTCTGCTCCTTTAATCTCAGTATTTTTAAGTGAAGAGAGAAACTGATGAGTCTTATCTGTGAAATACAGAGATGACTTAACATGGTCGCTCAGTGGACGCACAGTGTTATAAAGCCATATGAATCTTCTCTGCCTCTGTGCCTTCTTCACGTCCTGTCTCCCAGTGTGTCTTATCTCATTGTCTCTGGGTATCTCTCTCTCTCTATTACTCTCTCCATTGGTCTTTGTCCATCTGACTGTCTTTGTTCTCTACTTTCTGCCTTTCCCCAGATGCTGAGAGTTTATGTGTCTAGTTGATCCAGCGGCTGTTAATCTGGTAATCCGTAATCGATATCAGCCTCATCTCTTTCCTGCGGATAAAAGTGGCCTATCTGATAATTATATTTTCCTCTCTATATATCTGTAAAAGGCTGCCCTTTCCCTCCGAGCTTTGTTTTGGTCCCTGGGATTCTTCTGCTGGTATTGATTTGGTCTGTCCACATGCACTAGACACATAGCCCTCATAAAAAATATGTGGGGTTTGTTCTACATTATTAAATGTGTCTCAAATGCTCATGCTTGAAAATTATCTATATTGCAAACAGAATTCTTGAATTGATTATTTTCCTTGCAACTGATCAATAAATTTATAAAATAATCATTGTAGTTCGACAGCACTGGCAATGTCATACATATTGATCCAACAAAAATAATTAGCGATATACCAAGGGGTGACGAAAGTGTGTTTTCCGCAGCTGAACTCACTTATCTCGAGTGTTGCGCTAGAGATCTGTAATTAGGTTATTATTGTTTGACGAGACATCGGCCTCAAGAGGTTTTGTGTTGTTCTCTAGAGTGAAACGGATGAAATACAAAACTAAACTCATCAAAGTCAGAGATCTATTTTCAGATGCGGAAATTGCCACAACGTAATTGTTTTCAGTCCAGTCGTTTCATGGTATAGTTTTTGGCTGTGTTTTTTCCCCTTGCAGGACTTGTGTCAGATGAGTCAAATGGAACCCAAGTTGATTTGTTAATTGAGAGAAAAATGAGGCTTCTGAACTTGTGGCCTCGGAGTCACTGAGATACCCACAAGGACTGAAGGTTGGTTTCTATCTGCATGTGTGTGCCTCTGCGTTTGTGTGTGTGAGATGAAAAAAGGAGTGGCACTTTCTGAGCGCTGTGTTTTTGATCTCTGCAGAAGTATGACTGTAACTGAGGTTACTTGTGATCAGGCATAGCCCTCACCGACGGGACATTCTTGTGATGTTTTTGGTCACGGTCTCGGTCAATCAGAAGAGGATTCATCCATTGTCATCTTTTGATGTTACACAGGAATTGGTTTCCCCTTTACTTCCTCTGTCAGTGCTTGGAGATTGTTGTTCACTGCCTTTACATGTAGCGTTTGTGAATATAGCTCTTAAAAGTAAAGACTTACGGCATGTCCTCTTGTTTACACAAAGATGTACTGATCACTAGGACAATAAATGTTAGGGTGCTTTAAACATAACCAAGGTGGAACTTATCGTAACTCTCCTCCTAATGCACATGCTTTATTTTTTTATTATTCTATTTATTATATATTTTCAGTTTCATAGCATAAGATGCTTGTCAGTTTGATAGCCTGTTGCGACATGTTGCCTTTTAGTAAAGTGTTTGTACAGTGTTTGTACGGGCTTGTACACAAGTGTTTGATATGTTGCTGATTTTTATAATGAAGAGTTTATCAAAGTTTCCAGTGGACAAAATGTTACCTCAGTCTGCAGCAGGAGGATTTTGTCTGCCTTTGACACCTGTACCACCATCTGTTCAAACTAAATGCAATGAAACTTTATTTTACTGAACCAAACTTTCATTGAGACGTGACTCCATAGCCACGGGATGAACTGAACCATGACTTTTGTGCACTGTTACACCTCTAGGAAACACACTAAACATTGCATCGAAGTAAACACACTCACAAGTTCTTAAAAGTTGCACATTAAAATTGTTTTCTCCACCTTAACTGGTTTTGAGGTTAAATGATCCTAGTTTGTTAAGAGAAAAGTTTAAGGGCTCAGTGTGTTTCAGCTGGTAGCTCCATGTGCAGCCAGTAGGGGGAATCGACTGCTCGCACTGACGCCATCCCCCTCTCGTTTCCACTCCTCTTCCCTGCGTTCTCCCAGGTTGTGGAAACGCTGCAGCCCGCTGGTGTATGTCTGGAGCCTTCTCTCGCACAGAGCTGCTAAAGACCCTCCTACCGGCTGGGCTGGAGAAGGAGGAGGCAGTCTGCTCTGCTTGCAGCCTCGGACGAGCCCCCCTTTACCGCCCTGTCAGTGTGGAGGAGAAGGAGAGAGACAGAGAGAGACAGAGAGAGAGAGAGAGAGGCTGAGTGATAGAGAAAGCGCACGCGAGAGTAAGAGAGAGCAACTGTGTGACAGAGGGAAAGAGAACGAGGCAGGCTGCTTAGAGGAGTGAGAGAGCCAAGGACGAAATAAGGAACACATTTTACAAGTGCAGGAAGAGGGAGGATCGCAGACGAGGGACTCCTTCTCTGCTGGGCACCTGGGACACAGTCACTGTGGGGTTTTATTCTCCCCACTCGTCTTCTATCTGGAAACCCAGTGGATTGACTAACCAACCGGTGGATTTTTTTAATACACGATTGTGCCACATCATTTAGAAACTGGGATCATTCCTCTGTGTTATCTTCCCTCTCGCTGGCTCGGCCGCTACAGACTGAGATTGCTTTCTGTGTCTGTTCTCGGCTCTCGTGTTGTGATTCTGCTCCGTGCACAAAGTGCATCTGTCGGCAACCGGTGCTGGAGATATCTCCCCTCTGTCAAACAGGACAGCACGCAGCCACCGTCGGATCAGACTACAGAGGAGAGAGAGACAGTGTGTGTATGTAAGAGAGAGAGAGAGAGGGGCAGTGAGAGAGAGAGAGAGGGGCAGTGAGAGAGAGAGAGAGTCAGATTCACAGTGTGTCTGAGAGAGAGGCAGATTAAAGCCCAGGCGAAAGACTGGAGTGAAACAGCTCAAAACGAGAAGTGAACCTATACATCCTCTCCCGTTTTCCTTGCCATCCCTTTCCTCCTCCTCTCCTCCTCTTCTTCCTTCTCCCATTTTCCAACATTCACAGGACTGCCAGAGCTACTGCCACCTGCACCTCTTCACGTCTTCTCTTCCCTCTTCTTCCTCTACCTCACCCTTATCACGCGTTACTATCCGATACCAGCCACTGACGGACACGGCGCTCTTGGTTTCTAGCACTTGTGGAAATATTTCCATTGATCCAGCAGTGAGAGACTGAGTGAGCATCCGATAACTGAGGCTCCGGACCGGTGAGGAGCTTCCCCATCAGAGGCAAACCTCCTCCCAGCTGCTGTCCGGCACGCAGTCCCTGTCTTCTCCCTGGAGAGCCGGCTAGCGTCACAGTGGTGCGGACAGCAAAGACAGGAATCGCACAGCCCCTCCGCTGCCTCTTTCCCATTGCTAGCTACTTGGCAGCTTCCACCCTGTGTCACCATTCCCTGCCTCAGTGCTAAGGATTCCAGCTACATGGGCAAGCGATTGGAGCAGCAGCCAATGTACCCTCAGTACACCTACTACTACCCCCACTATCTCCAGACCAAGGTACGCTGCTCTTCTGCTCTTCTTGCATTCCTCAAGCCTACTCATCCCCTCCTACACTCCTGCCCTGCTTCCCTCCCTCACCCTCACCACCCCTCCCTCCTCTCTCTTCCACCGCCCTCCCTTCATCCCCCTCTCATCCCTGAGTGGAGATGGGATTTGATGGATAGCTGGCCTTGGCTGTGATGGTTTCAGATGGCAGGTTACCTCGCTGGAGTTTGGATGTCTATGTCAGCGTGTATGTGTGTGACTTTGTGTGTGTCTCAGGGATCAGGGATCAAGGTTTGAGTTAGTCCAGCCCACCAGACCGTTACTGGGAGCTGTCCAGTAACCTCCATCCATCCTTTCACCTGCAAACTGATGAGATCTTGATGTGATGCAGTGCGCTGGCATGAAGTGTAAAGTGTTGAACAACACGTCTCGTAGATTCGGGGGCTTTTGTCCATCAAAATAACTTGACAGGCAGCTTTTAAAACAAACGAGAGAATTAGGATCCACACTTAATTTACTAATGAAGCATTTGCAAGCTGAATGTAGGGCTTTGTTTAAATGCTTCAGTGCCACTTTTTTGATTGAGGTGAATAAGAGATTTAATTATAAAGTTGTTCCTCACTAACCAGCACAAATGCCTAATTGTATTGCTTTACAAGAAGGGGTCAAACAGGTTATGAGCCCTCCTTTTTTTCTCTGCTGTGATGGTCGGTCGGTATGGTTCTGACGGAGAGCAGGCATGAGGAGGGCTGCCCGTGTTTGCTCTAGCTGTAGTATGCATCAGTGCCTCTGGGATGGGAGCCCAGGCCTGGGCCCTGATGGCTGCCAGGACACTGGCTGGGCACACTACCCAGACATCATCAAGGGATTAAAATGGAAGCCTTTTGGGGATTACTCTATTTGTTTTTCTACCACATGTGTAACACTAATTTCTGTCCATTATTGTGACGCTGTGATGTAACGCAGTGGCTGAACGGCACGCTGAAGGTGTCCAGTTGAACTTTATGCAATAGTTACGTTTAATTTCTGTATTTAGATAGCATTATATGTGATATGATTGCTTTAAACTTAAATCAAACATTTTTTGTGTAAAATATTTCAAGTGCATCCATAGAGGAATAGACACTGTTGGGCAGGGTATCAAACCCTGACCCAGATGTGTCCTTGGCACAGAGTGTTAAAACATGTGAAGAGCTGGAAGTTGGCATTGAATATTTGGAGAAATATGTAGTCTTGTTTACTCACTCTGTAATCAGACATTCCCTGATCTCGATTAGGAAACTTTTCTAACTTTCTATTTAACACTGAAGTATTGACCCAAAAAACTTATAGAGCAAATAAAAAGTTTATTTTCCCCTTATGAAAGGTATCAAAAAAATTATTGTTCTGATATCAGCTCCAAAACTCAGTTTTATTGGCATCAGTGTTGAGCATGTTCAAACACTGGATAAATTAACATTAAATGTGGCAAATTTCCCCTATCAAGACAGAAAGAAAATTAGTTTATGCAATAAAATTGATAGAGCACAATAAAGCAAAATATCAGTGATGTTTTCAGCCTTTTCCATGTGGAGCTGGATTTTGAAGCAGTGCGCTTCCAGGAGATCCGACCTGCCTGCAGGGGCAACCTGCCTGCAGCCCCACCTGGCAGTCCACTAGCTCTCACCCTGATTTATAGTTTAATACATTTGTGCTGCTGCCATATGGCTTCCCTCTCACTCCCACCCCCCCTTCCACTACTCCTTCCATCACCCCCCCCCCCTCCCTCCCTCCCCCTTCTCATATCTCAGAGTTGCTCATCTCGGGGGCCTCTCAATCAGGGCATGCCCCTCCATTCTACCCCTCCCTCCCTTCCACTTTTCTTTTCCCCTCTTCCTCCTTCCTCTCGCTTTCTGCCCGCCTGCCTGCTCTGTTGCAACAGGGCCCCCTGCCTCCTTCGCCTATGCTGCAGTTCACTCCCAAGGTCAGCGCAGATCCGATCTTGCCACCGTCAGCGATTGATGTATCCTTGAGCGAGCGGCTAGGGTCCTGTGTCATGCAAACGAGAGCCATAGTGGGAGCGTGGGGAGGCGAGGAGAGCGTACATTTCCGTTTATAAATCAGCCGACATTCGTATTCATTTTCATGGTTAGTTAGCGCAGCCAGCGGCCTCGTAGGTTGATATGATCGAGCCACGGATGGGGTCAGTAGGAGAAAGGGAGGCGGGGAGAGAGGCCAGAGTGTTGGGCGATGTGGCCGAGAGGGCTGTGGAGAGCTATCTCACACTCTCATTAATGCCCATTGATAGCTCGATTACAGAGAGGGGAGAAGGGCCTTGGCTGCAGGTTCAGTCCACACAGTCCACAGTATCGCACAACAGCCACTTTGGCCTCATGTGTGCACACAAATAACACACAAATTCACTACAAGTCCCCTATTTTGCACACTCCACTGAGATTTAGTCATCAGTCTCAAATCACACAAGCCGTTCTATTTATCTTCATTGCTGCATTCTCAAGGTATGGCCTCATTCTCCCGAGAGATGTGGGTGGGGGGCATAAATATCCTGCAGGGATAGGGAGGGGGAGTGGGGCGTAACTCATACTAAAGTGTTGCCATTCTCTTTCTCTCGCCTCCATTTTATGACACATATTTGAGATTCTATGCATAGAAAATTTATAGAACATCTGCGCTCGGTTACAACTAAGGACTCTATTGTAAAAGAAAGGAGCTAACATTGTCAGAATAAACAGAGGCGCCCTCTGAATTTGGGGTCCCTTTATCCCTTTCTGTATGTCTGCATTATATTCTGATTTAATGGAGTTCTCTGATGCTGTCCAGCATGAGCTAGCCAGCCCAGATTAGAATGTGAAAGTCAGAGAATGAGATGAAAAGATAACATTTGGCTTTCTATTGATTAGTGCAGTGGGGCGTAGCATGTGCTTCTCTTTAGCTGAATTATTGATTCCCAAAAGAGGATTTGTGTGTCTGCCTGTCTGTGTGTGTGTACGTTAGTGTGTCAATGCGTGTGTGTGTGTGTGTGTGTGTGTGTGACTTTTGTATGGCTGGGGGGGAGCTGGCAGGATGCTGCTTTGATGAGAGGATCCTTTAAAGGCCCTATTTCTGCCTATTCCCCAGCTGATCAGTCCGTGGAGTCATTTGCTGAAATTTGGCCCTTTATCCAGCCTGTGTCTTTCCCTGTGAGTTTGATGTGTAGTGCTGTTCACAGCTTGCTGTGCATTCAACTTTAATGATAGGTAATAGATGTGCATCATAAATGAGAAAATTACAGTAAAACGAGCTCTCTCTGGCCCCGGCCCCTCCTTTCGCCCATGAGAACAATTACAGCACACAGATCAATTGTTATTTCATGATAGTGTTTAGGAAAGAATATGAATTTCAGCTAAATGTGTGCACTAAGTGCCTGTTAGTCTTGGCGTGCGTCGTATCTCATTTTCTCTCAATGACAGGCATTCTCCAGTCCTCTGTTTCATTACTATGCACACAACTCTCAAAAGGAACTCTCAAATTAATGCTAATTCGCGTTGAAAACCTGCAGTAAATTCTGCCGCTGTTGTGAAATCCAGTCGGCTTCACTGTTGCTGTTACCGCATGCACACAAGGTACCTGACACTGCTGTACCCTTGTGCTGTTACACCGCTGATAGGCTAGGTCATTACATGCCTAATGTCAGCGATCTCACACACACACACACAAAAGGATGCATTGCAAAAGTATATGCATACACACACACGCTTGCACTGTGGCTGTGATCTAAGAGCTGGCAGGCGTCTGTGTTGCAGTCAGACTAGAACATGTAGAACCAGGGAAGCCAAGAGGCACAGATTGAGGTAGATTTAGCAGCGGCTAATGTCCCCGGCCTTAAGTAAACACCAGTCAATGGAGCCCTTTGAGAGGATCTGTGCCTGTGTCTGCCCCTGCCATAGGCACCATTTATACCCTGTCTAATTCTTTAGAATTGGAGGACGAGATGGAGGGAAGGGGTGTGTGAGAGAGATAGAAAGACAGAGAGCGGAGGGGTGGCTGTTATAGGGAGGGGCCAGTTAAAAGCAAGGAAAAGGGTTTGGTTACATTACACGGGGTGATCCATTGTGCTACAGAAATAACAACAGAGCCATCTAAATCCTCCTTTAATGCCTCGATAGAGGAGAAAGAGAGGCGCAGAGACAACAAGGGAGAGACAGATATACATAGGCATGGAGAGCAAGTGAAATCAAAGGCAGGGGAAAAGGAACACTTTCCGTCAAGTCTTTCATTAAATCAGTTATCAGTGGCGTAAAACTCAGCTCGCAGCTTAGTCCCCTCTGTCTCTGCTGATGTGGATCTTCTTTGAAGAGTTTATCAAGGGCTTTCAGGGCTGGAAAAATACACTTCTTATATTACATTTACTAAAGCCCAGCCCTATTCTGAGCCCGGGACGATATGTTCTGATTAGTACTAAGACAGGGGTAGTATAACTCATTTCCCTCACTTGTAATTCTTGATACATGCCTCACGACTGACTGCCCGAAACAAAATACTGTCCCGGCGTCGCTGTAAATCTTAACCCATCATGTGTTCCCTCGTAGCTGGCTCAAACTGGCAGGCTTTTTAGCAAGAACTCTATCTTGCTTTCCTCCTTTTTTTTTCATGTTTTTTCCAATCCTTCGCCTCACATGGTCAAACCATGAAAGGAGGTCTTTTGATCATTAATCAACTAATACCCCTGGTTTTTATCTGCCTGTGCCTACAGCTTTATCCAGCAGTACAATCCCTCCATGTGTAACTGTCAGTCAATGGGGCAGACAGCTCCATTTATTTGCTCCGGTCTGCGTGTACATGCACAAGCATGCACGCGACACACACTACAGTAGGGGGGGTACTCTTAACCCCTCTAATCTATCAACTGACAGCTCAGCCCTATCTGCACACCCATACATTAGGGTTGGGTATGCATTATTGCTTCCCGCAGTCAGGGCGCTGAGACCTGGCTCGCTGCATGCTGCCGTCCACATCTCATTACAGCTGCTTTACCAGAGTGCTCTCTCAACACTGGCTACGTTTACATGCACACTAATATTCCACATTAACTGGGATCTTTACCACAGTAAACGCCCTCTTCCCTGTTTACAGTGGGCTCTGTGTTTTGTCATGGATGCCTTGTACACTAAACAACTCACCAACTGTTTGCAAGGATGGGGTTGAGATGCATGCCTGAAACAAACAGCCAACATTTCTGGTCTTAAGTTGAAACACCTACTTTTAAACATTATAAAAGGTCTCAACAGGTTTTTGGATTTGCGCAAACATCACAAAGCTGACCTTTTCAAGTAGGTGGCTGAAGGAACGAAAGAGGGAGGCTGTTTTTCACTTTCATCAGTCATGTAAACAGCTTATTAGGAATATTGGAATAAGAGCAAAAACTAATATTATGTGCATGTTGACACTGACTACATTTACATGCACACCATATTCCTGTATTATTCGGAATATCCGCAATATTCTGGTTGCGCACGAGTCATGTAAACACGTGCAATACCTGATTAAGGTCATATTCTGGTTGGAGAATATTCTGAATAAGACCCCTGGCATATGCCTGTTTTAATCAGAATATTGTGACGTGTATACACCTTAATCGGAAAATGCCCCGTACCGGAATATTCAGTTACGTCTGGGCATGCTTGATTCACAAGGAATCCTGGGTTGTTGGTGTTGTTATGGTTATGGCAAGCGGGGAGAACAGCAGGACTGGCTTCATACCTTCATCCACAGACTCCGGGGGGCTCTGGCTGGCGTGAACGGCATAAGCTGGAAGGAAAGGTCCATACACTTGTCCGCCTTTTCTTCTCGCTCTCGTCTTCCATTGTTGAGGACAAAATGGATCAGCAGGAGTTTTGTAGTTAAGTTGTGGTGCAAAAGCGCAAGTAGGATAACACAGGGGTATGTCGGAAACAAACATTACAGCTTCTGTTCATTGTGAACACAACTTCTTTTTCTTCATCTTCATTTCCGGCAGACCAGATGCCTATAGGCATATCACTGCCCCCCGCAGCTTGAGTGTTGCATTAAATAAGAGCATTTCTGGTAGGCCAGTAGCTGGGTATTTTCTGGAATATGCCGAAACACGGGAATATGTCAATTAACATGTAAACGGAATATTCCAGTTGCTGCAGCGCATATAAACACCTTATTCGGAATATTACCTTAACCAGAATATTGACCTTAATCTAAATATGGTGTGCATGTAAACGTAGTCAATGTAAGTGCAGCTTGTCAGAGGAGCAAAGGAGGGACGGACAAAATGAAATATCAAGCTTTTTTTATGTTCTGTAGGTTGCATCTCTAATGATGGAAGAAGGAACCTGTTCTATATTAACTTCGGGGTACACAGGGGGTTATAAATGTAGCAACAATGTTACATGTGTGCTAACATCGCAGGGCATGGTTTACGAGCACAGATGGTGTATGATTACGTGCGTGTAAATGTGTGCTAAAGAAGTCTATCAGTAAGTTTGTATTTAACAAAGTTGTCAACAAATACTGTGTGTGTGAGACCGTGTGCTTGGAATTTGGTCCAGCGCTCTGAGTGAAGGTCTTAAAACCAGGTCGCATTTTTCTTCTCCTCAACAGGCTCATGTTGCATCGTAGTGTCCTTGAGCAAGACACAGAACATAGTGCCTGCTCGCTTGGCGGAGGTCGCTGTAAAAAAAAGAAAAAAAAAGAAAGAAAGTCTGAGATAAATGGCTAAAATATAAAATGATGTGCTTAGTGGTGGAACTCTTGCCCCAGGGAATCTTGTCTCTGAACTCTCCTTCCCGGACCATCTGGAGATATAACGGCCGACTCGAGTCTGCACTGCAAGGGAGAGGAGACTCCTACCTGTTTGGTGAAATGGGGCATATGGGGAGGAAGGTGGCGGAATGAGCAGGGCGAGTTTCCTTCAACCGGAAAAACCTGGGTTAAGACGCTGAATCTCCACAAGCTTCCGAATGCACTGCTGTGAAGAGAGGAGCACACACATAAACACACGCAGAAACGCTTACTGGGATCATTTGTGCATCAAATAAATTGCGGATGTGAACTTTAAACCACAGGTGGTCTTTAGTATTTGTGCGTATTTGGCATGGCTTGAATTTACAAACATTTTTAAGTGCATTAGAATTGTTTGTCCTAGGATGTGAGGCTCTTCCTTGTGAGGAGCTGAAATGAAACACATGTCTATGTGTTTTCTGTATTTTTGGAGTATTCCTACAGAGAGAAAGAGGCATGCAGAGTCAACATACAGCGGGACAGAGAGACAGAGATGTTGCTATACATTTGGAGCCAGATGAAACGAGACACATGATGTGCCCTTCGAAACCAACCAGCGCGGCAAGACTCTACAAATACACCTGCTTTTTTCCCCTCTTTCTTGTTTTCACTAACATTTCTTTCTGTAACATAGTTTCTGCCTGGAGCTGTCTCCTCTGGCCCACTGTTTCACTCTTCTGTCGCTCTGGCAAAAGCATAGCCTGGCGTTTTCACGCTCTATTTTCTGTCTCCCCTTTTGCCTCTGAGGACGGCGGGGTACAGTCTCACAATTTTGTCTTTTTTCATCTTTGACTGTTTATGTTTCTCCCCTTCACTTTCGCTCAGACCACTCTTCCTTGCTCCTATTTTTTTCGCCAAGCCTCCCTTCATCTTTAAATTCTCTTTCATGTTGTCCCTCTTTGTAATTACTCGTTCCCATCCTCCATCGCTTTCGCATGCCTCTTCCTCTATTTCCGGGAGCCCCTGCTGTCTGCTGGGCATGGTGTCCTGCCATCTGTGCAGGATGACATGAGTGGTTGGAGAGACACCTCCTGTGTAGACCCCTTTAATACATACAGCCTATATTAACATACAGAGCAACATATGGGATATAGTAAAAGTCAAACACACCTAAAACCATTTCAAGCGAGAATCGTTCTGTGCATATGGTGAATATTAGAAAATATACAACTGTTAGGTCCTTGAATAAACTTTGCCAAACATGTATTTGGCAACATTATGGTCATTATTTTCCAACTGAAGAGAACACATGTGAGTGATTGTGTTTAGTCAGGGATTATCAACTTTGTTGAAAAAGAGATAAAAGGATTACGAACTTTGCTGAAACTTCTGTTGGTTCCTGTCGATGCTCAATAGATACCAGATAATATGTCTGGATAAGGCTGAATCCTTTCAGTGTGTGTGGTTTGATACCTCTGTCTGGATTTTTCTTCTATCCTGAGAATAGCACTGCTCCACACAAGGCAAACACTACCTATATTATGTGAACAGTTGAATATATTTGTAAAGTTAAGTCTGTTTGTTTCTATTTATATTGTCATCTGTTGATTGCGAGGCATATTTTGCTTGGATGTGATGTTTCACAGCATGCGTAAATTAACTGTGAGCCCCTGTCTCTCCCCAAATTATGCTAAAATTGCAACCCTGAAAGTGATGGATAGACTCAAGTGCCCTTGTTTATGTGAACTGCATAGCTGGAATTCAGAATGAGGCAGATAGTACCTTTTTTGGCCCCATCTGAGGGAGAGATAGCGAAGAGCAAAGAGGGCAGAAGAGGAGTTGGGTCCGGACAGGAGTGAGCTGGTGGTGAAGGATGACAGGCTGCCGGTCACGTGTTCGGGAAGGACGAGGGAGGGGGAGAGGTAACTGCACCTCGTGAGAGACAGACAGGCAGAGAAGGGCTTTTGTTGTTCTCGTGTAACTGAAGCTTTTGGTGTCTGCTGCATCTGCCGCCCCACCTTTGGCATGCCGGTTCACATGAAGAACGCTCAGGTTGCCTAGTGTAGCGGCAGCGGAAAGGTAGGAGGAGGTGTAGGAGGCGGTGGCGGCAGCTCAGCTTGGTAGCGTTCACTGAGTCAGACTCAGCCGGGGTAATTGCTCCTGCATTTTTAACGAACGGCTGCTGCGTACACTTTGAGGAGCAGCGCACCAAAGGATCTCGGCTTGGCTCCCACTGCAGCAGAATTACCTTTTCACCTTCCTGACTGAGGGCATCTGAGGGAGGCTAAGGCCTGCCTTATATGTAATCAGACCTATCCACTCTAAATGTCTGTTTATTGTCACGAGTGGTGGTTTCAAATTTAATATGTTAACCAAATGAAGCCCTTGTATGTGTAAAGTGCTGTAAAGGCAATTTTCCCTTGCTGATCATAATGGCACTCTCCACAGACAGTTTTGTCATTTTCTTCTGGTTTGAGTTTATTATTGGGTTGTAGTCCTAGTCTGTGGTCTGCCCCATAACCAGACCAGTTATGGCAAACCGAGAGCGCCAAATTGCGATGAGCTCATAATCAAAACAGTCTACTATGTAGGCGATAGTGTGTATTCCATTAGTGTGTTTTTCTGGAAAGTCCTGCAAATGGGTGTCTTGTTTTTCTATATGCAGTGCACTATACTGTATTGTTTGAAGTTTGATCTTTTTTTTGGCACCAGAGAATCAAGAGTCAGGACAAGAGACTGGGAAAGCCACCTGCGGAGAGAAAAAGACGGAAAGATCAGCAGTCTCATTTTTCACACTGGTCTTTCATTTACCTAATGACGTCACAGTCTGACAAAGAAAATCCTTTGCCAGGGTTGATCTCACTTTGAGTGAATTTGCATTTCATTTCCATTGTGGCTGCACACACTGATGACCTGATGTCTTTCACCTAGATATTCAGACGTGGAAACCGAAGGAGACACCGGCCACAGACATGCAAATGGTAGTGTTGCCTTACCACTGTGATTAGTGTGGGAGGCCCCTGGTCGCCCCTCTCCTAAACACATATACTGCCTGCCTGCAATAGTTACTCCACACAGCTGCATTAGTAGTGGCAGGCTCAATGAAAATACCATGTCACGCATAGCTTGAAAAATGGCTCCGGAAAAAGCCAATTCTGCCATGAATGAGGATAAGCAAATAGGCATGAGGGCTTGAATAGCTGCCAGTCCTGTCAGAGTCCCCCCTCTCACCCAGCCACAATGAGCTCCTATACAAATAAGGATACGTGCACCAATTTAGCGCAGCAGATGAACCTTGCGAAGCCTTGTCGAGCAAGTGGGGGATTACCAAGAGCAAACAGGCCTTTCTCCTGGCTTTATTTGAGTTAAATGACTCAAGCCACCCTCTTAGATTTTGCCTGAATGCTTTATCTGGCAAACCCTTCCACTGCTCCAGCCGCTTCTGTGGCCACTACGTGTGTGCATTAGTCAGAGTATGGAAAAACACCGAGCGGGACAGGTAGGCGGCATGAATTAGATTGCAAGGACACTGATGCGGGGAGCAAGTGGAGCCAGCAGAGTCACAAAACCAGGATAAATGCAAAATAGAGGCGAGGAGAAAGCCCTCGGCGTGATGGAGTCCAATTGGAGGAGAGATTATTATTCTTCACCAGTAATTAGTAGCACATAAACAGCCATTGGCAACAGAATTAAAAAGTGTCATTATGATATGTGGTCCCCATACAAGATGCCGGTTCTCTCCCCTTTCAATAGTTAATCATGTTGGCTCGCAGGCACCCCCTGTGAACATACAGAGAGGGTGAGGGTTCAGTTGGTTGCGGACGAATGCCTGAAAATGGCAAACCTATTGGAGGGTTTGATGCAGAACACAAGTTTCCCCCTGTAAGATCTGCACTGAGGCAAATGTGATCTCCTCTCTCTCCGCTTTTCCCCTAAATTATTAAGGTCACCCACATTTGAGAGATGGAGTAGGATGAAGAGTGTGTGTGAGAGGGAAATACACGCAGGAATCAATGCTCTCACATGCATTTAAGGAAGGTATTACTTTGGGCCATTCCCAATACAAACTTCGCCACTACCACTTAGCCTGTACCCCTCCATTTTGTGCGATCATGTCTCAGGGTAGGGTGTCCAGATGCTTGTTGGGATAGATGGGGTAGGGCAAAGTTTCAGGGCTACACGACCCTCCAAACTGAGGGGTATTAAAGGCACACTCTAAACTCGTTTATAAATATTTAAATGTTACAATAACCATCGTATTATTTAAGTTTAATGTGGTTTCAATATATTATGGTCCTTGTCTTTACAACAAGCCCAAGAAAAGAAATCGCTAGTATGCAGATGTCTCAGTAGCTAACTAGCTAGCTTACGTACGTTGTTATTGCTGATTTGTGCATGACATATAGGCTACGTAACAGATTTTCATGTCGCATTTCCCCACTTTGATGGCATAGGACACCTGAAGGTTAACTAAGGTCCAGCAGCACTTTTTACCACTCCTCAAAAATCAGTGTAGACTGGCGGGGCACAGGCACGTGTTGCTAATGTTAGCCTACAGAGCATTACTAGTTGCCTGGTAATGAAGCAGTGTTCGTTTTTTTTTTTGATGACTTTTTGATGGATTGCTTGATTGCGTGAAGCTTAAGTTGAGAACAAATTGCGAGTAGCCAACGTAAGAGGAATCGCCACAACAGAAGATGGCATATTTGCCATGTCCAGCAACACTTGTCGCATCTGCTAAAATAAATGCCAGAATACTGTAATGTATCAGGGTCTTGAAGGTTTGTTCCATTCCCTTACCATCCTTTGTTCTGGGGGGGGGCCAAAAACAAGGGGTAGGCGTAGAAATCTAAAATAGGATTGGCCCTCTGTGTCTGTATTAAAATGTGCTCAATATTACTGGTACAAGTTTTGCTAACATTTGCATTTGAGTACTTCTACAGCTGATGAATACTGATGTTTTTATCTCTCCTGTATTTTTTTGTCCTTGGGCTCTTGTGAAAATGTTAGAAAACAGTGGCTTTGAGAAACAGTTAGTTTCTAATTCCCTGTCTGCTTTCTTTCTCTCATTAGCTGTCTTGAGTACCCTGTGGAAGACTTGTATCCATTATTTATCTCTAGCCCCAAAAAACAACAGCTGCATGCTTGTGTAACCGCCATATGTTATGCTTCTCCCAACATATTGGGAGGAATCATGCTGTATAGGGAGCTTTATCAACCCATAGAGATCTGTATCAGGCCCCATGCAGACATGCTGCACTTGAATTAATTCCTAAATGCTTATTTTTTTCAGGCTATCAATGGAAAATACAGTAGAAACTTTCCTCAACAGTGGGAACTTGAACTACATCGGGCAATTAACCACAGAGGCACCTTGCTGAATATTTTCGGATGCTCCAGCACCACTGGAAGCGTCTGAGGGAGTGGAGGGAAGAGGGTCACATTAGGATTCAGCCGATAAAGCAATAAACCCTTGTAGGAGCTGCAGTCGGCGCCATTCAGAGCAGATTCTGTGTCCTCAGCACTTTGGGCCTGCAATTAATCACTAAGCTGACATTACCCCACCTCCCTGCGAACATTGGGTAAACACTCCGGCAATGGTGAGCCAACGTTCCCCGCCACAGACCCGGTGTAATCGTTAAGACGACTGTTGACGCTCGCACTCTCTCTGAAATGTTTAGGAACTCTGTGCCCCAGTTATGTAGACTTCCTGTAGAGCGCAGGATGATCTGCTGATCTGTTTAGTTATAGATAGCAGTTTAACAGCCAGCCGGAGCTGCAGCAGGCAGCCCCTGCTCCATCATTCCCCTCTCAAGGGTTATGGAGGACGCTTGGCTCTCATGACTGATGTGTGGCAGCATTAACTAGCATGTTGCATCTGTTTAACCCGTGTGTGTGTGTGTGTGTGTGTGTGTGTGTGTGTGTTTGGCATTGTACATTTCTCTGCTGGCAGTTTCCACAGTGATTTGTGCAATGGGAAGCCTCTGAGCCTGTTGAGGCTTTATTTAAGGGATCGTCGGGAGTGTGTGCTGTATTGTTACCATAGCGATAGCTGCCAATAGTGTTTGCTTACCTACCATTGTTTGGCAGCGGGTCAGACAAGGTCACTGTAGAGCAACTACTGTAACCCTAAGGCGGGGTTCCGTAGACGTTTTTTTGGAATAGATTGTATTGATACTAACTGACAGAGGTGGAGCCAGTGCTTTGTTTTGAAAGTCACAAGTAAGTCTTCGCACTCAAGTCACAAGACCTAAACCTTGGGTTTCGAGTCCTTTGATTCACAAAGATCGTAAATGCTTTTAAAATTGTGTATTTCTTTGTCACATAGTGCTTTTTGGTTCTATGTTGACGATCACTTCGTCCAACTGATATTCTGTAACGTAAAGTTAGTTCTTCATGGTTGTCTCCTGTAACTAGATTGGATTGACTGGCAATGAATAGCGTTAATATTAGTTGAATTAGGGACTGCATGGAGAATATTTATTTTGTGGCACACTTTTTAAATAACATACTTTTTATATTTTTGGGCTTGGGAGAAGGTATTAAGTATTTTAAATATAAAAGGCTCAAGTCTAAGTGAAGACACAACTCGCTCGTGTCAAAGTCCAAGTCCAAGTTGTTAGTCTTTGTTGATTTTGTCAGGCCGAATCTAGAGTCATCAAATTTATGACTCGAGTCTGACTCAAGTCCAAGTCATGTGACCTGAGTCCACACATCTGCTAACTAATACTTAATTCAGATTTTGTGAAAAACGATTGAATCCCAACCCGATATAAACTTTTCTGTTGCAGCTTGGCTTCCTAGATTATCTTTATCATCAGAATTCAATGCATAAGAGTTCCTTCTTCTTTACATATTAGAGCACGAAAGCCCTCGTGTGCACTTGGGGCATGCGAGAGAAGTTTCACACACTGTTAAAACCCCAACATACACAATGACCCACATTATCATGTGCATACATAACAGCCTGAGAGGAAACATGAGAGAGCAGGACGTTTATCGTTGAGGAAAGGGGGGGTTGTGGAAGGGTGGGAGCCCTGCTGAGTTCACCGAGTTCACTGGAGGGGACTGACACACAGCTCACCCTCCTGCAGTATCTCTCTCTCTCTTTCCCTCTGAATAATTTATCTCATATAATTTATCTCTCTACCTCTCTATCTCATTCACTCTCACACACAAACACTCTCTCTCTCTCTCTCTCTCTCACACACACACACACACACACACACACACACACACACACACACACACCATGCAATTATCTCCCCTTTCCACACAAACACACACATACACACATATGCCTCGGGGGGGGGGGGGGGGGGGGGGGGTTCGGTCCTGGGGCTGGTGTGGAGTGAGCAAGCTGGAATCTGCACAGAGGGAAACCTGATAGGCATTCCCTGTGCCAAACACATGAGGTCACCCTGACTGACTGATCCTGCCTGCCAGCCAGCCCTGCCTCCATCCCTCCACTGCCATCAGATTAAAACCTTGTATCTCAGAGAAATCAACTGCAGGACTCAAGAGATTTTCTTATTCAGGCTCATGCATCTCGGGAACTACAACATGTATTTTATGTGCCCTTAAGGACCATAAAGCTTTTATAAATGACCATGAAGCTTTTAAAGAAAATTGTGGTTTGTTTCAGCTCGGGTCTTATTTCCATAGTTTTAGCCATCAGTGATTGTACTCACTAAGTAAATGCTGAGATGTGGGAACATGGCAAGGTTCCTAAAAAGACGGCAAGAAATCAGATGCAGAGAGCCTTTAAACAGGCTTAGGTAGAAAAAGCAAAAGCAAATGGCAATATTATAAACTGTCAATTCTTAAAGGGACAGTGCAGCCAAAAATCAAAAATACATATTTTTCCTCTTACCTGTAGTGCTGTTTATCAGTCTATATTATTTGGTGTGAGTTGCAGAGTGTTGGAGGTATCGGCCGTAGAGATGTCTGCCTTCTCTTCTACATAATGGAACAAGATTGCACACAGCTTGTGGTGCTCAGAGTAACAACAACAAAAAAAGAATTCGAAAACGAATCCACAGATATTTTTGTGAGCAGTTTCATGTAGGAGCTATTTTCTTTCAAGTTACACCGGCCATCCATCTCGTAGAAGGAAGAGTGCATCTACTCATGGACAAGAGTCTCATGTTTGTGACAGCACAAGATGTAAACATTAATGGCGTCCTCCTCGGCTGAGCTGAAATGTTAGCTAACTCAGTGGTGCTAGGTGAGCTAGCAGTGGATGCACACTTCCTTCTGTGTGGTGATACAATTGGTGGGTGTAGTTCAGCAGAGAGAAAATAGATCCTACATGAAACTGCTCACAGCAAGGTCTGTGGATTATCCTTAGTAACCAGGTCAGGATTTCTGGAAAAAGACATTGCTGTTTTGGCATTTGAGCACCAAAAGCTGAGTGCTATCTAGTTCCATTATATTTACTTAACTGTACTTAACAGTTCTTTGTGCAATAAGGGATTATATTACCAGCATTTTGAGTGTGTGATCATCTGACCAGCTGACTTCTGTGTTTTAAATTTCAGCAATTACTTTGGCGAATATAGTGTTATCATAATTGACAAAAATGATGGCCAAAACTATAAAAAAGGGCCAAAAAATGAACTGGAATTCTTTAATTTCCTGCAGAAATCAAACACTTACATCATAATGTTATGAGGTTGTTGTGCAACAGTTGCTCTCTTTTACTGTTCACCGTTGCCAGAGAAAGATATTGAACAAGGTTATTCCAGTAAAAGAAAAAACAAAGTGTAATAAATCACAAGAGAACCTGAAACTTATTTTGAACTTTACCACAACAATATGAATTACTTTTCCTTGTGAGTCTACAAATGGTGCAAAGTATCTGCCATATAGTTAGCCTGTAGTCTGGTGTGAAGAACAATACACTGTGCAATCTCTCAAAGTTGATGGCTATAAAGGGTTGGAATCTTAAAATGGAAAATGTGTAGCAACCATAAACTCTAGAGACTTGTCTTTTATCCCCGAGCAGCCCTTTGAAATACCCACCCAAACCCAAACAATACTGTCAACTCAAAGCAGTGGTCTCAAAAGGACCCTAAACATGTGTTCTTTAGATCCTGGCTCCTGTTCGCTTGTCACACAAGCATGCAACATGGACACCCGCATTCAATCAGCCGTACATACGCAGACACACATTCTTTGTCCACCACATAAATATACACACACACATATACACAAACCTCCCGCCCCCGCAGGACACAAAAGTCACCCTTCGCTCCCACGCATCTCATGTTCTCCCCATATTATGTTAAAATGGACATGCATAATTGTGCTGGCGTGGCTTGTTGTTTTTGTTGGCAGTTATCAGCAGCCCCCATGAAGTCTCTGACAGAGGTGATCATTGTTGCAGGCACCACAAATCTACATCAGGGCGCTCGCAAATATGCTGTTTCTGTGAGGTCCCATTGTCAAGATGGAGTGTTCTGGTTTTAGAGGGGGAAACAAATGTAATTTGAGTAATTATATAATTACAGCAGGTCATATGTTTTTGAGATATCGTTAAAAACAAATAACTTCAAGGCTTTGGTAAATGCTAAGATGACATTTATTGTATAGTGAGGAGTTGTTAGTATAAAGTAAGTCTCATTGTAAGTCTTTATAGTGTAACCACTTCCCCCTGACACAGGCCCGGTGGTAAAATGGGGTGAAATGAAGCGTAGAGAGAAGTCTGGGCTTGCGAGACAGCTACACCTGTACTAACGCCAGAATACAAGCACTGTCATTCTAAGACCTAAACTAAAACACTGTAATGACATTGCAGCTGCCAATATCACTGCGGCGAGACATTTACAGTACCACCAGTGTTTAACATTCACTTCTCTGTTTCCCCACTTGTCACAAAGCAGAGCAAGTCAATACCAGATTCGCCTGCATGTGTCGGCCTTTATTTTCCTGCTTGTAAGCATGAAATTTCCGTAGGCTGTAATGCTGTTTCAGATGTTTTGAGCGCTCGACTACCCTGAATAACCTTCCTTCAGGAACTGACTTCCACAAGTCATTTGAGGTTGGGTGAAGTTTTAAATAAAGCTGTGGCTTGTGGCGACTAGCTGACTCTCTATATGCTTTGTATACGCTAGCCGGGCACAGCCTCAGCCCAAACAAGCTGTTTTTGCGATCGTGTTTCCAAACAGTATGCAGTCTGGAGACTTCGCGTCAGGTCCAGTGCCTACACGCAGATGTTTAAGGTGGGTAGATATGAAACTGAAACCAGAGAATGTGAGCGGAAAAATAGCAGCTGTTAGTATATGTGAAGTATAATTTATCACTCTATGTTACCTTTACCAAATTACCAAAATCTGGTTTTAACAGTGTACTTCACCTTCAAATATGTTGCTCTTTGTAGACCATTGTGTTAAGCCTGTCATTTAAATGGCATCTTGCAGCTTTGGTTTAATCATTGACAGTCCAAGCCTGCATACAGTAACTTTATTCATGTTTATTCTTTATTCGAATTGTGGGTGTTTTCCGTTCTATGATTTTTTGCAACCCATATATACCAAATCAACATGTTGGTTTACAACAAGTTTCGGATAGAAAACCCCAGCATCACGTACATGCAATTTAATGGCGCTGAGCAAACAGGGGCGACGAACAGCTGAGATGTCAAGAAGTAATGGTTAAGTCTTGTTGTGTATGGAGGTGAAGGGTGATGATAAAGACTGGAAAAGGGTTTTTAAGATTCTCATCTGTGAAGAGCAGACATGCTCAAAGACAGCTTTGGATTCAGCATCTGTTATTTCAGAGTTTGTACATTTCATTCATCTAAAATACATGTTTGATGCTTTCATATTTATTAATTTCAACACTTAAATTAAGTAATGTTAGGTTAGGGCTGGACATTATATCGATAATAAACTGATATTGTGATATGAGACTAGAAATCGTCTTAGATTTTGGGTATCTTAATATCCTGAGTGTCGTCTTTTCCTGGTTTTAAAGGCTGCATTACAGTAAAGTGATGTAAGTGATGAGTGATGATTTATTAAGAATCGTACTGTGTAAATCTTTTGTGAAAGCACCATTCGTCAAACCTACAATATTGTTGCAATATTAGTATCAAGGAAATACTTAAAAATATTGTGGTAATTGATTTTCTCCACATCCCCCAGCCTTTGGTTGGGTTGCGACTTTATTTTTTGGGCCACAGACTTAAGAAAATGACAACTATTAGTTAGTCCGACCTGCAGTGAGATGTTGCTGTTGGGTAGCTGTTGGTTTCTCAAAGATGCTAGCAAAGCAAAATAAGCACAGCAGAAACATCAGAGGTTGGACCACCATGAGAGACCACCACCACATAGAGACAGACAACCATCCACACTCACATTCACACCTACGGACAATTTAGAGTCAACAATTAATCTATCCCCAACCTGCATGTCTTTGGATTGTGAGAGGAAGCCAGAGTACCCGGAGAAAACCCACGCTGACATGGGGAGTTTGCCGATTTCACATATCTCTACAATTCAAAGTTGTCTATCCAGAGGTGATTGTTGTTAGCGTGACATCACAGTGATTCAGTCTTTGGACCTTTTCATTGCCATTCTGTTGCCAGGGCATCAGCTTTGGTCTATGTTTTTTTCCTGTCGGCGTCTTCATTAACAAACACTCAGACAGGAAACACAAAAGGACCCATTTAAAATGTGTATGTTGTCAAGTTAAAAAAATGTAATCTTTCTTTCTTTCTTTCTTTCTTTCTTTCTCACAAAATCTACAAAGATATTTTTCCGATTGTGTGTAGTTCCCTTTTGCTCCCTCCTCCCCTTTGTCTTTCTCTCTTTCTGTTTAGTAGCACAGGTTTGTGTTGTGGGTTAGAGAGGGTGAGTTAATGGAGAACGTCAAACCAGCTTGTAGCGCTGCCTTGGCTTTGACCCGTGCAGATTGTGGAGTGACCCCGGCGCTGCTGCCCTGAGCCTGTAGTTGGAATCCAATCTCCTCGCTGGGATGTGGTGCATGTTTTAGCAGTCGGCTTTGAAAACTTTGCCCCCCTGCCTCCTCCAAAATGTCTATCATTCCTCTAATAAAACCTGGTTTGTTTTCACCTGTGATGACCTGGGTTAGGAGGATTTCTCTTGGCTCCCGGGCGGCTGTGGCACATTTGTTTAATCACATTAGACCCTTGGTGCTCTCTGCTCTTAGACTGTCTGGAGACAGGAAAATTAGAAAGCTTTGTTCTGTCTTTAGAAAAGAAAGAAATTTAAAATATACAAAGACACAGCTGGTGATATCAAATGTCAGTCACACTCACCATCAGGTTGGGTGTTATTAGATCATTTTCGGGGTTAATGAGGTGATTGAAGTGACGAACATAAAGACATGGCTAATCAGTGGGAATATTTGTTACACTCAATCACTGAATTACAATTAAATCAACAGGACTACATTTATATTCAAATTATCATTTCAGATTTAGCACCCTTGAAGAGGGGTGATTTTATCATCTGAAAATGTCTGCCCTCATCTTGTGGTTTCAGATTACACTTACTCTTCTTTCAATTACAAGCCTGGCAGGGAGAAATCGATAGCTACAGACAAGTGACATCGTTAAGGCATTTTGAGGGAAACTGAAATCGCACTGGGTGTGATAGCCTGGTTGTTTAATGAGTCATCCAAAGGAGTGCTTCTCCACACCTATTTGTTTCCTCTTCATTTGGGCCTTTTGCCGTCCTCGTTGGTGGTAATTGTCTGGAACGCAGCTGCTATGACACAGCTACCTTACCTCACGCTGGGATGCATTAGTGCCGTTTTAAATGTGGCGCAGGGTGAGCCTGCACCCCTGTAATTCGATAAAAGTGAATGCAGGGAGGCAAAAGGAAGAGGGAGGGATGGAGGGCAGCAGGCTCACGAAGCGCCTTGAGAGTGGATCGTCAGCAGCCTTTCAAGGTGAAAAGCATTAGCTGAAGGTCTCTCTCTCTCTCACTTTCTCTGTCTTTTTCACTGTCACATGTACATTACCTTCATTTAGCAGGTGCTTTAGCACCTTACAGTACATCTTTGCTTGAGCCTGAGCAACCAGGCTTAAGAGAAGACAGGACTTGATCACACACTTGAGCTTCTCAAAGGTTTTAGAGTTTACAAAGGAAAATATTCAAGCACTACTCGTACAGTTGTGACTGATAAAATGGTTGGAAACAGGGCAATATTTGTCTGCAAGGTAAGAGAGGAGGATGAAAAGCAGAGCAGACTGGGAGCGTTTTTAGCACCGATACGATGAAATTAAAAGCAAGTCAGAGAAATTGTGTTTGGATCTCGGGGAAGAGGGAGACATTGAAGATTACAATCAGACATCAGCAACCTGCTGAGAGTCTTCAGTCTAATTCTCCTGGGAGCAGATAGTTAACTCTGTTGCTTATTCCTTGATGGCTGGCAACTTGACAATTCAGAATGATTAGAGTCAAATAGAGAAGCAATGAGAAAAAAATGTGGAGGATTGATAAGCAAAAAAATTAATAAATAAATTAAAAGAAAGAAAATGAAGTGCAGATGAAAGTGACATAAAACATTAATGTCACATCTGTGTCCGTACATTGTATTGCCATATATTATTATTATTATTATTATTATTAGATAGGGATGGGTTATTTATTTATTTATTTATTTTTTTTTTTGTGGTAATTGTATATCATGACATTGATATATTATCATGTCATGAAATTCTCAGCACTTCAATAGAGCAGCTGGTTGCGGATGATGGTGTCAGTTTCAGTTAATTTTGGTTTGAAACACGGTTGCTACCCTCCCGTCTTCCCTCAGGTGGCCATGGTGAGCTGACACTGCTAATGACAGTAACAGAGCTAAGAGTAGTCAACAATGTAAAGGGGGTTAGAGCCTCAAATTTCTTACCCACCAGGGCAACCTGGAGAGAAACCAGAGGGTGTGCACAATGTTTGGTTAAGACAGCGTTACAAGCAGCAATCATCAAATAAGCGGCACAGGTCGCTAACGTTAGCTCCCACCACATCTGGGTAGTGTGCAGTGCAGTAAACTGAAGATTAGCAAAATAACCAATAGGCTGACATGCCTGACTGGTCAAAAATATTCTCAACAATTAACCGATTAACGGTTAACTGTTGACATCCCTACTATGGATAACGTAATGAAATGGAAATATCTGTTTCTGGCTAATTCATTACATGTAATACCTGGAAAATTACAATACTTCATGGCATTAAATCCAATATTGCCTCAGAGACATCTTGCTTATTTATTTTTGCAAGATTTCCCACAATGCCCTGATACAACTAGATATTTAAAAAAGAGTAGCTGGTGGTTGACAAATTCCGTAGAGGTATACTATGCAGGAATTGTCAGGCACTGTTTGTAAACAGTATCATCAGCAAAAGTGACTGTTGTGACCTCACTATATTTGTGTTTTTTGGTGCTGTGTCTTTGATTTTTGTAGCTTCCACTTGGATGCGTGCTGCTTACAGTCTGGCACGCGGTTGCTACCTTTTTGTAAATCCCCCCTCACCTTTGTGCTGTGCCTAGGAACGTCACGAGCACACACCCGAATACAGGCAGAGGGCAGAGTCTCTGTAGATAAAATATACCGCCACACATTTCTAGTGGGTCATAGGCTTAAGTGATTTTTTTGGTTTGCTTGTTAGATAATCCTGCATAGTAAGTTTCATTGGTTATGGTGTTATATTGCCCACCCCTGATTCACAGAGGCATACAGTCAAAATTCTGTAATTTTATGTCATTGACTAACATTAGCACAAGTGCCCTCAAGGTTCCCTTTATGTCTCTTTTTGTTAAGGCTTCCAGTCTCTGACTTTGATGAGCTCTGTGATGTCTTGTCAGGAGGTGTCGGTTCAAACTTTCAGTAGTATGCTGGGCACCTGTCTTACTTTTTTCCTGTTTTGTAGGAAAATGCACACTGCACCATCTTGTACTAATAAATATATGTATATGTATGTATAATACATTTACATAATACATACAATGCAAAACGTATTCCCAAAGCCTCACCCAGTGATTGCTGACTGCCGAACAGACGTCAGTGTATTATGCAGTGGCATCATCGTCACCGCGAACACACTCTTAAGGTGTCCTTTTTACCCTGGCACCCAGCGACACTTCATCCTGCTCTGAGAAGGAGCAGAAGGAGAGCGGGGCTGGTTTGAAGGGTGAATACATCCTGCCACACTTCACTCTAAAAAGCATGTAAAAGGTAGCCTGATTCGACTGTTTGCTCCCGCATGCCTGAGCTGGTGTGCTTCAAGGTGCTTCTTGGATTTCAGGAGGGGCCTTTTAACTTGAAACCAAAGAGAGGAAAGTCAATTTTTTCTCGGTGTGCCTGGGAGGGAAAAAAATGCTAGTTGCTTTTGTTTTTGGTCCCAGCAGTGCTGAGAGTATTAAGCCTGCCCACCAATTAGGGCATGCCGATTCTTACAGCCCATGAATTATTAAGAGCAGCCCATCGACCAGGAGCAGTGACGGAGGGCAAGAGAGAGGGCCAGGCCACCTGAGCACCACAGCTGCATTTGTTAGAGTGTAAGCTGTCTGTATACTGCACCAACGCTGTTACAGTTTAAGTACAACCAACCTCCACAACACTGAGCACCTGTGTTTGTTTGTTTTTTTTAGCTGATTTTGATTATTTTTTCATCCGCAAATTGGATAAGTGTAGCATTTACTCAACAACACGCATGCATGAAAACAAGATGAAGAACAGGTGAGACAGATAGGATAATGTCCGGTATTAGATTGCAACTTGCAACACCGGCTACCCTCAAGGTCAACCAATTCATTCCTGCTCTAGAATTTATTGTCTGGTCGTAGCTAAGGCAATGAGGTGCTGTGAACCTTGAACTCATGTCTATATAGAAGGTCTTTACAGCCATATACGGCAGCTTGCTTCCTGCTTGTTAACTCTCGATTCGGGGCTTCAGTCAGCCCCAGTGCCTGAAACATGACCCCATGCTATCGCCGGCCAAGGCCCTGATAATGTGCCTGCTTTTTTCGGGGAACACCAAGTTAATGTTCCTGGGGACAATCACCTCATCATAAATACTGTAAGTCTTTGAGACGGCGGCAATGGGCCGTAACTCGCGAGGAGCTACGGGAACGCCGCAAAATTAGGTGCCCGTCAAATGTGACTCCTGGCGATTGTCAGTACTTAAGATGTATTAGACGGGGAAGGGGAACTGCTTTGTGTGGGAGCCCCTGCCTTACTGGATAACAGAGCTATCATTATGCGTGAATAATTGGATGCATTCCTTTTATTTTTCCCCCCCTCTCTCTTTTCACCAGTGGGCTGTTTAATGTAGCAGAGTTGTCAAATAAGGCTGTCGCAGGGAGAAAGAGTGAGCGAAGACTGATTACTTTATGTGAACGACTTTTTTTTTTTTTTTTCATCTCGCAGAATTGAAATAATTTAGAACAGTTAAGAGAGGAGTGGGACTGTAGAGCGAAGGATATATGTGGATATTGTGGCACGGCGGGGCTTTTAAGTGTGTTGTGATTTAGCTATTTATTGTTTTGCTGGAGGGAACGAGGCGAGAAGAGAATGCTGGTCTCTCAGATGTCTTTAAATAGAGATCCTGACTGCCTACTTGCCCGCTTGCTTGTACTGAAATGGCTGGTTCAATCTCCGTTTGGTAATATACATTAGGCATGGTCCTGTTTGTCACCGGAATAGCTCAAGTGCCCTTTAGCTGGCATTAGATTCAGTGTTTCCACCTCTGTTGCTCCCTTGTTTCTAAAAAACCACCAGGCCGAAATACTTCTAATGCTCACACAAGAGCTCTGCTTTGTTCGTTTATCAGTGCACCCATACAGTGACACGCAATACAGAGCTCAGGCTAGAATTCAGAAATTGCACAGAAATTTTGTCCTTCAATTTGTCCTCTTTCTCCATTCCTCTTGTCTCTTCTCTTTTCTCCCTTGAACATTCAATTTCTCCCTCTGGGTTTGACAAACCATCAATTTGCACCATCTTGGAGAATATGCAACAAGCTGCGTGCATGTGAGATGCTGTTTTGGACGCTGCCTTCTCTTGGCAGCAGGATGACAATAAGGCAACAGTCAAAATATCATAGGAACAGATTTGCAGTGTTGATTTTCAGTATCATGTTGACAAGTGATAATTGAAGAGCTATTTATCCAATCAGAGCAAAGATAGGTTATAGATGATTACAATTATACATTTTAAAGTATTAGGTATATACAGTTAAGAGTGGTATCCATTGTATTTTTTATTTTTTTTTGTTACTGATTTTATATATGAAGAGATATACTGATAAAAATGTATAGAGAGGGAGACATCCTGGTTCGCTCTAGTAGTGTTGTGGTACTCAAGAACAGT
Source organism: Epinephelus lanceolatus (assembly GCF_041903045.1). Classification (NCBI taxonomy): domain Eukaryota; kingdom Metazoa; phylum Chordata; class Actinopteri; order Perciformes; family Serranidae; genus Epinephelus; species Epinephelus lanceolatus. The sequence goes on from NC_135749.1 coordinate 24,278,355, forward strand.
CTTGGTTTCAAGACCACTTTATAAAGGTCTTGGTCTTGTCTCAAACTTGAACGCATTTTTACTCGGTCTTGTCTCAGTCTCGGACAAAGAGGACTCAGGATTCTATTTCAAGATCGGTCAAGACCACAGCTGCAGGGACATCAAGGAGTTGCCTTCGAAAAAAATGTGTTTTTTGCTCACAGAAAACAAAGAAAATTTCCCCAACATTAAACTCACCACTGCAATGCCTACTGATTTCTTAATCCAGACATTTTTCATGGTACACTTACACACACACACACACACACACACACACACACATAAAAACAGTATGAGGTGAATGAAGAGGACTATACTTTTGTTTTTATCTGTGTTTTTATGGGAATGTTGATCTTTTAGATCAATTTTAAGAGTGTCTATGGGTTGCATGTTCCACATTTTATCATGCAGAGTTGGACGCACACTGGTCTTGTCTTGGTCTTGACTTGGTCTCACCCCATCAAAGTCTTAGGCCCAATCCCAGTACACCCCTTGCCCCTACCACTTAGCCTGTGCCCCTCCTTTTTGCGTATTCAGGACTAGAGGAAGGGTACCCAGATTCTTGAGACAGAGGTGTAGAGTGAAGTTTAAGGGCTACATGGCTCCCCAAACTGAGGTTTTCAGAGGCACATTCAGTGTCATGAGAACTCATCAGCAAGACGACTGTACAAGCAACAAAAGAAACCTACAAATGTATTTTCTTCATTAGATAGATTTAATTTTTTTGACAACCATAGTATTAACTTAGTTTAATGTTGTTTCAAGGCATTATGGTCCTTTTCTTTACAACAAGCCTAGCAAAAGAAATCTCTAGTGTGAGAAATGTCCTGGTAACTAACTGGCAAGCTCGCTAAGGTAGGGGTGAAAATATGATATGGGATTGGACCTAGGTCTTGTCTTGGTCTCGATACACTTGACTACAACACTGCACCCAAGAGGAGGCCTGTATGTTGTGCTATATGAGATGTGGATGTAATGCAGTGGAGAAGTGGACAGGACATTAGAGCCATAGTATCTCCAAGATACCAAACCAGCTGCAGTGTCCACAAATTATAGAGCTGGGCAAAATATTTATTTTCTATCAATACTGTGATATGATACTAAATATAATCTTGGATATTGGATATTGTAACATCACAAGTGTTGTCTTTTCCTTGGTTTTAAAGGCTACATTACTGTAAAGTTTCTGAACTTACCAGATTGTTTTGGTTGTTCTGTTATTTGTCTTTACCCACTTAGTCATTATATCCACATTACTGATGATTATTAATCAAAAAACTCAGTGTAGAAATATTTTATGAAAGCACCAATGAAGGATAGAAGGTTAAATAAGAGTGCTGTCTGCTGGCGAGTAAAGTTGTTGTCAGTAATCAAAGTTTTGGCTAAATGTATTCTCTAAATTTAGTTGTGGGAAGCAAAAATAGACTCACTTAGAAGTGCTGAAGCCAAAGATTTAGACCTCTCAGTGTCAGAGACAGCTGCTGCAGAGTTTTCATGAGCTGCTTACTGTCTCTTTGATTGGATTCATGTAGTTTTTGTTATTCTGTGCTGCCCACCAAACCACGATCTGAGGTCCTCAGGGTAGCTGTTAGGTTTTCTCAAAAACAGTTGACCAGAACTGAGACCAGACCTGAACTGAAGGGGCCTGATCGAGCTGCTGTCTGCTGCCTTCTTGTCATGAGTTGTTTTCTTTCCAAATCGTGACTCAACCTCATTATCTTTAGTCCCTTTTATACCTGCCACCCAGCTGTAGCCTTCACTACTCACTTAACATTAAACTGTCTATTGACGGCCTTTTGTTTTGTCTGTGTTTCTTAATGTTTGCTGTAATTGCCTCAATCTGTGTCTTCAGTTAACAAATGTGTAACTACGTATCCTTTAGTATCCTTTCGTTCACCGTAGTTGTTCTTTGGTGAAACAGATTAACAGATCGATGAGCCTCGAGATGAGTCTTAAAATATGCTGGGGCTGATGAGATTGTAGCAAGATGAGTTGGGCCTCTTGTGGGATGAGAAGCAGCCTGAAACTAATTAATTATGCATTTCCAACACATTCTTTCTTAAGCAAAAACGGAGGAATGCCACCCTGGCCTGGTGACTACTGTGTGTGTGGCAAGCCTCTCCTCCTTGTCCTCCTCTGGGTCTCTGAAATTATTTTTTTTTGTAAAAAACAGCGTGAGGATCATTATGATGGTAATAGTCCATCCATGGTTGTAGGCAGAGCCCTTCATATTCAGCCCCACAATGACTCCGCTGTCTTGGGTATTGAAGAGGTGGTCTGCTTTTGGCGGCCAAGGAGCTTCCTGTTCATGTGGTAATCTGCACGGTGGTACAATGGAGCGAGTGCTGTTCTCTCAGAGCCTGGCCCCGCACATTCAGCCAGAGAATGGAGGGCCACACACCACAACAATAACAGTCCACTGCTATCATCTCTTGAAAAGTCTCCATTGGAGGGTAAATAAATAGTTTAGAAACCCTTTAGTAAGTACAATAGGCCAGACCACCGCTGATTTTCATCTTTGAAGTCTCCTTATAATTTGCCCTGCCTTATAAAAATATAATGTTGGGCTGGAAAAACATAGTGCTGAAAAGACTGTAGAAACTCAATTGTATTTTACTTTGAAGGAGAGCTTTAAGGGCTTTTTGTAGTGAATTGAAAAAAGAACTGGGATCATTTTCGTCATGCAAGATTTAAATTTGAAATGAAATAAAAGCCAATTGTCAGATTCATTAGCTGGGAGAGGATTCCAGAGTATAAGCTCTCTGTTCCAGTAACTATGTTTCAATAGCTTGCAAAAGTGGGTGCATTAGACACAAGAGTGACATCAGGAAAAGAAACAAAATAAAAAAAAGAATGTCCAAATAGCCTCTTGAATTTGCAAAAGCAGAAAAAAAAATACTTTATTGCTATGGCCACTCTATTTTCAGAAAGTTGTTTTGAGCAAGAGCATCTCAGTAAGGGATCCTTATAAAAGCACTTGAGCAATTGTCAGAGGGAAGAACCATAATCCCTCCCTTTGATTCATAAAGTGGCTTGCAACAGGATTGCTGATTTGGGACAATTGCACATCTTTTCTTGAAATTTATGGTCTTCAGCCCTGCACTGTGATGCTAAATTAGACCTCTGAGAAGCTTTATGAATAGATGCAGTACATAAGGAAAGACCAGCACGCTGTTGAGAGAAACACTCGTTCCTACTGGGCTTCAACAGGAATGTACAAGTGAGGAAACATGTCTGAATGAGCTGTAAACCTTGACTTTTCTCTGTCAGGTTACTATTAAGTGGAAAGAATGAATGACTTCAGCTACCTTTGAAGATATAAAAGGACTGATAGCTTCACTGTTGAGTTTGTTCTAACCTGCTTGAACCCAGATGGCCTGTGTTTATCTATACTGGCTGTGATCCCTTACCGTGTCCAAGTGTTGCATGCATTAAACTCTTCCAGCAGCCTGACGAGAACACAGCAGGCCAAAGTCACTGAGGCAAGCAGTCAGGCAAGGGGGAAACATTACACTATTACACTCACCTGTTCCACAGCCATGGTGACTTATCTCATGAATAAATCACAGTATCAAGGTCCGGACAACTCACAAACTGCACCTCTTCTCCTTTGGCAGACGTCTGCATCCCTATCCATCTTTCTCTCTCTGTTACTTCTTTTTTCTACTTCTCTAGGCTTCCTCTCTCTCTCTCTTTCTCCCCGCCGCCTTGTTTCTTGCACCTCTGGCTCTAGCTGGCTGCCCGACAGTGCACACTTTATTTATCACGCGATTTTGACACTTTTGGATAAAGCTCCACACCCGCACTGATTGAACTCTGCTTGTGAGAGCTGGGAAGCACAGATCATTCCCCTTTGGTTTCCAGTAAGTCATGGGATTGACGGCTCGCGATGGTCTGCCCAGAAGAGGCTGACTCTCTTCCTTTAAATCACTCAGAGAGGCGCTTCTGAAGGGTCCCTAACTCAGCGGTCATGCCAGTATGTCAAACCAAGAGAAATACTGAAAGCACCTATGTTGAAAATCAAAACTGAAATAGATTAACGGATTGGAAAATCAAAAAAGAAAAAAAAAGTTTGTGTGAGGGCTTATGTTTGAGCTTTGCCTTTGATGTGAAAACCTTACTTCTCCTGACATATCTCTCTTGGTATCAAATATCCAGGTACACAGAGGCAGAATATCAAGCAGCGATTCCAAGGATGTTACAATGCGGCATTGTTCTCACATTGACCCTAAGTAAAACAATCCCCTGCATAGCTCCTCTGTCTGCTGCTGACGGCAGCCCTGCAGTATGCGAGCTCAGACCCGAGGAGGCGGGCGGATACAGGGGGTTTTGTGTTGAGTAATGCTGATATTCCTTCAAGGGGGATAGTTGCTTAACACACTGTGCAGAATCTGGCACGGCGTCTTCTTTGGCCTACTAAACTCTGCTCAACACTATGTAAAAACTCCCTGATGGCTGTTAGACAGGGAGGAGAAAGGGGTGGAGAGAAGGAGGAGAGAGAGACTTGGAAGAGAAAGAAGACAGAGGCAGGCAGGAAAGAGAAAGGCAGGACTAGCAGCCAGATGAGGATTGGGATGGATTTAGGGATAGATGAGAATTGACTGAAAGGATTGGAGAGGGTGAAGAGAGGATGGATGGAGCACTAGCAGGGGGATAGATTCAGTTATGGAAGGTTAGACAGAGGAAGACGGGGGGGTGAGATGGGCAACAGTACGGCAGTTCGGCAGCAAAGACGTTTTAAATGTATGGACACAACAACTTTTGCAGTGAGGTATCTGTTCAGTGGTGTAAGGTAGTTACGACTGGCCCCAGTGCATGTTATTATAATGAGCCCTAATGCATGCTAGTTACTGTTCATTAGCTTGCAGGATTCCCTAAAAACTTCAGCGAGCTACGTATATATTTTTGCTTTGTATATTTGGTGTCTAGGACCATTCCATACCATTTTTGGGGCCTCGAAGCTTCAGTTATAATCACCTGTGGATATTTGAATCTTAGATGTGATGGGAATGTGGGGGGCAGAAAGTAATCAATTACATTCATTTACTCTAATCAACTACCAGAACCTGACCCGACTTTGATGAGACTTAATGCCGCTGTGTTTGTGTGTGGAGACAGTGATAGAAAGGGGGGGAGCAGGTGAAAGGTCTACTATTGCACCTATTGTTTCTCTAAATTATTAATAACTCAAATGCCTCGGGTCAGCCAGCATCATTAGATGCAATGCAAGCGCTTTACTGAAGTTGCCATTGTGGACGAAGGTTCACCCTTTGTTTCAGCTGTTTCTTTTCCTCATCGGGCAGCCGATTTAACTGCTAGAAGCAGGGGTCAATGACTGCGCTGAGGACACTGGCCTCATTCTTGTCTGACACTAGCTACCTTTCAATTTCCTCCATCTGTTTGCTGGTGAAAGAACAAAACAAAAAGCATTTGAATACTGATTTAGACATTGATTTCCGAGGCAACAATGGAAGTTTCAAAGCATTCAGGACAGACCTACAGACCCCCATCTGAGTTGGTTTTTGTTGTTGGACATAATTTTGTACATCTTAATGTCAGAATATTTTTAACACTGTTCAGTTGTACATATTTTCCAGTTTAACATCATGATGGTCAATTTGAGAATTTATCAGCAGTTGGGTAAAAGTCATTTTAAAATCTGCAGGGAGGTCTAATCATCATCTGCGTTTGAAGTTTAAGTTTGGCATAAGGTCTCCTGTAGGTTTAATCCTTGGGTTAAGGCAAAGTTTAGGTTAATAAAAAGCTTCCAAAAAGTGATGAGACAAACCAATGCAAGAAGAGAATGTGCATCAGGCACACAACACTCTGTGTTGGATGTAAGGCACTGTTGCCTTGGTGAAATACTGAGTTTTTAGGAAATCCTATCGGCTTGTAGGTCTTGACAGATTTTGTGCTTAAACCAGCTACAGTATATGGTATGGTCTCGTCACTTGACCAAATGGAAACTTGACACTGGACATTTATTCTTATGTAGAATAAGCATGTAATTGCTACTGACTGTTTTACCCCCAAAAATGAACAACACAACGGAGAATGGATTACCTTTCTGAGGGCATATATTAGCCTGGTACGACCATCCTGAAGACGTAAGCTCAACATTCTGTTTCCCTCTCTGTATTAGTCTGAACTCTGTACCGCCCGCCCTTCTATCCAGAAATTAAAATCCAATCTGGGCCAATCAGGGATCTGGACTGTAGTTGGCAATGTAGGCAGATAATCAGGAACTGCGTCGTAGTTGATGATGTAAAATGCAGGCTGCAGCTTGTGGACCAGTAATGGCGGCTTCCGAAGCAAGAAGCGCTAACTCTAACGTTAGTAAACACAGGGATAGGTGAAGTTATTGCAGAAATTACAATTAAACAAGAACAAGAGTATGCACTCTTGGACTTTGTAATAGGAAAAGACGTTGTGGCAATTTGAATCACTTGCTGAATATCTCTGTGGGCTCCCCCACTCCATGGGCCAGCCCAGTTCAAAGTATAAACCTGCAGCAAATAATGTTGTGACAAATTAAATCTTGTCCAGGACCACAACAAAGTGACTTAATGACAAATGCCTCCAGGTACGAATGCATTTGTCAGAAGTGAGCTTTGTGTCAAATCTGAGGTTAGAGCCTTTGAAAGGTGCGCCACAAAGGTGGGTGTTTCAGACGTGAAAACTATGATGCAGTCAGGCACTCCTTGCCAAGATGTAAAGTGAAAAAAGTTTAAAATGAAAACACCAGTGGTGACATAGAACAGCTTACAGTATGAGCTGTGATGTTGTACATGATTTCAGGTGTTGATGTAGCTTTGTTTTTTGCCTTCTTAGTGCGTAGGGTAACATTTGTCGTGCAAATATTTGGATACAGTTCATTGTCAAACATGCAGAAGATCCAAGATGATATTTTCATCCTGCCTCCCCCTCCTCATCCCCCTGCCCCCCCCCAAAAAAAAATCATGTTGGTTTGATTGCCTGCTGCTGCACGACCTTTTCTCTAACACATCCAGAAGTTCACATCCATCAAATTCTCATTTACAGCTCGCCTCGCAATTACAGAATTGCTGGATAATGTACCATTTCAAAGCCATTTTGTTTTTCACACAATGGTTTTATTTTTTCATTTGTTATATAAAGAACTGGATACCTTGTGCCTCATTTAAATTGTGTCTGTAGAGATAGAAACACCTGAGCAATAATCAAAAAGAATAAGGGCCAAATAGACATTGAATTATTCTGTATTTCAAATGTGGTCTGTCTGTTTTCCAAGTGTTTAAACACCAGTGTCACCACCTTCCTCCTGCTACTTCTTCTACACCTGATTTCCCTGGCTTCAGTAAAGGAGGAACACAGCCCGGTTGGTTAGGATCCCTGTGAGAAATCCCTAGATATGTTTTTCAGATGTATGTCATAAAATAACCCTATAAACTACTACAAACCGACCCTTTTCCATTCCCTATTTGATTTGCTATAGCTGTGTCTCAAGCCTCCCTGCCACAACAGCGGCTGGTGTTTAGTGCCAGTATTTAGTCTGGCAATTGTCAGAGACGCTTCAGTGAGTATATTCCTTGGGGGCCAAAAGTGACATTCCAGACCCGGTGCAACTACTTTGCATGTGAAAGACAAATGAATATTCAAAAAGAACAGGATGTGTGTTCTCTCCTGTGCATATTTCTATACATATCTGCATTTGTGTGGATTTTATCTTTTCATCCTTGGATGGTTGCGTTTATATATGCTATCACTGGGTATAATGCTTCTCCATTTTGTGTGTCTGTGCCAGTTTGCTGAAAGGAGCTCTATACAATATTTAGAGCATTAATATAGGAGCACGCCACTATTTGCTGTGTGAAGTTGAGGTTGATGAATGATGGAAAACGGTGATCAGAGATGGTCAGTATTTTTTCTACTTTTAATTGAAATATGTATTTCAATTACTTTTGAGTTTCACTCTAGCCCCACAGTGCTGGTCCCACTGTCAGGATCCAGCCAAAAACTTCACCTAAATACATGTGAAAAAGAAGAACAATGCACTCAGACACAGTACCATGGTCGTGCAGCAGAAGGGACCTGCTTTCTCTGGAGCTGTACACACCGATCAAGCTCTTTTTTTGCTCCATTTAACATAACCCTACCCTCTTCAGCTCTGGTTGGTGATACATGTCCCTGCATGACTGGTTGAGGCTTCGCAGCCATGGACCACTATCCGCTCAAAGTAACACAGATAACAACAGCTTGTTTAACATCCTATTGGTGCCTATAAATCGGCCAATATTGGCTGCCCTCTAATGTAAAGATTTAATGGAGAATGGCATCTGGTGCAGAGTACAGTATGAAGTCACGCCACCTCTGTGTTTGTTTGCAATCTGAGCGTCTCTCTTTGTTCATATTGCAGTGCGGACTTGCATGCATGTTAGTGCATGTGAGTTCTGTGTGTTATCCCACAGGCTAGCTAATATGCTAGTAATAAGCACTGCACTCATATGGTGGATACTGCTGATATCAGGATGGGGTAATCGCGTAAGCGCAGCGCCCACCCTCTGATTCCCCCACGGTTAACACCGTTAGCTCTGTCATCACTGTTGCCGACATTAGAACTGTTCTTGCTGCTAGCACCGTTAACTGCTAGCCACCAGCTCAGCCACCTCCATATTAAGACCCATGTGCAGACAACCTCTGAATCGCAGATACACTCTGAATATGGTATAGAGCTCCTTTAAGATCTTTTTTTTGCACTGTTTGTGTGTTCTCATACATGTATATTTATAGGCAGTGTCAGAGAAAAGTGTATAGGAGCTGATTTTCTCCGCAGGCATCACAGACATTAACATACAGTATGTTCACACCACAGAGGTGCAGAACAATGATTATAATATGCAAGGCATTGGCAGGTGCATAGTATAATTAAATTATGTGGAAGAATAGGTTGAATTCCTACACACTATCAGCACTGACTTTATTACAGACGTGTGTGATGGATCTTTGTTTGGCATTGAATTCACAATGTAAAGCAGCAGCTTAATTTTGAAGCCACAGACTGTGCCAGCCAATCAAAGCAGAGCCAAATCTCAAACACCACACAGACAATTACTACCTCAGAAACTGATGAAGGACCATAGTTTCTGTTGTCCTTGTCTTCATTAGATGATGTCTGAAACGTTGGCGCTTTCCTGTGTGATTTGTTTTCTCTTCAAGGTTATGAAGATATGTCCAGTTTGGATATGTCTTGGACCGGTAAAGATCTTGTCTGCCTTCCCTATCCCCTGTTTTAACTTCTCTTGTTGACAATTTCTTATTTTCTACTGCCCATGCATTTTTTTCTATTTCTTTTGTCATACCAGTTTTCAGTTGTATTCTGTGGATTTCAATATCCATTGTTTGTCTCATTTAAAGAATGTTCTAATGTGGTAATTGTGGTAGGTGTTTAGGATTTGGCTGTACTTTGAATTTGTTGTTGCAGCTTGTGGCTTAAGTATAAAGATGTTACATACTGTTGATGTCTTACAAGGGTCAATGACCAACACATTGTGTCTCAAATTCAAATTTAGGTTTAGTGTACATGGAAACAAACGCACAGCATGTATAGACACACGCACACACTGTGTCACACCTGCTGTTCATTTTAGTGAATTCTTGTATTTACTGAGAAATACCTGCTGTCTGCTTTTTGTAAAAGCAATGACAACATCGCTCAGTTATGCAAACATTACATAGTACTTTTGACATATGGCTGTGGGCACGCAGTCAAACACACACTGAAGTCGGTGTCAGGCAGTAACTCAAGCACTAGGCTGTTGGGGACCTTTGAGCCTCTATGCCGCTCCTCCACCAATTACAGCCTTATTTATGAATTTGAGCACAGTTGACCTTCTGGAAGAGGAGACGTAAATTTGTTTGTCTGGAGAACAGCGTAACAAATGGCACTCTGGGATGGCTCAAGCTTCTTCTCTATCAATCTGTCCCCTGTCTCGCTGTCTTTCCCCTTGGCATTCTCCACACTTCAGCAATAACTCTCATCAACAGGTCAGCGGGTCAGCTATCTAGTCAGTCATTTAGGAACGGCAGTCAGCCAACAAGCTGGTCTTCTTGTACTGCCACACAAAGGCCAGTGGGGCGAGAGCTAACATAGAGCATATGGTATATTCGAGACAAGACTTAAGATGTATATTCAAGGGAGAGACTCACAGTTGTGTGTTTGTTATTCAGTCTCTCTCCCACTTTCTAACTCCTTCAAGCAGCCTATGAGAACATTTCAGGGCAGGATGCCAGCTCGTGTGCGTGACTGGATTGGTAGACATTTGTCTCAGTGAGAGACAGGTCACGCTGAAAAAGAGCTAGCCTCGCTCTCTCCACATCTACCACAGTCCTCTGTTTGTGCTTACACTTCCTGTGAAAAACATAACTGACTCCTGAAGAATGTGCCCAATTAGAGGCGGAGAGTGAGAGGAGGGGGGGTCTTCACTCACTGCGGCTGCTGCTCTCTTTCTAATATCTGGTGTTGTTTTACAGAGAGATGAAGCTCTACACTGAGGGTCCTGTGGGTGCAGAGCGCTGGTGAGGGAGGGCTTTCCAGGCAGCATAATGTTCAAAAACATGAAATGGATTAAAATAACGGAACAAGGCTCTGTTGAATAACGGATCAGAATACATTTACTCCATAAATGTCAACGGTTAACTGTTCATTGGATAACCACCAATAATATTTTTGACCAGTCACGCACGTTGGTCTGTAGGTTACTTTTGCTGCTTTTCAGTTTGCTGCACTGGGGCACCAACCAGGTCTGGTGGGAGCTAGCTAGTGGCAATGCTCATTCAGCAATTACCACTAGTACAGCCGTCCCAACCCAACAGCATTGCTGTGGAAACATTGTGCCCACCCTCCCGTCTCCCTCTAGGTCACCTCATTTACCATTGTTAATCATGTTATCACTGTAAGCTCCGTCAGCACTGTTAGCAGTCTCAGTAAGGCTAGTGGTGTTAACATAGTTAACAATGCTAAAGTAGTTTTGAGGCTCAAATTGAAGCTGCTTACTCACCGGTGCCGGAGGATGGCCACCACGTTTCTGCAGCAACTGGGACAGCTTTATCAGTGGTAACCGCCGAATGAGCGGTGCTGTTAGCTAGCTTCCATCTGACCCACTGGTGGTGCACAGTGCAGAGCAGCCAAGGGTAGCTAACCAGTGGAGACCAGAGGGCGAGTAGTGGGCGTTATGTTTTCACGTTACCACAGCTAGCGGGCTGTCTATCTGTCAGCAAAGCCAACAGAAAATGGGGTAAAAGCAAGACATTTACACCACAAAACAATAAAATTTCACCACCTTTTAAATGGATAGTGCCTTGAAATGCAATGCTAAAATTCACTGAATCGATGGAGCACAAGACTGAAAGAAAAGCCTCTTGTATTTCATGGGCTGTTGAAAGCAAAGTTAACTGCAACTAACTGATATATTCACGGATATCATATGGTGGTTGTCATTTTTCTTCAGAAAAACTAATAAAATAAATTCTTTATGGCTGCCCCAGCAAGTTCTGACTAGTTTTTTTTTTCTGAAATGATAAATTGATGAGCTGATTTAAAGAAAATTAATTGTGAGGATTTGTTTCTATTTTCCTGTTTTGTACCATCGTAAATTATTACCTTCCAGTTTTTGACTGTTGATTAGAAAACGTCACCTTGTGAATTTTTCACTCCTCGCAGAAATGTTATAGACTACATGATTAATGAGTTAATTAAAAAAAAAAATTCATGTGCCACATCTGTCAGCTTATAATTGAGGGTTTGGGTAAATTAGTGACCTGGGGACCAATCTGTAACCATTATTTGTCCATGGATCACAGCCACAATATATCAGTGGATCAGTCCGAGACTGTGGGTGCCAGCTGAGGTTCACTCAGAGACCAAAGTTTACAACATTCTCCTTCTCTTTTTTTCCACACTCTCTACCATCCTCTGTCCATCTCTCGGTTACTGCTTGTTCTTTAAAAGAGTGTCTCTGTCCTCCCACTTTCTTGCTCCATCCATCCTGCAGTCTCCACTCCCACACCGGCGTAGCTTGCAAACAGACCCAGCTGGCCATAATGATGACAAATCAGCCCAAATATTTATGTCCATCGAGTTTCACTTTGGCTCTGCCCACGGCTCGCTCTCTGCACTCTGTTTTTTTTTTTTTTTTTACTGATCCCTCTGCAGCGGTCACCTCAGTCGCAGCCAAACCGTCATAATGGCTCTCCGCAAACACACTTCAGCCCTGGTTATGTCACCTAAACACCGGTTCACCTTTCATGTCCACAGAGAACCAAGTTTATGGTTGGCCGAGGAGTGTTATAAACATTGAAGTTTCGGTGTGCATGTGCAGATTTTTGTTCGGGCCTGGTGACTAACCTGTACTGTATTTGCGATGTGCGTTGTATCTTCTAGCAGGAAATGCGTGTTTGGCCCAGGTCCTGCTCACTTTGCAGAAACTAAACAAGATTCTGAGGTGACGGAGGACCTCACCGAGAGTTACTAGCTCCACGTAACATGTTGGAAATGTTTGAATAAAAGAGGCAGTTTGTTACTGCTGGATTTCGTATAACTGTATGAACCCTTTAGGAAATACTTTTCTGGCCCCTTTTTGGAACTGAAAGGATAGAAAACACTTCACCAGTCCTTCAGCTTGTTTAAGAGCTCTTTATATCAATTTGTAATAATACCATAAAGCATGGCAACATTATGGTATGATACCTTCCTCACTTTACCCTCCACCTTCTCCTGATAATGCTTCTCCTCTGATAAAAGCATTGCCAAAAAAAAAGCTCTTTTCTAGGTCATACGCTTGCATTGTTGTTCCTTGCACATATTTATTTTTAGTCTTCTAAACTGTGGTGATTCGTGACTAATTATTGATCCCACAGTACTTCTCTGGATGAGAGTACCAATTAAATTCTTACAAAGAAGTGTAAATAAATGAAACGACTAAAAAGCACTGTAATTCCACTTCCATCCTCGTGCTATCTTTGGACGCCACATTTACAATAGGTAGTAATAGTTTTTTTTTTACAATCACATTAAGTGATTTTCTAACATAAATGCACGACTTCCAATTGATTTCTTACAGGAAAATGATGCATTTCAGAACTAATACTATTCTCCCATTATGTCACCCCCTCGCAGCTAAAACAGATGAGTCTGTGGTTTAAAACAGTGACGCTACATAAAGCGCGCCTTGTTTACCTCCATAGCTCTTGTCCTCTCTGTCAGATAATATGTATGCATCCTATCCCCCCCCCCCCCCCCCCGGGAAAGATATGGCCTCTATTTTAACTCTGGGGCTCTGTATCCAGACACAAGGGTCCTGACACGGAAGACAGCGTTCTGCTCTTATCTGCCCCAAAGAGAGTGTAAGAGGGAAAGTGAGCCTGTGGGGGGGAGAGGGGGGGAAATAAGAAAAGGAAGTTGGTGAATGAGGCAGTGAGCAATGAGAAAGGCACGAGAGAGAAACAGGAAGAGAGAAAGCATCCCATCCTCTGCTTTGAGAGATACTGGAGATGGACCAATCAGCATGTTTAAAATTAGCCCCCCTGCGTCATTGTCCACAGCAGTGTTGGCTTACCGCTGTCCCAGATCCCAGGGCTTTTTTGTTTTTACTGAGGAAGAAGGCCTGCAGGCAAGTGGAAGCCCAGAGAGAATCAGACAGTCACAATGACTCCTGTACTTTAATCTGTCTTTTGCTCATTTGCTGTTTTGTTTTATATTTCCTTTTTTCCTCCTTCTTGGTTTGGCTGTTCTCTCAGGCCTTGGCTTCAACTCTTTCATACCTGTAACTGCATCTCTTCTCCCTTTTTCTTTCTTTTATCCCCCTTCTCTCCTGTTCTGTCTCCATGCCCCCGCTTACAGAGAGCTCTCAGTCTTCCCATAGAATCATCAGCGTTGCATTCCCATGTGACTTGGGGATGTTTTGCTATTCACTCCTCTGGCTGTGAGTTTACCTCAACAGGCACAGACAAAGAGAGACAGTGCGAGGCATGAAAATAGGAGGCAAAAGGAAAGCAATAGCTTTCTTCCCTCTGTCTCTCAGCGTCCCTCCCTCTTCTCTCGGCATACATGTTTAAGGGCTAAAGGTTTGGATGCAGCTATCCAGGATGGATGGGGGATTTGTGTTCCTCCCGTGCTTAGAGGCTGATGTGAATGCGGCCGACCGCAGAGCTAGCTGTTAGTTCTGGCAGTTTGGAAGGGATGCCTCTGGGACTATGCTTGTCTTTAAGAGTCTTTGCAGAGACTTTGCCAGCATGAATTAATGGAGGATGAGCTGAGAGGCTTTTTTCTTCAATTTAAGGAGACTGCTTGTCATTTTTTGTGGCAGGTTTTCTTGTGTGTGTGTCTGACTCGAGTGACTCACAAACACAGGAACACACACAACAAGAAAAAAAGCATGCACACACACACAACTGTGCTCTCACACATACATGCACCGTCCCGCATGGTGACAGCTGATCTCAAGCAGTGGCGCCCTGGCCGTGGGGGTTTGGGCTGGGTTGGGTTGGTTTACTGATATCGACAGCGTGGCCTTGTCTGGCCTATTGCCAGTGTTGAGCTAGCTCTTGCTGGCTGCGCTGACCTCCTATAAATCAGGGCCAATTACCACAGTGGTGCACAGCCGCCTCTCCTCCAGTCGCAGCCCTGCCCTGCAGAGTGCAGGGAGGCAGGGAAGCCACAGCCCTGCTTTCATTCCAATTAGTGCCACGGCTGCCCTCCTCTGTGTTTGGCAAACATTGTGCACTCACATTGTATGTTTTCACATTTTTTATACAAGTGAGGAACCACCTTATCTAAAGATGTAATTTACTTGGGAAAAAGGGAAAACCAACTTTTCAAGCTCTCTCTGCAGAGATGCTGTGTCATAAACACATCCGATGAATCCGATCCGAAGTTTTCGGGTTGTCCGTCCTTCCGTCCGCCTGTCCCATTCCCGTGAACACCTGGAGAGAAATTCTTCAAATTTGGCACGAACGTCCACTTTGACTCAGGGATAAATTGATTTGATTTTGGTGGTCGAAGGTCAGAGGTCATTGTGACCCATAAAACTATAACTTGGCTATAACGCAAGAATTCATATGCATATCATAACAAATTTCCCACAAATGTCAAATAGGTTAAAATGATGAAGTAAGGACATTTTATCCAAAAGGTCAAAGGTCAAATTGACTGTGACATCATAACAAAAAAGAATATCTTTCTGGCCATTGTTCAATGCCATTACTCAGCAATAGAAGAAAAGACATTTGGTTAGATATTGAATTAGTGATGCTAATCTTGGGTGTCCATTTTGAAACTGTGCTGATTGTATAGATCTTCTGTGCTGTGGGTTGAAGTTGTGTGTGAAGCATCCATGTTTTAGAATTTGTAGCTTCTTTGCCGCAACATCCATTTTTGAAGCATTGCCAACTGTCATGGCTACATATGAGTCTGGACAGACCTGGCTGGTTGGCGGAGGCATGCAACTGCGAGGTGGTAATTTTAGTTTTAAGATAAACTGAAGTGGTGAGTGATCTTAAATAATGGGTTTAAAATCCTGTCCTACTTCTAAAGCTAAATAAACCATTAAAAAACAATGGATTATGTAAGAAAAAAAATGCATCGGAACAAAGCTAGAAACATGGCTGTTGAAAAGTTAAATATTTTGGAGATACATGGTTTTAATAGGACAGCTACCATGGCCATTATAAGTAAGGTTGCAATAGTATTTACACATAATGCATCAAGACTTCATACAGTGTGAAGATGCTGTATACAGTACATGAACATGTAAATAATAATACACACAGTAGGTTGAGGTCTACATATTACTCTCAGTGACCACGAGGGCTAGCTATGATCTGTATAAAAAAATGTGGTCGTCTTTGTGTGGGTGTGTGAATATACACAGTGCAGCGCTGTGTGCCCTCAGCCTATGTAGCGTACATTAGATTTATCATCCTCACTTAATACACTCATAAACATTCCCCGGCATGTCACGGAGGCTGTGAACCCCCCCTGCACGGCTGGCTCGGTAAATTGGGCCTGTGTAAACCATTCTGCCCGTCTAAAATACAGTGCGGCAAATTGAAATCCCCAGTAAGCCTCTGTAGCAGCATGTCACAGCTGGGTAGGGAGGAGGGAGAATGGAGGTTTTTCTCATTTACCACCTGGAGGTTTTTGAAGTGTCATAACCAGCGATTCTCCCACACGCTCTTTTTTTTCCCCTCACTTTAACTCTTTCCATCTCACTTTTTTTTCTCACTCTTTGTCTCTCCCTCCCTTTCCCAATCTTTCATTCCCTCCCCTCTCTTGCTGAAATACCCTTTTGTCAAGTGCCGTATTCAATCCTCATCATTCTGACACATAAGGTCTGTATTTATTATATGTTTGAGAAGCCAGATCTTACAGGCTGACAGGCTGAGGGTAAACAGCAGTCACGGAACCGTCCGGAAAGAGAAACAAGCTCGGCTATTAACCTCCAGTGGGGCGACCGGAGGAAGCCAAGAGAGAATTTGATTTAAAACAAAAGAGAAGCAAACAGTTTTCGGTGGGAAAGCATGTGTGTGCTTGTGGGTTGAAGTTTCAGCCAGTGTGTGCTCGCTGATTTCACTCCCACGCTTGTGCAAGTTCACAAACTGACCCCAATGCATGTGCATACATACATTACACATGCAGACACACTAGCGTTTGAAGAGCCTGTTCTATTGGCAGCTCTTGTCCAAAAGTTGGACGACTTTTGCATTCCTCAAGTGTACGAGAGCAAAACTCTCTTTATACATGTTGCAGTTAATGAGATAAAAACAAAAACACACCATTAAATCCATAAGTCCAACATTAAACCCGTTCACCCCGTCCCACCATCCACCCAACAGTCACCATTCCTCTGAGATCGTCGGCACCGGTTCCCTTCTTAATCCCGGGGGGGGGACACTTCCGGTCCTTTTCTCCCTCCCCTTGGATAACCTAACTCTCTGTCTTCTCGCCCAACACTGTAAGTAATGGGCTGGTTTTGACCCTCCATGCCTCATTGTGTAAGATTTCAGCTTCTGACCTTAAAAAATGAAAGCAAATCGATAGGGCGGGACACATGAATTCCAAAGCCCAGGATGCAAGCCAAGCCTGGAGCCCAGGGAGGGAGGAGGAGGAGTAGGAGGAAGAGGAGTAGGCTGTGTGTATTACTGAAGGGCTAAAACAAAGAAAGACAGCGAGAAAGAGAGAGAGAGAGGCTTTCAATTAACCTTCAGCGCTGACAGCGACTCTGTAGCGTCTCCTGTTTGTGCTGCTGAATTTGTACGTGTCACACACTATGTTAAGTACTGTGTGTATAATTGAAGCTACAGTGGACTTTGGGAGGAAATAACACAAAGTGGGGGGGGGGCGTAAGGTGAAAGCCTCAAAGTCGAGGCTTGAACTGCAGCTGTGCACATTCCTGTGACTTTGAGTGGGAGAAAATAACTCCCATGGAGCACTCAAGAGATTAAGATTCCTCTATACGACTGCCACTACATGAAAACGTGAGTGACTGGAGACTAGTTCAGCTTTTTTTTTTTTTTTTTTTTTTTTTTAAACATTCTAGCCTGAGCAACCAAGGCCACCAAAACAGTGTGAGGCGCAATCTGCTGGAGGAGAGGGAGGAGTGGAGTATGTGCATGTGTCTGTGTTTTTCAATCACAGTAATAGACCTGACATTGAGACTAGACTCAAGTCACAAAAATGGCAATTTTGGACTTGAACTTAACTGCTGCTTGTTTTAACTTATGTGTGACAAGACTTGACAACAAAACTATTTTACTCTTGTGTTTAACTTTTCTGTATCAGAAAAAAAGAGTGGGGTTAGGACAGGAAATGAGGGAGAGACGCAGCAAACGCTGACCGGATTTGAACCAATGATGTTGTCCTCTCACACACAAAATGTACGTGCTAGTTGGCTGTTGACCATAGTCTTTGTGATGTGTTCAAGTGCAACTTTTTGGCCAGGAAAGAGGCGATGTGAGGGGACGCAACAGCCAGTCTTCATCACCACTAGTTCTTTGATGTTGGTGTGTCTGGGTCTTTAACCCTGCAGCCACAGGGCGGCACTTAAAAGCCGAGTCAGCGATTCTGCGGAAAGATTGTGGATATTTGAACTCAACACCCAAACAAATACACCCCTCCTGTCATGTGCCAGATTTACCATCCCTCTCGCTCCCACTGCCTTTCTCTTTGTACATCCATGGCATTTCAAAAGCTCAAAAGCCCCCCCACTGCTGATTGGCTGGAATAGTGTTGTGTAGTTTGGTCCGAGTTTTTATTTTGACAGATATTGGGATTGCAATATGAGTCGCAATTTCAGTGGCAACATTGCAAATGATAATTTTCGCATTTAATGGTAACTTTAAAAAAAAGATAATTAAGTATGCGGCCCGAGGTCAAGCCCCTGTGTTTGTTCCCCATTTACAGAGCTGTGCATGAACACTGGATTTCTTTTTAGCCGCAAAGGACAGCTAGCAGATCATGAGGAGGTACTCGCTGAATTTGACAAAAGTGTATTAGGTTAGAATCGCTGACTGCACCTTTAACTCCTTTAACTTAAATCCAGAACAATAAAAATGAATACTCTAACAAGAGGCCTTATATAGCCACACAGCATGTATTTTTAATTACTACGCCTGTGCCTAGAACCGTTGTGCTGTGCCTGAATAGTCTCAGCTCTGTAAAAAATACTATGAACAGCTTAGAAAGCAAAATATTCACACATTAAGGAGTTTTCATGTTTAACATTCAGAAACCTGAGATACTTTCATTGTTGCTTTGACTTTTCTCATGAAGACTTGTGACATGCCATGGACATGCCCTGCAGTCTGGCACTTGAGATTTGTCTGGAGTTATTTGAAAGTTCAGCTGAAGTTGCCCCAAAGGACTTAAAACAGCT
Organism: Epinephelus lanceolatus; assembly: GCF_041903045.1. Lineage (NCBI taxonomy): Eukaryota > Metazoa > Chordata > Actinopteri > Perciformes > Serranidae > Epinephelus > Epinephelus lanceolatus. Next base: position 24,297,281 of record NC_135749.1, read on the forward strand.
CTGGTGATGCTGCGCCGTACATTACTTGCATGTGAAAAAGGTGTTTCTGTGTCATCACGTGGCATGTGTGTGCTCGTGTGTACAGTATGTGTGCGTCCGGCACAGTGAGTGGCTGCCCATCAGTTCCACTTAGCTCAGCGTGGTAATTGGCCGTCCAGTGATGGACGTGGCTCCCTCTTCACGCTCCAGGGACCCCGGCTCTTTGTCTGAGGAGTTGAGGCAACATGCTGGCATGGCACACACGCTTAAAATAGCGCATCAAATCAGCCATGCTTCGGCAGCCGCTGCTAACGTGTGGGGCGGATTGGAGGGCTAATGGTGTGTGTGTGTGTGTGTGTGTGTGTGTGTGTGTGTGTGTTTAACTGTGTGTGTTTCTCCAGCATGGTATGGGGTCTTTAGGTTCTCTCTGGGGAGGATGAGGGGTTAAGATGGTTAACTGGAGCTGGTGGTGGTATTTAGTCATGTCCCCATCTCTCCCTGACCATTTTTCTTCTTTCTGTTTGATCCATCACTCACTTACTTTATTGCAGTGTGCATCGTCTCTTCCCTCCTCACTCCCTCTCTTCTAGTCTCCCTCTCTTTCCGCTCATGCCCACAGGGCCCTGCTTCTCTCTTCCTGTCACTATGTGCAGTGTCCCTGCAATAGAGATATAAATGGGCTGTGAGCAGGGGGCCCTGACTCCTACACCATAAATCTACACTAACAGCACAACAGGCACATGAGGAGAGCAGAGGAGTAGAGAGAGTGGGGGAGAAAAAGAAAGGGAGGGAATCACATATCTAATTCACTTTGAATACATTTTAGAAGATAGAGATTATACTGAAAAAAAGACGTTCATATTGAGATGTTTATGAAATAGGCTGGAGAGGATTACTGCGTCAAGATATCACACCCTCTGAGGTGTAAATTGTTTTACAGTGTAATGGAATTGGTTTTGAGGGTATGAATAGTAAGCAGGAAGTTGCCGTCATTTAAAACTGTTGTAAGCTGCTGGAAGCCTTATGAACCCTAATTTCAGAGAGTCTCCTTGGTGAAATGTTGACTTAAAATGAAAAATGAAGAAATATTTGCACTCTTGACTCCAGTCTCATGTTTAGAAAAAAGACACTGACAGAGGAATTCAGATGCAATTCATTATTTTATACTGTACAAAAAGTGAGGTGAAAGTGAATATGCAGATACAGAATGAGGCATCTCATCTCAAGAGCTTTTTTCTTTACTTTTTTGTCGGTGTGCAGACCTTTTTATTTCTCCACATAAGAAATATTTTCCCTGAAATGTATTCTAATAATTCAAGGCTGAGATGGCTGAGAGGCTGGATGTTCTTTAACTTATTAATGGTATATCATTCAGGAATTGCCAGCTACTGTTTGTAAACAGTTAGCCAGCAAAAGTTAAAGCCACCCCCAGCTTTTTATGCTTGGCATTTGGTCTTGCTATGCTTGTGTTTCTTCGGCACTGTATCTGTAATTTTTGTAGCTTCCTCTCGGATGCGTGCTGCTTATAGTCTGGCACGTGGTCGCTACCTTTTCATAAGGTCCAGAACCTCAACTGTGGATGGAAGACAGCAGAGACTCTATATAAAATACACAGCCACACACTTATGGTGGGTCATAAGTCATAACTAGGATGAATTACTTATGTATATAGATATAGATATATCCACACATATTTTTTTAGGAAAAAAAATGTTCTAGAAATGTTGGTTTTAATGCCAGCTCTCACTGTATGAGTGAATCGTCTGTGATGTAAAGCCAAAGCTCACGATTTATGTGCTCACAGTCTACCGTCTGATCATCAAGCCACGACCTGAGTGCTCACACTGTACATGTAAAATAGACGATAAAACAGCCCGTCGGTCTGGCTATTGACAATAAAGATTTGTTTGAAAGCTCCAGCCAGAAATTTGTTTGCTAGCAGAGGCAGGTTCACAAAATTGTAGAGATGGACATACCAAAAAGAGCTTAAAAGTCAATTTCTGCAAAAGGAGTTAATTCAAGTTCTGTCGCTCTCACACACTCACACAAAAGTTAGCAGCATCAGCAAACTAGCTGGGTATCGGCTACACTGTACAATCGAGGCTCTCAAACACGAGAGTCTGATGATGACCGACCAAAATTTCTGATGTCAGAAGTTCATCTGAACATCTGATGGTTGGTCGGGAGCAGTTGACTGGGCTATGATCAGTCCTTGCTACCCTTCGGCAAATGCCAAACAAGGGACCAAATTTGGTCCAAAATGGGCTCAAATCCTACATTGTATGTCCAAGTTAAGTGACCCTACTCTCATCTACTCTCAGCCTCGCACCTAAAATGTATGCTCTGAACTGGTGGTGCCTGCTGTTTCTTCAAAAGATATATTTTTCCCACTCCTTCTCACACTTTCTCCCGTTGTCTCAGATATTGTATTTTTGTTCACACCTCACCTTTCAGCGTGTTCAACTTTTTCACTTATCATCCCACGTCATACAAGTTAAATCTTTGTTTAGCTCTTTGTGTTAAAGCTTTCCTCTCTTCACTTCTCTTTTCCCAGCAGCCCTATGCTCCACCCCCTCATCCCATGGCTCCTCCCAGCCCTAGCACCAACAGCTGCAGCCAGGGAGGGGCGGAGCAGCTCAGTAAGACCAACCTGTATATCCGAGGCCTGCCGCCTGGGACCACTGACCAGGACCTCATCAAACTCTGCCAACCGTGAGTACAGTTAAATACAGAGGTTCCACTGTCACACTTGTCAGTGCCACTTCAGGATGTAATTAACCATGATGTGCTTCTCCTGGCTGTATGTATTTAGCAATAGATATATATTTCTCCAGCTCATTATGTTACTGCTGCCTGCATAACCGTTATCCACCTTGATTTATTTGATGTGGAAACTTTGTTTCTACATTAATCTTCTCATATTCCATGTTAACTCTTTTTCAAATGATGTGGTCATTTTTCCTCTGCTGGAAAGCTAATATAATCATGATGGATGAGACGTCAAATCAATTCTGAATATATAGAGGCACTAATTTCAACTGTCGTCTTTAAAAACCCTTTAATAGAAACAAAATCTTAAGTTTAAAATGATAAAGATGTATAAAGACATCAAGGGAAAAGTTTTATGTGCTTGTCCCACAGCCCAAAGTCTAAGTCAAATGGGGAGGTTACCCTGACAGGATCACATATCAGTAACTACCTGAATAAACAGCTGATGGACTGGAGACACACGAGACATTTTATGTAGAGGATGTTGTACTTAGGCAAGATGGAAAACCAATTTGCGTCTGCAGCGTTTTACAGTAGCTGTAGCTCATGGGCATCAAACCATGAAGCTAACAGCCAAGTCAGATGTCAATCAAAGCAGGTCCACCTGGCCACCAGCTGAAGTCAGCTCGCCAGCCCAAACTGGTTCATTCTTTTCTGTCTGTAGTTGAGTAATCAGTCACCTGCTTAACTTGACCAAACTACTCTACTTTTTCTCCTTTTGGAAGAAAAGATCATAGATTTCAAAGAGAGTTCAAGAGACGTATTGTAAGATATTCAAAGGGACAGTTTGCCCCCAAATCAAAAATACATATTTTTCCTCTTCCCTGTAGTGCTCGTTATCAGTCTTGACTCTTTTGGTGTGAGTTGCCGAATGCTTAAGATATCAGCCACAGAGATGTCTGCCTTCTCTTGAATATAATGGAAGTAGATGGCATTCGGCTTGTGGCTTGTTCTGTTTATTCAAGAGAAGGCGGACATCTCTACGGCCAATATCTCCAACACTCTGCAACTCACAGCAATACAATCAAGACTGACAAATAACACTATAGGTCAGTGGAAAAATCTGTATGTTTGATTTCAGGGGTAAACTGTTCCTTTAAAGTAGATTTGAGACACAAACTTTGACTCCAAAGTTATCATCTTGGTAGACAGGTATTGGTGTGTGGATACAAATGACATATGAAAGGTCTTAAATGCCAAACTGATCAAACTTAAAAAGTTCTCCTCTGAGAAGAAAATTGCAGGCATGAAAAAAAGATCCATGTACAATACCTTGCACACCCCATTAAACGGCTACCAAGCGAGTGCTTTTTTAGGGACACACACAGAAAGGTACTCATAAAGCTCTGCCAAATGTTCTTGATAGAGAAAACACACACACACACACCTGCCTGCACACAGCTCAATAAGGCCTAATAAAGCTTAGATTGGACCACCTCCCTCAGGAATCACAGACCAAGACCTCATCAAGCTGTAACACACAGTCACAGGGGCTTTCTTTTCTCTCAGTGTCTTTGTCTCTCTCACACACACACACACACACACCCACACACACACACACACACACACGGACACACACAAGCAGCTTTGTTCGGCTCCATTAGGCCCTTTCACTTCTAAAATGGTGAAAAGGGGGTCAAGATCATTAATGGAGACAAGGCCAGTAGATTGTGAAATACAGGCCATGAGCGAGTCTGTCTGGTTGCATAACCTTTTCTTGGCCATATTTCCAGAAATGTCCTGGTCAAACGTGGCCAATTATTCAGTGATCCTTTGGAGACGGGAACATGCTGTCCAGTATATTTGGTAATGCTCCCGGTAGCTGTGTCATAAGTCATGCATTTATTCTTGATACTGACCCATCAAAATTCCATTAGCCTGAGAGGCGGCCCCGATAAGATTTGGAAAAGCACTCAGCATTTTGACATTGCATATCTCTCGCTTAGCTCTTGCATTAACCCAGTTGTACAGAGTTGGACAGTTTCAATTTCATTTCTAATTCTATATGATCTTGAATATTTTGAGCCTAACTATTTGGAAGGGCAAACCATCTCACAGCTTATGTAAAATACCCTGGCAGTGTGCATGTTTGTGACTGTAGATTTGCATTCTAATATATAGCTTTTCTTCCATGTGGCATGGAAAGCCACTGACTTAGTCTGTTATTGCTCGGATCTGCCGTGCTGTCCTCTAGTGGCTGTCCTCTTGTTCAGCTGTTTCCACGGCTCCTCTCTCCCTCTTCTTATATCTCCCATCCTTCCCTGTGTGTGTATCGCCTGCCTGAGAGCCCCCAAGGTTGCCCGAGGTGTGCTGTGCCAGTGAAAATCCAATGCCACTGAAACTTTAATTAGCCAGACTGTGTTTCAGTGGCAGGCGGGTGGCAGCATTCAAGAAAAGGTCATGCGACTGTTCTGCAGTCTGCAGCACCCTGGGTCCCCCTCAGGTTTTTTCCCACATGCCCATCCCCCCCCCCAGCACCCAGCGCCTCCTCTCCTGGCCCTGAGCCCCATCAGCTCTCCCTGATTGGGTTGAGGGCCCGCGTTTGTTGTGTCACACACAGTGAAAAGCAGCTCTTGCCACCCTGGATCAACACTATCTCAAAAGCAAACATGCTGCCGCCAAACTGACGAATTCTTGACAGCGGGCCATATCGTAGCTGCTGATTGGAGGCTGTTGCACACCGCCTGAGAGATGCCAAAAAACTAAATGCCGTCTACTGTGGTTGTAACCCTGTCCTTGTGAACTCTAATATTTCTCTGCCAAGATCCTGTCACATTTTTAGTAACCCTCATCAAGGCCTCTCAACCTCCCAGAGTTCACGGTCCTTACTTGAAATACAGAAAAACAGAAGTCTGAATATCTAGATATAAACAAATACACCAAATCTGTTGGCATGTGATGTCATGTCATTGTTGTTGAAGCCTGCTTTAGCTGGCTTCCAGGTAACTGAGCCTTAAAGGGATGGTTCAGACTTTTTGAAGCGGGGTTGTATTGGGTACTTATCCATTTACATTATATTACTTACAGTAGATGTCTGAAGAGCAGGCTGGAGTCCGACATGGAAGTTAAGCAATCTACTGCTGCTGTGGAAGGATCTGCAACAAAACATATTTTAGCCACCTAAAAAAATCAATACCAGTTTAAGTGTATGCTATATTTAGAATATTTTTACAGCTTTACTTTAATGTCGGATAGTGATTTCCAACGAGAGAATGATGCTCTTGTATTGCTCTCTTCAAAGCCAGACTCCATTGAGAAAAACAGTAATATAACACTGTTGAACATGGGAGCTGCTGGTCTGCCACTGCTTCAAGCAGTTAATTTGTTTGTTTTATTGGATGACTTTGGTGCTTTAAAGGGTTAGTTCAGATTCACCAGAGTCACAAAATAACACAAACTGATTGAAGTAGCGGTAGACCAGCCGCTTCCATGTTCAGCAAACTAGAATCACTGTTTTTGTCAATGGAGTCTGGTGGCTTTGAAAGCACAGATCTGGAGCCCTTAACAGCTTTCTCATCGGAATGGACTGTCTGACGAAAAGATAAGGCAGTGAAAATACTCAATACAGCATACACTGTAACTGATACTGATTTTTTTTTTTTTTTTTTTTTTTTTTTTTTTTAGGTGGCTAAAATAAGTTTTGCTGACCCCCATCCACATTGCTTAGTTTCAGTGTTGGACTCCAGCCTGCTTCTCCAAACTGAGCGCATGCCAACTGACATTTACTGTTTGTGATATGCTGATTATGCATGATACCCCATACACCTTCACTTCAGAAAATCCAAACTATCCCTTAAAGCTGCATACACACAAACATGCAGTTTCAGTGACTGATTATGTGATTGTTTAGTTACCAAGGCCAAGATTTCTTTGTGACCAGCCACCTTATTCAACCTCTCTGTGGTCACTGGGAGAGAAAAGTAAAGACCGAAGAACGCCAAAGTTCTCACAGCGGTTGGAGCTACATGCCGAGAGCTGTTGAACGAGTAATTAAATGGATTCGGGTGGGTGCTTAATCTCTGTTTTATTCAGCTGGCTGGATGTTGGGTTCTCCGCAGCCGTCAGCCTGATATATGGGTGTAGAGGAGAGGCCAAAGGAGTGGAGTGGGGATTTGTTGGCTAAACACCCAGAGAGTGAGAAGCCTTCCCACTTGCCTAGTTGTATGAGTGGATGGATGGAAGGACGGATGGATGGATAGAACAGCCGTTACTGTGAGAAAAATTCCTTGGCTTAACCATCCAGGTTGAGGCACAGGGCCAACCCTAAGCCCAGCACCAACCTCTTCCAACCCAAAGATCATTGCAGCCAGCACCCCAAACACTTCAGGGCAAAGCAGACTTTATAACCTGATTCACCAGCCAGCTATAAGGCAGCACCCACATTTTTCTTGTTTGCAATCCACCACCCAGGAGAAGCATAGAGAGGATGGAAGCAGGTTGTTGGATAAAAGGTTGAAAGGAAGAACGAGATGGATTTCTTTTTTTTTTTCTCCTTTACGAGGGCCCACACCTGGAATAACAGGGACAAAGCAGTTCACATTTTCTCTGCCAGCAGCTCGAATCCATAATTCAAACTGCCAAGAAAGCAAAGGACCCGAGAGGTCCCTAAACCCCCAACTCCTTGCTCCTCCTCTTCTTCCTCTTCAGCCCTACCTCCTTCTCATCTGCTTCCTCCTTTCCCCTCCTTCTCCTTCTGGTTCTCTTCACCCAATTTCAGTCATGGCCGAGCCGCAGCTGCGCCCCTCATTCGCACTGGCTTTCGCTTCCATGCCACGGTCTGATCAAACGAACACAGCGAGCCAAATCAAGAGCTAATCACCACCAATTGTCCAAATAACCTTTCCCGTGTGTGCTGAGGGAGTGGTGGAGGGGGAGCTGGAGAAGGAGTTGAGGAGAGGAGAGGAGAGGAGAGGAGGGAAAGAGCCATAAGGTATGCTAAGTAGAGGAGGTGAGGGGAAGAGAAGGGAGGGGTGACCCTGGGACCACCTGTTTTTATGGAGCAGAGGCCCGGGCACTCAACAGTGCCACATTATCCCTAATGACTCTCTGAGGTCCAGTGTTGACATTAGCTGCCGAGCTATCAGAGCCAGCCTGTCCCATGGCTCTATTTCAAAAAACTGACACATGGAGGAAGAATTAGAAGCAAAAACGCTCCAGTCCAGCATCAAAGTCCTAAATTTTCATCAGCCTTTCCACTAGTACAGTTACACAAGACAGACACATTGGCAAGTTTTATCTGCCTATTTAGGATATTACAAACATGAGATATACATACACCGATCGGCCAAAACAGTGAAACCAATGACAGGTGACGTGAACAACATTGATCATCTTGTAACAATGCAATGCTCTGTTGGGAAACCTTGAGCTCTGACATTCATGTGGATGCCACCTGACATGCTCTACCCACCTAAACACCAGTGCAGACAAGGTACCCCCCCTTATGGCAGCGGCACTCCCCAGTAGCATTGCCCGCCCCCCCCCCCCCAGGAGTGGCCCAAGGAACATGACAGAGACCTCAAGGCATCAACCTGGCATCCAAATTCCCCAAATCACAGTCTGATCAAACATATGTGGGGACGTGCTGTTACCCCACTTCACAACCCACAGGACCCAAAAGATCTGAAGCCAGTGTGTTGGTGCCGGACACTATAGGACACCTCCCAGAGGTCCTGTGTCCATGCCTTGACAGGTCAAAGCCAAGTCTGGTCCAAGGAGGACCCACTGCGGATCGGGGGTACCTCTGGGGTACCAGCACATCCCTCAAATGTTCCACACCCAGGTGAAACAGAAACCTGCGTCCAGAGGAAAAGCCCTGCTTTTTAGCTTGGTGTTTAGTTGCTTTTTAATAATCAAAATTTAGAGATCCTTATCAATTTTTTTTCTGCATGTTCTGGGTTCATGTTACAGCAGATGCAACATTTTCCAACTTTAGAATTTGTGTCAGTCGTGAAAATTCAGTATTGGTTGAGTTCTAATCTAAACAATGTATCTTTTGCTTACTCACCTACATTTCTGTTATCCCAGTTCCTCTCCCTCCCAACCCAAACACACCCTACTCTCGTCAACCATGTTGTCATGTTGTGCGTCACTCAGGGCAGAAAGAGATAGTGGTGCTTAACCTCTGAAAAGCAGCCACAGACAGCCACAGGAATGCCCAAACTAAACTACTCCTACAGCTACAGCTTCACACTGAGTAGAAGCATCTGCTGTTCCTGGAACCAGAACTCTCCTTACCCACTTTTTCTATGTGTGAACGCCTTCCTCGCTCTCTCACTTCCTCCCCTTTCTGTTTCACTCTCCACTTTTTCTTTGCCAGTGTTATCCTCTGTTACGCTCTCTCCACTCTCCATGTTTCCTTTCTCCCTCCTCTCTCTCATCTGCCCCCTCGCATCTCTTCATCATGTTAATCTCTCCACTGCTCTGCTCCAGCAGTAGTGACATAGTCAGTTCACTGGCTGGGCCAAACTGACTTAAATGCAACGTCTTTTTCCTCCCCAAACATCGATTTCAGAGCAAGGGTGAGCAGAGAAGCTGATTTGGCCTAAGGCTGTTTTTGTGAATTATTTATCCCCCCATTACTGTATACATGACAGTTTGCCTATTTAGAGGCTGGAAAGAACCTCTCTTTCAATTTTGCATTGAAGCCGACTATTAACAGTTAATGCTCTAACAATAATTTTCTTGAACAGCGTTTTTAGTTATTTAGCTTATTTAGTGTGACTTTAGGGCTTCAATTTACACAAAACACACACAGTCATTTAGAAACAGTCAAGCTTTCTGGCTGCAGTTCACCTCCGTTTGCCTCCAGGAACTAATACCAAAAACCATAGCAACCAATCCAGTTGTTGCTGTAACACGTTGGTCTGAAAGCCCCCCCACCCGCTGTGCTTTGCATTCTGTCTGACTCCTGTTGTACAGCGGAGGACGGTTTCTCTGCTCCAGCAGAAGCTGCAGCAGAATCTCCGGTGCAACAAGACTGATTGACGTCAGGGACAAAACCTGAGATCTCAGGACTCTCTGGCTTTAAATCACTATCCCACCCTCCTTCCCTCCTCCCTATTTCCCTCTACTGACTTCCCCTTTCATTTGAAGCAGTGTCTAGAAAGCAGAAGCAGCAGCAGCACAGATGAGATGTGTTCATTTGTGCGTGTCAGACAGCAGTGCATGGCATGAGGGTTTGACAGGTTGGACACTTCCAAACAAACAGGGGCTATTCTGCAAGGCTGGCTCTGAAGATGACTAGTGTGTGTGTGTGTGTGTGTGTTTGTGTTTGTGTGTAAAAGAAAGAGGAGATTGTAACTAGCTGCCCTCAGAACAACTGGCTAATGCTTCCTGCTGTCACTTACTATTTCTCTGGTCTTTTCTTGGTACACACTCTCGGTTAACACACGCTACCAGTCTGTAGTTCACTTTCCCAGGCTCAGTCTGAGAGCATCATGTCTCTGTGGTGAGCATATTTCCAGCCTAAACTGCGTTATCTTTCTAAACTTTCTCTAACTATACATCCTATAAGAAAGTCCAGTATCCTATGCCATTACTCAATTTCAAGTATGAGTTACAATTGAAACAAAAACACAAAGATAAATGAATGAAATGAATGAACAAAGAAACCACAAGAATAAAATCATAGCAGATGGTTGATATTTCTGAGCCATACCGATACTTGGTTGACAAGGACATCCTTAAGCATGCTCATTAGCAGCCCAGTCGCAAGAAGAAAAATGTTGGCATTGGATGTTTCTTAACGGATATATTAAGTTTCTGCATTTCATATGTATCATATCAACAATTTTAAAAGGATGTTGTTACGATTCCATGTATATGAGCTGACTTTGCCCTTGGGGGGTCGAGGGGACAGTGGATAGCGTGACACTTGGGCGAGACAGCTGCCAGATCACTGCAGACCACGGTATGATTACCGTCTTGGGAAATATTGTGGTTTTACTGTAACACAGTATTATAGGACTATTATTATCAGTTAAAATGATCCTTAAATGAATGAAAACAGGAGGGTTTTTTTGGTTGAACAAATGTTTTATTACTATAATTGCAACTAGAAACCATTTTTAAATGGAAATACGTGTAAAAAGTCTCCCTTTTGAAAGTAGCTAGGATAAAGATTAGATTCTCCATCCAGTTGCGTTTTTTTCAATAATATAAATGAATAAATGTACATGGTATGGTAACCATACATTTTTATACCACAGTATACCTTGATACCGGTATGCTGCTGCAACCTTTCCAACAAACAACTAAAGCAGTTGTTTTTTAACGAGACATAAGCTGCATTTCCAGCTGTCATTGTGCAGTTAAAAGTGGGTTTTTTGAGCCAAAACATGATCCTTACCTAACCACAACCAAGTTCTGCAGGTATTTTTTTGTGTGCCTAAACATAACCACAGTGTTGTTAAAATGTAAAGAAACATAAACGCAAAAATATCCGCTACATAATTACATAAAAATACTGCATATCTGTGGTGTGCAAACACATACAATGCCAACATTTATTCTGGCGATTAGGTTGCCGTTGAGTCCAGATGGGTGGCAGGGTCAAGTGAAGAGCACCAAAAATTTCCACCTCCTCTAGGGCAGAGCACCCACTTAAATCCCCTGAAGGTGACCACAGGATAGAGACTTTTAATAGAATAGCGTGACGTTTTGAGAAATGTTTGAGAGTCATATAGGAATTGATACCACTTTCATATCTGTTCTTCAAATATGAAGCTCTAATTAGCAGCCAGTTAGCTTGGCTCAGCGTATAAACTGGAAACGCAGCACCTCTAAAGCTGTCTTAGTAAGTAACTGTTTAAGTAGTACAGAAACTAATGTATGAAAATGACAAGTTGCAATTTAGGGAGGGACTTTTTCTTGGCTTAGAGCGTTAGGTATGTTTACATCCCCCTTCCATCCTCTCCACGTCCACATGGAAAGGAGTTTCTTTGTTAGCACTTTTTGCCATTCCATATCCATATCTAATCTCAACCAGTCTAAACTTGTTTTCTGCGAAAGGTGAATGCCCGCAGCTCAGAAAAATTGCCTTTATTTAGAAAAAAGCTTGATTACATCACAGTGCTGCATTTGAAAACCGTCCGACTGCCTTTGAGAACATTCATTTTTGTTGCTGGATCTCCAGTTTTATGTGTTTGTTTTTTAAAATTTCAATACTTTTACCGCTTTCTGTTTTTTTTTCCTTTATGTCCTTTTCTGTTTTGATTCGTCCTTTTCCTTCTTTCTTTTTACTCTCCTGAACAAAAATGACAAATTCCAAATTCATTAAATTGTGGTACTCTATTAGACTTTTTTTTCATATCAGAGCCAATCCATTCTGTACTTGATCGATGTGGGGAAGTGTGGTTAATTAATTCCATTTATCTTGAAATGTATAATTTTGGCAAAATTTTGAATTTTGTATTAATTTAATCATAAAAAAGAATGGGTTTTAGATTATTTATAATAAAGTGACACAGCAAGACATAGATGAAATACATTAAAAGGAATACAAATGGACCAGATTTAGCAGATTGATCCAGTCTCATCTCAAGCGACACAGACCAAAATTGGAGGAACAGTTACCTGATGGAGGCTATCTGAATTTTAAAACTTTCTTTTATTGAAAGTCCCTTAATGCGAAGATAAATTGTTTTAAATTTAACTCTCCAGCAATGAATTCTGAACACATGCTAAAACTTTTAAATCACCTTCTTTTCCCTTATAAATTGCCTGTCTGGAGCCCAGTGGCTGTGTTGCTGCTTGCAGCTATAATCTATTCCTATTATAAAGGGAGGTGGGGAAGTTTGAATGGTTCTAATCAACTTGTCATCCATTTCACACTTGCCAGGTGAAATGAATGTTCATGAAAAGAAATCACATCAGTGGGGAAATAAAGAAAAATTGAAATCAGAATAGTTGATGACAACTAATGACCACAGAGAGAGACCATGGCCAACTTCAACAGACGGGTGCGATGACACACTGCAGGGCCAAAGTACTGCGGTCACTTAAACCTGTAGGAAATAAATGGACTTCAAGATGCACGTTGATTATGTTATTTTAATCTACCAGATTATATTTACTGTGTATATGCCGCCAAAGTAAACTAGATGTTCTGCAGTGTTGCCAGTGTGTGCTTTCGCCCAGTGAATGTAACATTTGTTGAAGGAGAGGAAATGAGAAAAGAAAGAGCAGCCACTCAAGGCCGGATTACCTTTCTGTTCCAAGATGCTTCCCACATTTAGAGACGTTAAAGGTTTGAGAGTAAACATTTGGCAGTTTACCGCAAACCCGCCAACAAAACACTGGGGGAATCCCAGCACCTAAAAAAACATGGTGAAATTCTGCCAAGAAAAAGATAGAGTGCTAAAGCCAAAAAAGGAATTATCCAATTTGTTGAAGCGTTTTTGATTTATTGCTGCTCATGCTTGCCAACACAATGTTTTGATATTTATACTGTAAAGCTTTTATAATTTAGACAGCATTATCCTTTAACAAAAGTGTAGAATACTCTGCCATAACTATGGAATACTTCACCATATACCATACATCATATACAGTACCATACCAGACAATGTAATTAGCCTGGCAGCCTTTAACTCTGATCCAACAAACAAGTTTTGTGCTTATGACAAGTCCGACTTTGGACTCACTTTGCTAAAACGTGTCACAGTCTCCATGCAGTTCCATGCTGGGATAAAGATAAAGGCCATTACCACCAACCTGTCAGCTCTGAGGCTCAGAGGTCATGAGACGAAGTCACTGATATTAACTCAGAGTAGGTGGAGTGAACAGCTGCTCTGCTCCCTGCCAGGTGTCCATCAGGATAGCTCTGCCCTCCTCTGTTTATTCTTCCCACTGCGTCTCTCTGTGTCATCACATTCATTTGTCTGTCTCTGACAGTTTTTGGTCTCTTTCGAAATATCTGCCTTTTTTTCTTTTTCTTTGAACTTATTTTAGCCACAGACTTTCTTCTTATTTTACCGCTCTCTAAAAATGTTTCCTATTTATGAGTGCTGTGCTGTTTTTTTCTGCTTTTTGTCCTTCACGCAGATCCAGGCTTGAGATTTGAAATGTTAAGGTGTTAGTAAACAGTTAAAATACATGCAGTAATTTCACTTGGAGATTGGAAGTTCTAACAACAGTTTTGCCGTTGTATGTCCCAGATGCTGCTCTTAGTCTAGTTTGTCTTTGCAAAAGTGCAAAACATAAGAAATGAAAAATAAATAAATAAAGACATATTTGAAGCTTAAGGTTAGCTACATCCATATGGATTTTCAGTAGTCGCATAGCAACTGCAGCAGCAGCGGCATCTCACACGTACATCTGTTTAATATTTCTATCCGAAAAGATGCCCGGTGGACAGGAGGCCTGACCTCTGTTTGAGCCACAGAGACATACGAGCTGTGGGACACCTCAGCTGCTTTAAGATGGGATGACTTTCAAGGGCAGCTGACACACACTGCTTTTATACAGCAAGATGATTCCTGCTGATCTCAGTCACAAGGCGTACACATGCACTTATATCATTAACTTATATATATGCAAAATTCACACAACATAATTTCCTTTTCTTACTCTATTGTGTGAACACCTGAGTGTTTGTGCGTGCTATTTGTCTGAGATTTTCCATTTCTATCTGTCATCCCATTTATATCTTGCTCTCTCCTACATCCTGTTTCTCCTTTTTATCTTTGATATAAAAGTATAAAGAAGTCATGTTTCTCTTCCATCTTTTTTTTTCCCTCTGCTCTGTCCTCTCTGTGCGTCTGCCACGGTGACACCTGTCTCTTGCATTAGCATCAAAGACTTAACAAAAACAAAACACATCCTATAAAATTGTTGGTTATCTCGAGTGTTGATAGAATAGGTGGAATTTTCATGATATGTGCAAATACTTTCACTGATGATTTGAGCAAACCAAATACTGGTTCTACCGACAGCTGGCTAGAAAACAGTGATGACTTGGTCAGTCCTATTCCAAAAAGAAAAAAAATCCATACAATTGATATCTTAAAGGGGAACACCACTTAAATTAGGAATTCCAATATGTTAGTTCTATGGTCATGGAAAGTTGAATCAATATTTGTGAACATAAGCTGCCCCTTCTCAAAAACGAAAACCAGAGAAGTAAGTCTCAAACTTGAGATGCCATCAGAAGTCTGGTGCTGCTCCATAGACAAAGGCTGTGTCCAAAATTCAACACTAATATGCTACTTAATAAGGTTAAACAGTATGAGAGATTTTTTAGTATGTTCAAAACCTAAGTATGAAACCAATAGTAAGTGACATGCACACAATTTCCAATGAAATATTGCAATGGACACTAGGCCGTATCAATATCCCACAGTGCAGTGTGATCCATGACAGTGCTCAACACACACGTGTGTTGTGACCTCTCTCGACCTCCGTAGACATCTCTCCCTTGACCAAGCGAGACCTGACAGGCACATGTTTCATGTACTTACCCATTTGTAGTGCTAAATATTAATTCTCCAAGCGTTGGAATAATCACTGGCGCGCAAACCTGTCCACCCTGGGCTTTGGGTCCAAAATCACTTCTTCTTTTTTGGGGTTTATTGGAGCTTTGCAAACACGGTGCACTACCGCCACCAACTGTCCGAGTGTGGTTTGTATTTTGACGGGACAGCAGCTACACGAACGCATCGCTTGCGGTGTAAATGAGGCCTTAAAGATCCCACTTTGTTAGGTGTAACATTTTTTTAATTATCTTTAAATTGCCAGTTGCGCTGAAGTTGACACAGGTTACAATGGTTATGCATCTTACGCAACGAGACTCTTACGAAATGTCGTGATAATTACACCTCAGTTCGTTTAAAGAAATACATACAGTACTACTAGTTATTCTCATAAAAGTATGTTGAAAGATAGCAAACACATTGGGAAGGTAGTGCGTAGTATGTGATTTCTAAAACGAATGAATGGGAGCCTGTTTTTTTGGACCCTTTTTTTTATACCTAAATGAGCTTTATTCTATTGTAATATTCTCACTTCTATAACAGAAACGTACCCATATACTGAGAACATTCCCCTTAGTGCTCTCAGTGTCATCTAGAACACCTTGAATCATGAATTGTCTATGGACCAGCTCTAAACATTACACCTAATGACATCTCAAAATTGAGTTTTAGCACTCAAGTTTTTGGATTTGGGAGAGAGCTGTTCATGTTTACTAATACTTTTGGACTGTCTTCGCTGAGTTCCCCTTTCAATAACAAGACGTTACTAGAGATTGGCTCATCTTACAAACTTATTATCACTGTTTCGTCAGCTGAAATTGGTGTTAAGGTTGTCACTACCTGAATTAATGGGTAGAAATAATATATTTGAATGCTGCTCTCTGCTACTGACAAAGACACTAGTGTAACCATTACACATTTTTCAATAAAACCATGCTCCTCTTAGGCTTGTGAATCCCCTCCGGAAAATATTTGCTGCACGGAGCAAATAGTAAATCTGTATGGCGGGTGCACCTGCTTGTACATGAGAAGAACTTTTAGTGCAGCACCTTTTCTTTTTCAGTTACAGTATCTACCTTCTGCTAATTATTTTGCGTAAAGGCCTACAAGAGGTGATAAATTGAGGTTATTGTTCTCCACAGTGTGCCTTTTGCACCTGCCTTATTACTTTGCACAGGTGCGCCGAAGGTGCTGAACAGGAACTGAGGCAGATTTTTCTGCTTTTATACAACTCATACAGTCTTACAGATGAACACAGTAAAGCCTAACCCTTATTCTTTTTGCTTATTTTGTTTTTATTTCATCAAAGAGTGAGGGCTCAAATTGTATATGCATTATACAGTATTTAAGTCTTCATCTGTAGGCACAGATGGACAGTCATATGCAGCTTTGTGTGCGCACACAGGCACAGACACACACTTGCACCTCACCAAGCATATATGCAAAGACATTCAGAGAGCACAGATGGGAGAGAGTGGTCTTAGATCCTAGTTCAGGTTTCATCTACCTACTGTTCAAGGCATTGCTGTGTTGTGTAATGGCAAAAACACACACACACACACACACACACACACACACACACCCACAGTTACAAACCTTTGGAGAGTACCTCCAAAGACTGAGGGCAAGGTCTCAGCACAACACTTGGGTGGTCCCTCCGTTCTTTCCAGCACTGTGCTTTCCTGTGTACCAGCAACACCACAGTGACGTGTTGTGGTTCTGGCCAGCTCTCCCTCTGCCCACATACAGCAAAGAGCCACTTCACTTTCCCAGCTCTGATGACGGAAATGAAATACGCCTGGATCGTTTCATCCAGCGAGAGAGCGAGAAAAGATAGAAATGCAGCGCTGGGATGTCACTTGTGTGTGCATGCAGCTGCCCTCTTAAAAACGTAGCCGAGCTTTCGGCTCAGCTTCAATTTTATCGCATTTCAGTGCCCAGACAGCTGTCAAACGAATGACATGTTTTACATCCACTACAATTTGTACATTTCATCAGCCTAAAATAGCTCATAAGGCTTCTATTTTTTATAGGCGGTTTCATTTCTGGCGTCTTCTTTTCTTAGGGTTGATCCGATGTTGCATCAGAATGATTGCCATGGGATTCCTATTAGGAGGGAGGAGGAAGAGAGAGATAAAAGGAGAGAAATGAAGGATACAGAACAGGAACGAGAAATGGAGAGGATGGTAAAGAGACATTAGGAGAGAAAGAGAGGGAGCAAGAGAGAGGAGAAGATTTGTGAGGAGGAGGGAGGACCGAGGGCCAGCGGAGTCAGAGATAAGAGGCTGCGAGAGTGATTGAAATAGGATTAGTGGAGACAGGCTCTGCATCCCTGGCCACAGCATCACAGTGTTAAACCTGTGCTTCACAGGGACTGCCTCTGTCACATCAAAGCCTCCCCAGGCCTGCCTGGCAGAGAGGCGAAGGAGCCACCAGCAGGGTCGTCCACAGCCACACACACGCCACATACATGAACAGGCTGATCACATTCGCCATCCGTCTCTAGTATGCCTCCATTATGGGCAGGAAGCTGGCTCCTTCCACCTTGCCTTTTCATCTCGCTGCAGTGTCTTTGTGGTGTGTATTTGGACCGCGGAAAGGATGCATTGATGAGCCATCTTTAACATTTAATGAGGCAAGCAGTGATGAGTTGGCATTGGAAAGCTACTGTCTCCTGCTTCCCCAGAGTCCAAACAAAGTTTTAATGAGAACTTTTCCCCCAATTTGTGCCAAAAGCACTGAGCTTTTTAACTGCTTCCCAGACTGAAAGCATACAAATTTTTTCACTTAAGTACTGAAGCAAGGGGGGACACCTGTGTTCAAATAAACAGACACGCATGCAGGAACAAACACAACAGCTAGCTCAGTGACTTGCAAGTAAAGCTTGGCAAGAAATCAATATTGTGATATAAGATTCAATATAATCTCTGATTTGATTATATTGTTGACATATTTCTAAAATCTTATCGTTTCAAGGTGTTTAAGGTTGTTTTATAGTTAATTTATACACTTTTCTGACCCTATTTGAGTGTTCTAGCTCAGTTAAAAGAGAAGTGGTTGTCATATTTACATTACTATTCATTTTTATATTGTATATTGATCATTGAGGCATTTATTTTAAAGTCAAGATGAAGTGCCTTTTTAACCCTTTCAGATAACATCCCAAGCTGTATTGTGCACCCATATGACAATACATACCAAAAAAAACCATCATGTTTTCCTCCTGTAAAGCAAAATATGATGTTTGCTCACGTAAGCTAGTACCAATTTCAACCGTAAGTTAGCTAGTAACAGCATGGTACATCAGTGTGTCTTTGGGCATGCACCATCTCAAACCGTATGTTCTGTTTTCCCAAAATATTGTGGTTACAAGCCTAGAATTTATTCACTTTGAAAAAGGTGTTACGAGAGACAGCTCCAGATTATGTACAGTGGACTGCCTAAGCAACTACATCGAGCATACGGTGGGCTTTGTCTCTCTCTGTCAGACAGATACTACTGTCTTACCTGTCAAATCAAATTCATTATTATATGACATTATTACATGTCCTAAATGCATATCCTGTTGTACATGGAAATACGACTCAGTACTGCCCCCTTGAAACGAAAGCCTGTTTTCCGACAGCCTGCTATCCCCAAAACAAACATACATTGCTTCAAAGTTCCATTTCTTAGAAAATACACACTCTCTGCAGTTACTTTCAGTTTTCCAGTGGCATTTGAGCCACCAATCACGGTGTTTTTACCAACCCTTTGTGGTGTTTCTCAGCTGCCTTTGAGCCACTGATCTCAGGTCTTTTTGTTGACCCTTCAGTTTGAGTTTGACGCCCTGAACCTGGGTGTTTTTCACTGAGCCATCCCTGTGTTTCAAGCGACTTTGTGTCACCAGACATGGGTATTTTGAGCCAAAATATGATCTTTTCCAAACCATAACCAAGTGGTTTGAATGCCTACACCTAACCACACATTCACCACAGCACTGATGACGAATGCAATGAATCCATGGTTTACAGAAACATACAAAACAAACACTCTTTCTTGCGATTGGGTTGTCTAACTGTAGGGAGTGTGCATTTTTCAGAGAAACAGGGCTTCAGAGCAGCTGTTTGAGTGTATGTTTTTGGGATAACAGTCTGAAGGAGAAAAGGTCTTTCAATCCAATGAGATATTTTTTCAGACTAATTTTTGGGCCATCGGAACAATGTTCAGTCCCCATTTTATCTGGACTTTTTTTCCCGTATTTTGAGTTTGTCCGTATTGTCCTTTTCTAATTCCTGCCTGGTGTATTTTATTAATCACCAAATCTAAGTTAAATCACAATATACAATATATAAAATTTCACATACCATCCTTGAATATTCTCCCTTATCACCAGTCCTTACTCCTTGTTCCTCCCCAGATTGTTTCTCATCAAACACTAAAATACTGCAGTTGCTAACCCAGCTCTGCATGTTCTCTAATCAAATGAGCGCTCACTGTTCCATGCTCATCTTGTGTACTTACGCTTGAGAGTGTCTCAATGTGATCAAATGTTGCAAGTTAGTCATGTTCTGTTGCAGTAGATTATGGATCCCTATAGTTAAAATGGCCTGTTTATCTGCTGAAGAGAGACAATCCGCTGATTGGTGACTGCTGTCTCTGTGTGTGCATATTTGTGTGTGCGTGTGTGTACTCACGCGGTATCTGTATTTGTGTGTGTGAGCTGGTAGTTTTCCTCTCGGAGCTCATCAGTTCATATCCACCACCCACCCCACCGCAGCATGCAGTAAATAGAGTCTCCGCCACTCGTTGAGAAATGGCACAATTATCCCCTGCTGGTGAAATATGGGCCGGGATGCACCACTGCTTCTTCCCTACAGAATGTGTGTGTGTGTGTGTGTGTGTGTGTGTGTGTACGACAAACTGCTCACTCATTGTGATGTGTGCGTAACACACAGGGAATTGTTCTCACTTATGTATTTATACACAAACATGTATGCATCACACACACACACAAGTGTAATTGTTCAAGCAAGGTCGTGCCTGCACACACACACTCACACATACACACCTACACGCAGAATATGTACACGTGCAGATTGGCACACACACACACACACACACACACATACTGTACTTACAGTGCTTCTCGCCCTGCACACAATGCAGAATGTTGCAATTTTAGCTGAGACAAGCAGATAGAATAACTCACTGTCAGTCAGTCAGTAAGGTCAATCTTTCAATTCCAAAAAAAAATCATAGCAACCCACTGTGCATGCAGAGCTGTGGAATAAAGAGATTTAATACCTTACAGTATTGCAGGGAGCTACACCAGTAACATAATAAGAAAGGTGGACTTTTGTGGACGATTTCAGCTTTTGTGTTGGGTCTCACAGAGAATAATACTACATCTTACACATGCTTCTGATGAAAAGGTTATATGTATAAATGGGCTATATGAGAGAAAAAAACAGCACCAATGTATAGAAACATAGCCCAGGGGGGAAAAGAAAACGCCATTAGGAGGGCACCAGTAGCATCTCTAATGAGCTCTCCTAAGTCTCTAACTCTTCTAAGTCTTTACCCTTTTTGCATTGTGCTCCAATAACAGTTGAGCAAACTTGGTACCCACCAGAACCTTGATCAACTTTTCCTTTTTCTGTCAGACTTCGGTATGTGCTAGGTTTATCTATGTTGGAAATAATTGTGAAGATGGCTAAACAATGTGGCTAGGGGACTCTCACAGTCTTCCCAGACACATTACATTGCCGTGTCTTAAGTCACCTAATGTAAGCAATACGCTAGCTAACACTCCCGCAAGCAGATTTAGCCTCATGTCACATGAACAGCGTCACTCAGCTTTGTTTCTTCCTTACTTCTAAGGTAACATTAAAGAGATTTTGAAAGGACAGCTAGTTTGGTTGCTGATATATTTCTAAGATGATGTGAATTATTGTCAGCCAGAAAAGATCAAAGCTAACGTGCCTTTGTTTGTATTATCTTTGTAGAGTTACGTGCTCCCTCAAAATAACTTTGTACACTAAAGAGAGACAAGGTCAGCACCATGGTCTGTAGTCAGAGGTAAAAACATAGATAGAGTAAATTACCGATCCCTAGAAGGGGAATGGGGAACACATACTGGGCAGCTAATTTGTTATCCTAAGATGGCGTAGGCATGACTCGCCCCACTCTCCTGCTGATTGGCTAGTTCTCGTTGTCTTTGTTGTTTCAGTTGGTTCGGATTGGACTTGAGGAGTGACATTGGCCAGGGTTAGGGTAAGAATGTCAAGGTAAGCCAATCAGAGGCAGAGTAGGGCGGGTCATGCCTTCGCTGACTTGCTATCCGAAAGCGCAGGAGCAGTTTTGACCGATAGCCTTGTCATCCTTAGTCTCTGTTATGCAAAAAAATTTGTGACTTCTGACTTTGTCTTTGAGACCAGAATCACTTGGTCTCAAATTGCCTTTTTGCTTTGTTGAAAAAAGAATATATCCTTCAATTGCATACGGTAGCCTTTGGTGTCGGCTTCTTGAAACAGCATCTGGCTGACGTTAAACTAAACCAGCGTTGCCATGTTTCTTTTTGTCAAGCTTGTCCGATCTCTTATTTTGATGATGAGGTTTCGTCTCTCTGGCCTTCTTAAAGATCAACATTCAAAAAGCTTGTCCAGTCTAGCCACAGTAACTTAGGGTGTGGACTTAATAATAATCTGTGTTTACAGATACTAAAAAACAAAATTCATACATGTAGATACACGCCATTAGAAAGAATACTTCCATGTATAGGGCTGAATCAAACTGATTCAAATAGGAAAAAATACAGGATTCAAGAATGAACCAAATGGTTACATGTTATACAATAGGAAGTTTGAATGCCAAACGATAGATTAATTGTATAATATCATAGAAAGTTTAATGAACTTTGTATTAGGCCTAAATATTTCATTGTGTAAACAAGAATTATCCAAATGCATGGTAATTATATTAATCAAAAGAATGTCAATCACAAAAAATTCAACAAAAAATCACATATACTTAATAGACTGTATTGTAAATGTCATGCTTGCTGTTTGTTGTATTTATGGAAGTTGCCAAAATGCAAAAAAACATACATAATATGTTCACTTTTTAAAGTACTAAGTAATAGCCATGAGATGTTGGGTTATCAAAAGTATTTCCACACTGTTTCAAAAGTTTTTAAACTAGAAAATATTGCAATAGAACAAATGCAAATTATATCTTCCTATTGAGAGACCAAGCCTTTTCTTCATGCTAGTTTTCATATGTGAAAAGAATTAATCAGAATTTATTATGTTGTTCTGTATACTAATGTAACAACTTCACTTTTAAGATCGTTCACTGTGCTCGTATGCTTTCAGACCTTTTGAAAATGTTCAGTGACTTGCTCAAATGTCAGAGGGCTGCACATTCATTTGAAGTCAGCCATACACATAATGTTATTAACCTTAAGTGATTTCTCTTTCCAATGGCTTTTGACATTTGTGCGACTTTGCAAATTGCTAGTTGCAACTAAATGGCAGAGAGTATGGAGAATAAGACATCTACTTTAACCAGGGGATGGCAATTTTAGTGAACTGCCCCACCAGTCAAAGGTCTGTAGGTCAAAACCACTCAATTTCATTTCTCTGTCTTTACAGGTATGGAAAAATAGTGTCAACCAAGGCCATTCTGGATAAGAACACCAACCAGTGCAAAGGTAAGTCATTACTTTGTCTGTCTTGTACACCCACCTTGTTTTAGTGCACCAGCTATCACTCTCAAGACTACGTGTTGTCACGGTGAACAGCAATCCAAGCCGTAAATTTAGACATCAGCCGAGGAAGCCTTGCTCCGTAAATCAGTGATTTAGCGAGTAGCTGGCTTAACACTGCAGGAAGGCTTCGGGTAAACAACCCGCTCTTAGATGTCACTGCCCTGCTCCAGAGGATAAGCAGCCACTGTCTCAGTCCCTCCCTGTCTCCTCTTCAATTTCCTGTTTTGTAATATGGAAGACAATCTTTTAGCGTGTTTCTGTAAAAGGTCCATTAAGGGGTCTGTGCAGCAAATGGTGCACACATGCAGCGACGACATTAGCGGCTCATTTTGAAATTGTTTTTTGAACACACACGCTACACACATTTACATGCTCAAACATACTCGACCAATTAGAGGATCTAACAAGGTAGTTGGGATTAGATTAACTATTGACTATCATTGTCACACTCACCTTCTCAGGGTCTTGGCTCTATATTTACTTTAGCCACCTGGCTCGCATGGCTGTAAATACATTTCACATGCTTTTCTTTTTTTTTTCATGCAATCAGTTGGTAATGATCAGGACCAGCTTCAGTGAAGAAAGAGCGAGAGAGAGGGGGAGAGAACGGAGCGATAGAGAGATGAGGAAAAAAAAAAAAAGATTAGTGTGCTACTTGCCCCGAGGTGTCTGGCAGCACTGTTTAAGAGCTATTGAAGTTCCATCAATACTTTTAATTGCTTTTTGTGGTTTCCTGGGCTCTGAAGTGTGGCCTTTCAAGGTGAAGCTGCCTTCTTAACCCTGCTCCACACCTGAGTTTATCCTGCCGGGCATGCTCTGGGTCAAAATGTTGAGGAAAATAACCTCTGCCTGTTAGAAGGTAGGGGAAAAAGGGTTGATTATCTTGACAGGTCCTTTTTTGTGAGTCCTGTGGGCTATTAAAGACAAGAATAGATGCATGTTTGTAGGAAGGATGTATCTACAGGTTACAGGACACAGCAGAGGGTGGATTAAAGAGGAGGAAGACAGAGTTGAGGGTAGCGAGGCTAAAAAAAGCTGGTGAAGTAAAAAAGAGGTGAAGTAAACCTCTTAAAATTTCTGTGGTGGAAGCAGTAGCCCCCTATCCAATTGCTGCCCCCCCAGTTACTCCGTTACTATTTTGAAGAGGCTGTGGTGTGCTCTTTTTAAGCTAGTGGAAAGGTAATGGTCTCTGAAACTAGACAACCTAAGGCATCCATCAGTACCAACCATGTTGGCAAAGCTTGTTTGTAAGAGGGCTAAATAATGCTCCAAGTTTAGGCTAAATGTTAGCGAGGGAACTACACTCTCACCTCAAGATATGTAAATGAAACTGTGTTCTAAAACCAGTTCTCAAACATATCCAGACAGGAGTGGGAAGCCCCATGATCCGGTATTATCACGTTACTTCAAGTCATGACTCAATATTATGAGAATTTTATGTTTCCGGTTGTGCTATTGCAATACTTTTTTTTAAATTGCAAATTATGTTTCCAAAGGAAAACTTCTTCTATTGAGATAGTTTTTCATCTGTTCACCTCACTTTAATCATTACTATTATTACAGTTAACTGTATATAGTGTACTGAAAAAGCAATTGATTTCATTATTTTAATACTGTAGGTGAAGTAGAGATGAAGTAAACCTCTTTAAATTTCTGTGGTGGAACAGTAACTCCCTATCCAATTGCTGGTCCCCCAATTGCTCCATTACTATTCAGTCCCTTCAGAAAATCGCCATCTTGCGATTGCAATAATTAACGCAAATTCAACAAAAGTCCACAATACTTGCGGGGCCTTGCAATTATTCAAAAGTCCCGTGATTTTTCTGCATTTTCCACATTTTCCGGCTGACCAGAAGTCGTCACGCATGCAACGTCATTTGAAACGTCATCAGACGCGTCATCAAATCACACTAATGGTATTGCAGTATGGAGAAACACTCTGTATTGACATAAGAATTTGCACTGTTAAAATACATACAATATGTGTTGAATGTATTAAAATGTTATGTTTACAGAAGATCTTGGAAGAGCTTACATGTTGTTTTACAGTCACATTTTCTGGTTTGAGAGCTACAATATTCACTCTTTTGCAACATTATTGGAGTCCATGTTTTGAAACGAATTAAATAAAACTAAAGAAGAGAACTATAAAAAAAAAAAAAAAAACATTTGCAGCTATTTTTGTAATATTCAGTATGATTATTATAGCTAGTGATTACATTACTTATTTTTTTGGAGGTAGTAGTTTTTAAAAAAGCACTTTTTTTCCTCCTTTTGTCATTAGCCTCAATTTTTGTCACTTGCCGCAATTTCTCACAAAAAATCACATGAAAATGCCACAATTTGCATCGCAATTTCAAAAGGCTCCCTTAAACTCTCACTTCAAGATATATGGATGAAAATGTGTTGTATGTGTACCCAAGAGTCTTCCCTAACCTTGAAAAGGCTAGTTCCCATTAAATGTTTTGTTCCTTACAATGCATGTACTCCTTCAATGTCGGTCTTCATATTTGTCTTTTTAAGGTAAAGGATAACCAGCCTATATGAAGAACAATTAATCTCCCAACATGTTGGTAACATGGTTGTGGAACTCAAATGTTAACTTTACTGGTATAAGTCTATACACATCAGATAATTTGTAAAAATTAGCTATAAAATAAGAAACCAAAGCAAACTACTACTTCAACAGCATAAGCAAAATTCTGAAATTCAGTTATGGATTTTAGTTTTGGTGTGCCAACCCAAAATCTTTCAGTGGCCCTATATGGCCACCATCATGAAAACATTGTAGGGGCGCCACTAGTTGGAAGAAATACACTGGGCTCCGTTGCAGGTTATCCCTCTAAGTGTTCAGCTGACCTGAGTTATGCACAGCACAAAAAAACCCGCTCAGTTAAGCACTGTGTTGTGTGGGAGACAATGTTTCCCATAAGTCACCCTCCTGGAATGCAGCGCTGCTGAGATGCCAAAAAGCAAATACAAGCAGACGTATTTTATGAGTGGAGAGGAGCGTCCTGCTCAGTGAGAGAGAGGGAGATGGACGGAGGGGAGGATGCATACAAAGAGGAAGTAAGAGTTTGAGGAGAAGGACTGAGTAACCTTGAAGAGAAAATTACAGTTCTTTAGTGTTTGAAAGACAAGTTGAGGAGAAGAGAAACAACACAAAAACATCATTTCTGCCGCTGCAACTCCACATCTCTCCCCATCTCACTATCTCCTGAGAGGTGAGCAGGTATCAAAGCATAAACGAGCCAAGCAGGGTGTATTGAAGCCTTATGGGCCGGCGTGCGTCTGCGCTCCCGGTAACAAAGCGAAATCGACACATCGCCCTGATCTAGTCACGCATTGTTTCCAGTCATCTGACCCCCTCGACCCTGACACTTGTTTAAATGTCAGAGCGGCGGCTTATCACTGCTGTGCCACCATCACACAGCGAGCATCCCTCTCCTCCAGTCTCCTCTCCTGCTCCACCTCCTCTCCTCCCTCTTGTGTTATTTGTGTTTAGTTCAGCTCAGTGAGCGCACTGCCAAAAACAACGTGAGAAAAATGGGATAGAGAGGAGGTCAGGACCAGTCATCTCTGCGAGAGAAAGATCGACAATCAGCCTGTGGAAACAAAGAGGCGAGCATATCTCTAACTAACTTCTCTACTCTGCTTTTATATTTTCTCTCCCTGTCATTTTATTGATTCAGAAACTTTTGGTTAAATTCGACTTTATATATGCTAAAATAAGTTCTCCAGACAGGGAATGGGAATCACTAGAGGCCCCATGATAAGGTATTATCACGTTACTTAAGTCACGATTCAATATTATTAAAATTTTATGTTTGGGTCGTACTGAGTATTGCAAGACTTTTTTAAATTACAAATTATGTTTCCTAGGGGTGGGGGAAATTTCCGATGCATTGCGATTCAGACGTGGACGAATCTGAATCGATTCACAAACGTCCAAATTTCGATTATTTAAATCTGTTAATTAGAGTAATACAGAAGTTTCTAAATAATGCGGAACTAAGAAGCGCGGTACGTGTCATCTCCGGGACACTTTGGGATGCGCACCTGGAGCAGACACACCGACACGCGCACAGAGGAAAACAAACATGGCTGACCGCTACCCACCTCGGCGTGAGAGCTGAACAGCTTCTTCTAATTTAAAAGCAGATGTGTGGAAATACTTCGGCTTCTACAACGTCGGAGGCGGAAGCGAACTCGAAAAGAGCCACGTTATATGTAAGCTGTGTCGTGCTAAAATAAAATACTTTGGCAACACAACAAACATGAGAAGCCATGTAACTCGATTCCACCTGACGGAGGAGTCAGGGAGGCGGCAGGCTGTTGTTGCTGCGGCAACTAGTGGCGCTACCGACCAGAGAACAATTGAGGAAGCAGTTAGAAAGCTGCCACCCTCATCGGAAAAGGCGACGCGAATTACGAAGGCCATCGCGGCATTTATTGCCAAGGATTTGCGTCCTTATTCTGTTGTGGAAAATCAGGGATTTCGAGCACTGCTGCATACATTGGAGCCCAGATACACCATCCCATCCTGACGCTATTTCACCGACACTCTACCATCAAACCAAAACAGAAGTCATAGCCTCGCTGTTGAAGGCAGGTAGGACCGCAGTTACATGTGATGCGTGGACGTCTGTCGCCACCAAATCATTTGTTACTCTAACTGCACATTTTATCTTGTGATTTAAGATACCTGTTGTTACCTTTGGTTCCGTACAATGAAGTTGTAACTTTCCAGTTTGCAAGCATTTCCATTTATATGTTTAATAAAATATAATGGAAATGAATTCAACTGTTTCTTATTACAAATGCACTGTTTTTAAAATTTGCAAGTGTTGAATGCTTATTCAGTGAGACAAAAAGAAATGTGTGTTGTGAAAAAGTGCATCAATATACATAAATTAAAGATGCATCAATAATCGTTTTATAATCGAATCGTAGCCCCTGAATCGTAATCGAATCGTGAGGTGCCCAAAGATTCCCACCCCTAATGTTTCCAAAGGAAAACGTTTTTCAGGATCTGTGTTATCAAATAAGATAATTTTTTTCATCTCTTCATCTCACTTTAATGATTTTTTTATTGCAGTAAACTGTATAAAGTGTACTGAAAAAGCACGCTTTTTATTCTAGTCCTGTAGGCTACCAAAAGTTTGATTTGTATTTGCACTATTAATAATTTATACAATAAAATAATCCATATTTGGCAGCCATGTTGATAAAGTAAAGCTTTGCAAATTATTCCAATACTATGCTGAAGGGATTTTTTTTTTACCTACCTCAAATATTGAAACATTTTAATAAGGTGGTGTATTTATCCTGTGTTGCTGCAGTTTATTCTTTATTATGATTACTAGCAGGATTGAATTAATTCTGCAAATAAGGTGAATTATAATTTATATGAATGGAATACAAGTACAGACAAGACAGAGAGAGAGTAAGAATATCTATGTGTACAAACTCATCTTCCACCATTAGACACTGTTCATGCTGACATGAGGACTGCTTGAAAAATAGAAGCCCCTTCGTTGGGGGTGCAAATATGTCCGGCAAAACAATGCAGGGTAGCAGGCTTTTAGATTTAATGGTGTCTTTTTTAAGTTGCTTGTTGAAGTTTTTAGATATCTAGATACCATATCCACTCACCCGCCACTTCATTAGGTACACCTGCTCAACTGCTCTTTAACGCAAATAGCTTATCACTCAATCACGTGGCAGCAACTCAGTGCATTCAGGCATGTAGACATGTAGACATGGTCAAGACGACCTGCTGACTTTCAAACCGAGCATCAGAATGGGGAAGAAAGGTGATTTAAGTGAATGTGGAATGGTTGTTGGTGCCAGACGGGCTGGTCTGAGTATTTCAGAAACTGCTGATCTACAGGGATTTTCACACACAACCATCTCTAGGGTTTACAGAGGATGGTCCGAAAAAGAGAAAATATCCAGTGAGTGAGTGAGTGAGCGGCAATTCTTTGGGTGAAAATGCTTTGTTGATGCCAGGGGTCAGAGGAGAATGGCCAGACTGGTTCAAGATGATAGAAAGGCAACAGTTACTCAAATAACCACTCGTTACAACCAGGGTCTGCAGAAGACCATCTCTGAATGAACCACACATTGAACCTTGAAGCAGATGGGCTACAGCAGCCAAAGACCACACCAGGTGCCACTCCTGTCAGCTAACAGCAGGAAACTGAGGCTACAGTTCACACAGGCTCACCAAAACTGGACAATAGAAAAGCTTTGCCTGGTCTGATGAGTCTGGATTTCTGCTGCTTCATTCAGATGGTAGGGTCAGAATTTGGTGTAAACAACATGAAAGCATGGCTCCATCCTGCCTTGTATCAACGGTTCAGGCTGGTGGTGGTGGTGTGATGGTGTGGGGGATATTTTCTTGGCACACTTTGGGCCCCTTAGTACCAACTGAGCATGGTTTAAACACCACAGCCTACCTGAGTATTGTTGCTGACCGTGTCCATCCCTTTATGACCACAGTGTACCCATCTTCTGATGGCTACTTCCAGCAGGATAATGCTCCATGTCACAAAGCTCAAATCACCTCAAAGTGGTTTCTTGAACATGACAATGAGTTCACTGTACTCCAGTGGCTTCCACAGTCACCAGATCTCAATCCAATAGAGCACCTTTGGGATGTGGCGGAACGGTAGATTTGCGTCATGGATGTGCAGCTGACAAATCTGCAGCAACTGTGTGATGCCATCATGTCAATATGGACCAAAATCTCTGAGGAATGTTTCTAGCACCTTGTTGAATCTGTGCTATGAAGAATTAAGGCAGTACTGAACCTGGTACTAGCAGAGTGTACCTAATAAAGTGGCTGGTGAGTGTAGATTAAGTGTTGTTTGATGACTATATTGCTGCATTTCCACTGCACGCTACGACTCAGCTATTCTCAACTTTTTTGGTTTTCCATTAGCAAAAGTTGTGGATAGTATCTGGTACTTTTTTTGGTGTCACCTCGGTCAAAGTTCCAAGCAAGTTGAGCTGATACCAAAACATGGAGTTAAAGCACTGCTGACCACTGATTGGTCATTAGACTTGCCATCCACACAACACGGATATCCTGCACAAACCCACCATTTTTAAATAGGGTAAAAAAGCAGTTAGAGCCTTTGTATAAACTGTAGCATTAATGCAAATTAGATCCTGCCACAGCTTGTTTACTTAACCCTACAACCCCAGTTACTATATAGCTACTGCAAGGATGCATATGTGTTTGTCCATGTACCTTTACATACATACACTGTGTAAGTATATACTAAATGTAGACTTTCATTATTCTTTAATACATACCTTTTAAATGTTGATGCCTCCCTATAGCAGAAGTGTTTTATTTGTAAAACGTCTGTGACAAGATGATAACAAGAATGAAAATGAATACAGGAGAGAGGATGGGAAGGTGGATCACTGATATGTGAGATGGAACCATGAGCGTGGGAGTGTAGGCTGTCTGTTGTGGAAAAGCAGAAAAACAGTGATGACGCTTTCTGTACTTACAGGTCAAGTGTTAGGGAAATGCGTATTTTTGTGTGCATGCAAACATAAACCAACCCAGGTACGACACCTACGCACAAACATGAGCACTCAGTGTTTCCTCACTCCATCCATACGTTTGCCCTCAGCGGACGAGTGTGCGCAAGTGCAGCAAAGGCCTGTTTGAAGTACAACATCACAAAAACTACACACCAACACCATGTAATACACCTCTCCCACGCACTCAAACACAAAGGGCACACACTCACACACACACACATACACACAAAGACTAATCGTACCCCCGCACGCACTCCCCATCCATCTGCCTGAGGTGTGTTAGGCTCTTGCAGCAGCAGTGGCCATGCAACAGATCTATCAATCCTCTTCCTAACATCACAGCATGTGTGCCTGCCTGCCTGTCTGCCGTTTCTGGCTGCTCTCCTCCACCACTGCACCACGCAGGCCTTTCAATGAGCCTCTCTATCTTCATGGTGCTGACTCACTCCCTCGCTCCCTACCTTACTCTATGACACACACACACACACACACACACACACACACATACACACAGGCTCCCAGGCACACACACTTGTTCGTACTCTTGCAAGGGTGCACAACAGTCGCATACAAACCTTGCATGCTGATAAATACACACACACATGCTTTGGATGTAGCCCAGTTCAGAGAGAAATGGTAACAGGAAGTTGTGAAAGGGCTTTAGGGCTGTCGAGCGCTGTGGGTAAGAGGAGGCATTCAGCTCTTCATCTCTCCCTCTTTCGCTCTCATGCTCCTCCGCACTCTCACACCGCTTCTCCTTCCCTTTTAGTCTCTGTTTTTCTCTCTCAATCTCGTACACTGTCTATCTATATATCCGTCTCTGCACTTTCACATTTACTGTAGAAATACAGCAGAGATTTGGGGTTTGCATCACAGACGAAGAGGGGGATTGAGAATGGCAGAGGGAGAGAGAAAAGGAATAGATTGCGGGAACCCAAAACCGCTCATTTGCCATCCATGCCCACAAGGGCCTCTTAAAAGGCAGCGGCGGCATTTGAAATAAAGCAGGGCTGACCGAATGGAGACATTTTATTTTTCCTGCCAGAGCCCGGAGGCAGAGGAAATGACCTCAGCCCTTTAAAGGACCTCCGTTTCCTCCTCCGCCGCTGGGAGATAAGGCTGCGTCGAGATTCACCGGCCTGACTGGCGCTCTGCCGCGACGGACCACCGCACTGACTGGTGGGAGATAGATGAGATGAGAAGATAGTCTCTTGTGGCTGTGTGTTCGGCGGTTTGTTGTTGTTCATTTCTTTGCCCTGTAACTTGCCATCCATTTTGTATGAGGATGTTAAAAACTCACAAGGGCATTACATAAACTCGCATCTTGAAAGAATTACTGTCGCCTTTATTATGTGGGTGACTTTATGTAAAACAGGCTCACTTCCTATTTGGTTCCAAAAAATTCCAATCATGTTTGAAGTATCCAAACATTTGATTGTAAAGATAAAAGCAACATATATGCTTAGTTATAATGAATGTACAGCAGGATGTCTCAGCATGCTGTTCCTGAACTCTTTGCCTTTTAAATACCGAATCAGTTTCGCCCAGCCGGGCTGAGCTGCATATGCAGCCTCCGTATGGTTCAATTTAAAAGCCCGTCAGAAGCTTGACCATTACAATCTGAAGCATCCCATGCCCTTACCACAGGATCAGCCTAATGGAGAAATATAGGCAATGTTACATTCTATAAAAACAGATTTATTGCTGCATCAGTGTCTGAGTGGAGTATCGCATGACTACAAGCATAAGGGCTATTGATGAATGAGGTGACGCTCTGCAAAAAGGCCTGTTTTTCATTGTCATGTGCATGTGTGTCTGTGTATTTGGGGATGGGGTGGGAAGGAGGGGGGGGGGGGGGGGGGGGGGGGCAGAAAAGGCAGAGAGTGCTTTTTGCATCCGTTATTGGTTTCTCATTAGAGGGCTGAGATATAAACATTTGTCTATGTTGTACACGGTGCCGGCGCAATTAAGGATTCTCTTTGCCGCCCCCTCTGCCCTTTGAAAGTGAATTATGTGCAGATGAGAATCTCGACTGAAATGTGGCCAACAACGGACCTTTTCCAAATGCCTCAGTTCCCTAAAAGCCATTCCAGAAAGAGGCGAGATCGGCTGGAGGAGCGAGGGGGAGAGAGCGTGTGCTGTTTCCTGCTTGCATTGCGTATTAATGACTCTAATTAGCAATAGCTGAGGGATAATCACATTGATTTGGACAGATTCAGCATGCAGAACCTCATTGGATAACACCCGCAGCCTTTGTTAGCACCCACCCGCAATCGCATGCACACACAAACCACAAACACAAGAAGCCCTTTTCTCTCCTTCAACCCCCCCTTCAGTCTCCAGTAAGTTCCAACTTGGCTGTTCACCAAGTAGGCATCTGATTGGCCAAGTTTGTCGTAAATAGAAGCAGCCAGGGCCATCAGTGCTGCATTCCTTGAGCTCTGACCTTTTGTATCCCCTCCACTTCCTGTGCTGTTTTTGCATGCAGTGTGGTCGTCGTCTGTATATGTGTGTGCATTTTTAATGATGGTGTGTGTGTGTGTGTGTGTGTGTGTGTGTGTGTGTGTGTGCAGTGGAGGTCGCTGTGAGGTGAAACCCAGGGGGCACAGAATCCCAGATTAAAATAGACCACGGTTTCCCAAGCGCATTTTTGCAAACAGATCCATTGCCAATTTTGGGAATTTGTTCATTTCTGAAGTGTAATTGTTGTCTGATCTCTCGATCCAAACAAAGACAGAAAAATCTAATAAACATCAAAAAAAGTACAAATAGACTCTTGGGAGCA
Organism: Epinephelus lanceolatus; assembly: GCF_041903045.1. Taxonomy (NCBI): domain Eukaryota; kingdom Metazoa; phylum Chordata; class Actinopteri; order Perciformes; family Serranidae; genus Epinephelus; species Epinephelus lanceolatus. The sequence goes on from NC_135749.1 coordinate 24,330,600, forward strand.
GTGGTTGCAGATGTTTGTCACCACCGTTCTCTCGCCATTGGCTCAGTCCATTTTACAACACATCCCAGAGCTCCCTTTCCTGTCTTGTTTGTTGACAAATGCCTCAAAGGGCACTGGTGGAAGGTGAGGGGGCGTACCTCCAGTCATCTCTTATCCTGGACCTAACCCGCAGTGAGAGATAAGGCCTTCCACTGACCTGCCAAGGCCCTGGCCCCTTGCACATCCCCTGACTAATGATCATACCCTTGATTAGTTAAGGAAGGCATAAATCATAACTGCAATGAAGAGGAAGGCTAGCTGGGGGCGGCCGGGCCGTTCCTCATGAATGACTAACAGATGCAAGAGAAAAGAAATACGCTGCGTACTTGTTCAGACGTATGGGACACTTTGTCTTTGTCCAGATTTTAATGTTCGTATCTACCGGGAGATTTTCCTCCATGTTCCGAGGGCGCTTGATTTTCATCGATCCGACTTTGTTCAAATATTTAGCCTGTCCTCTCGCCTCGCTGGTGGCGCTCTCAGGCCTGGTACCTGACGTGATTATATTGCTTATTACAGTCTGCCGCTCAAATGGGGATAACATGGTGGCACAGAAGAAACACCCAGCATGAATACTAGATGGAATGATGGGAGTGCAGTGTATTTTAAGGTACTCTATAGGTGAAGTGAAAGAGAAGTGCGAATGAAGGACTGCACCTGCTCTTTGTGTAAAAATGTGCTTATACTGCTTTTGGCATTTTCACATCAACGGGTGCCATAATGAGCAGCTATTCAAGGCTGTTTGACATTCTAACCTGAGCGTGTATGTGCGTGTGTGTGTGTGTGTGCACACATGCAACTGTGGACCCACTCATAATGCTATGAATATAGAGTATGTTAACATGCGTAACTCCACTGCCATGTGTGTGTATGATGGCATTTACAAGTTTGTGTTTGCTTGTACACTCGTGAGTGTGAACACCGAGCTGTGTGTGTGTGCATGTGTGTGTGTGTGTGTGGGCTCTATACAGCCACTCAGTGTTTTTTGCCATGGGTCTCGTTTTAACAACCTCTTGACAAGTAATTAACACCCTTCAGGTCTCAAACCTTTCACATGTCGTACCAAACACATCAGGTTTTGCTGTTAAGCGAGCAAGCTGATGGAGCTACCAGGGAACTGAGCAGTGATGTCATTTACAGATCTGAATGAAGACCATATCTGCACAGTTTAGGAGACTATTTATTTCTTTCCCAAAATGCTACCTTAGATCAGTGAATGTCAGCAGTGAGTAGATATTCTTTAAATGCCTTTCCGGTCTGTGAAGATAGTCAGAGGTGATGCCAGAAGCCAGGTCTTCTGAAACCAAACTCCATTTGCCTTGATAGCATTTTTTAGCACCACAGCATGGCTTTTAACATAACTATACATCTCTCCTCTAACACACACATATATTAAACAGTGTCCCAACTGTCATGCTGAATTTATTGCTAAAAATGTAGTAGAAGCCATATGGTGCTGTGCTATAGCTAATGAGTGTGAATAGATATGAATTAATTAAGGAACAAAGGAAAGAGGGCAGAAAAGGAAGAAAAATGATGAAGAGTAAAATGAAGAAGAACGGAATGCTTAGATGGAGAGGAGATCATTACTGTGAACCCATATGTTGAAATACTTTAATATTCGACCTGTGAAAATGTTAATCTAACATTTCACATTTCATGCCTGCATCAGTGTTACCAGAATAGCTTCTCCAGTGTGATTGGTTGTCAATATATTATTAGTTTCTAAAGGATTAGGAGAAAATGTGTTGGGAGCATCAGGGTTACATGAATGTTAAACAGTGTCATCCCTTACATGCACCCAGTCTTTTTGCACCTGTATTTATCAATTCTGATAGGTGCATCACTGTTGCACAGGACCTATCTGTAACATTTGCACAGATATTGGATGGGCAATTTGTTTTTTCAACCTCCTGTTCAGTTTGTCTTCGGCACAATGAGCTGCCAGTGGCCCCCTTGGCCCCAAGCCCTGGCACTTTGCCCTCTGCAGATCCCGACTGCGGCTCTCTGACAAGGACACTCCTCCACCTGCGAGAGAAGATGACAAGAAATACAATACAGCCAATAGGCTGGCTGCTTCAGCCTGAGACGAATGCCTTAGCTATAAATCCATGTTGCAGGGTTGATAAGTTAATTGCCTGTACCGCTATCTCCCCGCTTGTGTCTAATATAGAAGAGCCTTCTGTGAGAGTTATTTTACAACAAATGGGTATTGTCTCCAAGCGCAAGGCAGGCAGGACGGTGACAGTGGACAAGTAAATGAGGGATCTATATTTTGAGTCGTTCCAAGAGCTACAGTTAAAGCAATTTCATGTGTTCATTTTACCTCATCTCCCTGACGTGTCTTTAGGTTCATATGTGCACAAAGAGTATATTGATTAAGAGCTGCTGCAGCTGTGTTTGCAAATGGTAACAGGGTTGTTAATTTTATTTTTACACTATTGACTTATCGTGCAATATATGGACATGACCTTGATATTTTTGCTGACCTTGATATTGCCTATTGCGTTTACACATTTTAGCCAACATAATATCAGAATTAAACACACGTTTTTCTTCCCTGTATGAGACTTTATTTTGTCTCTACCCCCACCTACTTACATGTGTTCAAAATAAACAGCACTCCAAAGATGACACAGTGTAGCTTACTGGTAGCCTGCAGCTGCACTTTTGGAGTGGATGAGGCTCAGTCTTGATAGTCATTAGCCTGCCAACCCCTGGTAACGAGCCAAAAGGTCTGTCGTAGTTTCACCCTCCAGCAACTTTATCCTCCGTAAATCCATCAGTAAACCATCCAGCTCCAAGACTGTCCATCCCCGATAGCCGACTGTAGCACCAGCCAGATTATGGAGGTCACTGGGGTGCTCCCAGAGCTTTGTTGAGCTTGTCTTTTAGTTGCAAGAGGCATCACTTGGTTTTGGTTTGTTTGTTGTTCAAATTTTCTATCAAGTCTCAGACTGGGTAATTTTGGCTACCCCTATAAAGCCACTTTATTTTGTTATTTACTACCCTGTATATAATGTTGACAGTCATTGCTTTTTTTAAAGTGATATTAAATGTTGTTTATTGATTTTCAGTTCCCATTGTCTGAATATTCTTAAGAGTTTAGAGTCCATTGCGCTGTGAAAGGATGTAGATGCATTATTATACTATTATAAAATCATTATATCAGTGGCATAAAATGGTCTCAAAATGACAATAATATTGTTTATTGTAATTTCTTGGACAATATATAGTCCAAGAAAAGTGTTTTTTTGTGAAAGCCCTAAGTGAACTATTACTGGGGATGTGCTGCCTCTTGAGTTGTCACTTTCCTGTGGTGTTAATGCTGTGACGGCACTGATGTGGTCGCAAGTCTCTTGCCCAAAGCAAACATTTTAATACACAACTTTTAAAAGATATATGCACTGCAGATGTTTCTCAGTGGGATCTTTGAACTGAATGATAGATTTATGATCCTCCCCTTGTTTACTCACAAACCCTCACACGCACACACACAAACAAGAAAGTTGGAGGTCACACATAAGCATTTGTACACACCCATTCAGCAAACACACAGGCATAGAAACACACACACACACACACACACACACACACACACACACACACACACACACACACAAACACAAACACAAACCACCGCATGGTTTAGTGGAGGGTAGCCACAAAATTTATCATCAGTCAGCCACTGGTGGTGCAGGATAGATGGCGGAGGACAGAGGAATGCAGTCCCAGTGAGGATGCTCTCCTCTGGGTTTGGAGTGTGACCAAGGCGGTCTTGACTCAGCCGCAGTTAGTCATGGATGCCATCTCGCTATTTAAAAACCCCCCTTAGTGTTTGCACAGCTCGCCACACCCTCCCAAAACCACCACCCACCCTCCCTGCAGGGTAGAAGGGCTGGTCAAACCCCAAAATTGACCGAAGACATCTATAAATGTACAAGCAATGAAATATTTCAACAGCTCCTTTCATTCATGTTTTGTAGGGTTTTTTATGAATTGTTCCTCTCAGGATGTGTCTCTAAAGCCCTATTCGGACGGGATTAGTTTTGCATAGGGACGAGGGGTAAAGTAATAATTACCAGAGATTTTAGTCCCGTCCGAATGTGCCATGTCAGTAATCATTACCGCACGATGTCAGTTAAGATTACCGCGACTTTTACCTTCTGTAAAAGGGTCCAGGACAATTACCTCAGGTAATACTAATCCCGTGCGAATAGACCAGCAGTAAACATGTGTGTTAGGGCTGTCAAAAAAAAAAATCGAATTTAGAAATATATTCAAATGTGTTTATTTTTTTATAAGTTCGAACCTAAATTTGATCATTCGAATATCATTAATAATTAATTAATACTATCAATAATGTTGTATATCACGGCAAATCCCGTTCGGGCGGAGATGGCTCGCACACAAGCCGGGCCAGAGAGGGACACAGCGGGAGGGAGAGGCGCCGACGGAGGAGCCCGCTGCACCAACACCATCCACTGCACTGTCTGCGATGTGTGACCTGTTCGGGGAGACATACAGGGAGAGTGTTGCACCTGCTGCCTCCCTGCCTACCCTTTTTGAAGAAGAGATGAAACGTTACCAGAATGAGACACCACTATGAGCCGACCAGGATCCACTCTTGTGGTGGAAAACTACGCACTGAAGTATCCAAACATTGCTCAGATAGCGAGACAGAAGTTGATCATACCTGGCACTATAGTGAGGTCAGAACGGGTGTTTTCATCCGAGTATCACGTTCATATTGCGTCAGCAATAAGCATCTTATTTTTTGTGTGTGTTTTTTTTTTTTTTTTGTAAAAATAAATAAATAATAATAATAATAATAATAATAATAATAATAAATTCTAATATTATTCGAACTCTACTAAATTAATTCGAAAATATTCAAACTCAGTTTCATGGTGCTTTTGACAGTCCTATCATACGCTCATGATGGCAGGAGGGCACGGCGGTGCGTGAATGGATTTACCCTGTGGTAAAGTGACATTACCCCACGTGCCCATGTAAAACTAATCCTGTCCGAATAGTGCTAAAGAAAACTCCCCCCCCCCCAATTATATTAGCTGAGTCACTGTAACTAACAAATATACTTGTTTTCTTAATAGTTAATCACTTAAAGGAGCAGTGTGTAGGATTTAGTGCCATCTAGTGGTGAGTTTTGCGGCTTGCAACCTGCTGAAACCTCTCCTGTGTGCCAAGCATTAACTCCTGGTTGGGATTCTGTCAGTGTTCATTGTTCAGGAGGTTTTTACAGGGAGTCAAATAACCTGCAGAGGTCTCTTCCTTGACTGAACAAACTGAATAAAGCAGTTTACAGTGGCTGACAAAAAAACACCAGTCTCCCTATCTAGAGCCAGTATTGGGTTTGTCCACTCTGGGCTACTGTAGAAACATGGTAGTGCAACATGGCAGACTCCATGGATGAGGACCCACTCCCTGTGTAGGTATAAACAGCGACTTTTTGGGTAATGGAAACATGGTTCTTATTTTCAGGTGATTGTACACTAAAGAAAACATACTTATTATATTATATTCCATTTCTGGCAATATATCCCCCTGAATCCTTCACACTGGACCTTTAAACAATAATTCTAGTGAAGTTCAGAAGCCCTTGGTGACTGCTCAGATTGTTTGTTTAGTTCAATCAGCAACCCAAAATTCAACAATGCTCAATTTACAGTCATATAAAAAACCCATTTCTTTAACTCTCACTAGTGCTGAAATAATTAATTAGTTGACAGAAAAATAATTATAAATTTTTATTAGTCAGTATGAAGTAATATGCTCAATAAATCAAGTAATTTTAGTCATTAATCAGGGATAAGGGCGGGAATTTGTGGCTTTTCTCTGTCTTATATTATTATAAACTAAACATTTGGGCTTTTGGCCAGAAAAATAAATATCCCAGCATAACCTTGGGCTCTTGAAACTTGTGATGGTCAGTTTTCAATCTTTCCAAACTGAAAAATTATCAACAAATGACATCAGCTGCAGGCCTAAATTTCACATTGGAGCAGCAGGAACCAGTCGATTCACAAAATTTTCATCAATTAATTTGCTATTGATCAACAAATGTATGAACTGACTTATCATTTCAGCAGTGCATGCTACTGTATATGCAGTATTCACTTGCAAACAAACAAAAACAGGCAGCATTTGTTTACACATGTACAATATCTGCAGTTGGAAGGCAGAACGAGGTCAAAATGATGCACATGCTGTAGGATGCTGTACTACGCCTGTACCATGAATCATAACAATCATATTACCGGCATTGTTATGCATATTTGTCCATGGTGTGGCCCATCTATCTCCTCCATTAGCCGTAATTACTTTTATACATGCGAGTACGAATTATTAACATATGTGTAACCGTGATGATTAATCACCCATGTGCAACAGCAGTTTCAGAACTCCTCTTGATGACTCACGAGGACGTAAACAATTACAGTGTTTGCCCCATACACCATTGCAATGCTCCGTGACTTGTCGTCGATTCATTATTCATACTTAGGGCATTATTATTCCATTGTATGCTGTGCAAAATGGGATCATTAGCGCTGAATATTAGAATGTGAAAAATGGAAATATTGGGGAAAATGGTGGTGGATATAGTAAGTAGGAAACCCCAAACAATCCCAACTATTAGCAGATAAAGAATGGTAATTTCCCCAGAAGTAATTAGGATTAGCATAATTTGACGGCGCATGAATGATGCATGGATGATTGATACGTCGATACACGTACTGTAATGAGTCCCTTATCTCCGCTCTCCACTGAAGACTTTTGTGTGGAGCGTAGCCCGAGGTGGCATCTACTGTAGTTCTACACCTCCGCAGGGGGACTGTGTTAGGGAGCACCCTGCCTCATACACACACATTTACACGAGCACAGTGACTGGGGCTACAGTAGAGTAGAAGCAGTGGTAGCATAGCACCATCCCGTAGTAACTGATTGAAGATGGTCCTTTTATCTTGACAGGCTCCCTGTTAGAGCCAGACCAGGAAATATGATATGGCAGCTCATGTTCCCTTTATTCCTCTCAGAGAGACAGTCTGTGTGTCTGTACATACAGTATGTGTGTGTGTGTGTGTGTGTGTGTGTGTGTGTGTGTGTGTGTTATCCCACCATGCCTGTGTGCTTATAATGTATGTGTGCTTGAGCCACTCTGTGTGCATGTGCACATTAGTGTGAAGCAGCACCGCATTATCAGCAACCACGTATGCAGTCAGTCACTTTGAGCTGCTTTTAAGTGACAGCTATCGATTGAATGTTTGTGTTGTTGCAGAGGCTTCAAAGCAACACCTTGCCCTCTGCATCCCACTCCAGATGGTAACTCTAGAGTACCCGCATTGAATACAGTAGGAGTACAGCATGTACTTGGCTTCGACAACACATTCTTCTGCGTGCATCTGTGTGTAGGTGTGTGTATGTGTTGTTTAAATGTATGAGATGCGATGTCTTAAATTGAGCGTAACGTTTCTTGACCCTGCTGCTTCTTCACAACTTAGACTTTTTCTTCTGCTTAGGAACTAACCAGCAACACACATATAGTAGATGCACCTGCAAACATGCACACCCATAGACAAAGCACTTATCTGTACACACTCTATAGACTGAATCACGGTGTTTGTTTACAATAACTTCCGGATACATACATTTTAGCAGCGCTGAGCAAACAGGGGCGAGGAGCAGCTGAGATATCAGGAGGAACCGGTTAAGTCTTGTTGTGTATGGGGAAGCTGGGTAACAATAAAAGGTTCAGGGTTTTCAGATTTCCAAGACAGCTCTGGACTCAGCGTCTGATTTCAAAGTGTACACGTTTCATTCATCTAAAATGCATTTTTTAAGCTTTCATATCTTATTAATAACAACTAGAGCCCGGCCAATATGGGTTTTTTGACACCGATACCAATTTTAGAGGGGAAAAATAATCGCAGTTGCAGCTGATTAAGGGAATTTTTGAGCTGGAATAAAAATATACCTTTTCTATGTGGACTGTGCACCAATTTAAAACCCATATGTGCATGCAAAGGTACTCAGAAGGCTCTTTATCAAATAATATTAAACATTATTATATATTTGTCAAGCAATTCTTTGAATGAACAAATGACTGGATTTGCTAGATAGTAATTGCAGACTATATTACCATTTTTGGGCAAGAGTTCCATGTCTTAATGCCCGTTTGCTGTCGCTTTCAGCCTCCTGTAGGTGGTAGACATGTAACAGGGTCAATTATTCTGCAGTGATATGTGTGACAAGTCATGTACATTTGTAATGTTGTGTATTATAATTCCATAAAATTTGGTTCAGTTATTACCTGACATGCCTCCGTGGTCAATATGTGGAACGTTTGATAACCAGTTCTCGTACCCCTAACTATAAAGGGGTGTCTCCCAACTTGCCTCTCTCCTTTTGCTGTTGTGCTCCGTGGGAGAGAGAGTTTGTACGGTTTTGTATGACGGAGGTTTTTGTTTTTGCCACCTGTTGTCAGGAATAAACGCCTCCACGATGTCAACGTCTGGGCCTTTTTATATCTACACAAGGCAGACATCACTCGAGTCCACCGGTTACAGAGAGAACATTTATTTAAGCCAAGCATTTTTGAAATATAGAAATAACAAATAATTTTAACTGATCATACAATGTATGTATAAAATGGTTCACCAAATATATAAATATATTTAAAATAGCTTAATTATACCCTCAAAGTTAAAATTAGAAGCTTATTGTTGAAATGGGAGGATGACATATGACTATAGTAGAATCTCTAAGTCATCATCCTCCAAGCTTGCGCAAGTGGACTGTTACAAACACCATAAACATCATAGTGAGCTAGCTAGTCTACTTGTTTTGTATTTAACCATAATTCTAGTATCATAGCTTCAGCCATGTCTCTCTGTGTAGTTGCCCTACACCTTAGTGTGTTGTTTACTTTCATAATGTCATTTGCAGCCAATGTGCAGTGAATTACTCCAACAGAGAAATAGCACAGTACACCACCTGTGTCTCTCACTTGCTCTCTTCTTTACTGTTCTTGCCTGTGCACCAAAGGAAGGATAGACATGTTACAGAGGTCCATCATCTTAAAAGCAGTTTCAGGACGTGTTGAAAGTTTGCGTCGTCCGCCAGCATCGGCCTCTAACAGGTCCAGACGTTGGAAGTTGCACAACTTTCGTTCAATAGTCGAAAAGTCCAGTTAGACAAAATAAAAGCAATCACAGTGCTGCCCGGGACAGTGATGTTGCTGTGCCGAAATCCATTTCAAACAACCTCTGATTTGAACTATAGTAAAATACTTGAGTAGCTGAACTTAGTTGCTCTCCACCACTGCTCTCCACTAAATTATCAAGCCAGCTATGAGATACAAGATTGATGCTACAGCTTTGCTCCAACTGGAACCATTATTCCAGTGGCTAGAACTCCCAACAGAGACGCTTTTTTTTTGCTTATCAAAACATGGCATCAAGCAATATGTCGCTAATTTGTAATTACCAAAAAGGGTACATGTAAGTTTTATTTATTTTACTGCAGTGACAGTGGAATCAGTCATAAGCTTAGCGAGCCAGGCTCATTAGTGTCTAGTTTCCAAGTGGAATCCAAACGTAACAACACAATGGTTCCTCCCAGATGTTGAATACTGATGAGATATATGTCTGTAATTGCAAACTATCCAATACATTGCTCTTTAAACATTGAGGATGAGCCAGAATGACTCACTTAAATTTAATGAACTATTGCTGAGACTTGTTGTTACAGGTATTGAAGCAGAGGAGCTCATAGATTCATATACACACACACACACACACACACACACACATACAAAGACTCTGACTCTTTCATAACCTCCACAACCATTCTGCCTGATAAAAGCACAAATAGAGACTCAAGCTGCTTCCATGTCTCTCAATTATTATTTTCTTTTCCAACAAAACAAGGCTTTAACAGTTTTACCCCGTGGCTACAGATCAAACGTTCCACATTATAGAATCATTATGCATATATCATCTACAATAACTGCACAGGGGAAAAGCAAACTGGATCTATTACTGGAGGCTGCTAGCTGAGTGTCAATTCAGTCTCCTTCAGTGCATTCAGATGACCCCAAATAACCCCCTCCCTCACTTTCCTTTCTTTTCTACACACCCTTTCTCTCGCTCTTTTTCTCTCCCTGCCTTCCCCTCACCTCTTCCTCCATTCAGAGCCGTCTGAATATAGGTCAGCATTCTCTAAAATCCTCATCCTGCTGAAAGTTTGATAAGTGCACTCCAGGTGGCACTGGGGTGAATATTAAATTTGTAATTGGGGGTCCCAGGTATCCACCATTGGAATATTCTGATTATTAAAGAGTACCAGCCGTCACCCACAGGGCCTCAGAAACAATCTGTGTGGTTCTCTTAATGTACTTTTAATGTGTCTTAGATCTAGAGAGAATGCAATAGCTGGTGTTTAAAGGGCTAGTTCACCCACTTTACAAAAAAGCACTCACCTCTGGTTTCGTTTAGTCTTTCAGGAAGTTTTGTTTTTCTTGCCCACATTTGGAGAGATTCATTCAGAGTTTTGTGCCTCCATCCAAGTGCAGCTGAGGTGAATGGAATTTTGTTGGTGGTGCTCACATCAATGAAAAATTGCATTTAAAATATTCAATAGAACATGTCTTTCCAACAACAGCATGCCCGTTACTCTGGATACTCCACCTCAGTGTGAACAAAGAAACACGCACATGCGACAAATTAAAAGGAAAACCCTGAATGGGTCCCATACGAGGAACTGAACAGTTAATGAGTATAAAAATGGTGTGTGAGTCACATGCTATGGCCTTTGCAGTCAGCAGATCTCAACCTAACTGAAAACTTATGGAAGAATTTGGAGCGACATCTTGCTGGGAATCCATATCATAAGTAAGACGTCAGCAACTTCAGTCTCCATTTGGACATAACTGTTCTCAGCAGTCCTGTCAGCAGCACGGCTCCTGAGGAGCGGAGAGGATAGCAGCCAGACAAACTTTCCTCCGCTGACTGACAAAAATTCACTGGACAAAAATTGATTTCAAGTAGGCTCCATGAGCAGCTTGTGGAAAGAAAACAGCATTGTTTTAATGTATTGATTGATTGATTTTATTCATTATGTGGCTGAGGAGAAACAAAGCTCATGGAGAAACAGGCGGCCAATGTTATGAACAGCTGGGCCCAGTATTTCAAAACATTTAATCCAGAACAGAAATATACACATTTTGTAATCCCTATTTTTGCTGTTGCAGATAAAGAAACTTGTAGGTTTTGTCCCTGATTTCTAAAAGAATTTTAAGACACAATGATTCTGATGCAGATTCCACAAGATCAGTTCACAGAATCTGGACTTGTAGTCTTTGGATAGGCGTCCATCTGTCAGTCAGAGTAATACATTTCATAAACACAAATGTGAAAATGTCAGGAAGTGTTAGTAGGTTTGCATATTATTCATATTCACTTACTAATACCAGATTGAGGAATGAGCTGGGGCCTGATATAACTAACCTGGTCTAACTGTCGCTGTATTTATTATTGTTGGGGTTTTTTCTTCCGAAGCTCTTTGAGTTTAGGAGAAGTGCTTTATCAGTGTAATGGATTATTATCACTATTATTTTCATTGTTATTAATTAAATGTCTCACTGGATAAAGGCAAAAGGTCATAACATCAGTTATTAAAATCTGTATCCCAACTTGTGGTATCAGGATCACATCCCCTCATTTTGAAGAGCCCAGTTTTGAGATTTAATTCCCTTAAGATAATTCTGATCTGGATTAAATGTTCTGAAATATCAGGCGCTGGAGATTCAAGCAGTGAAGATTTCACTCCACTAAGGATGCCAGGGAAAACAAATGTCAAAAACTCTTCAAAATCACTTTCCATACGGAATTGCCCTTTAGACAGAACTCTCCACCGCCATCATCAAAACACCAAAGCAGGAAATATATTTCGGAAGAATGGCGTTCATCCCTCTGGTAGAGTTCCAGCGACTCTACAGTCAATGCCAAGGCACAGTGAAGCTGTTTCAGTAGTTGTGGTGGCCCGACATCTCACAAAGACACTTTATGTTGGTAGTTTTTCACCGTGGTCTGTGGATTATCCACAGTGACAGGGAGACTGTCTCTGAAAAGACACATTGCTTTCACTCTCACCACTTCCAAAATTCAATTCTCTTCCATTGTATTTGGGAGGAGGAGGCAAAAATCTCAAAACCTGGCCAAAGAAAATCCACTAAACTCTATCTGCATGGTTAGATACCGCTGGAGGCCAGAGAAAATATGTTTTTTGTAATTTGGTTAAACCAATACTGCCAATTAAAGTGGAAACAGACAACTTCTCAACGGCCCCCCTCAATGTTTCCAAGCAATATAATGTTGGCATCGCTGTCTTAAAGACAACTGGATGGCTTTTTCATTTTCCTCAGAGCCTAGCAACTACCTACAACACAGGACACACTGCATTTTGTTCTCCAAAGTTCCACTTTGGTTGTTCCACCAGTACTTGGGATAGTAACCTCAAAGGCCTAACACTGATACTCTTTGGTAACAGATATCTGTAGCTAACAGGCCTCCAGGGACTGTATCAGGCTTTGAAACTAATTTCTGTAGTGGCCAAACAGTGGAATTATACCTCCAGAGTCTCTCGTGATGCCATTGCGCCTAGAAAGACTTTTTCTAAAATAGACGTCTATAAATCAGTGAATCCATTTTTTGAGCATCAAACCTCTCACATTATGAGGGTTTCATTATCAGGATTTGGTCTGATAACATTTGGAAATTCTAGAAGAGCTGCATTTCATCACAGCTCAAGTTAAAGGGGTGCAAAACCAGAAGTAGCTGGTTGGCCGGCAGAAGTCTCTAGTGCACTTGCACTAAGGGCCACATGATGTGGAAGCAGTAATTCTACATGCAACAGTTGAACCTTTTTGGCTTCATGAGTCACTGAGAAGCTTTCATAGAAATGAGCCGGGTGTCCCCTTTAACACTACACCCAGTTCTCTTTATACATTCATGAAAGCTGAATCCGTTTTTATGTCTGGAACCTCCCGTCTACAACGGGCTTGAGACGCGCCAGACTTGGATCAGATTCTGGAGTTAGTCTCTTATCCTGAAGCCTCCTTAAGGAATCTGATCTTGTTTGATTCGGCGGTGGCAACCTTTTGCAACCCCATGCCTTTGGTGACGTCAGCCCCAGGAGGATTTGAACCCTGGACCTTCCGCATGGAAGTCGAGTGCTCTAACCACTACATTATAAAAGCTACTGTAGAAATAAACCCACTATCCTCTTTCTTTTTGGGTTGCACAATGGTTCATCACTTCCTTTGTGCCTTAAATCGAGCCTTCATTTTCCTAGGAGATCATACCAGGTGGCAGACAGAATCAGAATTGCATAGTCAAAGTGAGGCTTATAGGAAACCAATCTAAATACTGATGGTGATATTATTTTATATCCATTACATTTTGCAATCAAAATTTACTTCATAATGATAATTTAAAGCATTAAAACTAGTCTTTCCACCTCTGAAGACATTTTTATAAGCTGCTCTTATGTGAGTCGAGTTTGGATTTCTTTACATACTGACTAAATTTGCAGGCGCACTAATGTGACAGAATGGTTGTATGTACTGTTTACTTGCAGTCTCATTTAAGACTTAATATATGTTCAAAGAAAGGGTACGGTTATTCTGCCTGCCGCCTGTGTTTGAATCCTTTTGCACTGGCTCTTCATATTTCCACAATTAAAGACCCACCCCTCCCAGCCTCACTCTAACAGCTGGCCATTAATCAGTCCTCACACTCGATTTCTCTTCCGCCACAGGTTATGATTTCCACATTACTCTACACTCCTTCACCGCCATACGACAGGAAAATGACCCCAACCCCCAGCCCCTCACCACCATCACCTCCACCACCACCACAGCACAGACACACACCTCAAATGTCTAAGAAAGTGAGATGTTTGTATGAGAAAAACTCATGGTGGGAAAGTGAGGTGTTAGCGTTTGATGGTTTGTAACATGATGGGGTAACCACAGCAGCGAGTCTCCCCCCACCTCACACCCATTATCCTTTTCTAATTACACTTTCCCTCTGAAACACTGGATCATAGGGCACCATTGACTGCTTTTAATCCGCCACCAAATTTTAATTAACACAGACGTGACCCCCGTCTCCGATACATCCCGGAGAACGTCGGGATCACAATAACTCATAAATCACAGCCGCAGATTTCATTCCCTCCGCTTTCCTCCGGTGATGAATTTCCAGATGGGGTCTGGTGGCTGTTAATGTCAGGAAAAATATGAGCAAGAGAGAGAGAGAGAGAGAGAGAGACACACATCGAGAGAGAGTGTGTGAGAGACGAAAAGGGACAAAGATGGTAAGAAGGTGGACAGAAAGGCTACGTTTGACAAATATGAGTGTTTATGTGTATGTAAGGGAGATGGAGCTGAAGAAAGACACAGAGAAATAGCAGCATTTTGTGATATGCTGTCAACCTTTGAGAGATTTGTTACCGGGGAGAGGATTATGGAGGCTTTGAAATGGGGTTGTGTTAATATGCCGGGTGCTGGGGAACACGATGTGGGCCAGCCAACTTCACAGTCTCCGAAAATCAAAAGGCTGAACAAGTGAAAACTGAAAATGACTCGATGTTCTCAAGGATTAATTGACACGTCATGTGTGTGAGTGTGTACACGTGTATTATTTCTTTAATCATGGACTTTTTAAAATATGTAAATACTAAACTGCAGACTACAAATAAGAATATCTCTTCAACAGAATTACAACAGTGGTGCTGTGTGTTTCTGATTTGCACTCTACTCGGTGCTTGTGTGTTTTTGTTTGTGCAAAAGTGTGCGTATCTCTGTGTGAGTTTGCATATGTGTGTGTGTGTGTGTGTGTGTGTGTGTGTGTGTGTGGAGGTGGAGGTGGGCAGGGTGCCGGGGTTTGTTATTACTAAATCGCTCATCCATGCTACTAATTAAGATGCATAGCATCCCCCTATGAACGTCAACGTCGCTAATTATCAAACAATGTAGTGCTCACCAGATATGAGAACTGGCAGCCTCTGTAGTCATGTTACCAACCTATTACTGCTACAATTACCAAGTGCCTGTCATTCTCCTTGTTAGTCATCTGCCTTCATTTTTTCTTTACTAATGCCTGTCTTTTTTCTCCTTTCTCTCCCTCCCTCTCTTCCTATTTCTCTCCAGGCTATGGCTTTGTGGATTTTGACAGCCCAGCTGCAGCACAGAAGGCCGTGTCGTCTCTCAAAGCCACCGGGGTGCAGGCCCAAATGGCCAAGGTAAGGAGTGTTTAAAAACAAGTTAGCATCGCCACTTCCTCTTCCATTATCATTAGCGCTTTGTTACGCTTTCAGCTCCCTCCAGGGATTTAATATTGTACACTTAACAGTCTTAATAGATGTTGATGGATCTGAAAGCTCCCCCAAAAACTGGTTTTGTCCATAAACACAGTTTTATAGAAAGTAATTTTCCGCAGTGCTTTGCTGTTTAATGACAAACTTGTTCACTGTAATATAATAAGACTCTTGAATGTGGGCTTGTAACTGTGTTTAGAGGGTTATATGACAAGTTGAGAGGCGACTGTGGTGCATGTAGGTCTGTTTTATCTTACTGACACTCTCTGTGACGAGGCAGAACTGCAGTTTCATACAATCCAGTATCAAGACTCTGCTTGTACATGTGGTCCCATGTTTCAAGTGGTTACGAAGACTTAGTTATGTGTGAGAGAATGTATGTGTGTGTGTGTGTGTGTGTGTGTGTGTGGCATTTTTTCCACGGCAAACTGACTTGGTTGTATGCTGGCCCTGCTGTAACTGAAGACTGACCAGCCGTCTGTCCAATGTTGTGCAGTATTATTAGGCTGCTAAAGTGAAAACAGATGAGACAAGCTGTTTCAGTAGTATAAAGAGGGCCCCAGTGAGTTGCACAATGCAGCCAGGTTGACACACATGGACACACATGGGAGAGGTATGGCTTAGAGGATAAACACACCGGCAGTGCATGTGCGTCTTCACCACTTACAGGTCCAGTTTGTAGGGTTTAGGGGCATATATTGGCATAAATGGATTATAGCGTAATAAGTGTGTTTTCTTTAGTATATAACCACCTGAATATAAGGGTTGTTTTATTTTTGTTACGTTTAAATGAGTCATTTATATCTACCTTTAAAAACCTCCTTAATAACAAACACTGAGGGAAATCTAACCAGCTGAATCTTTGGCTGGCTGCAATCTGCAATACTCATCACTAGATGCCACCAAATCCCCCTTAAATCTTACACACTGTTCCTTTAACCTTAGAATCTTGTATCTTAAGACTGTGACTAAATGTTGATTGTTGCATATTTGGCCGTCTGTCAGTTTTAGCAGATTGTCATCTGCTAACTGGCTCGTTCACTCTACCCCAAAAGAACTGCGGTGCCAGAACATGAACATCAGTAATATAGCTGAGTGTCTGTTGACCCTCAGTCCAGGCTAGCAGCTGTCCTTTTCTCATTTTTCTTTTTTAAATTTTTCATACCCTTGCTGGCTACAGAGAGAATCATCATAGACTAAAGCACAGCAGGGCCCTCTCTCCGGACATCTATGATAGACGAGCCTGCACGGCTAAACCAGGCTATTTTCGTAGAATCCGAAGATTTGCTGGTGTCAGAATATTTAAATAGGTGAGCAAAATGTCAGTGGCATTAAGGCAATGAATATGGTGATAACTATGAGGGAACACTACGAGTGATTTTCTCAGATGAGATGGTCCACATTTGATCTGATCCAGAAATCCCCCCCTTGAAGCCAAAGAAGCCCTGATGAGATGGAGAATGGCGATGGCGCCAGTGAAGATGACAGAATTGATGATAACGATGAAGGTGGCAATTATTTTGATCAAATGGGATGAGATCTGACAGGAGGAGATGATATTCCGTGCGGT
Source organism: Epinephelus lanceolatus (assembly GCF_041903045.1). NCBI lineage: Eukaryota > Metazoa > Chordata > Actinopteri > Perciformes > Serranidae > Epinephelus > Epinephelus lanceolatus. Next base: position 24,347,608 of record NC_135749.1, read on the forward strand.
GCTCAGGTGTGCCATTTCTCAAATGCACCATTTGGCCGTTTCCTCTCCCCACCACTGTCCTTCTTCCAATATTTATAAGAGGGCAGGCTCTCAGAATACAGATAGGACGCCGTGCTCTTTGCCCATCTCATTGTAAGACCGCACTTTGCATTGCTCCCCTTTTCTCAGTCAATATTTTCATGTGAGAGGTCTTGTGTCCCAAAACAAAAGAGCTGACCTTTTTAAGAATGTTTGTTTGCATAGGTGTGCGTGCGGGCACATTCACAAAATCATTTTCTATTAGCATTTGTGTGTAATAGTTTGTATTTTTGAATGTTCCCTTGTTCTTCTCGCACAAATGGAAAGGCCAGCATTCTGTGCTGCAGCTCTGTGCTTTTATCACACTTGTGAGAGACATTAAGGAGTAGTTTGCTTTTATAGACTCCCTCTGCATCTCTCTAATGTCTCTTTACCAGGTATCACTCCCATCACTCTATCGGCTCCTCCTCCACCTTGCCCCCTCTTTGCCTCTCTACCCCCTTCTCGTATGCTTAAAGCTGTTTTCTCTTGCCATCTTTTTTTCACTCTGTAAACACACATTCATAAACACATTTGTATTCACATCCACCATGTGTTCCCCTGCCAAACATCCAATGAGTGCAATTTATTCCCATCAATAATTAACAGCAGGCTGTCTTTGTGTCTGCCTACCTGCCAAGGTGTCTCTGACACCCTCCTCTCTGTCATGGCGGAGCGGCATTCCCCTGGTGGGGCCGGATGAAAAACCCAGGTGCGCACTGAGGAAGGTGTAAATCACAAAGACGATTGCTAACACCACAGACGACTCCCACAATAATTTAGAGCCAGAGGCTTTGAGCTCATTAAATAAAACCGTCACAGTAATCAAGTTGCGCCTTTTTTCCTGCCTTGATGCCATTAAAACGCTTTTATTAAGGTGCCTTATTTTAAACACAGCTGCAGAGGAGGCAAGAAGAGAGAAATGGAGGGAAAAGGGAAGCGTCACTTGATTTCCTCTTCTTCCACCAATGTAACACCCTGCTGTCTCTCTCCTCTTACTCCCCTTGGAATTTGAAATACCAAGGCAGCAGAGATGAAACATTGCCTTCCTTTTGTCTTGCCCTCCCCTGGGGACGGTGACAGCGAGAGGGAGGAGAGGAGCCATAATTAAGATACCTAAAGGACACTTCCCCCCTGCGCCTCCCTTCCTGTCACTCACCTCTACACAAGTCACAGATAAGAACACTTAGCATATGTGTGGAGTGTGTGTGTGTGTGTGTGTGTGTGTGTGTGTGTGTGTGTGTGTGTGTGTGTACATCTCTGAGAGTGCAAGTTTGTGCATGAACCTGACAGCGTGTGTGTGTCTATGCACACTTGTATACACACACAAAAAATATTTTGTGTGTACATTGCCGCAATCAAATGCACACTTTTTGTGTTAGTGTTCATATACCTGCCTGTCTTAATGAGTACAAATGCACATATCTGAATGTGTGTGCTTTAAGTTTGTGTTCAAGCGCATTGGTCTGTTTTGATGGCAGCTTGTGTGATTGTTAATGTGACAACTTGTTCGCACACAGTTTTGTTTTGTATCCATATTTCCGCAAAATATACAGAGTACTCTCCCAGTGTTCAATGCAAGAAAGTGCACTTTTATTTAGTTGGACGGAAACACCACAGAAGAAATGGCAGAGAAGTTAATTTTGCATGTTTTTCACCGTCCAGCCTGTTGGAATATGTACATGGAGTGGTGCATAGACAAAAACAGGACCAATAATGCATAGCGACAGATAAGTGGGTCGGCCTGTCAGGTTTGTAGCCAGTTTTGTGAAACATTTTGTCAAACGACTGATAATCCTCTATGCATGCATTCTATATGTGACAGAGCTAGCATGCTACTAATGTTTGCCAGCTAAACATGCTGTTAAACTTTTCAATTTGAAAAAATATATAAAAAATATAAGTTGAGCTGTATGACACTTAGAAATCTGTTTGCTAATTTGTTTTTATGCTAACTTCCTGTGGCACACTGGGAATGAAGGGACTTGGGTTTTACTTACATACATACACAGAGCTATTTGGAAATGAGCCGTTAGTAATTGTATGGTATGGTTTTGTGATACTGATCATTTCTTTAAATGAAATACTGACAAAATAACTCACTGAAGATTTTGTTTCACATTTATGAGTCATATATGTAAGAGTTTTTTAATTTTGGTCATGTTACCTGGGCCTACATTAAAAGTGTTGTTTGGTAATTCAGGTGATGTAAATATTCACTTTCTTACAAAGAGTTGGATGAGAGGGTTGATACCACTCTGCTGGTTGTACACTAAATATAAAGCCAGAGGCAGAGGGTGGTAAGCCTAACTTAGCGTAAAGACTGGACGCAGGTGGAAACAGCATAGATTTTTTTGGGCAAAAAAACACACTTACGCCCACTAACATCCGCCTTTTGTATTTAATGGGAAAGGTTACAATCAGCAGTCACTTCTGGGACAAATGATTTTGCAGTAGTCACAAGTATTTACCAGCGCCAGCTCCGATTGCCAATGATAGAAATACACCGCCTGGGTGGACGCTCTAATTTTTGCCTCTTGCAATGACACGCCACTACAAAATACCATCCATCACTGTCCAAGCAGCACTCAGATATCGTCCGATATCAGTCTGCGCCAACCACTGTAACATTTTCACTGGCCTCGAAATTGCTTTCTGTTTTTTACTAACCTGTTTTCTGGCACATCCATAAAGTCGAATGTGACACATCAGTAAAGAACACAACAAAAAAAGAGAAAACAGGAAGCCATACTTTGTGGTCTACTGGCAACATGAAAGGAATCCATCGCCTATTTTTAGTGAATTTTCCCCTTTTCTTAAAACTAAACCCTGATAATCGCATTAAATTATGGTGGGAAAAGGGTATTTCTATTCTTTATGCTATGCTAAGCTAAGCTAAGCTAATCGCCTGTCAGCCCCTGCTCCATACTTAGATCCAAGACATGAGCGTAGTCACGTAACTTTTGGCAAAAAAGCAAAGATGTACTTACCAAAATGTCAAACTTTACTTTTAACAATGGTGGTTCGACATAAATGACTATTTGGTCTGCTGTATATGTCAGGATAATAGATGAGGACATCAAAGTAAGCATCACTGTCACTGAAATGTTAAATGGCCTTACATTTAAGAAGTACTGGGAGTCAGATAGCAAAACAGTTAGTCTTACAGTGTCATTAAAAATCACCATACTGTATGTAGAAATCATAATCCATTCATTTAATGAAAACATTTGTCTGTAATAAATTACTGGGGAACTTATCACAAATTATTGTAGCATCATTTGTTGCCCCACCTTATATGTGTGTGTGCGTATGCGTGTGTGTGAGTGTTATTGAGTATAGGCACATATTTGCCTCCTCACACTGTGGACTCCATTCTCTATGTCACTTTGTTCAGGTAGCTTTCTGAGCTGTGAAAAGTGACACATCGAGCAGACAGAATGATAACAGGTAAACGCCGCGTCTAGCTTCGCAGATGCAAACCTGTCAACCAGCCGCTCGCCTCACTCTCCGCAGGCTGCCATTTTCCCCTTGAGCCAATCAGACTGAATTATGGGAAGGGCGCCCTCGATTGTGGTGTCTGTGTCGGAGAGGTAATTCCGCCTGACAGCTGCTTGCTTTCAGACAACAGCCAGTCTTTATGGAAATCATCCCTCCCTATTCTCGCTGCAGTCGGCTTCTGCTGATAACAGCCCGGATGAAAACAAAGCTGTCCTTTTCTACTTTTTTTTTTTTTTTCTCCACACTCTTCTTTTTCTTCTCTGTGTGGACAGCCTGGAATTAGCAAAACAACTCTAACATCCTATGGATTCTGACAATGTACACCCCGCTTTGATGTTATACATACTTAGGGCCAATAAAAACTTGGAATTGTTTTCTTTGGATCGGACTACAAATTCCATGATGCTCGTAAAGATGCATGTGTGGATTTGTGTTAATTTACACTGTTTGATCCTTCAAAGGCCAAACTCTGTCCTGGTTTCTATTTTTGAATCCTGGCGTGTACTTCTTTCACTGCAGTATTACTTTTTATGTAGAAAAGAGAAGAAAAAATTAAAATTAGGAAATGTCACACTACCGACATTACTTCAAATTGCTATTCAATGACCTGTGCTTAGTTGCACTAATGCCTACCACACCTGAAGACTTGGAAAATACTTTTAAAGACTAAAGTCTGACACCCTGTCATATCTTAAGACAATTTGAGTTTTAACCCTTTTTAGATAGGAATTGTGCAAATTTGCAGGAAAGCCCAATCAGTCTTCTTTCAGCATTGGCAGTAAAAAAACAAACCGGGGAGGGCGAAAAATTGCCGCCTACCTACTTTTGTTTATACAGAATGCGCCTTTTTCGGGGCAATGGGGGGCGTGAGCAAGTAACAAAACGTGTAGCTCAGCTTGTGACGTAAACAGTGACGTGGGAGGGAAGCCGCAGCTAGTCAGGCGGCGATTCTCTCGTAAGTCGGCCCGTTCTTCACCGTCCCCGTCATCTGATGGTTAATGGCCTCTTCGTTTGTGAGGGCAAGGAGGGTGCGCCATTCCTTCTCTCCCCAGTTGCTCATCTTTACAGTGTCTGTCAGGTTTGCGTTTCCCTCTTGCTACTAGCTGCTCGCTAATTCCTGCTATCAGCTGTTTCCTGTTTATCCACCGCCAGTGGCTCACACGTGCGGCGTCATCAACAGCTCCTCCCACAAGTCATCAACAGCCCCTCCTGTTGCAGAAGGTCGCCTCGGTCTGTTTAAACTTAAAGGGTTCCACCAATATGACCCTACGAGGCGGAAAATTGGGCACCTCGGATCAACTCGCCAATCCGCCTCTGTGTGTATAAACGCTCTGGCCGTAGCTGGCCGGCAAATCAGCCCAACATTCGCCAAAAATCTGGCAGTGTAAAAGGGGCTACTATAAGATTTTGCAGATTTTTTGAAGATTGGGAATATTCCAGAGTTACTATTTGCAAGACTACAGCTAGATTCCTTTTGAGATTATTCCCCATGCTTCTGGTGGAAAATATCATGTCAACCTTTCCTTAAGTAATATGACATATTAACAATTTCTGTGTGACCGCAAAAACACAAAATAAAAGACGTAATATATCGACATTATTCTTGTCAATTTGGCATCAATATAATCCAGGTCGATAAACTGTATTTGCATACAAACTTGACATTTGGGATTTTGTTGCCTACTACTATTGGTTAGCTGCAATATTTTAGCGTGAGGAGACCATGGGAATGACAAGAGAACCACATCAAACACTACCTGTCTCACTAAAATAAGCACCATTTAGGAGATTGGATACACACAGAATTAAACAGTGACCCTTGTTCACTCCACAACTTACGTTTCTCCTCCTTTTCCACAGTACAAGAGAACCAAGACTTTTTCATGTTCTTGCGTTACCCCAGAGTCCCCTCCATGTTTACTGTCCACCTGGGTTCCTGTTTGACGCTGGAGAGAGCGCAGCTATGGGTTGTTGACAATCTTCACATCGTTGAACTTGACTCAAAACGTACAAAGATATGAAACATATTTAACCCGATATTGGACATTTTTCTGTGGTAGTCAAATTGTTTGAAAAGGCTTTTGGTGTAAGGCTGGCATAAAGGTGTCAAACAAAGCCATATTGATTTTAGACAGTTTTCACCAGTGCCCTGGTTTAAGCAGCGGAGGCGAAGCCTGTGGTGCAGTGTGCCTCCATCACTGCCCTCGTTTCAATAGCTAATATTTATAAGGTTCACAGGCAGACAGAAAGGCGCTGCTTGCCCTTCACTTCACATTACAGTGGGGAAATTATGCTAAAAGCATCATTAAAGTGCCTCCATGAAGTGAATCCCAAATGTTTATGATAACACAGCGCTCGCACCGGCCCATCAAGCAGTAGTCACCAGCGGATGCTTCAGATGGTTTAACGGTGTGAAACGAACCGGAGTGTTCGGTCCTCTTGCACTCCCCCTCTCTCATTTATTTTCACTCCCTTTCACTTGCTCCGTCTCTTCTGCTGTCTTTTCCTTCCTCTCTCCTGGGGAAGATTTCCTGTCAATATTACATTTATATTCATGTGGAAAGCACGAATCCCCCTCTGGGTGGTCTGCAGTCAGTCAGCAGTCTTCTTATTATCCTTTAAAGGTGACTCCTCTGACGTCTTAGCTCTGTTGACACCCAGAACCTCACAGTTGGGCTCAACACAGGGTGACCTCTGGGTGATAATCAAAGGGATGGCTGACAGTGCTGTTGCAGTTGGTTGCTGACAACAGCCAGCCTGGTGAAGCCCCCCCCACCCCCTCCTCCAAGCATGGGTTAAATCTGGGGAGAATGTAGGGGAAGATACATTGTATTGTGAATAGATAATTGGACAGACTTTGGGGATGCAGGTGCTCACTCAGCAGCATCACTCACCTCTCTGTTCAATGTTCGCCACCTTGAATGCGATGCCATTTCCCCTCTGACATCCGCCGCAGTGTTTGTTCGCGAAGCATATGGTGTCAGAACACAGTGTGGTGATCAGCACTTTCCCCATGAAACTGCCATCGACAAGGGCATCCTTATGATTATAGTCACTCACGGCGGCTCATTCCCTTCCATATTTTCTGTCTACCACGCTTCACATTTGAATACAGCGTATAAGTATCGGAATGATGCTAGTCAGCACGTAAGCACATCGTATACATACTTCACTCCCTTCGCTCCTTCACTCATCCTTTAACAAGCACTTGTAGCTTTATACGCTCCACCATGGTGACAGTATAGCTTTCACAGACTGAGTTGCACAAAGCTAATCATGCTTTCCCTACACATAGCTGCATGTCTCTTTCCTCTCCGCTCCTCATCTCATTGAATGTATAATGATGCACCTCGGCATAATGTTGATTCCCCATTCCTGCGGCATGTCAGTTTATCTTGAGTTCAAGAGATTCGGGCTTGCTTAAGTTTTGTGTGATTGTCTTTTCAATGACAAGTTTAAAGGAGTTTATGGACTTCCATGATAATGTTCTTCAGTGTTGTTTCAGCATGCCTAAGATGCCACTCTTTTGTCCTGTCTGCCGTTAAAGGAAAGGTACATTGACACGACTAAAGGAAGAGGTAGATACTTGTGGAAATATCTGCAGTGCAGTGAGATAATCTTACTCATAAAAAAAGATACAATCACTTGCCAATGTGTCATTTTTTTGCAGTGTAGTTAGCTGCGGCGGGGCTGAGCACACCGTCCCCTCCCTGCTCTTCCTGCAGAAGTGATAGTTTTGAAGGGCAAAGCCAGTGAGAGTGAGACGGACCATCTGACGAGCACCGGCTCCCAAGCACCTCCGTTGGCTTCCTCTGTCTCTGCCGTCTAATTACGCTTCAATCATCCGCGGGAGCGCTGCGTGCGGTAAATTATTTCGCCGAGCAGCGCGGAGACGTGCCGAGCTGCGAGCATGAGAGAGAGTGAGAATCGAAGGCTAAGTAGAAATCAGTGAGAGCTTGGGTGGAAAAAAAAAGAGAGATGAAGCACAAAAAAAGGTAGGAAAGAGTGAGGAAAAATGGAGTTGAGAGGGAGACGAAAAAGTGAGAGACACTGCGGAAAGAGAGAGGGCCGGGAGACGCGAGTGAGAGGCCTGCCAGCCATAATGTCTCCTCAGACAGCCTGTACAGCAGGAGACAGGCCAGCACTAATGAACAAAGTTACAAACTTATCACTTATCAGGCAGAGACGGGGGAGTGAGAAAGAGAAAGAAGGAAAGAGATGACTAGCAACAGACAGCATCAGCATAACTAATCTGGCTGTAGATGCAGAGTAGGAGACTGCTGCTGTATGAGACTTAGCACAGATGCAGAGGAATCACTTGGGTATTATTGCAATTCCTTCTTAACAATTACAGTCCATCATTGGGCTCTTTTTGCGTTTGTGTTTATTGGTTTCCACTGTCACAGCAGAAAAGCGATCTAATTAAAGTACAATTTAGAGTGGTTGCATTTATGTATGTGTGAATAGCGTCTATTCTGTTCCCAAATTGCTCCAAAATGGCCTTGTTTCTAAATTGTAGGCCTGACAAAGAAAAGCGAAGGCCTGCATTCTCATTGCATTCTCACTCTGTTCAATGCTGCCATGCTTGCTTTGAAGCAACCATAAATATGGCTTTTTCAGGCTTGGTAATGGCCACAGTGTGCAGTTATTAGAATCTCTTTGATGTGGCAACTGTGCCAACCTGCTCGCCGTCTCTGTGAATTGATCTGGCTCAATTAGCCGGGCCCACAGAGACGGCGTTCAAAGGACCGGGCTTCCACACTCCACATTGACACACACGGACCAGGTGAAACGCTTTGCATTCAGTTACTCGGCTGGCCCTGAGAAGACCACCTGTGAATAGATGTGAGTATTGGAAAATCAATGGCGCTGCTTCGTTGTTAAGGAAAAGCTTTCACCAAGAATGTTTGGTGCATTCTTTAACCAGTACAAGTTCATTTCCCGCTGCCACAGGCTTATTGTGATTTAATTCAACAGCAATCCTTCGCACAATCTAAAAGTATTTCACTCTCGCTATCAGCTGTATGTGTTTGTGTGCTTGTGCTTATATCCTTTTTGTGTTAAATTACATATGCACAGTACACAATGAGCCCTCTCTTTGGCCCTTCCTCTCCTCCCTGATTCAGCTGACCCATTTCAATTTGTCTTCATCAGTCATACCAGTTAACTCTGGGATTAGATTCCTCAATGCCAGGCTCCCCCAGTCCACCCTGTATCCCTCCATCTCTCCGTCTGTCCCTCCATCCGTACTTACCTACCTGTGCTATACAGAGCTGTCACTGCGCACGTCAACTTCAACAACCGTGCTGGGCTCCTCAGCATCTGGCTATGATAGCAGGCTGTTGATGTACATAAAGAGAGAGCACTGAGCACCTTTCTCTCATTGCATTTTATGTGTCAGAAATACCACCTCAAGGCTACTTACTCTCTATCCTCTGAAGAACTGTAATTTTACCTTGAGTGCTGCTCATGAACCCTATTTTTTGTCAGTTTCTGTCTGTTGCTTCTATCTGGCCTCAGAAATATATATAAAAAAACCTGCCTTTTCCACCTTAAAACCAAACCAGGTGCATCCATGAGTAACTGGAAAGCACACGGTGTAGAGGTAATGGCAGAGAGGCTCCAAATGACAAATGCAAAGCAATGGCACACACATACAAATGCAGCCATCTATAATTTCCTGTTCCTCCATGATGAGGCCCAGGCAGATCCGTGGTGGATCCCTGCTGGGACCTTGGCCGGTCCTTGGCCGATCCTTTTCTGGTCCTTGGCTAGAATGAGCTTGTGCATGTTTACAGTGGAATCTAGACATGCCCTGCGGGAAACCAGTGACTGGGAGTTGACTGGTAACTGGCTGGGAACTGACTGGCAGCCAGCTGGCAGCCGAAAGGCCTTCTGTTGGTAGGGGAAATTCTATGTGGCTGCATCTGTATAGAGCGCATCTGAAAAACAGTAAATCATTAGATCAGGAGCGAAGATGCAGTATCACAAAGCATGCGCTGCTGTCTGAATTTTCATTGGGTGAGCTAGAGTAAATGCATGCATGAATGCAGCAGTAATGAATATATTTTGACTCCTTCCTCTGCAAGCTTTCACACAGAAATGACAATCAATATGCATAGTTTGTATGATTTTCATGATCCACTGTGCAACCATGATCAGCACTGGGGCCTCTATGCTGTTTTTTTTAACTTATTCATTCATTGTTTAATTTTACAGATATAAAACTGTGAGATTGGCCATATCTGCAGTGCACTGTTAGATTTCTAGGAGCACTGATTTGACAAGTAGAGTCTTAGCAGCAGCACCCTGCACACACTGCAGAATCAATTGGTATAATGGCTGCATTTTTATGATCTAGAAGCGTCCAAAGGTAGCAAACAGTGAAAAGAAATTTCTTTGTAAATGCGCAAAACTTGTTTTCTTTCCTTTTTTTTGAATCTATGATATCAAAGGCTCATGTGTGTGAGTGTGATCTCTGATACTAGAGATTTGAGAGTTCAAGACATCAAAAATGCTTTGAAATAAAAAAGGAAATAGGACACAGCAAACTCAAACAGTGAAAACACTCAAGTGAACAGAAATGGCAAGCATTATAAAGTACCTCCAATGAGTACTATAGAATTCAGTGGGTCAAGAACAGAAGACTCTTTTTTTTTCACAAATTACTGGCTGTTTCATTTTTAGCAAGACACGGTCAAACTAAGACGTACAGATCCTGTCCTAATGCATCGTTAAATGCTTGTAAATCAAGTGTCAAGGCTGCATGCCACTGTGAAAACGACACATTTTTTAAGAACAAACCACATATTTGCTGTCATTATACAGCACTTTGTGATCCTGTGAGGTTGTGACTATTCCAGCAAACACACACACACACACTCAAAGTGACTACATTAAAGCATAGTGCCTTAAATTAATCTTTAATTCACCAGAAAATTTCATTTGATTAATGCAACCCTTCCACTGTAGCAGCAGCATGAGTCTGTATGCCAACTTTAAGCTACTGCTTACATCCAGTTGCACGCTTGTGTGAGTCTCCATTCCCATCGCAGAGTCACTCTACATAGATCATATTTAATGGTAGTTCTGGGTGCTGCAGCACAGATCAGAGCCTGTATCAGAGCTAACACTGAAAGTTTTGCCAGACATAGCTGCACTTCAGTTGAGGTGCAAAGTGGGAGGCGCCACTGGTGCCTTAGTGTTCTTTTACCCATTCTGTGTTCCCTCTCCAGTTGTTTCTCAAAACCATGGGTCTTCAACGGGGGTCTGTGACCCCTAGTGGGTCCGCACATTCACAGGAACAGGAACAACAGATAACAGGAACCCAACATATTAATAATAATTTATAATACACAGCCATGATGATAGGCGAACTGTTACCCATGAATCCATGACATTTGAATGTATGAATCTGTCAATAAGAATCAAATGTAGTAGGGAGTCCCTGCTCCATCTCTCTTCAGTTCTGGGGTCCTTGGCCTGAAAAAATGGTAAAGACTCCTGCTATAAACAATATCCTAACCGTTACTAAACACAGAGACACGAGACTCCTTCCAAAAGAGCTCAATGCGACATTCACAGCATATCTGTGATGCAGAGGTTGTCTGCACACAGCTCTCAGCGTGGAGGTGGCTGAACCGGTGGCAAGCAGCTAATGGTGCCAACAGCCCAAACAGTGTTAAAAGTGGAAACAGAGCTAACAGTGTTAATGTGGGGGAGGGGCCGAAAGGTGTGGTGTTAACACTCCTGCAATGGCTCCCTTCCACCACCGGGGGCTGGGGTGGCAATAACGGCGTCAACTGCTGTATGAGCAAAGAGCAGTAGCAATTAGCTAGCCAGTGAGATGCACATGCTGCCAGACCAGCTACAACAGATAGAGATGCTCAGATTACAACACACACACACACACACACACACACACACAGAGCACGACTTCATTTTCTGCTCAGGAGGCCATTACTCCACTGTATCTTCACACAGCAAATTGTATCTGCTGTGTTATTAATGTTCTGAATGTCATACACAGCAACTTTGTTTTTGAGAAATTATATTTTTTCCGTAATTTTGGCATGATGGAAGAGTCTAAACACTACATCACTCAAAAGAAAGAACGACATTACAAGTACTTTTATTTCTGAGTGCCCTACAAGTATATCTATAATTAATGTGTCTCCTCGAAATAAAAACAAGGTGATGAAAGCAGTTTCTGGCTGTTATTATAGTTTCCCTTTTATTTACTAAATAGCCTCTTTTCAGATCAAAAGCAAACTATCAGACATGCCTGTTCCTTTTTGAATCCAGCTGTCCTCATATTATTAACTACAGCTTTCCTCGTTAGGACTCCTCTCTCTTTCCCTTTATCCTTACCTTTCTGTATTGCACCCTATCACCCTCTTTAACAAACTCTTAGGGCATGCCATGTTGAATTACACAGACTGTTTCCATTTCCAGTGTTTTCAGTCAAATGTGAGAGGTCTGCAGGAAGAGGGAGCAGCGAGTCCAGGCAGAGAAGAGCAGAGCAGGGTAGATCAGGGCTGGTGGCTCTGTCCTGCTGAGGGCTGATGAACCAGCTCTCTGACACCGACACAGTCCCTCGTTCTGCCTAATGAGGAAGAGGAAAGCCAGAGTATCGGGTCCCTTTTCATCCTTTTCATCTCTCTGACACTACTCCCACGAGTCTCTATGTGCGAGTGTGTGGACACAGCCGAGCGAGAGATAAAGACAGGAAGAGATGGAAACGGAGATGACAAAATTTCACATCAAAATATCAAACATTTGTGATTGTGCGTAGTGTTCTTTTTTGGGTAATGTGTATCTTTAGGCTTCAGTCCGACATCGTATATGTTTTGTTGTATGTCAAAGGGAGAACAAGAACAAAAAAAATGCCACTTCGACTTTTCTTGCACTGCTGAAAAACACAGTGAAGATCTCCGCCTCGTCTCAATGGGTCTAAAAAGTCAAGGTCAGCGTAGTTTTTCTAAGCTCAGAAGAGACCAAGCCCTGAAGACCTCAGGCCCTGTGGGCACACACATACTGTATTCACAGTGTGACTGTTGCTTTGCAGTGGAGGTGAGGAAATGGACACAGAGGAGGAAAGAAAGGAAAAAATGGAGCTTAGATAGTGGTGGCTTGGAGGATCTTCTACCTGCACTGTCTTTCCTCCAGGGTCTGGATGGAGGAAAAGATGGTCAGCAGTTCAGGGGGAGAAATTGGAGGAGACAGGTAGATGTATGGCATATGGGTGTCTTAGCCCTCTCTGAGGTGATTTCAGATCATTGCCTCTTCTCCAAAGTGTTTTACATCAAAAACAGAACATCAGCACATTCCTAAAAACCACTCCATGGCTTCAGGTAGGGCTGGGTGATATGGAGAAAGTTAAATATTGCAAGGCTTTTGACCAAATATCTCGATATTGATATTGCAGTGATATTCTAGAGTTGACTGTTGGTGCTTTCACAAGATATTTACACAATAATATTGTTTTTAAATGTGGGTCAAAGGCCCAGTGTGTATGATTCAGGTGGATATAGCAACATCTAAGGGTAAGGACTGCAGATTGAAACCAGCTGAAACTTCTCCCACTTGGAATTCCTTCAGTGTCTGTTGTTCGGGAGGTTTTTACAGGGGGCAGAATTATCTGCAGAGGTCTCTTCCTCTCCAAAACAAACAGACCAGGTGATTAAAACTGATAAAAACACTGAATAAAGCAGGGTCATGTCACAAATATTTTTTTTCTCTGACGCTGTTTGGCATTTCGGAGATGGGCCTCAGGCATAGCACATGCTAATGTGAGCTCATCTGTTTTCTCTGATAACTTAAGATCCAGATATTCAAAAGGTTTTTAGCAGGAGACGAATTATCTGCGGAAGTCTCTTCCTCTCCAAAACAAATGGACCCCATGACTTAAACTCATAAAAACACTGAATAAAGCAGTGTCACAAAAAAAGGGGCTGCTAACTAGGTAACTAGGGTGGGTGACACGAAAACGCCAACGGCCCTATCTAGAACTAATGTTTGGTTCGTCTGTTGTAGAAACATGGCGGTGCAACAAAATGTGGTAGGTAATTAATGGAATTTTTACTTGATAAATTACAAACATGGCAGATTTGCACTGGATTAAGATCAAAGATGACTTCTGCAATTATTACAAATTGCTAGAGGTCTGCAGGTCATACTAGTCCTGTGTAAATAGGGCTTAAGTGGGTAAAGGCAAATTCCAGAACAGTAAAAACAGTCTGGTAAGTTAAGAAAATTACATCACTTTACTGTAATGCTGCCTTTTGAACCGGGAAAAGACACTTACGATATTACAATACACAAAATCTATGATATCTGGTCTTATATCACATTATCAGTTATTGATATAATGCCTAGCCCTTGTTTCAAGTGTGGTTCTAGCAGACAAAGAAACTGACACGTTGCAATGTCTACAGCCCTTTTTAAAATCTTATAGTAAAAGTTTTCCTACCCAAGTTGTCACTGTTGTGTTGCACAGCACAATTTCAGCATGTGTGTTTGAATAATAAAGCTGTGTATTTGAGAATGTCGCCTTTAGAAAGAGCCTGTCATGCAAATTTTGCTTTTACTGCGCATTTATTTATACCAACTCTTATGTAGAAGTCACCAAATTCTCTGCTGCCCTTTTTGTCTCTAAACAGTGTCAATATTTTGTCTGCATGCGTCACGATGTCTATTGTGCGACTGCACGCTGGCTTGTTGTGTCATTCTCTCTCTTTTTTTTTCAATGGCCCCGTTATCTCCATTTGTCTTTGTTATATCTGTCGCTGTTTCTCATTCCTCCACTCTGCACTTAGAAAGCTGTTATTCTGTCTCCTTCACTTACTGTATGTTTGATGTTTGTTGTGGTGCACTTGTGATATCACGGCATTGTTTTCAGTGTTATCTCAGTATTCTTCATGCCATCTTTACGTGCTGTGGTGTTGTGTGAGGGTTATCTTGATGCCATCTCCGGTTTTATCTTTGCATTATCTTTTGGGTTATCTTGGCGTTGTTGTCCCCGTGTTATCGTGTGCCACAATCAAGGTAGTGACCTTTCTCTCTGACAGCGTCTTAAAATGCTCCTAGGGATGTCTTGGCGGTTCCTTTTAGGTTTTTTTGGCCGTCACAGATAATTATTGTGATATGTATTTTTTTATTTTTGTGGATACTTAACGTCAAAATAAATGACTTGCTGAGTTTGTTTTACTTGCATGCCTCTTTATCCTGTGTGTATGCTTCATAGCTTTCCCTTGGATGTGTACATTTTCATACGAGTCAAACATGTTTAGCTCTAAGGGATGTCTTTGTTTCTGCCAGCGACTGCGATTCGTCTGCTGCCATCATTTGCGTATGCCTGTGTTTACACGGCTGCAAGTCTGTGTTGTTACATTTGATTCAGAGCATGGTATGATTCATAGCAGATGGCTGCCTTCTTCCTGAGGAATATGACAGCCGCAGAAAGTTAAAACTGAGAATGGTAGACAAGATAGAAAAAGGGAGGAAAAAAAACCAGGGATGTGATTACCATCAAAACATCCTCTCAGTAGAGCGAGCATCCATCCGCATCCCTCTCTCTGCTTGGTGTGTGACATAGATACAAAATGTCTCCCAGGCTAATTTGCGGAGCAGTACACACTCTTCGCAGATTCATTTTGAAGTTAGCAGTCAAACAGAATCAGCTCTTTTGCCTCCATGTAGTGAAATAAGACTGGAGACCCCTTAAATACGTACTCCAGGCTGTTTGCACATCAGTCGATCTGCTAATATCTCTTTTCCTTCCCTTCTTGCTGCTCATGTTCTGTATGTTTTTTGACAGTGAAGTTTACATCTTCTTCTGGTATTTTATACAGTTTCTTTATGCTGGATATCTAAACAGAAGACCCTTTGGCCTCCTCAGCCTCTGCTGGTCCTCGTGAGAACAAACCAGAGATTTGTATGCCATATGTTTTCATAGCAGTGATATGGTCCACACTATAGCAACCACTGTAGTCCCTTATTAACAGGGTACACACACCTCATAACTGTCAGAAAAAGGAAGAGGCAGGTAGCTGGTGGGGAGCCACTGCCATCTTGAATAATGATCAGTCTCTCTGAGGCCCCTCTGTGAGATTAACTTAACATATAGGGATGCTTTTGTTCACTACATCACATCACTACCTATCTGGGCTGACTCGAGCTTGATTTGAACCAACTGTGTTCGGAAACAGCCAAAAGTCAAGAGGAAGTATAGTTTTAGTTTCTCCTAGCACCTCCTTTCCGAGAACTTCACCTTTTGTAGACAGTTGTTCCAGGAAATAATTAGGTTGGGCAATGTAATATTGTTGGGAAAAGAAATTCACAGTTATTTTATCTGGAAAAGTCATTTTGTCTGTAGAAAGGGATTGTCAAGGGATTCAACTGTGCTATTTTACCATTTGGGGTATTTATTGAAAGTCATATTTATTAATCTGTAGTATTTTGACATGAGCTTCTGAGTGTTGGAGATATCGGCCATAGAGATGTCTGCCTTCTCTCCAGTATAATGGAACCAGACAGCACCCTGCTTGTGGTGCCGAAGAGAACTCAACAGCAATGTCTCTTTGCAGAACTCATAGAAAACATGACCTGGTTACTCAAGATGATCCACAGACCTTGTTATGAGCAGTTTCATGAAGGAACCATTGTCTTTTTACTGAACTACACCTGCAAACTGTACCACTGTGCGGAAGGAAGCGACATCTACTCATGGATGATGACAGCGCGAGGTGTAAACATTAATGGCATCCTCCTCGGCTGAGCTGTAACTTTATCTGATCAGTGTGTCTGTGATCAACTGGTACCCTGAATAGAAAATGTACACCTTTAATCTTCTTGTAAGACTCGTGCATCTACTCATTGTGGGGCAACTCTTTCTACATGCTCTATACATTTATACTGATTAACTGCAAACATATATGTCTGCATTGTCTGAGGTTTTATCAAATTGTGTTCATTTTTATCCTCTCTTGCTCATTCAGCACACGCTGTATGGGCAAATGTACATCTGTGCACTGATTTTAGCACATGTTGATACCACTGTTCCTACCTGTATACCACCTACTGCTAGTTGTGACATATATTCACATGTTCGCATCAGCAATGACTGTGAACTCCGCATTAAAATGTAAATTACCTGCTACCATCTGTAATGGTTTAAATCCCTGTGTGGTCTGACTATATTCAATGCAGTCATGCTTAATTATTCGGTGCATGAGCCAAAGATTGTCTTTGTCATTGTTATTAGATGGCTGCTGGATTGGTTTTCTAAGGAGGCCAGTAAAAAAACGTAATTCATATAATAGCTATTAGCAAGTAGGACTTAACTTTACGTCGTAACTCTGGCAATACCTGGGAGCCGTGTTTGGGCTGTCCATCAATATCTATGTAGTTACCAATTTTAAACCAGATATTAAGTATTCATTATAACAGCCCATTCTCATTCCCAGGGTGTCAAATACAGCAGCTTGGTCAGTGGCCGTTAAACGCACACCAGGCTTTAAACTAATTCCCATGTAAACCCATCCGTGGCAATGATTTGTATAAAGGAAGTCTGAATAGGACAGGAGGAAAGGAGGGGTGGTGGATGGGTCAAACAAACACAGGACTTTTACCCAGGAGACTGCTGTTTGTGACCTGTGTTTTTTTTTTTTTAACCACAATACGCTAGTTAATGTCACTTGGCACACATCACATACATCACATGACATAGTAATCTACCGAGGTAACATACATGCTTTAACCTAAACCATGATCTTTTTTCTGAATCTAGCAGTAACCATCCCTGATCATCCAAAACCGACACAAGAGGGACACCTAGAACGCCATAGTTTGAAGCGTAGGGCCAGTAACCAAGCTGTCGTATTCGACAAGTTGGGAGTGAGAACGTGTTGATAGTAAAACAAAGGTTATTCAGTGCCACGCAGTCACAAGAGAGTTAAATGTTTTTGTTTCACGGTTTAAATCGTTGCATCTGACTTACAGTAAGAGAGCTTCTTTTCCCTTGGTAAGTTAGTTTTGTGATCCCCATGGAAACGGTCACACGCTGCCTCAAAAGCTGACAGCCAGAGTTGCTGTTGTTGTTGTTGTTGCCTCAAGTGAGAGGGCGACGGGGAGAAGAAGAGGGGGGAAGAAAGGGAGGGACAGGGGAGATGGGATCTGAAGAACCAGGGGAAGTAGAGATGTGACTCCAATCAAATTATTGGCCAATCAAGTCATAACGTGAGTAATTCAAGGCTTACATCGACAGCCCTAATCTGATTGCCCATGCATTAGGGGCTCAAAGGAGGGCTCTTAGCGAGCAAGCTCGGTGGGGGGTCTCGGAGGAAAAGGTGCTTTGATAGGAGACAAGAGAGATTCACTTTTGGTGGAGGAGTGTGTGTGTGTTTATGTGTGTAAGACAGAAAGACACGGGCAATCTGTAGGGGTTGTTGAAATGATGCCTGCCTCTCTATCTTTTGGAGAAATACTGTAAAGGAGAGAAAGCCAGACTAGGGGTAGTGGGAGGTTTACAACGCCTCTCTGTTGCCATCTGTTTCAGTGCCATTGTCCAATGGCAACATCTCTCATTTGCCCAATTACAGAGGAGGATTATGATGTGTTTGTTTCCTGCCCATGGGCTCCCTGGCCACATCTGACTCATGTTTTAGGTAGAGAAGTATCATCTATCCTCTAATGAGTCCTGCCAGGATAGCCTAGTTAAAGTCACATTGTTATTTGTGCCTCTAACAGCGTTTTTCAACACACATGGTATGAATATAAAATACAATATGACTGCACATTAATTTAACGCCACATCTGCATGTTGGCAGCCCTGGACTGTGCAGGACAGTCTGGAGGATTTTCCGACGAGCCATCGCTATGATATCTATGAGGGCAATAAAACCTGGTGGGGTGAAAGCAACTCGTCAGGAGAGCTTACACCTGGAAAAACATGACTATGGGGCCAGCCATTGAACAGAAGGGTTTCCAACAAAAGGCCAGACCCTTAGAAAGCGTGGGGTTTCCGGCATCTGACACTGGTGTTGAGTGCTAATCATGCTCAGTTTAAGCATCCCGGGGCCTCAGAGAAAAAAAAATCTTGGCATGTTTCTGCGCTGATTTGCATGTAGAGGGTTCCTGAATTAGTGACCCCCCCACCCCTCCCCCCCAGGATACATATACACACTGATATACTCTCCAAACTCCCCCTGCACTTGGGGATCTGCATTGTCGAAACAGCTGCCAAGGGAACAGCTTGTCTCAGAGAGGGAGAGAGAAAGTGAGAGAGGGGAGAGAGAGGGAGCACTGGGGGGGAGGGAAGGTAATCAGTTTTTGGAAAAATACTGCCTCTCCATCCCCTGCCAAGAGTTAGTTTGTGTTGTGGCTTTTTTCTGGGCCAGCGTAGCCCTGGCACTGTGGCTCCAGCCACCCACCCCTCTCTCCGCGGTTAATTCAACAATGGGGGGGTTTAGGTCGTAAACTGACAAAAACAACAGCCAAACAGAATGGGGTTTTGAAGTGTGTCTGTTTCAGTATGTGTGTCTATGTGCGACTGCTCTGGGAGCGCTGACATTTTTTCTCATTTCAGCCATATGCTTATTTGTGGGTGACAGTCAGGCATCCATAAAAAAAGCCTCATTGTTGTGATACCACAGCAAGTATCCATAAGTGAGCAATCTTTTTTTTTTTTTTTTTTAAAGAGAGCCTGGCAATCTGCCGTCTCACAATATTGTGGCATGTGTCCCTGTTCTCCCACACACTTATTCTCAGGAACAAATCTGATTCCATCACAACTGACTGACTAAAGCCATTGTACCAATACAGCACCAGTTGAACAAATGTAACAAGCTTATGCATGGTGGATCTAGTTTGACACACGCCGCGTGCCATAGACCGAGGATGAATAAACAGGGGCGTCCTCCCCTTCTCTAATAAAGCTTGTCAGCTCAAGAGGAAGTGACAGGTTCAACAGTGTTCCTGGTTAACACAACAACCTATGAATAACCTCATCTCATAAAACATATGGCCCTTCCATCAAGCATGCTGCAAACAAGGCAGCACGTGTGAATCAGGGTGTCAATCAAAAAAGGAGCAAATGGCGGCAATGCCTTTGTGCAGCCTTGAATAACAATATGTTTATTGTCTGAGCATGTTTTCTGACTTTGGTTGAGCTGTTTCTTAATATTATTATATATTATTGTCATTAAATTCTTTAAATAACTGGTTTTCATCAGGATTAACAACATCTTAATGATGTTTTGGCAGAAACTAGTAAAGTAAACAACCAATAAAAAACAAATCACGAAAAGTTGGTATATTATTGTCAATATTATTCTTTACATCACCACCTCTGTATTGCTAACATTTCAGTTTAAGTTTTCAAAAATTATCCGTGGCAGCATCATGTGGGGGCTACTGTATATCAGGAGGCTGAAACCTTATGTTTTCATAATAACAAAGTATATGCATCTCCTCTGCTACATATTGGCAGCATATTACAGTTGAGATGTTTTTCCAGCCTGTAGCCTGGGAACCAGTTAAACATGTTTGACTGAATAATCCAAGAGCCAGTGCTCACCGATGCAACATCAATTAGGCTCAAGTGAAGGGTCGATTAGTCTTCAAAAGGATGGAGAGGAGCTGCAGAGCGAGTCATGTGAACCCGCTGCCTTCTCCCCGGCTATAGGCATGGGAAGAGACGGGAAGTGAGGGAACCAACATGGTAGCCACTACAAGGGAGAGTTAGCTGTTTACATGCAGTGCGGATGTATACAAATGTCCCCTGTCAGATTTTTAATCACTTTTGGAACCTTTTGAGATGCTGTACAGCAGCACAGGGAATAGCTTTCACTGTTTTGCTGTTTAGGGAGGCAGGGGAGGAGGGAGAGAGGAAGGAAGAGAGGAAGAGATATGATTCAGATGCTCCGCTGGCTACTATTCACCCTGCTCCTTTTCTCCATTTCCCTCTCTTCCTCTTCTCTCTCCTCTCTTTGCTCTCTACAAAGGTATGTTTAATACATAAGGGTCTAATTGCTATCACAGCTGCTGCTCCATCGTCTGCCTGTCTGGGTTTTGCGCTGGGTGCTCCATCCCTCTTCTCATTCTCTCCAGAAAGGAGAGAGGCTGTAGTAATGGGCCTCTGCCCCAGGCTTTACCCTCCTTTTATTAGTATTTTCTGTATTTTTTTTCCTTGCCTCTCATTTTCCAATCATTCGTCCCTCTGTCCTTTTCTCTCCTGCCATGTGGATATTGTTTACAGTGATGATACAGAAAAAGTCACCTACCCACCCATATTGACTAGTACCTTAAAAAAAATGTAAAGGGTTTGTTCATTCTCCCCAACCTCATGCGGTATTTGGTTACAGATGCAGCTACCTAGAATTTTCCATTCTTCAGTGATGGAAGATCCATGGCAATTCCCCATTTGGACCTTGCCTGGTCCTTAGCTGAAGAGAGATTATGTGCGTTTACAGTTGAATCTAGACATGCCTGGTCAGGAAACCAGTTGCTTAGAGTTGACTGGTAACTGGCTGCCAAAAGGCCTTCAGTTGGGAGGGGAAATTCTAGGTGGCTGCAGCTGTACATTCACTACATTACCAAAAGTGTGCTGCCACCCAAACTCATTGATATGCTGCTCAGATATTTGCTCCCATTCAGCCACAAGGACACTAATGAGGTGGGGCAATTATATTGGGCGATGAGGCCTGGGATGCATTTCACCGAATATGTAACATGCAAGTTGTAATTTCCAACAAACAAAGATCGGAAAGCACGCTGACAGGACTTCGACCAGAGGACCAGGTCTGGTCGTAAGTTGGTTGCTGCTATCTCGGGTGGAACTATGAGACACTGGCCCGAGTCAGCGTGCATTTCCCAGTCCCTGGCTCCATGTAGTGGGATTGAATTGGGAAGCAGGAGGCTTGCTACTTGTTTTCCCTCGTGGACAAACAGTGCAGACTGTTGGAACATATCCTGGGGTTTGAGAGGAATGGTATTAGTAGGTACCCTCTTGGTCTCAAGCACTATATGTCACGATACAAACATTAATATGATAACATATTAAATGTGCATTCATTTATTAATGTTCTGTAACGGCTTAGGGGTCGCAGGGGGGCTGGAGCCTATCCCAGCTGACATTGGACGAGAGGCAGGGTACACCCTGGACAGGTCGACAAACTATCGCAGGGATAATTCATAGAGACAGACAACCATTCACACTCACATTCACACATACGGTCAAGTTAGAGTCACCAATTAACCTGCATGTCTTTGGACTGTGGGAGGAAGCCGGAGTACCCAGAGAAAACCCACGCTGACACAAGGAGAACATGCATACTCCGCAAAGAAGGGCACCCCCACCCAAGGTTCGCAACAGGAACTCTCTTGTTGTGAGGCGACAGTGCAGTGCATCGTGCAGCCCAATAGAATTATTGGTTTGCAGAACAGTATGATGCTAAAAGTTTCTCCTGGGGACTGGGCTGCCGTCAAGTTCTTCTACACCAAACAAGGAAACCCATTTCTTTTAGAATGTTCCTTTGTGTTTGGGGGTATTAACACACTTCTGGCCATTAAGTGTACCTCCACTTTACCTGGTTGACAGGTTATCACTGGTTCTGCTGCTTAACTGTATTTTTTCCTGCCCTGTTTTTCACCATCCTGCCAGCTCTCACCTCCTCCATATCAAACACAAGGCAGTTCCTCTTTCTCTCTTTCGCTTGCTCTCACGCTCTTTCCCCCGCTGCATTAATGGATGCAAATGGAGGCGTGTGCAGGGGAAAGGAGCTGACATTTATGCCTCTGATTAGAACATGCAGCCCCAACGCTTTGTAATTGATTGCAGTCGTGGACAGCACACACTCACCCATACCCTCGCTTAAAGGCCCGCACCGCTCTCTGCATCTTATTAGTATGTGTGCGTGTGTGACTCTTTCTCTCTCTGACCCACAAAACTTCCAGACACTTAGATGGACATATGATATGCATGCAAACACACACACACACACGCAGTTGCTCACACAGTTACAGTATACACACATATATCAACACTAGCCCACATAGTCTGCCTCACTGCATCCATTTGAATAAGAAGCTTTTTAATGGTTGCTTGGTTTTGACTTCAAGGCCAAGTCGTTGTGGAGAAGCCGAGCTAACATGACTGGAGATGTTGATCCGCTTTTTCTGGATCAATGCGCGGGTGCGACCTGTGAACTCGGATAATCCTGGAAACCATGTCAGGGGTCAGGGTGATGAGGTGATGTTTACGTGATGGGTCAAAGAGTTAGCTCCAGGAGGCAAGCAGTGTGTAAGAGGTGTGTTCAAATGTTGGGAAACAGGGTGGGAAAAGATGAGCAGATGGACAAACATGTGTCTGGGAAGAACAAAGAAGAATTAAGGTGGAGAGAGAAGAAAAAGTCGAAGTTATGTTTGTGAGGAAAGGAGGAAAAAAGGTCACAGTGAAATGAGATGAGAGCAAGGAACGAGTTGGGCGAGGGCAGAAATGTGCTGAGTATTACGTCCTTGTTGTTTTTTTGTTTGTTTTTTGCAGTGTGTGTTTTGTGTGTGAACCTGCGTGTGTATGAATACACGTGCATGCCCAGTTGAGAGTGAGCTTATTTGCTTGTGGTTACATTTGCATTCTGCCTGCTTACTTACGTGGATCTTTGCAGCCTTCCTTGCTGTTTGTGCACATCACTTTGTATGTTCATGTGTATGCACATGTACATGTGTGTGCAGGTGTGTGTGTGTGTGTGTGTGTGTGTGTGTGTGTGTGTGTGTGTGTGTGTGTGAGAGAGAGAGAGGAGCAGCAGGAGAGTGTGGCAAGGTGCTGTACAGTAATTAGCATCATTCTCACCAGGGAAGTGCTATGTGTGGAGGGCCCATTAAACACATTGCAGGGACAAACACTGAGCCACAGCCCTGTTCTGCTGACTACTAGCATGGCTCTCCTCCTGTAACACACACACACACCAACACAAACACTCCTAAATCATCTTGGCCTAACAGCTCCAGTGCCATATACAGTAGCCCTGCACACAACACAAAATGAGTCATATTCAAACATGTCACTCTGCATGAATTATCAGATGAATAAAGCAATGAGGCACTGATGTAAACAATAATAAATTTACCCTAAAAGTATCCTATAAAAGTCCTTATCCTAAAACACCTAAAGCTTTTTTGTATCTCATAGTGTGCTGAACAGAATTATTTTTCAAAGATCCATCTCAGACTAAAACAAGAACTTTTTTCCACATATGTAAAAGTGGATGAGACCAGATCCATCCACTTCATCCCTGCATACATGCCCACACACATTTAGAAACACACTTAAAGATGACACCGTGACACACACACACACACATACACACACGCTCACAGGAGCACGCACGAAGGGGTTGAGCGGGGGTGTAAAATTATGCTGTGTTAGCTGGCGTGCAGTGTTTGTGCTAATGAAGCTCTCTGTCCACATAGGCTGATAACTTGCTGATGACTCGATACTTCTGCCAGAGAGGTCTGAAGCACAGTTTGAATACTGAAGCAGGTGTAGCCCATGGTGGCTGTGTATTATTAGCTGAGGGTGTGTGTGTGTTTTTTTTTTCTTTTTGCCCATAATGTAGGGATGGATGAATACAAGAAGCGGTCGGTTATTTTACAGTAACACAATCCGAATCGTTATTTGGGCAGGTATGCGTATTTTTTTTTAACATACAAATAAGTTATTAATCCTGGTAATATCTTTCTCAACACCTTGATCGCAGAGATTTTGGAAAGAACAGTGTCAATAAGGGCTTGGAGCACAAGCCTCCTTCAGGAAAACCTGGCTATTGTTGGAGCAGGCTGCATATCCACCACAGCATTAAGTTAGCCAGAGGTGGACCTGCTATGCCATACAATGTACTAAATCAGCTACAGGGATTTCCAGGGGGCTTCTTCCTGCGTGTTTGAGATTATCTCTGTTAATCTCTTCAATCAGACAAAACAAACTGATGCTGTGCAGCAGCACTCATTGTGAACTCTGAGAGGTCCCAAAGTTTCAGACTATACCAACTATTTTAGACTGGATTTTGTGGTAAAGTGTTAAAAAACTGTGCACTTAAAGATCTAGTGAAGCCACCATAAAAAACAATGAGTCTTGAATTTGAACCTTTACGCTCAGTTTAAGGATTTTTCTAGGGCTGCACCGTCACATTTTACATTCAGAGCTTCCTATTGAGGTTTTTGAATGAAGCTTATTTAAGGACATCATCACCCTAAAAATATCGAATTTGAATAAAGTGTTTGATCCAATGAATTGAGGTTATCAATTTTTATTAAAGGTCCAGTGTGTAGGTTTTGGGGGTATCTATTGGCAGCCGTGCTGTAATCTCCATGACTATGTTTTCATTTGTTTAAAATCAACTGAAACTACGAATCATTGTGTTTTGTTTACCTGAGATGAGTCGTTTATATCTATGTACAAAGCGGAGTCTCTTCTGTGTTGTCTGCCATGTTGTTTCTACCGTAGCCCAGAACAGACAAACTAAACACAGGCTTCAGATACTGTAGGGCCATTCACATTTTTGCATAATTTTTGCGCTTGTTGCTTCTAAATCCAACACCCCAGATCTTGAAATCATCTTTAATAAACCAATGTAACTTTTGGTGCTTGAAGATTAAAGCAAGACCACCCCATTTATACAGGTACGTCTCCCTTTGTATGCGGCAAGCAGGAGAGCGAAAGGTTCAAAAACAGAATATTTTCACTGCCGTCAAACTGTTTTTTGACCCTAGTGAAAAAGGTTGATTTTTAAAAGGTTAAACGGGAACATGTAAGTATTGAAAAATAATATTTTGTTCGATAAAAACAGGTTGTGAACTCAGAAAATTATTACATCTGTATTTTTGAAATGAATTTTGACTTTTGGACTTGGCGATGCTCCGGAGTTAATGGACATGTTTGGATCACACAAGTCAGGAACAGTCCTACGCAGCTACCACTGGAATCTAATTCTACAAACAGTTTAATACTAATATATTAGTGTAACCTCATTTGTAACTGCAGCTGTGCAGAAAAAAACAAGTTTCAACACATAAAGAGACCCGGAAAAAAAAAAAAGCATTGCAGTATTCGGGGTAAGAAGACTTCATAAATTTCCTTCAGTGAAGATCACATTTGTTGATATCAAGGGTGGCAATTAATTTTGTATGTGTGTAGGTGTGGGTTCCTGTCTCTCTCTTCCTGTAAAAATAATCCCCAAAACACCTTGTTTACTTCACTTACCTCCACTTCCTGTCATCGCTAGTAAGGGCTTGTTGCTTGACTTGTTTGCTGCACATCTGCTTGTCATCTCACTAAGGAGCTGATACACAAGTTGAGCCTGACCTTACAGAAGTGCTTTGTCATTTAGAAGTACACACACACACACACACACATACTCTTACACAAAACATTCAAGAGGCATCACACACCCACACAGGGGCATACACACCCCTTCCACGTCCCCTATCCAGCACAGGGAACAGTAATTAGTCAGTGCCCCCAGGACTCTGACAGGCTCTTTCTGACAAGAGGAAAGGGCAGGGTGACATTTTTGGTCAGCAACGCACCGCAGTCATCGTGCTGCATACTTCACAAAATTACCAGAGGGGTTGAGAGTTCAATTCCCTTGGCGCAGTCTGTGCTGATAGAGCTTTCAACCTTTTCAGACAACTCTTTAGGCACAGATGACATGCTGGTGTAAAAGGGCCCAGCGCCGTATGTCCTTTGGGACGGCGACACCTCATCTTCTTTGTTTAGACTTTAACGGCCTTGGGAGACTTGAACGCCTCCTAAGCACCATCTATAAATGATACATTCTCCACTTGAATGCTCAGAAGCTGATGAACTCGCACAAGGGGCCTCACGCGGTGGAGTTTTATAGCGATTATGTCTTAAAGTTTTCCTGCCCTGATTTTGAAGACTGGGCAGCCGCATTAGTTTGGTGAAATGAGAGGAGCCACCCTGAGGCTTGTCTGTAGAACAGAAAGCAATGAGAAGAAATGAGATTGGAGGAAAAGAAAAATAACAGTGACACAGACACTGATATAGAAGGAGACAGATGGTAAGGACCAATAAAAGGGGGAGCTGCAGCCTCTTAATCTTATCTTAATTTTTCTCAGTAAATAAACAGAAACTTAATGGTTGCCGTTAGCTGGAATTGCTTCTCCATGTAAAATACTGCCATCCCCGGCCAGACTCGCTTTCTCTCTCGGCTCAGAAGGCTTTAAAGGTGTACTATGCAGGAGTTATAAACAGTATCCCCAGCAAAACTGAAAGCCAACCCCAGCTTTGTCTGCTTGGCGTTTTGCCTCACTATATTTGCGTTATTTTGGTGCAGTGTCTGCGATTCTCATGGCTTTCTTGGATGTGTGCTGTTTAGGAGCTGGCACATGGTAAAGGTTTGACCTCACCTCATGAGCAGACTATGAGACAATAGGCTCCTGGGCACAGATATGCAAAGGGCTCCACCACCTCTCCAGTGCAGGAGCAAGATATATAGGCTTTGTGGTGAATTTGCAGCTTGTTGTAGACAATTATGCATTTTTTTGTGATTTTGTGTCTCTTTGTGGTTGTGTCTTTTTATTGTTTATTTGGGTCTCTTAAAGGTTTTGTGTCTTTTTGTGGTGGTTTGGCTCTTTCTGGGGTAATTTTGTATCTTATTAAGGTAATTTTATGTCTCTTTGTGGTTGTTTTGTGTCATATTGCAGTCATTTGGGCTCTTTGAGTTAATCTGGTGTCTTATTAAGGTCATTTTGTGTCTGTTTGAGGTAATTCTGTATCTTTTTGGTTGTTTTGTGTCTCTTTGTGGTTGTTATGCCTGTTTCCATAGATATTTTCTGTGTCTTTGCAGGTCCTTTGCATGGTTATTTAGTAATTTTCAATTCTCTTCCCGGTTTGTACATGTTAGTTTGAGTGACATTTTGCAAGTAAAGGCAAGGGGGCCCCTGACACTTTAGGCTCCTGGTCTTGTGCCACCTGAGCGCTGTGCCCAAGAACATCCCGAACACAGCAAAATAAGAAGAAAATACAGGCAGAGTCTGCAGAGATAAATACACCACTACACACTTCTAGCAGGTCATAAGTAATGATTGAGAGGGATTGCTTCTGTATGAGTCTAAACATTGTTGTTTATTAAAGAAAGTCCTTCAGAGTATACCTAGAAACACACTAAACCGCACACACCTTATTGCCAGCACTGTACTGGCCAGCCCCACGCTGCTCAAGCTCAGCTACGACGGCTGTCAGTTAAGATTTATTCTCCTAACAACTTTGATGGATGAGCCAAAATCATGACTAACCGGCTGCCCACTAGCTCCCCAGTCCCATGACCTCATCATGAGCGAGCTGGCAGGGTCTCGACTTTCCGTCATGCCCAACCAATTATTAGGCCTCCGTGGCCAATGCCATCTTACCAGGCCCTCTGGTACTGCTCTGGTGGCTCAAATTCCTTTTCTGATGCCAGTCTTTCTATCCTTTGACTCTTTGTGTCACTCATTCTGTCTGACTGACAAAAAGTGTCAATGCTGCTTGCTCACTTTCATCATCACAAAGCGTTCTTTAGAAGGCTCCCCAAAAGTTGGAAAAGGTTCAACTTCTCAGAAAAGTCCTGAGTGAAGGGAGCGATGTTTTTCCTCTGCCAACCAGTCATGATTAATGACTACAGCAAATATGGACAACGTGACAGGGAGATACAGGTCATTCTTGCCTGTTAAATAATCTTGTATCTGCAGCAAGGTAAACTACAAAGCAGATACGAGAGATAACAAGCAGGCTGTGCACTTTCAATTCTCCTCACAAGAAGCACTTCAGGCAGCTCACATAACAACATGTGAACACAGCACGGCACTTAATAGAAGCACATTTTATTCTGATAGCGGAGAATTGTATTGACAGTTATCTCATTCTCATCTGGAATGTGAATAAGGCTTAACGTTTCTTTAGATTACAGCCGAGTGCTGCGCTGCCTTTAAGGGTTATAGACATCCACACAATAGGTTCATGCATTGAGATGCATTCATTCATCAGTTTTTCTCCACACTCTATTATCATGTCAAGGTTTTTACCACCAGTGACCTTGTCAGTGGGCCAACTCTGTTAACGCCATATCACTGCACCTGCCGCCCTCTGCAGCAGTGATGCCGTGTTGTGACTGTGGCCTCCGACTGAGGATTTATTTTTGGTTATTTATTAATATATTTTTTAATACAATACACTCCCATCCCCCGCTCAACCTTTACACTCATCCTCGTCATTTTCTTCTATTCATCAACTGTTTTTTTTTTTTTTACTCAGCTCTGTCCCTACCTTACACCCTGGCCCATCCTTTAATTCCTTCCCTCTCATCTTTCGTCCCTCCATCCCTCTCCACCTCCCGACTGCTTGCCGCACCCTAACAGCTTGGTGTGTGTATCATCCAGTGTCAGACAGAGGCATCACATCACATGGCAGGTTAGCCGGCTGACCTTGTCCTGCACTTCCTGGAATCCACACTGCAGCCCAGCTAATCCAGCTAACGTGGCCAGCTATGGAAACATCTGCTATTTTAATAACTAAAATTATGTATTTTAATCCCACTAACTCAATCCAACGGTGGAAAGCAGTGACGCTTCATACGTGTGTGTGTGCAAGCACAGAAAAGTTGGTGTTTTCTTTGGCAGTTATTTAAAAATTTCTCACATCTGAACAGAACAGCGGGTGAATTTTGAGTCAAAGGATGATGGACCGAGCCACGCAGAGCAGAACCAGCAAGGAGGATGTCCTTAAAGCTAAATTTGGTCTTTAACTGGATCCTGTGATCTAAATACATACAGATGGACACTAACACAAACACACCAACGCACGCACACATGTCCATGACAGGCTCGGATGTGGAGATTTAAAGCCGGGCTGTCTGTGGTGTCTCCCAGTGAAATCTGGCTGTACTACTTAAACTGAACCCAGAGAGAAGTAAACACAGGGAAACCAGATGGTCACTGCTCTCAGCTCTGCCAGTGGCCGCCAGAAAATGATCCGTACAAGCAGGCAAAAAATGATTTACATGCTGTATCTGTCTGTCTTTTTTAAGATGTTATGCACATTTTTTTTCCTGGGTTAGGAATGTGTGGCTTACGAGTTAATTTTGCCAGAAGTTACATAAATTTTGAATTTGCAAAAGTCAATCAAAGAAGAAAACAGAATTTTTCAAGTAACATGAGGTTATTCAATTACAAATTCAATTGGGCCACATTTTGAAACCAGGAAATGGAGATGGGCCAGAGATTTTCAGCTGCCTATTCAAAACATGTTTTGTAGGTTTTGATAATGACAATTATAAACAAATGCAAAATAATGTAGCAATAAACAATAGAAATCCTTATTGTTTCACTTTTGAAATAAAATAAAAATCTATATTTTGGGTCACATACTTCACCCATGTACATCACAAATTGCAGAAAAGTGCTATCAGTGTTATCAATACACAGAACCATAACAAGTGGCATTAACAGTAACCAATAACACACTCTATCTCTCTCTACCAGTATCTCCCTCCCTCCCTCCCTCTCTCCCACACACACACACACACACACGGGATGATTTATTGTGGGGTCTCTCCTTTGTCCTCTTCTTCTCTAAAGCATGACTATCAGTATAGAGGGGGCAACACAGCTGATCACAGATTGGTGAACCTCACCACATTTTCCTTTGAGGTCAAGGAAAAGTGTTCAGAAGAAGACATAGGACGTATTTGTTGATTCGACCGCAGCCCTAATGTTTTGAAAAAAGCTACACAGCGTGGTCGGAACTGCGTCACATGAAGAAATGTTTTGTGAAAGATAAGAAAGGCACTTCAGGCCCTTTTCCTTTTTTTGTTGTTACTGGCCTATGGGGCACAGGCCCAGGGGCCCAAAGTGTCAGAGGCCCCCAGCTTTCATCTGCAAAATGTCCACATTAACACGTCTTCCAGGAGGAGACGCTAAGTGATTTTAACGACATGCAAAAAGGGGATAAAATGTCCACAAAGAGACACAAAATGGCTGCAAAGAGACTCAAAACAACCAAAAAAAGACACACACTAATAGATGCATAACCACAAATAAGACATGCGAAACAACAACCAAAAAAGAGGCGAAACCATCACAAAGTCTGTGTCTCACTCCTATGTAGCAGAGGTGGTGGGGCCCTTTGCATATCTGTGGTGTTTCTATACTGATCCGTACCAACAGTGCTGCTCGTGTGTAACTCCCTTGTTAGCTACTTCCAGACAGTATATGTTTACATATTTTGTCATATCAGTATATCAGATTTGTGTATGCTGGGCCATGCAGAGGTTGTTTCTGAGCCGGATGTGGCCTGCAGCCAGCTGGTTGACCAGGTCTGCTGTAATTGGAGAAGCAATTAAGTAGCAAAGTGTTTTTGGTGAGCATCAAGGGTGGCAGCTGAAAACTGAGATTTTATTATGTCCTGTAGGGTGACAGTCTTAGCTGCTGTAATCTACTGTTGCTGTTGTCTGTGGGTTATGCTTTCCCATGCAATAATTGCACCTTACCATCATCAGCATTTCACACAGTCTGTTTGAAAAAATAAGTAAAAGAAAGGCTAGGTGAAAAGGCTATGAACCCCTAGCTGTAGGCAAAAAAGAGATGTACAGTATCTTAGCTTAATCTCACTTTGTGGCATCTTTCAAAAGGCCCATGTCCTTTGGTTTCTCGATCACTATGCTTTGAGTTGCACTCCAAGTCACAGCGTGAGGCCTGTTCTCTCAGCCCAGACGCCATTTTGGCTCTGGCAGAGGTCTGTG
Organism: Epinephelus lanceolatus; assembly: GCF_041903045.1. Classification (NCBI taxonomy): domain Eukaryota; kingdom Metazoa; phylum Chordata; class Actinopteri; order Perciformes; family Serranidae; genus Epinephelus; species Epinephelus lanceolatus. The sequence goes on from NC_135749.1 coordinate 24,378,960, forward strand.
TTTTTCATCCAAGTGTTCGGTGACAGAGTGTAATCAAATCTTGGTCCCCTCCTACAGGGGACGCCAGACATCTCCCTCTGTCAGCCGCAGGAGATTTGTAGGCTCATCATGTTTCGGTCGAGGCAAGTTTTCTATATACCCACTGCCAGAGGGGAGGCGAATTGGATGTGGATGGAAGATGGTGTAGATGGTGAAGAAAACGTATTAAATGCAACCCCCAGCAGTTTTCTTAGCCCCCTTGTTTAGTTTGGACAAATCCCAGAGTGGTTGATACCTGCCATGGTGATATATATGCTGAATCCCTCCATCAGGAGAATCTTCCCGTAGCTTTATTTGTTATGTTTGTGATTACTTTGTTAGATTTTTCAACTCCCAACTTTTTAATATTCGCCACCAAGCACTGTCATGTGCAATGTGTCACTACTATAACACCCTACCATCTATTTTTAAATGGAAAAAGTGCAGCATGAGCTGGTGGCACCATGGAAAAACACTTAGTTAACATGTCAGTGCTCTGCCAGGCCAGTGGTGGCACAGCAATCCAGACTGAGAAAAGTGTTGATTGATGGGTCTAAAGGGGAAGCAGCAACCATGCAGTGATTATACATGGCGAAGTTGTGTGTTTACATCTGTATTTTATGTGAGTTAACCCACACTAGTTGTACAAATGTCACTGTATATAGCATGCATCTATTAAGTACTGTTGTACTGTTAGTGCCTGTATGTGTGTATGAGCGATCTTGTGTATGACTGACTGGCTAAGTGTCGTAATGGTTGAGAATACAAACTTGGCCAGCACATCAAAAGCGGTGTGTCATGTTGGAGCGGCTTTACTCGGGGCACTGCTCACTCTCTGAACTTCCCAACATTTCAGCTTGTTTACAGTGGCACATGCCAAGCCTCCCCTCCATTTGAAAAGCCTTCACCATGTCGTTAACTCCCTCCCAAAGGGAAACCTCCATTTTCTTCCCCCCCTCCTGGGTATACAGCCTGTCAGAAACACAAAAGAAGAAAATTGCCATTGCTTTGCTTCAGGAGGTACTGTGTCTGATTCTGTTACTCTGTTTGTTGTTTGTGTTTTTCCTTTTGCAGAAAATTGACAGACTTCGAGTGGTTTTCACTCCGTGTCTGCTGACTGTGTGTGTGCAGCAGGAGCATTAGATGTAAGGTGGAGGAAAACAGAAGCTGAGGTAGTTTGAGCTTAAAATCAGATGTTAAGTCCCTGAGCATTACAGCAAGCATCCATATGGCTCAAACACAGAGTAAGGTGAGACTGAAGAAGGCAAAACAGAAAGACAGGAAGACAGAAAATTACAAGAAAGTAGTTAAGTAAAAGATCCTTTTCAAGTGCTGGAGAAAGTTTCACAGGTTTGCCTCCAAATAGCTGCAGATAGTATCTCAAAGACCTGGGCTTAAGACAAGTCCTCCATGGTGGGCTGTGCCCCCGCTGACGTCCAAGCCCTCCAGACCTGCCTGGTTATCCAGGGCTTTCCAGGAAATATCCAGGAAGCCAGGGACCATGCTGGGGTCAAACCACCTCCGCTGGCACAGGAGCTGTTAGAACAGAGAGTCGAAAGAAAACAGAGAGGCAGGAGAAGTCATTATCTGTGTGGAGGTCGTATCTAGAACTCTCCAGTGGGGAGTGGATGGTTTGGAGAAGAGCAGAGTATTGCTGGGCTTAATTTTCAGTTTGGGAAACTGAACCAAAATGCTGACACAGGGTATTTATTTTCTGCTCATTACTTTCCTCCTTTTTAATAAACTCTTGTTGCATTTCGAGGCGTTTACGTTGTGTCCACGCAAATAAAGAAGCGAACTGAATAAAGATGGCTGCAAGGACAGGTGGGGGTGTTTTGCTTTCCTTATCATTTGTATATGTGGAAATTTAGGCTACATTAGTATTACTACACTCCTATTCTCTTTCTTTCTTTCATACAAACACACCATCACACATACAGTTCCCTGCTGTGGTGAGCTTCCTCGGTTGAAAGGGGCTCCCCTCACTGCTGTCGCAACCTGGAGGGTGATGTTTACAGCGTGGGAGTGAGTGATGATGAGGAGAATGAAGGGAGACAGGGAGGGAGGGCACATTTCCTCCCTCGTGCCCCCTGATGCCAGGAATGCAACAGAGAGGTCACACAGCAGCAAACGCACACATTCAACTAATGTGTTTACCTTTGGGGTTGTACGAGGTGCTTATTGATAGTCAGTGTATTACTGAGAGTAGGGGGTGGTCGGCACACCTCCAGTTGCAGGCAGAAAATCTATCTGTGCTCTCTTCAAAGCCACCAGACTCCTTTGACAAAAACAGTAATTTTACCTCACTGAACACAGGAGCTGCTGGTCTACCACTGCCTTTATCAGTTGGTTTGTTTGTGTTGTTGTGTGATTTTTGTGTTGTGAAGGGTTAGGTCAGATTCACCAATGTCACACAATAGCACAAACAAAACAATTGAGGCAGCAGTAGACCAGCAGCTCCTGTGTTCTGCAAGGTAAAATTACTCTTTTTGTCAATGGAGTCTGGTAGGTTTGAAAGTGATATAACAGCGTTCAGTTCCCATTGGAAAGGGCTGTCTGACAGCTAGGTAAAGCAGTGAAATGTAATGCTGTTTATCTGTCTGCTTCTCCAAACTGGGTGTGTGCCAACTGCCATCTACTGTAGATAATACTGTGGCATGCAAAAGTTTGGGCACTCATATTCAAAATGAACTTATCTCCAAAAGGCATGAAGTTAAAGATGAAGCGTGCTTTTCAACATTTTAATCAAGATCAGTGTCTTAATTTTTGTTTAGTACAGTTTAAGAGTGAGTAAAGAAAAGGAGCGCCATGAAAAAGTTTGAGGTATTTGAACTCTCAGACAACTTTTACCAGGGTCTCGGACCTTAATTATCTTTTTAGGGCTCTGGCTTATTCACAATCATCATTAGGAAAGGCCAGGTGATGCAAATTTCAAAGCGTTACTGTATAAATACTCTGACTCCTAAACCTTGTCCCGTCAATCAGCAGCCGTGGGCTCTTCTAAATAGCTGCCTGGCACGCTGTAAACTAAAACAACTGATGCCCACAAAGCAGGAGAAGACTACAAGTAGATAGCAAAGCATTTTCAGATAGCTGTTTCCTCAGTTTGTAAATCTTATGCAAGGATGAATGGGCCAAGATCCCTCAAACGAGGATGGAAGACTCTTAGCAGGCTACAAAAAGTATTCGGAAGCTGTGATACTTGCCAAAAGTGTTGACCCTGGGTGCTCAAACTTTGCTTCAGGCCCTTTTCCTTTTTTTGTTGTTTTGAAACAGGAAAAGATTGGAATAAAAAAGTAATCTTGGTTAAAATTCTGACCAGGGGTGTCCAAACATTTGCTTGCAACTGTACACTGACAGTGGTGAGAACCTCATACATCCCCACTTCAGAATCTCAGAGCTATCACTATATTAAAGTAAGGACGTGGAGAAAATGCTATGCTTTGCTATGCTCTATAAGTTATTGCACTTTTTATACATAATTTGACCCAAATTAAAGCTTATGTAGCTTTGTATCTGCAGGATGTGTAAATTAAGCAACTGTATCCTAAATAGTTCACCACATCAACTCAAAATGTGGTGCTGTATGTCATTAGTGGTACATAATCTGTTATTGCAGCCTTAATGTTGTAACCCTACCTACAACATTACATGTCAGTCTCTGCTGGAAGAGCTTTCCATCTTCTGTTGCTCTTTCTGAGGTTTCCTTTTTTCCCCTTATCCAACCCAAGGGTCTCAGGATAGAGGATGTTGTACGCTGTACAGATTGTAAAGAGATTTTGGGCTCTAAATATAAAACTGATCTGCCTTGAACCTGGCTAATAAGAGAGCAAGAGCGTCAGCAGAGACGTAGGCTGCTGGATTGAAGCACGACATGATCAGATTGGACAGGACCAAGTAGAACAAAGTGGATTAGAACAAAACAGAACCAAACACAGAACACAGCCACATGGTTGCACCGTTGCTATTGTTTAACAGCAGTTGCCTGTTCTGCATTTGTATCAGGGGATACAGAGACAAACAGTGCACCAACAGCCTGACGAATTAAGTCACATTTGTAATATGATACAAAGCGAAATTCTCTTTCATCAACGAAGGTGGTAAACATGGATTTTCGTTTTGTTTTTTTTTTCTTTTTTTTTTCTTACTCTGTCCCCATCAAAAATAATAAGTCTTTGCTGGAATGTTGTCGGTGTTTTGCCTTATTTACGTACAGCCTGCAATTATTTTGTTGTCTGGTATGGGTTATGTGCCTCCCTTGTTTTATATTCTTTTCTTTATCTACTTTAATACCTTAACATATGCGCATATAAATGAAGGTTTGCAGACCACACATGCAATCTTCCCTCACATACATTCATGTGTGCACAGATTGGCATGCGTGTTGCACTGTCCCAAGTAATCCCCAACAGCCTCAGTTTATCTCAACAGCTTCCAGGTGCACTCAGCTGGCACACGTTCCTGCAAGACGCACAACATACACCAGCACACTCATGTTCAAGCACACACTTTTACACATGTAAGGCATGTGCACGCCCACATACAAGCGTTCGCATGTCAACCACGGGACAGAAAAAGAGAAGCCTCCTTCTCCTCTGACAAGTCATTTCACCCTGCCGCTGTGTGTAATCCTCACCATATCTGACAGAAGGATCCTATTGTCACCAAAAACTCTGAGCCTCTTTCATGGATGCCTAATGATGTTTTATCACGTTCTCGGCATCATGTTCACGTTTCCCTGCATGTTTAAAAAAAGATTAAAAAAAAAAAAAAACACCTCACTTCAGAATACTTGTGTCAGTTAAAGGGCCGATTGATATGCTGTCTTCCCGGCTCCTACCCTCCCCCTCTGTCTCTCTTCCTCTCTTCTCCTCATCTCTCCCTCTTTTCAAGATCTTACATTTTCACTAAAGTCCCCTTCTCTCTGTTATCATTCCACCAGAGGCTCTCAAAAGGAGCTTTGATATTGAAAGCAGGCTTGGCTTGAAAGGCAAGGGTTTAGGGGAATGTAAATGCTGGGGGTCTTTTTAAAGGAAGAGATCTTCCAGTTAACGAACACCTCACGCTCTGGCACTTTCTGCACTGCTGACTTCCTTTTTTTTTTCCTCCTTCTTCTTCTTCTTGGTATGTGACAAAATGGGGATGAAAAATGGATTCTCAAATGTCTTTTTAGTCATTTGTATGGATTTGGGTCAATTGAAGTTGATGAAATATTGTGACACATACTGAGGCGAAAAAACAATATCAAAATTTTATTGAGAGACACTTGACGCATGCTGAACTATATTCCAACTTAGGCAGCAAATGGGGGTCTTAAATCACTCTTTTAAAGGGACAGTTCACCCCAAAATCAAAATCACATATTTTTCCTCTTACCTGTAGTGCTATTTATCAGTCTAGTTTGTTTTGATGTGAGTTGGTGAGTGTTGGGGATATCGGCCATAGAGATGTCTGCCTTCTTTTGTTGTGCATCTACTCATGAACGAGAGGCTCATTCTCATGACAACGTGAGATATAAACATTAATAGCACCTTCCTCAGCTGAGCTGTAACATTGGCTAGCTCAGTAGTGCTTGATGAGCTAGCAGCAGATGAACGCTTCCTTCTGCGCAGTGATACATTTGGTGGGCGTAGTTTGGTAGAGCTCACAACAACGTCTGTGGATTATCCGGAGTACCAGAGGCCTGTATTACAAGCAGGATTTGGAGTTAGCGAGGTAACTTCAGGGTTAACTCTGGGTTTTCAATCCTATGAAGCTGGTTCACTTTTTACAGGGATAAATCACCGTGGTAACTCTTGGTGGTAAGCTAACCTGCTCCAAAACAGGTTATGTTCAGAGTATTGGATCACAGCCTGTCGACACCCCGACCTTTGACCAGTCAGATCACTGAAGAAAAACTATCCATGGACGAAAGTCCGGACTCTCAGGTTAAAAAAGAGTAGCCTATATACTGTTATAGGTCAGCAGAATCGTCAGGCGTCACTGACATTTTACTGTCTCACAGTCGCAGACAGTTTCAGTAACATTTCATCTCATATGATGTGAAGTAGCCTACTTCATTCATGGTTCTGATGATGGGGCTCGTAAAAAACACCCCAGAAAGAGGCTTTCTTATGAACGTGCTCATGGCTGGATAGGAAAACCCAGAGTTGAGATGGCTGATATTAGGGTTAGTCAAACCAGATCACGAAATTATATCCAGGGTAAGTTGAACTGGCTTCGTAGTACAGGCCTTGGATCATGATTTCCGGAAAGAGACATTGCTGTCTCCCACACTTGGCAACTTACGCTAAAATAGGCTAGATGGATGAATAGCACTAAAGGTAAGAGGAAAAATGTGTTTTTGATTTTGGGGTGAACTGTCCCTTTAACCATTATTTGGATTTATCCTTTTATGTGGGGCATTTTTGGCACACATTGTCTGTTAGTAAAGGGATTGTAGGCATCATGGTCTATGGTGAATTTACCATATTCCTGCCACATGTTTATATATTACAGAGCATTACATACAAGAAGAAAACTTGCTCCTGACCATTTGTCTGATTTCTCACGGCCATTATATTCCAAGGTGTTCTCGTCCTCTGCAGGCAGCAGCCTCCTGTCATGGTTACAGTGTCATCACAGATCAGATTGACGCAACAGTAGTCAAAGTCTAATGTACTTGTCAGCATGTGCAGTCCCAGCACATCAGTGATGGCACCCTGCTCGCAATCCTGCAGTTGGCTTCTGTTGGAGCAAAGAGATGGCATCCTATGGCTATCGCCCCATCCCACTCCCACTCTATCTTTCTCTCTCTCCCTTCGTGTCTCCTTTGCACCCTGCAAACACATCACATTCTTTCTATCCAGGCTTGCCTCCTGTGGCTCATGGTGCTGCTACTTCAGCTCTCTGGCATCCCTGCCAACTACTGCTGCCCACAACAAGCACAGTCGACCAGTTTGTCCTAGCTTGCCCTCTTACAGCTCTACACTCTTGTGTATTTTTTTGGGACAGGAAAACAGTTGTAAGAAAAAAAAAAAACGTCCGCGAAAAAAAGAAAAAAAAAACACTGTTTCTCCCCACACTCTCCCATACACGGCCTTCTTCAAATAGCTCCGCTCCTCGCTAATGAGCCCCTGGAGGGTAGTACCCCGCAATCGCTCTCTTCAGACGCCATTACGGCCAGTGTGGCTTCAAAGAGTTGGGTGAAACCATTACCATAACTGGGGACTGCTACCTGCCTGGATAGCTTTAGACATTAGCAAAACCTGCAGTTTGCTAATGGGACTGAATGGACTTGACTTGAGAACAGGACTCGTGGGAGCTGCGGAAGTTCATATCCTGGAGTCTGGACTTCTTTTTTCTTAGATATTTGCTTTGATGTCTCAGTTGATGTCGATTTAGATGATAATAGGCTGAACTCAGAGTACATTGTTAAGCAGTGTTTACTTTCTGCTCCTCTATTCTGTTCTACTTAACTCTACTTCATTTCTCAACTCTGTTATCAGCCCCTGCCCTTTCAAGGTCACCGCTCATGATGCAGATAATTCTATGGCTAATTAAAAACTCATCATCACCGTGATGAAAAGATAATATGATAAAAAAAATCATATATAGACTGTAAAAACTCATTCCAAAACTCTGTGACACTATGACGGTGCTGCCAATTTGCTTGTGTCCTCTGCCAACCGACATGATGTGCACAAGCAAATGTCAAGTTAATGCAGCCGGTCACCCATCAAGTAGGTTAAATTAATGCTAGGCAGCGAGGTGGAAGTCCCAGTGGTAGCTGTGTCTCCGCCAGCCCTGGTGAGGTTTTTCTTCCTGGGATAGCTGAGGGGGGTACGAGGGTTCTCATACCCCGCTGTCGCCCGCTCACATCCCGCTGCATCTGGCAGGTGTTGGGCCCACGGGAGCGCTGGCTGCACTCGTCTGGCCTGAGAGCTCTGCAGGAGCTGTCAGTCTGCCCAGCTACATCACTGCTCTTTATACCTCAACAGCACTGATGTCGACCTGAAAGTCATACCACACAGGCACTATGCTGTTCTAGACCGTGCTGTGCTACACCAGCTTTTTACTGATGTTGCATTCACAAAATAATATCACACACACTGGTCTGGGGTAGTGCTTGAAAGTCAAGTTTACTTATATTTGCTATAATTATACCGGACAAAATATCTTTGCACACTTGTATACACAGAGAGCTAATGATTATATTGTATAATGATGCTGTGTGTAGGGCGGGGTTTGGCTCACATTTGAACCAATAACAGTAACGATACTGGTACCTTGAACTCAGTTCTGGTACCCAACAGTGCCATTTTTTGTATTTAAATTTTTCTGTAATAATAAAAATGTAGTTTTTGAACAAGGGATTCTGCTTTTGTGCTCTTTTCCATTTACACATCGAGCTAAGTCTCTTTCTGTCAGACAATGATAGGCTATTTCCAAGAAAAAGTAGATAGACCAAAACTTTTGGCACTGCAGCGATAAATTTGGCTCATTGGGAAGCCGTTGGAGCTCCTGGCTTTGAGTAATTTTGTAGCACTTCCGCCACCTTTCTGAGACCAACAGCTCTGCAGAGCCCTATTTTCTCTGCCACAAAGCACCCCTAAGCCGGGAAGCCAGCCACAGAGTTCTGCATGCGGTTTCAAGGCCCTTAGCAGTGCCTCCACCAAAATTTGGCACCAATTGTTGTATCAGGAATTGGTGCACAGTTGCACTGACGTGGTTCTGTGGGTAATCTTAAAAGTACCAAGTTCAGTACCCAACCCTAGCTGTAACTGGGGCCTGGTGAAATGGAGAAAATCAAATGTCCCAATATTTTTGACCAAGTACCTCAATGTTGATATTGCACTGATATTGTAGGGTTAACATTTGGGGCTTTATTTTTGGTAAATAATCATCAGTAATGTGGATATAATGACTAAGTGGGTAAAGGCGAGTAATAGAACAGCTGGAACAGTCTGATGAGTTTTAAAAATGACATCACTTTACCGTAATGCAGCCTTTAAAACCAGGAAAATACAACACCTATGATATTAAGATATCCAAAATATAAGAGGATATCGAGGCTTATATCATGATATCAATATATTATCTATGTACTGCCCAGCCTTATACTGTATAAACTGATGAAGGTCATTTAGCAGATTTTTAATTACTTTCTTACCTACCTTGATGTCCATGCCAACATTTCAACAACACTAAGTCTACAGGCCTGCTACTGTAGCAGTTCTTTGAGGCTGTATCTAGGCAGTACTTTGAACAAAGTGCTAACATAGGTATGCTCACAATTCCACAGTGACAGTGTTAATATTTATCTACATGTTCACCATCTTAGTTTGGCATCTTTGCATGTGAATTACATTCACAATTTGCAGTAAAAAAGTTTCATTGAGGACATTGGGAAAGTCATCAGTTTGTAGTTACGTATATGGCCATAAACAAAATATTGTATTATTAAAATGTTATCCTGATGATGGTGCAAGATGGAAAGTGAAGGGATCACTAAAGTGGTTACAATTCATCCCAAGGAGACGTTGCTGTTTATACCAAATTTCAGTCTAACCGGTACTTTTTCCAACATTTCACTAAAATCCACAAATGTCAACCTCATGGTGGAACTACAGGAAAAGTCAAGGAATAACTACAGTCAGTTGAATTCATCATCTGGATATCATGAACGTCTGGACAAAATTTCATAGAAATTCATGCACTAGTTATTGAGATATTTCAGTCTGGACCAAAGTGGTCGACCGACCAACCAATTGTCATTCCTAGAGCCATGCTGCCAACCTGACACACCAGATGGTTTGTTTCACAGAACCATCTGAGAAACCTTCACTGGAAACTGTTTGTGCAGGCATTTAAAAAAATACTTGGCAGGTGATTGAAAGAACCTCCTGTCTTTGACCTTCTATAGACAGACTAACTTAAAAAAAATCTGATCAATGAACCATATGATGAAGCATCTACCCCAGCCTCTCTCGGAGTCACCATTGTTGTATTAAGTGGCCCCTCAGTGTCATCACACACACCTAAACCACGCCTGTAGCTGCCAGCAGCTCCTTATAGGATGCAAATTTCTCACAAACACATTACTTGAAGCCTGACCAGATGGATTTTCTTGTAATTTTGTGATCCTGTGATTCCCTATCATGAGAATCAGCTGCTGTGCAAAGTAACCATGCAGCTAGCGTAGCTAAAAAAGACAGAAAAACAATAAATTAACAATAAAAGACAATACTACACTGAACTGTACTGTGCTACAGTGTAGTCAGCTGATCTGCTCAACAGCATGTGCTGTCGGAGGCTTAGCAGAGACCAGCAGAAAGATATTTGCTGCTAATGGAAAATCAGTAGTTCACCCTGCTTTTAAACTGATCTTTATTGCCGTCTTTTAAAAGGAAATTTGAAGTATGATGGTGCCAAATAGGAACTTCATGGGAAGTAATGGGGGGAGGGTTTACTGCCCTTTGCACCATTGGCCAGATGAGTCATCAAGGATGCCCATCTCCAATCTGTCTTCAGCTCTCTTACGCCAGGTTGTTGAACGAATACACCCATTTTTCAACAATGGTTTGTGTATTTTCCGCCGTACTGAAGAGGCAATTTCCTTTGCAGCTCAAGTGGCAGTTGTCTTTTGCCTCCTTGTTCAATTAGAGGGGAGGGGGGAAGAGAGCTGGAGGGTTGCAGTAATACTTCTGGTCAAAATAAAAGCTTTTTGCGGAGACATCATGTCATCCATCTCCCAGTAAATGATACATCTTCCTCTTACAGCAGTCTGAATGACCTTGTTTGTGTGGCCCTGTTAGTAGTGAGGGAGACTGCGGGAGGGAGTCTGGAAATGAGTCTGGTCATTGTCTGGAGATGCAAGCAGGCACACACAGAGAAATAGAGACAAAGACGGAGAGAAAGTGCCCTGGTGTCATCTTCGACCTGCTGCACTCATCGGGGAGGCACTGTGGCACCTTGCATCTGATTAGCCAGACACTCATTAGACCTGACCTTGGATCACAACATTACAAAACAGCACTGAATTTAAGAGGAAGAAAAAAAAAACCTGTTATTGCATGTGAGGGCGGAAGTAGTTATTCCTCCCATAAACATTTTCTCAGAGAATTAAAGTTTGGGTTGGAAGGAAGATTAATATGGGGCGAGGAGAGCGTGCCAGCGAAAAGCAGGCTAGTGGAATTTAATGAGTTTTGTGTGTCGGCTGGGGAGCCCGCTCGCGCCACGCTAATTACGCTCTGTAACGAACTGAGATCTGGGGAGCATCGGAGGAAGACAAAGGCTCTGAGCAGTCCGGCAGCGAGCGGCAGGCAAAACAAAAGAGCTGCATACACACATTTCAAGCCCACATGGACAGATAGAATGAGTGTGAGAGAAAGAGAGATGGAGGCATGCTTACAGTTTTCTCTAAACCTTCCCTGGTTACCACCCTCATGTTAAGGGTAATGAGATGGAGCTGGAGATGGAGAGCTTGAACCTGACAAACGAGCCAGACACGTGGCGCAAACTCTTGTGGTAGAAAATGAGTTCTACAGAGACAGTGGGAATGTCAGGATAATGCAATCAACCTCTGTTGACTTCATGCAGTTCCAGCTCTTTAACTAGATAAACAAAGACCACATACACACACTCTCACTCCAAAGAAAACACACACACATTATAGATAATACTGCCACCTTTTGATAAGGAGGCCAACTGCAGCATTTGATGAGGAAGTTCCAGCTCTTGAAGCGGGTGTGTCTCTTTCCTTCATTAAGCTGCCAGTGCCTGCAGGGAATCTAATACTCTTCCCACGCCACAGCGCACAAACAGCAAACAATCAGGCTGACTTTCAACTGTGACTTTCAGCAGAATGAAACCAGCCTAGCATCCCCCTCTCCCTCTCTGTCTCCTTCTCTCTCACACAGTCTCTTTCAACTTGGAAGGAGAATTTGCTTCTGGCACAGTTTAAATGAAACTTGCCCTCTTACCGATGGATTCTAACCTTTAATATTCTGGCCCTTTGTTGGCAAGTGTGTATCCAACTTTCATCATGCAATATGTATCGTTATCACCCTGTGGCTCCCTAACCCTCACTATGAAATGTTTGTGCGTTGCTCTGCTGAAAGCCCAAGCTACTGTCAGATGGGGAGATTGAATTTCGGCTTTGACTCATTACTGTTTATAAATCACGCTCCTGTAATTTGAATGTTTTGCCAAACTCAGTTCTCGTGTATTGCCTTACCTGACATCATACTTTCAGCATAGCCAACATGCGACAGCATTCAGACTCCATCAGGCCTCGTAATTTGTTTGTGTGTTTACGACGCCAATTTCATTAAAGCCAAAGCAGCCGAATGCGTGACTGCGGACCTCGTCCTCTGCCATGCCTCCCTACTGTCTCGTGGACTCTCTCCCAGCTGATTTTCCTGTGCGGAAAAGCCCCGTAGCCCCGTCTGCATTCCTTTCCAATTAAACCGGCATCATCTGATTCCAATTACTCTAATTATAGCAGCCAGGGATGTGAGTGAGAGAAGGGCAAGAGAGGCAGGGAAAGACAGAGAAGCAGAGTGAGAGAGTCGCGAGCCTTCACACTTATGAGCGCAGGAATGCAAGTGTAGCCGGGCAGCCTTAAGGTCAATCCAATGGCAACAATAACAACAGTAACCAACAACAAAACGTGCTTCACAGCAACAGCTGCAAAGATTTTAGTCAAACACTCGCTGGAATCGGTAATGGTGGAAACACATGATAGTGACAGACCGTGTAATCACGCAACACACACTTAACAAGGTCAGGCTAATGGAAGGACATGGGTGTTGTTAATCACCGGATGACGCGAAGAACACTGATCCCCTTGGTTTGTCTTGTAAAAGGATGTCGTATAACAAATCCCTCCTCCCTGTCTGAAGTCATGTTTGACACCTGCAGGCCCCCGTAGCAATCTTGATATCATTACACAGAATGACACCGTTCATACGCTAGCGAGCTGCCAGTGCCGTGGGTCATCGTGATTGTTTTCACAGCCGACTGCCCAGGGGAAGATGCCAAGGCGCTGGACTGCCCTGTTTTTTAAGACTTGTTCAGGAGGGTAAACACATTTCTCTCTCTGTAAGTCTTTCTGACTCCCCGAGTGCCTGTCTGTGTCTCTCCACTGCTGCTTCTCTCTCCAAATACCTTCTTTTCACCCATTTTCTAAACGCAGCACGCGATCAACCAAGACATTCATTCATTAAGTTTCTTCTGTCTCATATGGCGAATGCATTTCTCACATCATGTTTGTTGCATGGAAACATAATCCTTTATCATGCATAGTAAACACACAAAATGCCACACAGTTCCTGCCGTAGTGTTGAGACGAAAGTCTTATTTGACAGCTGTGGCATCAAACGGCGGGCCCTGTTAATGATGCAGACACTCTCAAATTAAGAGCTCATTAGATGCCGTCCAGATAACACACTGATGAGCCAAGACGGTTTGTTGAAGGATTTATAGAGTAGGCTTGTGTTTCCTACTTTATGTTGGTGTGTTTACTGTGCAGTCTTGTGCAATGGGCCTTAACATCGCTTCCTGGGGCACTGTTGTTTTAGTATCTTTTAAATAGAGTCACAGAGGAAACCCCTTTGCACATTGCTACAAGCAAGAAGGTCTTGACAGCTGTAATGACAACGGCATTGACCATGATAATGTCCTCTTGGGTGGCAATGATAAATGATGGAGTGATTATGGAAATGCTAAAATCTACAGGGACACGTGTGACAGTTAATTATCTGGAGACATAAAGCAGGTGTTGACATCAGATGACTGATTTATTTAAAGTCACCTTGCATGTGATTTTCCTCACTCGTCTTGCTCTCCACCCGTGATGACCTCGGATAAGGTGACCCTCTTCCATCTTGCAGGATGCTCGTCCTTTTCTTCATTTCCCTTTCTTTGTATCTTCAGTCTAGAGTTCACTCACTCTGTCATGCTGTCATGTGGACACTGATGTTCCTGTCTCTGCTGCCAAGACCCATGACATGTGTCTAGACTCCTCTATGCTGTTGGCTTACCAACCAGGATCTCCCCCTCCTGATTACCCAGCAACCATCTCTCATCCTCTCCTTTCCTCCTGCCCCCTGTTATCCTTTATTTACACTCTCACACAAATCACTCTCTAGTTTAGTTGTGTGTGATGTAGTCATTATTGTAATGCTTGGGATCAAAGCTAACAGAGTCATAGGCTTGTGATACACTTGCTTTTTATTGATGCATACACCTTCACAAGCAGCTGCGACTTGAGTGGCATTGCTCACGTACTTGTCTATGTTCCTGGATGACTGAAAGGTATAACTATTCAGCGGTAAATCAGGGCCAGTCATCCCTGGTCCACATCAAAATATCCGTTTTAGGAATATCGGGTTTTGCACGTCAACATGACTTAATATGGAGATCCTTGAGAAGGTTGCCACATTGTCAATTTCAGATCACAGCAGAACAAAAGGCACCATTGAAGATACGTTTCTCTTTAAACCTTTGCTCCATTGTTGATGCTGTTTGTTCAGAGTCCGCTGCTGACTTGACTTTACATCCGGCGCAACCCCCCAACCCAAGATCTGCAGCCTAACCCTGAAACAGCAAACAACCATGCACAGTTTGAATGATTGGGTTAGGCAGCATGTTTAAAGTGATGATTTTTGGACATTTCACACACTAAGATAATGTATTTTAAAATTGAAGTAATAATACTGAGCAGTTTTTTACACCCAGAACTGAACCTGGAAATAGAATTAATACAAACCTGCAAGTCACCTTTTTTTGCAGGTCACCTGCTGAGTACCTGACATGATGCAGGACTCTCAAGACATGTAGCGTTAATGTCTGGGAATGTATACAAAGGTTGGACATTAACTTTGTTTTCCACCTGCTACTGTGGCTGTTGGATTCCAAAATCTACCAGCCACTCAGTGGATTAGATTATTTTTGGCTGGTGAGTGAAGCAGCCACTTGCGTATTTTACAAGTATTTGACTGGTGGCTGGTGCTAATTTCCCACCCTGATGTGACCACAGGATGTGTGGGGTAGCCGACATATGCACATGAACGCATGTTTAATAGCAAATATATCAGAGACTTCAGGAGCCCTGTGGGATATTTCAATGAGTAGAAAATCCCTGCAAACTATGCCACAAAATATACTCCTCAGGTGTAAAAAAGAGTTTATTTATTACATGTACAAAAGGTGTGATGCGTCAGAATATGAACAATGATCCTGCGACTGAAATGTTTCTTTTCTGTCACATTTTTACACATTTAAGTCACCTTTTGTACACAGTGTGTGATAGCGTTAATTAATTATTTTGCATCTCAACAGTCTTTTCTTTTCAAGAGTGCAAACGCTTCCACTTTTGCTGTTTCAGTTTGCACTCTTACAAGATGTAGATTGCAGCTTTTTATCACTAATTTAATGCATGAATTCTTCATTTGCTCAGATTTTTTTTTTTTTTTTAAACCGCTTTTTGACTCTGCTGCACTTTGGTGTTAACAGGCTTATTTACCTCATCACAACTCCACCTGAGCATCAATAAAAAGCATTCGGGCAGTTGTTATTGTTTTTTACGACAATTTTATCACTAGCCTCCTAGCTTTTTTCTCCCCTCTCGCTCTTTCTGCATTCCTCTCTTGTGCCTCCTCCCTGCATGGCTTTACTAACTTCTGGGCTAAAGAGCAGATGTCTTTCTTCCTCTTATTTCTGTTTCTCTCTTCCTCCCTTCATTGTGTCGCACCCTCCCTCTCCGGATGGAATATACCCGAAAGGAGAGTTTTCCAAGTGTTCGTAGAATGGGAGTGCTGAAGCTGCTGAACTCGGTGGGACACCCAGGGTGGGTCGTTAGTTTGCTTCCACTGTATCATTAGTGTCCATAACAAACACATTATCTCCTGCTGAACCACCCCTCTTCCAGGCCACTTAGGGTGAGAATTAGACTGTAACAAGCAGCCGTCTTCTCTATATAGGTCATCTACTGCTAATGACGCTCTCACTGAAATACACACCGAGGGGATTGGGTTTGGGTTTGGAAACTTTGTCTACTGTTTTTGACAGGTCAACAGAATCACTTAGCAGCGGGAAATTACCACACATTATGTTTTTTTGTAATGGTTGCAGGTTGGGAGCGATTAAACTTTTATCGCCTACATGGTGTTTTGGTAGTTGCAGCTGTATGGCTAAGAGGCATTTCCCTTCACTGATTCTTAAGCCTGAAACAACACGTGTCCCACAAGGAGCGGTTGATTATATGACCTCATAGTGAGGACATATATTATTTTATTTGAAATGTAATTTGAAATAAAAGATGAGCAACAATACCACAAAAAGCATACAAATAATATCGAATTTCCCACAATCTAATAAAGATAGAAGAAGTCTCTGTATGTCTGTCCTTCAGTTTTCTTGATAACCATTCATCCAACTGACCTCACACTTTGCGAGTGTGTTGATAAGGACCCAAGGAAGTGCAGTGTTGAGTGCAAGCTCTTAAGATCTACCTATTAACTGATACACTGAGGAACTACATGCTGGGTTCTAGGGTTGGGCCGATGGCCGATCGTCCATTGCCGATGGCAGTCAGTCATCGACTTCTGACCCAACCATCATGATTTAACTCCCCTCAAACTGTAGTTGGTCAGATGGGAGAAGTGGTACCTTTTTAGTGAAAAAAAGAAACAAACAATTATGCCATTGTCCATCAGAATGTTTCACTGTGTACAAATGCTGATTTGCCAGACATCACCCAACCCTACTGGCTACAGCTTGCTTCCCATCGCTTGCTGAGAACATTCAGCAACAGATGAAGAAACAAAGATCGGAGATGTTACATTGCAGCCAACTCAAACATTTTGAGTAGCAGTTTTGAAATGAACTCTTTTGTTTCCAGAAATGGCCTGGTCTCAAATAGCTGGCTGCTAGCAGTAACTAGTTTGAAGTTGTCTGAATGAGCATGACTTTAGTTGTTCTTTATCTCCGACATGTGTTGTTGTCTCAGGGTGTTACATACCTTGACATGTTTCGGCGGAAACTTCTGCCTTCCTCAGAAGTGTCACTTGGTGGTGGTTGTGACACGTCTTGTGACACTTCTGACGTGTCAAGGTATATAACATCCTAACACATGTCTGAGATAAAGAACAACTAACGTCATCATCAGAAACTGAAGACATAATGAACACCATTGAACTGTCTGGATGAGCAGTTCTGGAGAAAGCTGCACACAGCAATACTGGAGGCCATGTAGCTGGCCCCTTCCTGAACAGGCACATTTTGAACAGGCACTGCACTAGTTTCCACTAATATCTAACTACTGAATTATCAGCATCAGCATAATTTAAGTTTTATTTAAAAGGAATAAAAGCTTTAACACAGAGACACCACATTAAGTACAATTGTCCTGAGCAGTCTCACACTTTCTACCTGTACTTAATACACTTGGATTGCACCTTATTTGCACCGTACTGTTATTTTAGTCTATTATATGTGTGCAGTCTTTATATCTGCATTCCTCCCAATTTGTATTGCATCTGCTGCACAGCAATGTCCCTCAGGAAGAAAAAAGTTTTATCGTATCTCGGCTTATCTTGTGACAGTCAAACAGATCAAGGTGATTTTTTTTTTTTTTTTTTTTTTTTTTTTAATTTACACATGTTATATTTATAATAATTCTGTCACAGATATATAGGCCACTGCATCATAATGGAAATATTTATGTGGAAGTCCAGATGTAAATGTATGCATATTAACTAGGGCCCAGAGGCAGCTGTCACCAGATGGAAAACAAAAAGGCTCCTGTGTGGAACACATGGATGATGTGTAATTATGTGGTGATTTGTCAACACTGTCAGGTTTCAAAAACCTGCATTTTTCTTTGGTTTTTTTTGCCATTTTTGCCACAATGATAAACACATATGGTGGAACCTCATTTGATGAAATGTTAGTGTGGGAATATTATGAACTGAGATCCTTTAATAATAATTTAACTATAAGGAACTGTATTAATTATCTAGTTGGGACTGTCATGTTTGCACCTCATCAACACCAGTTGATGATCCATCTGTCACCTTTGTGGAACAGACTTTAAGACAACATACTGCATTGATTCCAAAGAAATATATTCAACATGCAGCGTGTAATTCGACACGTTGTGAGTCCAGCCATCAAGTAGAAAGAGAGATGTATGAGTTCTCAAACTGTTCTAGTCAAAACAATTGAAGCAGCATTGTTTTTAATGTGTGTGAAAGAACACATTAGAAGTATTGATTTAGGGAAAAGTGTGAAGTGTTTATGTATGTATTCTTTTTCTCTCTATTTATTTAAAATCAAAACCTGCTTCACAGCAGCATCAAGACGCTGGGTTTTGTGATGGAAAGGGAACTAATACTCCACATCAGTGTTTTGTAATTGAAAATCATTGCATCAGTTCCACCACTGAACCTGACTGATGTCACATAAATGTTGATTTGTTCTGAGTGGCTTTCCCCGCACAACACTTCCATTATTGCTTTTTTATTACTTTTGTTGTTGCTGTTTTCCATTGAGAAATAATTCTTTAATATATATTTCAATATTTCCGCCGCTCTCTCGCCTCCGCCGTGTTGTCATTTCCCCGCGCCGATGTGACAGGGCTAAGGCAAGGTATTTCTGCTTGCAGTTAGACATATGACGCTCACATCGCAGCGCAGTTTCACGTGGCAGCCTTAGTGTTCCCCGGTGAGTAGTGGCACATTAAGGAATAACAAATGAGTCCATGACCCAGGGTAGTTATTCAGGGTGTGTTTGTGGAGCAGGCAAACAGCATATGCTATTTGCTTTGCAGTAGATTCATAAGTGAAAATTGCATTGTGGCTCCATTTGGAGAGCAGGTGATGGAGTGTGGAGGGAAACAAAGAGATTGTCACTCTCCTGGTTTCTGATGTTGCTGTACCACTCTGCTGAAAGGCTCACACATCCTGCCTGTCATCTTAACACTGAATACGGCCTGTCAACAAACCGTATGTGTCTGCTTTTTAAACTAGGCTGAAAAAGAGCTGTGAGTCTGTGTGCAAGTCCATGTGTGTGTTTGAGAGTGTTTTGAGCATTTGAGAAAGTCTTGAATTCATGCTGAGGTGCATGCATGTGACTTTGACTTCCTCCCTATTTTCGATCCTCTGACCCGGCCGGTCTGGTGAACACATTCTTCACACAGACAGGGGGAGGGGCGCGTGGATGCAGCCTTTTGAAGTCACTTAACATCCACGGCTACGGCTCATTTGACCCCTGCACCGTGGAGTTAACACGCATGACGATTTTATGATGCGGTGAACCCTGTCGAGGGCAGCTCTGAGGATCATATGCAGTGAAGCTCTGGAAACAGCATGCATAGGATGAGACAGCCTCTCTGAGGCGGCGAAGAGACCATGTTAGAGACACATGGGCTTTTTAGGGGTTTTTAAGTGTGTAGGTCACTGCGGTAACCGAAAGAAGTGGTTCCCAACCTTTCATCTCTGGTGTTCCCCCACAGCTCTACCAAGAGGGCCCCTTCCATAGATGGAATAGCATCAAGGAATTGTTTGAGAGTTTTTTTTCTCTGCAGAGAAAACACAGCAACCATGATTACATGCACACGAAGTGGGATATCCTGATATTTGTCAGGTTTAGGTGCATTCTTTGGACATGTATACGGCACATTCGAAATATGCATCTCAACGTTTGTGTCACAAGGTCTTTTGCCTGTTTTTGTGTGTTTGTTTTGCCTGTTTGCTGTAGGGTAGAGATGCATGCCATGCTAACAGATGAGTAGGAATACTGTCTTTTTCAGAATACGGGCAAAAAACTGAATATTTTGCGCATGTAAATGTAGCTGATGTCCTGACATGTAAGACAAATTGATCCTTTAACTGGTCATTTTTAGGCTTATTCTTTATTTTTTTCAGTAGATTTGGTTTCTTATGGCGACCACTCAGATAGAGCATTATCTAGTAATCTGCCCATCATTTTTTAAATTGATTAATTAATCATTTTGACAATAGAATACCAGAAAATTGTAAAAAAAAACAAAAAAAAACGCCCTGTATAATGCCCCAGGTCAAATGGTATTTTTTTATTCGACCACCTGTCCAAAAAAATCCAAAGCCATTCAGTTTATTATCATATATGGCAAATGCATCAAATTCTCAATTTTAAGAAGAATCAAACCACCACGTTTCGCTTTTGTACTTTAAAAAATGATGAAAATTATTACTTGATGATCAAAACAGTTGCCAATTAATTTTCCGCCTTATAATTAATCGACTAATCGTTGCAGCTCTTCATTTAGAATAGTCATAGCTGGACATTTCAAACATGTATATCTGCCACATTTAGCCATCAGTTTTGACCTTTTTTTGAGTGTCCAGCTCCACCGACTATAACAACACAGACCAATAGAATTTTTACAACTCCCAGTGAAGAAACAAAAAGACAAAACCATAGCTCTTTGTTTAATTGTTTAGGCTTTTTTTGTTTGTTTGTTTGCGGAACCATTTTGAGTAGTTGAATTAGGTACTCGCACGTTTCACTTTATAGTTCAAGAGTCAAAATTACCACTCCTCCACATACAATAGCTGAATGGGAAGGCCTGACCCAACATGAATGGCATCACAAGGTGTGAAGTGCACAATCATCATAGAAAACCAACACATTTTCATCAATAAAAGGGAAAGAGTGTATAAAAGTTTGCTCCTTGATAAAATCAGCGTGCCCAAACAAAAGTAGCCAAGCTGTTCTTTTGTTCTTTGTAAAGCTTTTATGTCCAAAAAGCCTCCATGGAATGAAACATGCAGAATGCGACTGCAACATTAGAGTCCCACCAGCTCTCCAAGGGCTTAAATTATGTTTCTTGGGTGAGTCAGGAAAGCCTCCACCAAATATCAAAGCTTCATTTTTGGCACACTGCCCTATACAACAGTAACAGGATGTCATGTGTTCTGTTTGGTATTTTATCTCATCTCTGCCCAAAGTAAAATGATCAAGTGTTCTTAACTATGTGGACTACACAGAAACAGGAAAACCAGTGAATCGGTGTAAGAGTGAATGTGAAAAAAGAGGTTTTCTATGTTAGCAGTCAAACTGACAGAGAGAAAAGAGGGAGAGCTCTTGTACAGAGTGAAAAGTCATCTGTAATTTACAGATACAGTGGGTTTCCTGCGTCAGCCCACAGAGGTCCTCGTGTTGGTCAATAGTGGAAATCAAACAGCTCGCCACCATTTCCTTTTAACACCCCCTTCCCTCCTCTCCAAAACCAAAACCATCACCAGCGCTGTCCGCCTCCACATGATGTCAGCCAGGAGGAATTCAATCTCAGAAATGATATCATGAATGATGCATAAGACGGAAAAATGCATTTACCCTGGCGACAACACAATGAGCTGTTGTTGCGAACATCGTAATGGAAAAATATGAAGGTTACGGTGATGAAAATGTATTATGAAACTGGGAAGACATTTGTGAATGTTGTCTACTCCTGAGCTGAGGGAGCACGGCCGAGGACATAACCACAGCTTATAAGGAAATTCCTCAATATTTCTACAAAGGCGGGATGAATTTGACTTGAAGTCCTTGGGGAGCGTGGCGAGGAGTGTCTGTGCATGCATGTGTGCCTGCCCACTTTTACTATGCATGCATGAGTTTTGTCTCCTTTTGCTGGAGTACGGGGGTAAGGCGGGTGTGCCCGTCTTCCATGTTAATAATGAATTTTTGATATGAGCTCCACATGAAATTTTAATCTCTGGAATATTAGCTCACCGAGGGAGATACAAAATCAAATCAGGGGGTCGTGATTAAGCGGGTGAAGCGCATATCGACCCATTTAAATTCACATTAACCTGGCATCAAAATGTATGAGCCATGACATTGATGGCAGACATAATTTAGTGGTGTTACGTCTGTTTTGCAAAGTAAAGGTGTGATATCCTCATCACACATCTGCAAAACAGGGAATATGACACTTGATATTGGAGACTGATGCTGTCTTAACAGTCAGAAATGTTAAAAGATGAGGCTGAGGCTTTTTTTCTTACCAACAAATCCGGTGGAAATCCCAAAAACAACAATTACTGTCTCCTATCAACAAATGTTGCCTGTGTAGTCAAAGTCTAATGTAGCTTATACCTTTAAAAACACATCAGTGAGCCACAGTGTTGCACTTGGTAACTGTTTATCTTATCACAATGAACATGGACACTGCAGTCAATTTTTGTACCCACTGTTCTCGTGCTTTAAAAACTCACCAGAGCACCAAACAGTAGCTGAAAATAGTCCCCAACAAATGCACTATTTCGTCCTGTTTGAGTAACATTTGCAAAAAATGACAGCCCCCTGCTGTTTGAGGAAATTGCGTAGACTGTTTTCTGAAAATTATTTTCCTTTTAAAGATAAAATTCTTTGACAGGTGGTATTGAGATATGGACTAACACGCTAATTGTGTCTTTCCATAAGATTTGTCGACAATAAAACAATACAGAATAGGGCACAGTAGGAAATGCTTGGGACTGACCATCGCTTGCCGAGAAGATATTTGTGCCGAATGTGACGTTTTATTTGCAAGCTGGCATGGGAACTTGGAATTCACCCACTCCACTGAGTTGACTGCTTTGCGTGGAATGGTGACATGAAACAGCTGTCTCTAAAGCCCCGATTCCACCGAGTACTATGGTATGGTACAGTACAGTTTGGTGCGTTTTTTTCGGTTTCCATTGTGGAAAGTTGTGCATGATACCGATGGAACCGTTCCGTACCTTTACCGTTTTTGGTACCCCTTGTTCTGTGGACGATAAACTAGGTGCAGACCTCCATGTGTGTCACCGATAATGAGGAAATACAGTGAGTGCTGGACAGAGCAGTGATTAACAACAACCCCGCCCACATTTAAGGGTACTGTTTGCAGTACCGAAAGCGTTTGGTGGAACCTCGGCTTAAGTTAAAATATAAAGTGACCCATAAACACCTCATAAGGGGGGCTAATGATTTGCCAATTAGTACCAGGGGTGGGACTAACACTGTTGTCAAGCTGTGCACCAGAACTAATGAGGAGTAAAACAACAATGGAGAGCGCTGTAGACAAGATAGACGCTGCTATCGATGCTGCTCTGGAGGCTGCTCTTAATCATGTCTTCTCACTGTCGCTCCTCTCCACTCCTAAAATGCTGGCAAACAGGTGTGTTGGCATGGCTATGCATCAGTGTGGAGTTAATTGATGTGATTCAGGCAGATACATTGCAGCGATATACCGCTTTTAAGGTATACCGTGATATAAAAGTTGACGGTTATTATACCGTGTACATTTGCTTATCTACAATATTGGGGGAAAAAATGCTGACATATCAAAAATTCCTACCAAGAGTTTGACCTTCAGTGTCCTCTGCACAGCACATGATCGTCTTCTACCTTCGCCTGAGTTTAACAGCACTGTTAAGTAGCACATAGAAGGTCACACCAGGACCCAATTTTGTGCCACAGTGGTCACTGCACCTTACGCTGGATGAATATTTCACCAGCAAGAGTGGGCCCAGCTGAAAGAGTTAGTAAAACAAAGCCCCACTGCTGTGTTAGCATACTCAAAGGCTCAATAATGTATCACCCACTTTTGTTCCTTCCACAGCATCTATCATCTCGCTATAATACAGAGTAGTGAGAAAGCCATTTTCCATGAGCGGTAATAAGACAAAGATGGACTGTGTGTTTGTGTGTGTACGCTCACATGTACAGTATGTGGCTGTGGGTTTGTGCATATGAGATGCCGTGCCGTGCAGGAGCAGGTATACGTAATTATGTGAGTGAATGAGTGTAGATCTTAAAACCAAACTAAACACCTCAGTGCCTCTGGGCCACTAGGACACACTTAGTTGTCATTGGCTTGGATTGCACTCGTGGGAAGAATTCTGTAGCTGAATAATGTGATGTATTAAGCTGTGCTCTGCAGCAACGTATGGTAATTTGTAAGATTTTTATTTAATCAGGTAACATTGTATTCCAGCCAAATGGAACACTGCGTGAGCAAGGTGAACCTCTAATCTTGCTCCTGAGCTTCATATTCTGCTATTTTTATCTGTTATTTTACAGGGGAAAAAAAAGAAGAAGAAGAAGAACACTTTATGCCCCGAGACAAACTTTGAATTACTTTTTGGTGTGAAAATGATGCTGAGAGGTTAATTAATTGGCATAAGCAACCATCTGTTGGTGAGTGGATGATCTTGTTGAGCATCCTAATGCAAATAAATGAAATGACTGATCAGTTTGGAAGCTTTCAGTGAGGAGGATGACACATCAGGAACGCAGGCTGACTGTGTCCAAATCATGTCAATACACAGGAAAGGGAAGGTAATCATTTGTGACACATAAAATTTTTTGACTGAGGGCATGTGTACAGAATGTGTCTGTGCAGTTCATCCATATTAAAGGGACAGTTCACCCCATATTTTTCCTCTTGCAGTACCTGTAGCTATCCATCAGTTTAGATTGTTTTGGTGACAGATGTAGAGATGTGTGCCTTCTCTCCAATATTGCAAAACTAGATGGCAGTCGACTTGTGGTGCTCAAAATGCCAAAAGAATATATATCTGAAAAACTCAACAGCAAAATGTCTCTGTCTAGAATCATGACCTAGTTACTCAAGATAATCCACAGACCTGGTTGTGAGCAACACTGTCCCTTTAAGGTGAGACACCACAGGTGAATAGGGTAAAATTTTAAAATAACAGATATCATCATGAAACTTTCTCAGTTGATTACTTACGTTAGTATGGAAAAAAAATGTATTACAAGTTTTAAAAATTTCAGTGTTTAATTATGCAAATAAGGCATTGTCTCATTAAATATGCTCTAATTTGCATATGTTTTAGGAAGATAAATCTGAACATCTGATGAAGCCAGGTGCAATTTTCTTTTTTCGTTTTGTTTACATATAAGATGAAAAAAGAATTACAGAGGGATTTAAGGATATCTGCTTGTATTACCTAGAAAATCAAAATGTACTGTCCATAGCCTCAAAAAAATCGATTTTTGCCATATTTTTGGGAATAAAATGTCACATAAATCAGGAATGATTTATTAACAAATCCCTCTGTAAATATCTTCAGAATATAGCTAGGTGTGTAACTGGAAAGTTTGGCGTATATAGGTGCTACAGAGGCTGAGATGTTCGACTTGGAGTATGACAAAAAGCTCATTTTGAGAAAACGGCATTCAAAGATCTTACATAATAACATCATAACATACAAGTAGACAAAATGTAATAAAATAAACGTCTAAATGTATGAATGTTTTCTTTATAGCAGTTTGAAAGAATACATATTCAAGGAGTAAACTAGCCCAAAATCTCAAAAGTGACCACTGCATGAAAAATCAATGTTTTTGCCTGCCATGTTTCCAAACTCCCCTCAAATTTTTCAGTCATAGCAGGTCGCCAACTCAGTGTTAAGTGCCACAGCATATTTGGCCATAAATTACCTAATATCAAAATGAGTCCTATGAGTTTCATGCAGTGAGGCGTGCAGGTTTTAAATTTGGGGAAAAGAGGACACAGGTGTCTGTACAATGTACGAACAGGTACAGGCACACACCCTGAGTTCAGGTATCTGAATCGGTTTTGGGAAAGATAAAGTTGAATTAGTCCATTCCCAATTTCTTTGCAGATGTTAAGAAAAACTGGGTTGAAATTTAAAAAATAAAAGTCATAATGTCAATTTCTAAGTGTCTAATCCATGAGAATTCCCCCCAGAATATACAAACATAGGAGCAGTTGGGGTGAAGCAGCATTAGTCTGCATCAGAAGAGGAAATCCTTCATTTAAAAATCCACAAATAATTTATCTGGGAAGCTGCAATAAACTGCCATCCCAGATTCTCACATCATCATGAATGTACTTTGTACAGCTTTGAGGCAAACATGCTTGAAATTTGTGTAATGATTCAACAGAAACATTACTCCCTCTCTAATCCCTCTCAAACCTGCACCTTGTACATGCCAAGGTGATTACAGCCGTGCCACCCACAAAAGTGATTCAAATTATGAATCAGAGGAAAGATGTTATCCATAACTGAAAAATGAGCTGTAATTCAGTTCCTTAAGCTCTGACAACTGTATGCCTACACGCTATGTTTACATTCTTTATCTTAAACCCCCTGCCAATACCCGTTTATCACAGCGCTATTAAAGCAGCGTTTAAATGACAGGTGTTTTAGGCTGTTTGTTCAGACGTAATATGGTAATTAGATTGAAAATGGCTGCCCTGGGTGATGGCACAGATCCTCCGCCTCACAGCCTTTTGTTTCCAACAGAAGGTTTGAATCAGGAATGTGGATTTTGTCAGCCCCCCCAGTGAGCAGCAGAAGGACCTCACGCGTTACCAGCTTGCACTCTCACCATCTTTCTTTTGCTCGGTGGCATGCTGTTCTGTGACTGAGCGCGTCTAGGTCGGAGACATTTGTGCATATGTTGGATTGTGATGTGTGTTTGTGTGTCAGCGTGTTTTTTGAGGATGTGTCAG
Organism: Epinephelus lanceolatus; assembly: GCF_041903045.1. Lineage (NCBI taxonomy): Eukaryota > Metazoa > Chordata > Actinopteri > Perciformes > Serranidae > Epinephelus > Epinephelus lanceolatus. The sequence goes on from NC_135749.1 coordinate 24,405,478, forward strand.
ACTGAGAGAGAGAATTTAGGCGTACAGTGTTTCATCGTCTGTCTGGAGAACCTGAAATATCTCCTGTGCTGAGGAATGCTTCTGTACTAGTGCAGCATAGCTTAATATGCAGCAACTTTCTCCCACCAAACTCTGACCCACGACAGAAAACCATGTGTGCACATGTAGTTTAAAGCTTCCTGCAGCTTGGTTCTGTATCCCATAAGTGGCTGCAGTGGACAGAAGCAGGCTGCGATGAGGACACGCTGTAATGTAAAGTCTTGGATGTGGATGGGGTTTTGAAGTTGAGTGTCACAGAGGGGCTTGATAACAGAATGGCAGAGTGTTGAGGAAGCGTTTGACAACAGCCTCTACAAAGAGAAGAGCAGAGTGATCCTGCCATCCACTCATCAGTGGCAACAGTAAATGTAGGAGCGCTCATCAAAGGGCAGTAAGCTGCCCGCCTGACTTCGCCTGCTGTTGTCTGACCAGCTGACTAGCTGGCTGACAGAATGATAGCTCCTTTGTAGTGCTACCTTTTTGTCTCTGAAATTTCTGGCTCCTTGCAAATTAAACTCAAGCTTTTGAAGTCAGTTGATGCGCTCATATGCTTCTCCCCTCTCCAGCTCCACGATTCCCCCCCGCTCCTTCCTTCCACTTGGTCGGCCCACTTGTTTTTTTGAATGCATTCTGCAGACTCAGGCTCCCACAGCAAGATCTGAGTGCAGATCCTCAACCTATATAGAAGGGAGTACAGGAACGCTCCCTCTGGCATCTGCAAAACTTTGTCAGCAACACATCCTCGCAGCAGCAGCAACACAGCAACTGCTGCTTCCTTGCAGTTTTTATCCGAACAGACAACACGGAACCCCCATTGTCTTTTTCATTTAATTGTGCTCCTTCAGGCTACTGGTTAGTCACACAACAGGCCAGAGAGGCATACCTGAGGGAGGTGAGAAGCGTGGTGTAAGACTGAGGATTGGCATTGGATATACACTCATACACATTCACACATGCCCTCCGAGAGTGTGTATCTGTGCTTAGAGGAGCGGCTGGGAAGCCCTGTAGAGCCAATTACACGTAGAGCTCTAATCTCTGGAGCAAGCTGAATGGATAGAGGAGGACAGAAGAAAGGAGACAGGGTGGAGGAGATGGGAGATGACAGTAGTGGGGTAGGAAGGACAAATAGGAATGTGCCGATGGAAAAAGTAAGGCAAGTAGCAGCAGTGGGACTAAGTTTTGCAAGTCACAAGTGAATCTCAATCTTTGCGTCAAGATAGGTGAGTCCCGAGTCAAGTCCCAATTCCTTAACTTTGAGTGTTGAGTCCTAAACAAGTCATAATGCGCTCTCAATAGAAGTAATGCCAGTATGAATTTTACAAAAGTCATTAATACTCATTAAAGTTAGCTCGCTAACTATGTCAACATTAGCCTCGACTTACCGTTCTCTGTGCAACTTCAAATGCGGAAGGAAGTTGGAAGTTGTTGCATCTTTGTCTCTAGTTTTACATACTACAATTCGTTTTTTGTTGACCACCACAGAGTTTTTGTACATGAAGAAAATTATCTTTGGTATGCCTTCCTCCAACATTAGCTCTTCATGGTTCTCTCGTTCTGCAACTTGATTGGATGCTGTCGGATTGGTTCAAACAGAGTGGATCTTGGGAATCATGTGCTGACCTGGGAATGAAAAGCATTAATATCAGTTGATGCAGGAAATGAATTGACTCATGGCACGCTTTTTAAATAACATACTTTTTAATCTTTTGGGCTCAGGGGAGGCAAATTTGCATTTCCTAGGATAGCTAAGGCATGACCCGCCCTTCGATCGCTCTGATTGGGAGAGATTGATTCGCTTGTGGGGGAGGTATCGAGTGTTATCAAGTAGACTCTCAAGTCATCAAATTTGTGATTCAAGTCTGACTCAAGTCCACGCCTCTGGGAAGTAGTAACAGAGGAGAGATGGTGTGAGGTTGCTGAAGTGAGTAAGAAATGAAAAGACAAAAAGAAGAGTTGGTGAAAGAGAGGCTATGGAGAGGTCAGTGGTATGAAAAGGGGAGAAAAGAAAGATAGAATGAGGTAAAGAAGTCTGGGAGACATAGCAGGAGGAAAGAGTGAGGAGCGAGGGCAGCTCCGATGCAGTGCCCCTGGTCAAGACACATATCTATCTGTCTAACTTTTATCAGTTAAATGGATACAGCCCTGAGAGCCCCATAGGCGGAACGTGAGACTTCTATCGGCTGACGTCTCTTTTTCCCTCAAGCGTTGTCAAAGGCAACAAGGGCTCCCTTTAATGTGTTATATCTGCCTGTCATGTCAGCTGCCTGTGTCTCTGTCTTTCTCCGCAGCTTTTTCTTTCTTACCTTTTCACTCTTTCACCTTTTGCACCGTGATCTATAACTCCCATTTTCTTTTTTCTTTTTTTTTCACTTAACCCAGATCTTTTTTTCCTTTCCACTAATACTCCCCCCTCCCCTCCCTTCCCCTGTAGCATGGTAATGTTCTCAGAAATTACAGTGAGGTAAACAGAGCAGGGTATCGAAATGAAATAACAGCTACAGGGCTGTCAGCTCGAGCGAGTGGGCCATCCGTCAGCGGGAAATGACACGTCGGCCGCCTCCCCCCTTCCTGTCACACCCACACACAGTTGGATTCCCCCTGTCCTCCTGGTGGCAAGGTGAAGGAATCATGCTCATCAAAGGCTCAGCGCAGCCTGGAGCCTTTCCATTAGCCTTCTACAACACTGGTCAATGGCGAGGGGACGGACACAAAATGCCATCACACACACAAGAATCGTACACACAAAGCGAAAGAAAAAAAAAAAAAAAAAAGACAGCATTACACTATATAGATTTGATGGAAGAGACGCATAATTACCCTGAGATAGGATATATACACAGGTACACACACACGCACACACACCTCAATTACCGTTTCATTCATAGCCTGACAGCAGAGCGTGTGTGAAGGCTGACATTAAAGGAAATTAAATCTCCTCGTGGAATGGGGCAGCCCGTCTCACCTCCCGTCAAAATGCTCCCATTTCCACTCCTCCCTGTAACCTTCTCATCTGGGTATTTAGGGCTTTGTGGTGCGGAACGTCATCAAAGAGGAAACTTAGCGAGGCGGCCGTGCGTAAATGAGGCCTCCCCGCGATAATCCCCCCAGCAAACGGAGCCCTCTGCTATTAGCCCACGCACACAAATTACTGCTCCACGTTCTGTCGCGCTCTTTCATCGCGTGTACTGTCGCATGCTTATAGGAGAGAGTGCTTTCATTCAAAAGTGTACACACATCTAAACTCTCATATCATTGGCTTAGCCCGGCGACTGAGTCAGTCAGTTAACTCTTTGATCCGGACCTCCTGTCTGCATTGGAATAAGAAGCCTATTTGACATAATCCTGAAAAACATCGCCTCACATAACCAATAAAACTCAAAGGAGAGCACAGCTGCACGGCTACACACACCAAAGGGACTTAGCAGGAAAGTGACACATGTACAGTAGATTTTTTATGGGCAGATTTAATTAAGCCTCATTCACTGCCAAATCCTGTGTTATACAAACTCTTGTGAGATCTTTGTGAAGCGCATAAATGTGACAAACCTGCAGGAAAAGGAGGAGTTTAGTTTGCCCAGAAGTTAGGTAATTGAGTTCCTGGTTAAAGGAGAAAGAGCTGTGGTTTCCGTGCTTTCACATCGGGCACGGGCTTTCTCCCAAAGGCTTTAATCAGATCAAACATGTCCTGTCAGATAAGACGGCTAATTAATCAGGGGAGGGACCAGTCTTCTCCTCTGACAGATGGAGAGATGGAGGCAGGACGGTGGTGGAGGCACTTCCTCTCCTCCTCCTTAACCTCTTCCTCCGACCGTCAACAGAAAGCAAAACAAGAACAGAGTGAGACAGCGTTGCCTGTGGCGAAGCACAGAGAGTCTGTAAAGATTCTCAAAGACGCTGTTTACATGCAGGCTGCAACTGAAGTATCTCCACAACCCCCGACTGAGAAGAAGACAGGCTTCTGTACTGAAGTTGCTGTTTACAGTATACTGCATATGCATGTGGAGAAGATCACTGAAAATCCACATTTCTTGTTTTTTGTGCCATTTATTTGAATAAAAAATCAGCTAAATACAAAGTAAAGTGCTAACAGAGTACAAATCTCCTTTTGGATTAGGAATGAAAACTGTAGTATACAAAATTTTAGTTACGTACATATTGTCCTAAAGGGAAACTTCTGTATTTTTCAACCTGGACCCTATTTTCAAATGTTTTGTGTCTAAGTGACTAATGGGGACAACAATTCTTGAAATTGGTCCAGTATCAAGAGAGAGCTGCATATAACCACTCTGGGCCTCTTTGCCTCCAAATTCCCCAAATCCCAGTCTGATCAAACATCTGTGGGGTTTGCTGGTACCCCAAAGATCTGAAGCCAACAAGTTGGTGCCAGACACCAAAGAACACCCTCCAGAGGTCCTGTGTCCATGCCTTGACAGGTCAGAGCCAAGTCCAGTCCAAGGAGCACCCACCGTGGATTGGGGGTACAGCAGTTTTCAGTTGAGATGCTTTGGTTGTGTCTGGTTAGTATGATATAGACTATCCACGCAAGTAAAACTGTCAGCGCAAGGTGTAGTACCTACTTGCTCTAGCAAGGGTGGAATCAGTATAAAATTGTCCTCTGTTGTTGTTGTTGAGCGATGTGACGGTTGGTCTTTGTGGTAGGCTAGTTGTCCCTCCCCTCCTCCACTGTGATTAGCCGCTGGGTAAATAGTGACAGTGACAAGTAGCTGCAGGGTTTTACCCAAAGTTGAATGTTCTTCAATTCTCGGCAACCAGCAAAAAACGGCAAATGTCCAGCTCTCAGTGCAGAACAGATGCCCAACGCCTTGTCACACTGCTGGCATTTGTAGCCTAGTGTGAATACGCAGCGCTCCCATGCAAAAAAATTGTTTAAAAAAACAATGGGACCAAAGCGGTTGTGGCGGTTGCCTGCCATCCCCCGCAGTTGGCATCTCAACAGCGTGGTATTGCAATATTGCAATTATCACAACAGCCACTTATAGTAACAATCTGAGCCTGTCAGTGGCAAAAACGAGCACTTTTAGTGGACGTACATGATGATGCATTACTTTTGCTAGTGGTTACAGTAGTAGTGCTCTTGCTCAGTCACGGACCAATTTTAAAAATTGTTGTTTCTATTAGTCACTTAGACACACAACCATGAGAACGTAGGGTCCAGGTTGAGAATAACTAAGTTTCTCTTTAATTTACTTCCGGCAAAGTCAGTTACAGCCCCTCCTTGTCCTTGCTTCTCTTCTTCTCTTGTCTTGTTGCCAGTTATTAAGATTTATGAGACTAGACTTGGCCGATCCAACTTAGCCACTGCTGAACTAATGAAATTTTTTTTTTTTTCTTTCACGTTAATACCATTCCATAACTTTTTAAAGATGTATGTCTTGCTAAATTGCCATTGTTATTCAAGATAGATTCAGTAGCCTTCCTTATTATCACATAATAGAGCCCAACCATCACACAGATTACTGCCTTTCTAAATGGCGATGCTCCTTTGGAAAGCCCTCCACTGCTCACAATATTGATCTAAACTGGATTAATATGTAACCCTCTGATAAGAGAGGCTGTTATTACGGGTGAGAGGATATTTTACTTGTGATTCATTTCGTTAAATACAGAATTTTTAAGTGCAGTTCACAAGGGCAGCCTCAAAACATCCTTTCAGAATTATCCAAAAGTTCCACATCTATTAATTTTCTCTCAGCTGAATGGATTCAGTTGATGGACCCAAATTTGAGAGAGATGGTACAAGATTAACCCTCTACCCTCTGATACTCGTGATCTGAAGTGGATGTAAATCTTATCGTAATGTTGCAGTACTCACTAGTCACATCACTCTGGCCACTAACCACAGCATAGATAGCTTTTTGTAATATTGCTCTTGCCCTTGTGGTCCTGGCTGCTGTTGGAGGGAAGGTTTGGAGGTGTTGATGTCTGATAAAGACGAGATGTGATGAATGAGAGCTCTGCCTGATTGGATAGTTTACTTATTACTGGGGTGGTAGGATGGATTGATTGCAATTTGATATGTGAGAGAAGAATATGCTGACGTGCAAACAGCACCATAAAGATACATAATTAGAGATAAGGATGATATAATGTAGTTTCATGCTTAATTTAGAGACTGACTGACTTGTAGCATAGATGGATGGATGGATAGCTGGTTGGCTTACATGGTGGCTGCCTGGCTCAGTGACTGATTGACTGGTGGGGCTGGGGCTGCTGTTTCCAGCTGTTGTGCTGTAGAGCTCAACAGGCCTGCTGCTACCTCAGGCTCAACCCACCACCAGCTGTGTAGCTTCACCTAGCTAGCAGCAGCCTCTGGGCACAACAGAGAAAAATGCTGTTGTACAATACACACTACACAGCCTCTCTTTGTTTCTATCTCTCTTTCTCTTCATTTTTAAATTGAACACTTAAGATTGGTTTAAAACGAAACACACCCAGAAGACGCCAAACAAAGTATTGTAAATATGCACGGCATGCAAGATGTTGATACAGACTTGCACCGTCAGAATGCTTTTCACTCATGCAAATCCATAATGCAGCCCACACACTATGTGTGTCACGCACAGAGCTGGAGGCACCGTGCACTACTGGTGCATCCATATGACATGTGAGCAGATCAATGTGGGAGTGTCACTAAGGTCAAACGTCATGTTAGTTCAGCCAGATTTTGATTCCACCGTTGGCAGCATTGTGATGTGTAACGTGACGGCCCACAACACAAAGCTGATGCGTATTTCACAGTTCAGACAATTGTTGGTGATACATTATTTCTCATCTTTTCCTCTCCCCTTCTCCTCCTCCCTCCTCTCTCAATCCTCCCCCTACTCTTCAAACCCCTGGCCTTGCAGCAACAGGAGCAGGACCCCACCAACCTGTACATCTCCAACCTGCCAGTGTCTATGGATGAGCAGGAGCTGGAGAACATGCTGAAGCCCCTGGGTCACGTCATCTCCACGAGGATACTGAGGGATGCCAACGGGGTCAGCAGAGGAGTCGGCTTCGCCAGGTACACAATACTAATGCTGCTCTTAAAGGGATGGGAGTTTGTGAGATTTTATTGATACTTGATTATTGGTCTGACTCTTTATTGATCCACTTATTTATTCGTAATCAATTTTCTGTGCGGAAAAAGGAAGGCCTACACAGATTATCAGCATCAATGCAACTGTTTTTATTATCTTTGAGTCTAGTTTAGATGTAAGAGATTTTCCTATCGACTAACTTCCCTAATGTTTAAACAGGGTATCGTTGATGGTCAGAGCAGCTGCAAGTTTAACCGACTAGTAATTCTGGTGCCGACCAGTGAGGGTAACAACATTTAATCGCCTAGTTGGCTAATTGTGCACGTCCCTCGTACATGTAGGTGAATATTTGTTCAACATTTGCTTTCATTTAGGTTTCCATCAAAGGAAAAAATCAGTTAAGCCTGCCTGCACGGTGCTAATGATATTATGCCACAGAATATTTACCCTCAGTAACGGACGTGCTGCTCGGTCAGGAGGCAGTGGCATTCGTGCGTAGAGTGTCAAATACATGGCAGTCCTGGAATTTAAGCCTATGTTGTGAAGACAGATGTGTCAGCACATTGCTGGTGTTTCCACCCTTACCTGGAATTGTCATTTTACAGACATTACAAGCAGTGTTCCTTGTGAAATGGAGCCATGCTTTGGACCATTTCTTTCTCTCTGCCATGACTTATTCTTATTGTAAGTTTCAAGCAGCATAAAGGCATGAGGTTGATGCCATTTTTTTTTTGTAATGTGTGTCGGAAAAAAATGCTGGCATCTATAAAGGATTAGCTCAGAGGCATACGATTCACATGGATCAGACAATTTGGAACCAGTTCTCAACTGGAGCTAATTCTCGATTCCTATCCCTAAGCTACTATGGAAACGATAAGTGATTTTTAATTAATGGATTACAGTACACGTGCCCTCACACTACACTGTGGTCCAACTTTAATTCCATACTTACTTGTACATATTTATGTGATTAAGTCTCGTGTCCCTGCCCTTCCCATGCTCAATGGATGCTGCAATTTGCAAATGGATGTCTGTGTGCAAATGCATAGACCAAAATGCACACAAATGGACCCAAATACATGCACTGGCATACTGGCACACACTTGTACGTACTATGTGCATGCACACGTTCACTCTAAAGAGACACTTGTCCAATGAATCCTGCCTCCAGGCAGTGGAAACTTTAAAAGGTGATTTGTTTGCCAGGCTTGTTTGACAGAGCGTCTGCCAGTCGATGAGTTCATCTTTGTTCATGCCTGTGCATCAGAGTGTGTGTGTCTCTGTGTATGTGCCTAGTAATGGATGCCTGTATATTCTCACACATTCACGGATACCTTTAATTACCCCCCCTCGTCCTAACAGTATAGCCGGTGCTGCTACATTTCCACCACCAATCCCAACACTGAACAGTTTACTTCTTTTTCTACTTAGAAAAGTTTCCATTTCAGCTTGTTAATCCCCCAAAGTCATAAACCACTCTGTCCTTGTCCTCGGCAGCAGCCACCAGGCTCTCATTCCCCTCCACACATTCCTCCCTTGTTTACCCAGAGGAGGCCACTGACGGCCACAGAGCCGCCATCTTGCAGGGATTTTTCTTAATCACCTGCTCTGGCTGAACTCCTCTCCTATTCCCTTCTCTATTACCGAGAGTTACAGCAGGAGACAGGCACAAACACACACAAACAGGTACTTATGCACAAACTTGAGCATATGCACAGACAGCCCCCGCACATGTGCATAAGAGCATGCACGAGCGCCAGCACACACATTAGTGAGCAGACTCTCACACGTACACACACAGACAGGTAGGCAGCTTCCTGCAGACCAACAAGCAGAGCACAGCAACAACCTGCCACAGGCCACCTGTTCCAGCAGCCCTCAGTGGGAGGACGAAGAGACATGATGGAAAAGGGAGAGAGAGAGAGGGGGGACGGGAGTGTGAAACAATGGCCGGGTAAAAAGAACTAATCATAGAGGTTATTATAAAGAGAAAGCGAAGGTGATGGGAAGGAGAAGGCAGTGTGGACAGGGAAAGATTGAGGAATAGAAAGTGAAACGAGTGAGTGTGGGTGTCTGGGAGAAAATGTGAGACATAAATGAGCGGTGTTTGGTTAGATAAGGAGCAAAAAAGAAAAAAAAAATGAGAAGGTTTTTTGTGTAATTGATAAGTACAGGTCAGAAAAAGAAGCGAGGGAAAAAAGAAATCAATGTATTTTATGAATTGTAGAGCTCCCGTTAGCTGTGTCAACAGACAGACAGACAGACAGCTGCTGAGGGTTGGGCCATGAGGGGCATTAGAGAGAGTAAACTGAGCTAAGTGTTTGTGGGCCGATCCATTACTGTTATCAGAGCCCATTACTCCAGCCCCAGCACTAATCATTGCAGACAGCAGCACCTGATGCCATTAACCAGCAGCACACAGAGAAAAGCCAGCCTGCCTCACCGCCTACCTGGCTGCCTCTCTCTCTGAATGGCTACCCCAAAAGCTTTTCTGACCAACAGACAGTCTGGCTGACCGCTTTGTTTCCATATGACTGCCTAACAGCCCGTCTGCCTTATTTACTCCTCGTCTACCCACCTGTTTTCTGTCTACCTGCCTGCTTGAAAGAGCGAAGGAGAGACAGCGTTGAGGAGGAGGCAAACAATGAATAGCCAGAGGGGGTGTGAGGAGGATGGAGAAAGAGCACAGGGGAATAGCGAGGGAGGCTGAGCATCAACACTTCCAGTCAGAGAATCACTTGAAACTCCGGAGATGTGTGATGCATCCAGCCTGATTTCCAGCCCCGCTTTTAAGATGGAAAGCAAAAACACCACAACAAATAATGTCAAAACAGCCTTTGTTTTGACGATGCAGTACACAACCACATAAACCACATTATTTAACAAGCACTACGTTGTTAGGTTCCAGTGAAAGGGAGCAATAAAGTGATAAAGAGGTTAGCTGTGCCTCATGCAGATCCCCTCTGTGTCAACTCCTGAAGTGAAAGCATTATGGAAGGGTTATTGGCATGTTTGTATAACTGTGTTGTGTGTGTGAACATGGATTAGAAACATATTATGAATGCGCGCATACATGCATACAGATTACATGTAAACATAAACACACTGTGCATTAATTTATATTCAGCAAAGCTTTATGGAATGATGCTTTCATCAAAGGATGCTACCAAAGCATATACAGAGATATACGGCCCCACCCCCCAAGGTGAGATAAGTAGTTGGTTCCATAGCCTAGGTCTATTATGAGGAGCCTGGCCCGTCCGAGCCCGAGGATAGCGGTGGACACTTTGTTTACGGAAATTACAGCCGGGTCGGGCCGTAATTTCCGTAAACAAAGTGAGAAATTGAAATTTTGGGAATTGTCTCAGCTGTCTTTTTATAAAAAAAATATTTGGGCTATCTGTAAAGGCATTGACATCCATCTTCTCTTTCTTTGTTTCAAACTGTATCCAAAATACTTTTATATATGACGTAGAGCTGGATATCATCAAACCTAAATACTTTTTTGTGCTGTGTATTGAATACTTCTGCATATTTTTAATCTCTTTCCTTAATCTTCAATCAAACTGTCACTTATTTAAATGGGATATTTAACATTTTAAAAGTCTGGTTTCTTTTGTTTAAAGAAAAATATCACACATTAAATAAAAATTTTAAATGTTCAAACTACACCCAACTCTTATATACTCTTTAAATCAGCTGAGCAGTGTTATACAGATCTAGTTTTCAGTTGCTGAGTGCTAGTGATGTGTTAAAGGCCAGTTGTCACGATTAGTGATCAGATGAGTCACACTGGCTGGTTTGGCAGTGTCTTCCCAAACGCAACAGGGAACAGAAGGAAAAGAAAGAGAGATGGGGGGGAAAGGATGGATACAGGGTCAGTGAGAGATGGATGATGCCAGGAAGTGTGAAAGATTACATATTCTAAAAAGAGAAGTAGGGAGAGGAAAAGAGAGAGGGATGTGGACGGGACGTCACAGAGAAACAAACGGATAGACGGAGAGGAAAGAAAAGGAGGGCACGGAGAGTGAGAGGGATGACGAGGGAGAGAGGGAGGGTAACGGTGAAAGATGGAGGAAAAAACCAAGGTTGAAAGACGGGGAGGAATGAGAGAGACGTCAAAAAGAAGAGGTGCAGACGGGTCGGGAGTAAGATGGATGGGATGGAGGGAGCGATAAAGAAGCTATGGTAAAAAAAAAAAAAGAAGAAGGATGGAGGTAGAGATGGGAGAGGGATGAGAGACAGAGGATGGAGAAGTGAGAGGCTGACAGAATGATATGAGTATTCTTGGAGGTGAGAGCGAATAAAGCATGAAAATCTGGAAAGCAATGAATTCTGCACATTCCAAGAGCATATTACCATAAGCATAGGCACAGCAATCACTCAAGCCCGCATTTAAAAACGCTCTCATTTTAATATGAGTCCTTTGTGAGTATATATTAAAGAATTTGCATGGTAACATATGTACACTGGTGCAAATTCATGCATGAGGCTGTGTGTTTTGATGTTACTCTAACAAAATTTTACACACATTCATATTCCACCACGGATGAATTCTAATGATTTTGGCAGTCCCTTCACTTTGCCTCTAGTGCCACCGTGATGTTTACAGTCCTAGTTTTCAGTCACATGTGAAATTTTTTGTAAACAAAAATTGGATGGATTGCCATTAAATTTGGTACAAACATTCATGCTCCCTACAGGATGGATTATAATGACTTTGGCATCTTCTGCCTTTCCATGTAGCACCATCATCAGGTCAAAATTTCCAGCTAAACTAATGTTTCAAATCTAATAACATGCATACCAGCCTCAGCTTTAATTTGTGTTTAGTGCTAATTAGCATGCTAACATAGTAAACGAAGATGGTAAACATGGAGCTGCACAATTAATAATATTGACCTCGATCTTGGCCTCCCACAATCACAATTGAATAGAACGTGATTGACTGTGGTACCAATGTTTAAAATGCTACGCTCATAAAAAAAATTATGGTTTATATGATATCAAGCTCTTCCTGAAATAACTACCATTTCTTGAATGTTGTGGCTGCAGTCCAGAGTAGAATAGTAACCTATACAATAGAGAACAGACGGACAAAACAGAAATCAAACGCATGGAAAGCAAAGAGCTAGTCCCTTGAAACCGATCATGATCAGCCGTTTGGAAGTCATTTAGGGCAGGTGATAAAGCAGGTGATTAAGAAAAGAAACAAATCATATGCAAAGAGTGCACTAGACTTGTGTCTGCGCTGCAAAGCAACACAACTCACCTGTTCAACCACCTGAAAAGCACCATAAGCTCATTCATTCATCCATTTTCTGTAACCACTTATCCTGTTGGGGGCGGCAGGGGGGCTGGAGCCTATCCCAGCTGACACTGAGTGAGAGGCAGGGTACACCCTGGACGGGTTGCCAGACTATCACAGGGCTGACACACAGAGACAGACAACCATTCACACCCATGGGCAAATTTAGAGTCACCAATTAACTGTGGGAGAAAGCTGGAGTACCCGGAGAGAACCCACGCTGACACAGGGAGAACATGCAGACTCCACACAGAAGGGCTCCCCCACCCTGGGTTCGAACCAGGAACCCTCTTGCTGTGAGGCAACAATGCTAACCACTGCACCACCGCGCTGCACACCACAAACTGGAATATGATAAATGCATGAAGGCCAAAAAGAATAACATCACTAATGTTACCTCACTGAATCCCCGTCCTTGTCCAGTGTCAACTCAGACATCCATAACAGCGACGCTGTACAATGGATCATTATATCCATCCAGCAGCAAAAGACAGACTGAAATAAAAAATGCAATCACATTCCATTTGGCCACAGATGCATGTCCATTAAACACTTTGAGAGATATATATTTTGCATCAAGGAGATGCACTGAATTTAGGTGAGGAAGATCCTGATGTTAAGTTGTACATTGGCAGGAATGTAGCACAACAAGAAGGTGAAAGCAATGCCCTGATGATTTAAATGTGAATGTACTACAACAAAAATATTTTGTCTCTAAAATCAATGAATAATCATGATAATAATCATGATCTCTATATTGATCAAAATAATTGTGCAGCTCTACATGGTAATCATTATAACTAGTTAACATTATCAGGTTAGCATTGTTTTAATTAGCAAGTTAGCATGCTCATGTTAGCATTTAGCTCAAAGCGCCACTTTGCGAAACTATAGCCTTGCATAACTGATAGCCTGGTTATAGACTATAATACAATAATTTAAAGTGTCACTTGTCACTTTTGAAAGTCATTAAAAACAATTAATAAGTACTTTAAAAGTTAGGAGCTAGAAGCAGGTTAGCATTTTTTCTTCACAGTGGTAATGCAGCGGTGAGATAAAGAAACTGAGGTGACACCTGTTCTTTTTGTGAGATGATGGAGACACTGTGCAGTCCTTGGCTCACAGTTTTAAAATTCAGCGTAAGAAAATTATTTTAAATCAGCAGAATGGGGCATATATGTGTTTGTGTGACTTCAGTGTATTGTAGGGGGTAAAAGATCAGGAGTTGGATTTCAGCTGACAGAGCGTAACTTGCATTTCCCCTGACACCACAGCAAAGGGATAAAAGATATGTGCGTGTATGCCACCAATACAATACATTTGATACACTTATGTAAGTGTTTTGATGTGATGTGTGTACAGTATGGACATTAGTGTCTGTGTGCGTATGATGTGAGAGATCAGAGCCTTCCTGCTGGTCAGCTGCTCGGCCCATAGACTTTTGATCCAGCGGCTGGTAAAGGGACGACGAGTCAGTCAGCTTGCTGTACTCTCTCTCTCTCCCCCTCTCCGGAAATGAGAGTCATTACTGCTTGTTCTTTCTGTCTTTCCCGACTTTAAGAAACCCTGCGTAACAACTGTTTCCCTGCAAATCCTGAATTTCATTATGAACTTATGACTCATACAGACAATGACGTTTTTTTTCAGCAGATAGACAGACTGACTCCAGATGGTGTCACTGGACTTTTTTTGAATGAACAATGTGATACTTCCCAAACAACAGGACACAGTCTAGTGGGTGACTCCTTGTTGTGTTAAATGTGTCATCGGTGGCACTATTTAACCTCTCGCTCCATGTGTGACCAGCTCCAGTGCAAAATGCAAACAAGCAATGTTGAGCTGATTAAAAAAATAATAATGGAACAACTGCAGCACTGCTCTCTATGGGAAGAAACTAACTCCGATATATTCCTGTTGGCGCTGGTACTGTGGGGTGGATAAGTGGTGAACTGTATCTCATGCCAGGAGTATTGTTACGTGTTTGTGACAGTTAAAAAGTGACTGTCTTGCCAAAAAAAAAAAAACTCCTTTTGCACCATCAAGCAATTCAGTATCTTCACCACATGCACTGCCCCTTTGCGCCATCATTTAGTGTCAAGGTTAAGTACTCTTATTTCTAAGGAAGGACTATAAAAGATGTCAACCTTGGCTGCAAATGGATAGTGGGTATTTTTAAATTAAACCCTGTGTATCACTTTTTGTTGCAGGATGGAGTCCACAGAGAAATGTGAAGTAGTGATACAGCATTTCAATGGAAAATACCTGAAAACCCCGCCAGGCATTCCAGGTGAGTCTCTCCCCTCCTTCGCTTTACATTGTTCTCGCACTCCTATCACTCCTCTCCTTTCTTTCTTGGAAAATCATCACCTCTGCGATGAGAAATCTCCTTTCTAATTCAATTATGGTAATTTCTCATCTCAGATCTGCCGGACAGCTTGATAGATTGTGTACACCCTCGTTTCTGACACCTGAAGCTAGCTGTCGTGGCTATGGCTGAATAGCTGACGGTTCTATAGGTCGCTTCTTCTCGCTCTCGCTCTCTCTCTGTCTTTCTGTCACCATCTCTTTCCCCTCCCTGGTGGTGCTGCTGCTGCTGCAGGCTCGAACTTCTCGGGCAGGAGAAAACCCTTTTAATATTCACACTCATGCCTCTGTGCTGTTCTTTGCAATCTACTTAAGAGCTTGCACTCTCCCCTCTTTCCTCTCCTGCTCCTGCTCTCTGTTGCTGTGTCCTCTCTCCTTCCTATCTTTCTCTTCTGCAGTCACCCTAGACAGTGGAACAAGCTGGCCAAGGAGAAAACAGGCAGGGGGAAAAGAGGGTGAAAGAATGTCACAAATTGGAGACAGATGTGGAGACAAGGCTGTGCCACATTGTGTGTTAGCAGAGAAATGTGTCTTTTTTTATTCGGGGCCCAAAGTGGCATCACTGTCCCCAAAAGTTTAAAACAAAAGGAGACATTGGAAATGTTGGAAACAAGAGCGAGTCTCTAAGGGAGCAAGGGTGACAAGAGGTGTTAGCAAAAAGAAAAGCAAGGTGGAAGGAGAGCAAAGATATGAAAGAAAGAGTCAGAGGGAAAGGCCGGGATGAGGAAAAAACATGCTGCCTAAGCACTTTTGAGGCCAGGTGCTGCAGCGCACGAAGCCTCCCATGCGTCCCAGCAGGACGTTGGGGCCAGACAGGGCGATACCGAGGAGATCTCCTTCACCCCTGTGGCAATTTTATTAACAATACTCACACCTCCAACCAGCGGCACAGAAACAGACCCATAAATCGCCCTCCACTATACAGTAATATCGCAGAGAGACTGGATTTAGAATCTCCATATATGCTCAGCCACTGCATAGCCAGCGGCCATTAAAGGCAAGGTGAGTGGTTATATTGAAGTTGAGCCGTAATAGGAAACCTTTAAAGCTGTAATATCAGGCTGACCTTCCCCTTTAAGGGTCTATCTCCCGGCCGCTCAGGCTTTATTATTGTTAATGGATTGTTCAGGCTTGTGCCAAGCATGGAGATTTACTGCCCTGATCGAGGAAATCCTTCTGTGGAATTAAGAATAGTTAGGTTTACAAGGTCTGCTCTGGTCTGGTGCTACTATGCCTCTAAAGGGGTCCATGAAATCTCCCTTCATGTGTGCCTGAATGTACACACAGGATGGGTTGTGGCAAGAGTTATTATTTATCCTTGTGTTGTTGTCATTTGTAATTTGAGGTAATTCATAATTAATCCCTCAGTTTCTTACGACTTGGGTCTTATTTTTGTAATTTTGGCCAACATTTCTATCATATATGTTGACATTGTACCAGGCCTGGAATTTCATACTTTCAGGGCCACTTGGCCTTTGGTGTTACCAGTTTTTGTGGGCACAAAGTCCAAATGCAAGTGCAGCATGGCCATCAAATTTAAAAAAAAATGATTTTTAGTCCACAAAAATATGAATTATACTTAAAAGTATACTATGTAGGATTGTCGGATACCATTTGTATACCAGTCATCGGCGAAAGTGAAAGTAAAAGCCAACCCCAGATCTACTCGTGTTTGGCATTTTGCCTCGCTGTCTCTGCGTTTTTTGAGCTCTGTGTCTCTTGGATGCCTGCTGTTTATGGTCTGGCACCTGGTGTCTACCTTTTTATAAAGCCTCGACTTCACCTGGGCGCTGTGGGGGTTCACACCCATTAACATCCCAAATACAAAACATAAGAAGAAAATAAGAAAATACAGGCAAAGGGCAGAGTCCCTGCAGAAAAATACACCACCACACACTTCTTGTGGGTCATAAGTGATGACTGAGAGGGATTGCTTCTGCGTTTTTTATGTTACATTGTTTTTTAGGAAAATCCTGCATCTTTAAGGGTTAGGGATGATTTTGTTTTTAATACATACCAGCCATAACTATCAGTGAAATAAATCAGTTTAAATAAGCAATATATTTAACAAAGTGAGTTATTGGTGTTTACACTTTATCAGTATCTCCTTTGCAGTCTCCTCCTGTCATCACTGTGTCTCTGTGTCATCTCTGGATTTTAATGGTTTGATTCAGACTCCAGTTTGGCTGCTGCTAGATTTGTGTAAAACTATCATCATAAATCACCAGTGGAAATCGAACCCACCACTGATTATGTGTGTAGCATTTCCCTTAATGTCGTTCAATAAGAATTCAGAATCTAAACAAAGGACACTGGTGTCAAAAAACATATTGACAGGAAAGAGGCAGAGGGAAAAAATAAGTTAAATCAGCTGGGTTAGTGCAGGCAGGGCATCAAGGCCACTGTGCTGCGAGGCATATAATATTTTTAGGGGCATGGGGCCAAACTGAGGGGGCCTGGCAGCCATGGCCTTCATGGTCCCCATGAAATTCCTGCCCTACTCTGTACTGACCAAGAAATTTATTCCCGAAATTTGGAAACCTGACTTTGGAAACAAGGTTTTTCTGACTGCCTCTGTTTCTTGTCCTGCCTGGTTTCTTTTATGCAAAGATACCTTGTGTACAGATCTCAGAAATTAACTTGTGGACCCCAGTGTTGGTATTACTGTGAGGAATTATGTGTAACACTTATAAGGTAACACCCAGATTGTCAGAATATTGTACCCTCGTCATTTCTTTGATTCTTTTCCCACGGTTTTCCATTTATAAGAGGCTGGGGGTGGAGGATGTGTGCTGCCATGTTGGGTTGCTGTCTGCTAAATGAAGATCTCTGGACATTCCTCTGTTATCAAACTCAGATGTTCCTCTGCGGAGAACCTCAGGGCTGTTTCTGTTTCTCACACAGGCAGCGAGTAGCCCTTTGTAGATGTGTGTTTGTGTGTGTAAATACAAGTGTGCACATTATGTGCTCTCTCTACATTTGTATTTGTGTCTGTTTTCTGATTCATGCGTGCATATTCAAATTTATGAGTTTTAAAAGCAGGAACACACACGTACTGTATTTGTGTGCTGACAAAGTTGATGTGTGTGTGTGTGTGTGTGTGTGTGTGTGTGTGTGTATGTCATGTTGGTGGTATTTCCCCAGAGTCCCTTGCTATGCAGGGCAGCTTCTTCATCCATCCTGCTTTGACAGTTCAGCGGCACCCCCCGGGGGCCCCTCGCCACACACAGCACAGCAGGAGCGCGTGTGCGCACGTGCATGTGCATACTTGTGTGACAGCCATGACTACTACACTGTATGAGCCTTGACACACACACACACACACACACACACACAAACCACATAAACACAAATATAGTCATGCACCACTAACGTTGACCTGAATGGAATGTCAACATCCATATAATGCTAATGAAATCCCTTTTTTCCACCATTTAGCATTTGAAACATAACCCACAAACACACGCAAAGTTGCTGCGGTAGCACACACACGTACACACGTACATGCCTACACACATGCACCCCTCAGCATGCAGGCATGCACGTACGCATACACATGCTCTTCTCAATGCACCAAGCTTGCTCACCAGTCCTCTCAAGCCTATATCTGACAAGCCTCTGCATTTCCAGCTTAGCCACTCAATCACACTGTGTCAAGAGGTGTGTGTGTGTGTGTGTGTGTGTGTGTAATGTTGGCTGGTCTTGTTATAGCTGCCCTCTTCTACTCAGGTGTGTCCAGTGGCAATACAAAAGGATATTGAGTTGTAACCTCGCTGTCCCATACCAGGAAGTAAATATCTGGGTGTCAGGTGCCAGGTCATCTGTTAAATTCAACTGACCGTGGGAAAATAAACAGAAAGGAAGTCACCATATTGGCAGGAAGTTTAACATCGAGTTGCAGATAACGCAGCAACACGGAGAGCAGGAACATACAGAGCAGAGGATCGTGGAGATGCTAGCAGATGGCAGTTAATGGCGCCATAGACAGATTCCATACACTTCCTGTTTAAATTTTAATGTAATAACATCTAACTTCCTTGTGATTACATGAGATGTTGAGTTGATAGACAGTGTGGGGTGGATGATGGCAGATGGCAGCTAATGATACTTAGACAGCGTCCCTATTCTTACTGTTAAGATTTAATGAAATCATGTCTAATTTTCTTGTGGTTACAGTACATGTGTTATTCAGATGCAATACATGGTTTAATAATGTTACACGCAGTCTGCACGCACAGAATGTGAGGTGGTATATTAATACCTGTAGTGATCAAACATCTTTTATAACTAACACAAGTAATTAGTGCAATAAACATGATGTATAGATTCTGTATAGGCTATAAAACATTGTAAAAAGGCAGTGTTGGTCAGGAACTTACTTAAATACTTGTCCGTGTATTTCATCAAGTTCTACAGAAACAAGTACAACATCACTCATATATAGATGCATCTAATCAGCTATCCAGGTCAGGTTTGTTTGCCGAGGCCTGGTTGATATGAGAGGTGCGTAGCTTTCGTCCAACAAGCCAGTCACCGAGGCCCTCTCCAGCCTCTCCGCTCTGCCCACGTCTGATTGTGATTCAGAGAGAGGGACATGATCGATAGCCCTGATGGAGCACTACAGCTGTTTAGCTATTCTGTGCAATGCGGCAGCCGCTCTCCCTGTCACTGTTGCCGGCTGTGAGTGTGCATACGCTCGCACACAGATACAAAGTCATTCACATACTCCGGATAACGTACATGTGTGCCAGAGTACACATAGGTGTGTGTATGTGTTCTCCCGACATAGACGTATACGTGTACTATCTAAACACACACGCAGATAGATGGAGTTAACACTCATGTAGGAGCAATAAACTCCTCTCTGAGAAATTATCAACTTTGTAGTTGGAGGTGAGAATAAAGAGTTATCCTTGTTTTTCACTGCATGTGGATTTACTCAATACACAAAATAAATAGAATTTATGAAATGTGACTCCAGCAATAAACCATACTGAAGTGAGCCCAACAGGGACGCATTATGATTTACACTGCAACCCTGAGCACAGGGAAAGTCAAAGGAAGCGCAGATAAAAAGTGATTTAATCCGCTGGCTCCACTGAGCCTCGCTGATTAAAGCCCTTCGTCCCACAATGCATTAAACAGCTTAGAGATGACACCCTATGGTAAATGTAATTTGAACCGGAGATACATTAGCCATTGTTTGGTTTTGGCAGGTGAGTAATCTCATGTACATCCCATATTGCGTGTCTGCCACAGCAGCGAGGAAATTGACAGCATTTGATACATGTCCTGTGCTGCTCAGGCGAGTTGCTGCTCTTTGTGTGATTTCGCTTAATTTCATTGTCAACAATCAAACAACAGCTAAATAAACAAGAAGGTGTGTTTTCAGAAGGGCTGGATACAGGTAGTGTTGAGCGCTGCCAAATGACAGCACCAGACTTCAATGAATCCAGCATTCTCATGAATGTCTAACTGCAAACACAGATTCAGTCCAGACAGAATGTGCACTAACACTGCAGCGTCTTCCTTTTCCCTTCCGTTGTTGTTGCTCACTCCGTTGTCCTGCTGCCAATATGGCAGCAGAGCTGAGAGACGGCTCCAATATTGTCCAATAGATGCTGGATAAATAATGGAAACCACATCAGGAAACAGCCACAGTGGCCCTGGGAGATGGAACCAAACGGAAACATGCAATATGTACAAGCTTTCCTGTTTCTTTTTTTTCTTTTTCTTTCTTTTTTTTTTTTTTTTTACAACACTCTGGCATTCCTTTCTCTCTAACTTTATCTGTTTTCACAATTTCTGTTCAGACCACGGTGACTGTCTCTGTCTCTCCTCATTCACACTTACAGATCAAAAGTATTATATGTATAGTGTACACATAGAATTTTTATTTAGGCCTACAATAAAAGCCATATTCTTCATCCAGACTTGTAGAAAGCATCAGTGCTTTTCTCATTAAGTGCCCCATCCTCCATCATGAACAGCCCGATGTCACTGCAGAAAAGACCACACAGGTCAGCTGTTGAAGCAGCTTATTATAACCCATACATATGTTTACTGTAAGGCGGCGTCTTCCTTTGACCATAGTAATTGTTACAGAAGCAGGAGAGGAAGTGATGTGATGTGACAAAGTTTGCGTAGTCTTGTACAAATATCAAAGACATGCCTATGGGGTCGGTGGCAGGGGCCTTGGATTGGTCAAACAAGCACAGGACTTTGTTTGTCTCCCAAAATCAAGGTTGACTTCTTTGAATAACAATGTTTTGTAGCATGCTAGTTTGTGTAGCATGCTACGCTAATGACGTATGTGACATGCCATATGTGATGTATGTCATGTAACATTAGAGATAAAATACTTATTTGATGCCAAACCATGATGTTTTTCTTAAATCTAACCAGGTAGTTTTGCAGCTTAATTTAACAACCATTTCATGATGTTAAGGACGTGTTTCAAACTGTAACCATTGGAACAGTAATAGAGTGCTGCAGGGATGATGTTTTTTGTTGTTGTTGTTTTTTGGTCAACACAGTTAGCAGTTAGCATCGCTCTTGTTCCGTCAACAAAAAGCCATTGCGATCATTGCATAAAATAAACATAAATTTATGATACTTACATGTTTTGTTCTGCAAGATAATCTTGACAAATTAATACCACATTTTATTATTTTTTTAACCGGAAATACAATCGCTAGAAGTTAAAAAAGTTGAAAAAGCTAACACAACTACATCACAGTGGCGGACCAAGCATCCCTACCACAATGAGCTGTAAAGCTGTTAGCAATCGTCTTTCTTAAAACACATAGAGGCTTGAAAATTCATAAGTTGGGCATTTACGATGTATTTTAAGTCGTACAACAAGATGTGAAAGTCAGTTAAGCTTGTGTTAACCTCAGATCTAATTTCAGTACATACTGAAACCCGTTTAAAAAAGCCATTGACTTTGAGGCGAGAGAACTAGGAATGCTAAAATGCTAACTCATTTCCAGGTTTTAGGACTCATTCTTCTATATATGTCATTTTGGGGCCGCTCATATGAATAAGTCAGTGGAAATTGACCGAGTCTGTTATTTAGGTATAAGAGTGTGTTCCCAATTAATCTGATCAAATTTAAATTCCTAATCAAATTCAAGGTTATCTGATGTACTCCCCTCATCTGACAGAGATCCAGATGACACCCAGGGTTTATAGGACCACTGCAGCCGTCAGGCATATGCCAGACAAAGATCACAGGGGCCACTATTTGGCAAGCCCTCCTTTAAACAAAACACAGCACAGACCAAGCGCACCCCAAGTGCTGGCCCGCCTACACATCCCTTCATTATTTGCAGAACACAAGGCCTGTGCCACTGAGAATGGGGGATCTGTTGCAGAAAAAGATTCCCTCCCTGTTGGCGTCCTCACCAAGGCAACGGTGCCAAGATAGCAGAGACAGCCCACGGTATTAAAACGTCCCTCGCTGAATTAAGGCAAGTCCCAGTTGACTCGGTAAGTCACAAAAAGCCCTTCTGAAACTGTCAGTCATACTTGAGTAATCCATGTTAATTTCTGCAATCCCTCCCACACTCCCCTGGCTAATAACTGGCCTGTCAGCAGGCCCATTCCTCTCCCCTATGGCGTGTAGATTTAACGTGTAGCCAAGTAGGTTGGTGGCTTGGCTGTCAGTGCCTCTCAGACATGGCTGCCTCTCCAAGCACGCCAAAGCACAGTTTTTCCCATGATGCATCTGCGTGTCATTTGTGGGTGCTGGTCTGTGAATTGTTTATATCTAATGTTTTCCTTTTTGTGTTTGACAGAAACAAAAGGTCAGATCCATTATGTATTGATAATTCATTTACTGCTGCTGTCACCCAGTGTGAACTCATATTTCTGTCTCTGTTTGTGATACACAATGACAGTCAGACAGCTTTTCAATATACACCGCTACGGATAATAATTAGCCACCAAACCTCCCTCTCAAATGCATTTCTCGGGATATTGCATTGTAATGAAATCTGTCCTCTTAGCATGAACCTTCCACCCCCACCCCGACTTCACCCGCCTCCCATTAGAGGCAGGACACACAGGAAGTTATTATTGGCATCCCCAGTAAATCAGACAGCTTCCTGAAAAAGGATCAATTTCCCCCGATGCACTTTCTCATTATAACCTTATCTCGCCCACAGACAATAATCTGGATTTGTCACGCTTTGTTTGTTTTGCCACTGAACTGTATCAATCATGAGCGGAGCCAACGGTTAGCACAGAGAGGAGGAGGAGAAGAGAGGAGCGAGGAGCCGCTCTGAGTGGATCTGTCACTGAAATATAAAGTATTCACCTGCTGCAGTCCCCTTCCACAGAAAATAATATAAGCCCTTTGATTGGCTTCAAAGTTTGTTTAGGCAGAAGAGAGGAGCTCTGGCTCCTGGAGGGGTTTAGGCAGGAACGATTGACTTTGCTCTCCACTCAACCACATCTAATGTGGAGAGAGACAGAATGTAGGAGAGTTACCATGAGAAAAAGATACATAACGAGGGAGAGTAATGGAGAGAAATGTAGCAGGAGGGCGATGGAAAGAAATAGATTAAGAGCTGAGGAAATGTGACAGGAATAAGAGAGGGAGATAAAAGAGAACAGATGGAAAAGGGCAGAGAGGGGAAGAAAGTGATGGGTAGCGCAGGGAAGCAGAAGAGAGAGGAATGAAAGTTGGATCAAGCCGTGCTTTTGGAAGGTTAAATTTGAGCAAAGTTTAGGTTGCTGCATCTGCAGCAGACGAGATGAAAGGATGACATTGGCTGGGCGACTGCTTCCTGAGCTTGACCCCCGCGACCCTGGCCCAGCTGTCCACCATGTTGATCCCCTTCTATCTTTCTCACCCTCACCCCGCTCACATCTCTCCCTACACTTTTTGTTGTCCTCGCCTTTATACTCTCTCTCTCTCAGCCGTCCCTTCCTCTCTTATTTTCCCTGCTGCCAGTCTTTCATCCCTCACTTTCCCCGCATGTCTTCCTCTCCTCTCCTCTCCTCTCCTCACTATTCTACACATCACACACATTCCTGCTCATCCTCCCTAATGCTCATCTATGTTACCGGATATAGCTGAGTGCACACAATATTAGTGCGAGCAAAATAAGCACCTGAGGCTGCTTTTATTTATGAAGAACATTCTGCCTCTCCTCTTTGTTTGATATGCGTTCAGCCTGTTCGTCGATGTGCTCCCATTTCTTCAGTGCTGTGGATCCACTCAGGACGTGGACGACTGACAGTTACAACACAGTTTTTCAGTTATCAATTATTTATTCCTTGGAAGTGGAGCAGCAACAAGGTTGGGTTGGAAAACTGATTGGGCTTTGTTGCAAAAATGTGCTTG
Organism: Epinephelus lanceolatus; assembly: GCF_041903045.1. Classification (NCBI taxonomy): domain Eukaryota; kingdom Metazoa; phylum Chordata; class Actinopteri; order Perciformes; family Serranidae; genus Epinephelus; species Epinephelus lanceolatus. Next base: position 24,429,581 of record NC_135749.1, read on the forward strand.
AATGTAATATGTTCATAAATTTGTAATACGCTCAGTAATTAAGAAAACAATCCTCACATTATGCCTCATTGAAAAACAAGCTTCTAGTTTCGTGGATCTAGGAGTGTGATGGTCTGTCTGTCCAAACTAAAGTATATTGGATGTATTACCATTACAATTTGACACTCATGGTCCCCCAGTCAATAATATTTATGACTGGTAACGCCATTACGTTTAAGTTTGAGTTAATTGTCTTGACAACTATTGAAAGGATTGTCGTGAATTTTCTTTTTACAGACATTTATGATCCCCAGAAGATGATTTGTAATAACTTAATGTTTTCTCAAGAACCAACTTTAGGTCAGCTGTTGCTCATTAGTAAATGTTAGCGAGCTGACATGTTAAAAAAATACAGTCCAACTTGATCTCAAGTGGGCCAGACCAATTAAACCGTCATGTTATAATAACAACTCCAAATTTTCCCCCCTTTTCTTTTAGTGTGAAGAAGTGCGAGAACATTCTGACAGTGTCTATCTGTTTACTGTACAGATGATAAACAGCCTGAGATGTCTTGAGAAAAATAAATTCAGTTTTCACAATATATGTCAGTTTTTCCGCATTCAGTCAGTGTACTGCTTACTGTATTTACATGTGCATTTTTCCATATATTTACACTCATGTGTAGTAATGCGGACAATACCACACCAAACTAAAGTGGAAGCTATACAGTGTTGTGAGGATGAGGTTTTTTTGGAAGCCAACCGGAAGTTAACATCGCTCCAGTTCCCTTGTCAAAAAGCCAATGGGGTTTTTCCATTGGATTTTTAATTGTTAAAAAAGCTCTATGGCAAACAAGTTTATGATACTGTCATATTTTGTTCAGCAAGATAATCTTCAAAAATGAACTCTACTTTAATTATTTTTGAAGCATAAATGCAAGGGCTAGAAGAAAAACGCTAATATTAGGCCATAGACAAAGTACACCACAACAACAAGGCTGTAAAGCCGTGTTTGGTGTGACGGCATACTGTAGTCTCATTAAGCCACTTGTTAGGAACTGCCTTCTTTGAAAATCACAAATGTGGCATATTTACTGATGTATTTTATGTCATAGAACAAAACGTGAAAGTCTCTTACACTTAAAAACCAATAATACTAACTAAAAACCAATTCAAAAAACCTTGAATTGGAAGTGTTAAAATGCTGACTCATTTCCGCATTTTTGGACTCATTCCTATTCAGGGAGCAAGTTCAGTGATCCCCTGTCTTGAAAACCATTTACAAATCTAAGGTTTTGGCAGTGCCTTAACATTGGGGTTCACCAATATTGTTTAGGAAGATAGACATTTTGTACAGAGGCTGCTGATATTCAATATCTTCAAATAAGACAGCAATAAATATTAATTGTTTTTTCAGAGAGCTGTATTCTGGTCAGGGTAGAAAAGCATCTTAAGCAGCATTTTACATGAAGTATTTATCCACTGTTTACCTTGCTCCTCAAACCTGGCACCTCTCAGCCTTCACAAATGCATCAGTATTAGATGTGCAAAGTCATAGTGGTCCCATAGTAGCATATATTTAGTATGTTATTTGCTCTGTATTTCCCACAGATAGATAGATGTTTATTAGTCCTTTTGGAAATTCCTTGTGTGCCATTCAGCAATCGTCAGATAAATAGACAATCGTAATAACACTGACAACAGCAGCACCATGCCATCCTGGCTATTCTTACCCACAATCCTCCGCTGCAGCTGAGGAAACCTCACATCGACTGAGCTACAGACAGATGACAGCTCACTGACACTCCTAGGTTGCATTCTGAATCGCATACTTTTTCCGTTTACTTCAAATTTTGCGCTACAGAGTGTGCGGTTATACAAGCAAGAGGGACAACGTTTAAAGTGCAATGTTAGGACTAAGTAGTCCGTCCCAATCGTATGTATACCCCAAGCAACAGCAGGTGTTTCGTATGGACAGCTGCAGTACGTACTGAAGGTCAAAAGAAAAAGTATGTGATTCGGAACACAGCCATAGGTTTTTTGGTTTCTGCTAACAGCTAGCACTGCCAAGTGGAACACAGTTGGAGACCGAGTCTTTGGTTGAATGCCTTGCACAATAGTTGTAAAAGACTCTGGGAGCGTTTCTTATTCCTTTTTCCCGTGAATTTTATTCTGGCAAGCCAAGGAGCACACTCTGCCGACTCTACAGTCGTAAGCGAAAACCTTTTCACACTTCTCCCTAGATCTGGCTGGGCTCTCCACCACTCCTAGGAATGAAGTCCTGAGATGCACGCGTTATCTTCACGGATCCCTAGATTCCAGGTTCTAGCTATCAGTCAACTTAATCTAATGCAGGACCTTAGGCGATGCATTTCTTTTTCAAAGAATAATATTCAGCATCTCAGCAGATACAGTAGGTCACTGAGCTCATAGCCTTTCGGCCAGCCTGCCCGTCCTCCAGAATGAAGATTAAGTTCGCTGAGGAGGATAATCATGCTCCAAGGTCTCTGTGGTATGCAAGCAATTCAGCTGGCTTCCTTTCTGTGGTTCACTCCTCTCTGTCTCCTGCACCTTTCAGCATCTCACAAGCATCACGAAACACGATCAGTTCCAGCTTTCTATTTTTTTTCACTCAAGCGTTCCTTTACCATGTTTTAAGGTATATATTTGGAACTGAAATAGTTACGTATAGCCAGGTCATCTGACTGACTAGAGTTGACCTCAAGACTAATTGTATCCTCTGTGTGCTTGCGTCAGGGAAGCAGACTAAAAAAAAAAAAAAAAGGAAAAAAGAAATAGCAGGCATCAGTTACACCCGGCCACGTCACTGTCACCGTCCTAGGACACAGAGGGCAGTGAGATAAATCTAGCTGCTACCCCCAAAATAGAGCACGGGCCTCCATTAGAACAGGACGCAGGCTGTGTGGGAACAAGCAGAGGTCACTGTGGTCAGCAGAGTTATTTCTGTAGCGCCACCGGACCTCCAGGAGTTGACGCCCATTCATTCATCCGACTGTCTGCCAGCGGGGTAGGGGACACACACAGAGACACCAAAAAATGTGTACACACCTACACGCTCTACCAATGGACGATCAGCAGGAGTGGGACTTGCTCCATTTGATGAAACTTACTGTGACGGCGTCCGAGTTGCCAATGTTTTTTGTCACCTGGAGCTATTTGTGTGTTTTTCTTTGTATGTGATCGTATTTATGTGGAAGCTGCCTGCTGGTGTTTGAGCTGAAGGACGATGGAAACACACCTGGTTCTGAGTGACCTCATGTCTCAGACACACTGTCTCTCTGTCTGTCTCTGTTTCCTCGGCTGGCAGCACAGCACACCACAGTTATTGGATCACGCTTGTGGTTTATTTCTGCTGCTTTTGCTCAGCTTATATAGATGATTTACGGTAGCTCACAGACATGGATGCACACTTTGTGCAGTTGCAAAAACACAGACGACACACAAAAGGAAAGCACGTCGACACGCCAACAGAATGATTTCTTACAGTCTCTGTTTCCTACCTTTGTTCTTTGAGCCTCACTCACTTCTTCCTCTCATACACACACACACACACACACACATCAATAGTCCATTAGGAGTGTGTTGCTTTCATTACCTCCAGCTTGGCCCTGAGACAGCCTTCAGAGTGGAGTACAGCAGAGCAGAGCTGGCCGGGATTGCAGTATATATAGCGAGAAGTCTGGTAATTGCCAGCTCTCTGTTCTCTCTATCCTGTGCGTCAGGTGGAAAGTATGAATCTGTGGTATCTGGGGACCACCCCTGCTGCGCCGCATCGCATCTCGCTACAACTGCCTGTCCCCCCACAGGGCACAAGTAATAGGGGGAAAACAGAGAGCTTAAAGGCCTCAGAGAGTCCAACAACTGCCACTCTAACAATACACACCGCCATGGGAATAAATAAGAAAAAAAAATCAGGCAGCCCACACTTACAGCAGAGAGGCACCTAAAGATATACCCTTCCTAGAAATCTCACTTTTCATGCCTTGCTTGCAACACTGTAGTAAGTGCTGTTACCGTAGTGCAGATTCTCTGTTGAAGTGGAATATTTTTGTTTGTTTTGTTTCACCTGCCAGAAGGCAGAAGAAAGGGTCAAGCAACAAAACATTTGAAAGGTCCTGAAACATTTATATATATATATAAAAAAAAAAAAACACTGTGAAAGTTTGAATAAAACTCCCACATAAATGTGTAAGGTAATAATATAAAATTTATAATAAAGAAGTCGTTGGCTTCGCAAATAAACAGCAGTCTCTACAAGGCTACAAATATGAAACAAACATAACTGTCAATTGCAGTTTTTGCTTTTACTGTAAGTGTTAAATACTTTAAACAATCGCCTTATTCTTCTTGACCTAGAATGTTTGAGTGTCATTACATGCTGGCATTATTCAGGTTTTAGGAGCATCCCTTGGCCGTGTATACAGCGGAATCAGAGTATGCATCTCAACTCTGGTTTTTACCACATTTTGCCACACGCCCTCTTGCCTGTTGACGCTCACTTCTGTGTGTTGTCATGGATGCGTTGTACACAAATCAACTAGCCAACAGTCTGCAAGGCTGGTGTAGAGATGTATGACTAAAAGAAAAACACACATATTAGAAGGAGAAACCAACCTGCTTTCAAACATTATGAAAGACTTGAATATTAACAGGTTTTTGGATGTGCCCAGACCTTGCAATGCCGACCTTTTCAAAAGGTGGTTAAAGGAATGAAAGAGGGAGGCTGTGTTCGCACGGTCCAACAAGTCCACCGAAATGACACAAGTCCAGCTGTTCCACTTCTCCGTACTTTGACATGATAAAGGACACGTTAGGGCACGTTAATTGGAGTATGCACGGCTGCATTTCAGCTGGAACATTAGTCGAATATTCATTTTCATTAGACATATAAACAGCTTTTGTTTTTGGGTTGTTTTTTCTTTGAATATGGGCAAAAACCAAAATATTCTGTGCATGTAAATTTAGTGAATGAAGGAAATAAATAAATGGAGAATATGTGCTTGCAACTGCAATGTGGTGATGAAATAACTACCAAATTACGATACAAATTTGTCAGCAGTTCATGTGAATTATGCAGGAATTGTAGTCTAAGGTCTAGTGTGTAGGATTTAGTGGCATCTAGCGGTGTGGTTTGGTAGCATGGTGGTGCAGTGGTTCACATTGTCGCCTCACAGCAAGGTGGTTCCTGGTTCGAACCCAGGGTGGGGTAGCCCTTCTGTGCATGTTCTTCCTGTGTCAGTGTGGGTTTTCTCGGAGTACTCCGACTTCCTCCCAAATACATGCAGGTTAATTGGTGATTCTAAAATGGCCGTAGGTGTGAATGTGAGTGTGAATGGTTGTCTGTCTCTATGTGTCAGCCCTGTGATAGTCTGGTGACCTGTCCAGGGTGTACCCTGCCTCTTGCCCAATGTCAGCTGGGATAGACTCCAGCCCGCCCCCCACAACCCCTAACAGGATAAGGTTACGGAAAATAAACAGCAGTGAGGCAATCAACTGAAAACTTCTCCTATGTGCCAAGCATGTAGAAGAACTAAGATGGCTGACACGAGAACACCAATTGCCCTATCTAGAGCCAGTGTTTGGTTTGTCCATTCAGGGCTACTGTAGAAATAACACGACAGACTCCGTGGTGGAGGACCTGCTCTCTGTGTAGATATAAACATTTCATTCTAAGGTAGCAAAAACATAACGGCACTTAATTTCAGGTGATTATACACTAATGAAAACATAGTTGTGAATATTAATTTGAATTTTTTGATTTTGTCCCTCTAAATCCTACACATTTGACTTTTAAAAGGCAAAACACTCAAAGGACTATTTCCAGACGTGGTTGAAAACACAGTTCTACTCTATTATATTCTGTTTTATTCTATTCTACTCAAACCATTGATCATAAAAACAGTATTATACTGCAAAAGGCCTCCTGCTCACAGGCAAAATATCAAAGATGATTTATTTTCCTTCCATCCTTGTTAATCATACTCACAGTCTGTGTTATATAGAAGTATATATTGGTGTTTTTCAATGTGTGGCCTTTACTAGCCCTTAGCATTTATAGGTGTGTTGACTTAATGGCCTTTTTGTGCAGCCGTCTGCCAGGTAGCGTGATGTAGTTATGATAATACTACCACTGGGTTTTTCCCATTCACCGGGCCCTGTCCTGATCCTCTTACACATAGACACACAGATTTATGAATTACCTTGAGCTAGTCATATCTCTCTTTTAGCCCTAGACGTAATCTTGCCACAGATGCATCCAGATCAATTTTTCAGCATGTCTCATTTGTGGAGCGAGCAGCGGGCTCGCCGCAACGGGGGTGAGTGTGTGTGGGGGGGATGGATGCAGTCGGGGTGTATCCAATTTCAGGCTGCGGAGCAAATGGCCTTGGAGATCAAGGATTATACAGCAGATTTCTAAGTCGAGCTGATATTGATTCGCTGTGCCCCTGGTGAACTCCACGTTGTACCATCTCCACGTAAGCTTTTAAATGTTGCTGCCTTAATGGCCCCCCTCGTCAGTATCGCCCCCTGCTCTATAAGGGCGCAACAACTGACCCGTATAAATATGGCTTTTTGTTTTTCTAGATGTTGCTGGATATTCCTCAGAATGGTAATTCACTGGGAAGTCTGTATGGGGTTACTTAGCTCAGGACATCATTTTGAGCTGTAGCTGGTGATATCAGATGTGTTGAAATATGATTTGCTCTTCTTAACACTTCCAAACAGGAAAACTGGAAGCGCTTTTAATGACAGTGTTTCAGAGATTCTGACAGCTTATTGTGTTTCATTGTACTGCACAGTCTGGCAGCCAAAGAGCTGGGAAAGCAAGCTCTTACATGCTATGCATACATTAGACAACACACACTTTACGCAGTCAGAATATGCTTCAGTTCTGTGCCTTTTTTTATATTTGCTCACAAGGACAGTCGTCAGATATTTACTCTTTTGTTGCCATTCTGGCGCTCCTCGTCTCTGTAAATTTGTGTTGTCAGAGCCTCTCCACACTACAGCTGCTGCTGATTAATGTCTGACCACCCAGATGCTGATTTTTTTTCCATAGAAACTTTACGTTTGAAATTCAGATCCTTTTCAGTTCTGTGCGGCAGAGGCATTAATCACAGGAGTCCTCGTCACTTCTGATGCGTTTTGATGTGCTGTCCCATACTGAGCAGCACTCTTGGCACCCCTCTGTTCACGCTCTCCATCTCCTTCACCACTCTGAGGCACAGAATTAAAAGTTTGTTGTCCAGCCATTTAGCCATCTGTTCTGCAACTTCCGCTCCTCTCCACTGTTTTCTTTCTCTCCATCACACTCCATTCACACCCTCTCTCTCTCATTTTCACTCACACATACATCGTAAACCAGCGAACACTGTACAGTCACATATTTCAAGTTTGGTAATTGCTTTTGGAGAAGCTGAGAAAAGGGAAAAGAAGATTGCTTCAAAGTCTAATTATTCAACAATACCTCCCAAAAATAAGAGAAAGAAAGACAGAAAAAGAGGGTTGAGATGGGTGTTGGGATCTGATTAATTCGTCAAATAGGCCCATTATGGGGTAAAATCAACAGTGGGGATTGTTAGATGTGTGCTAGCGAGGGGAGAGCGTGTCCAAATCCCCTCAGTTCGCACAGCCATTACAAACAAGAGTGGATTAGCCAGCAGCCCCCTGCTGGGACAGTGAATGGATGAGAATGGGAAAGATGACGGAGGCCGCTCCTCTCCAGCATTATCTAAATAACAGGCCTGGGAATTCAATAAGTACCGGCCTCATCAGACCTCATCAGCTCCCCCAATTAAGCTGCACGTCATGGCGGCTGGCGGGCTGGTTGCCGTTGGTGACAGATGAGAGCCGGTGTGGCGGTGCGCTTGCCTCTGCAGGCAGTGCTGTGCTGCCTCACATTCCTGACATTGTTTAAGTGAAAGCATTGGTGTGTGTGTGTGTGTGTGTGTGTGTGTGTGTGTGTGGGACAGGTGGTTTCTTTTGAAGGACAATCATAAGCGCTGATGAATATCATCAGTGTAACAACAGTGTTTGTTTCTACCTACTAATTTATGGTCCACACTTAGGCCCACTCACGCTGTACTTGTGTCCTTGGCGCAGCATCGATGAGCCCCCTGATAGCCGGCCTTCAACTTCAAGTAAAAAGGAGTTACCTTCACCATGCCAGCGCTTGTGAACCTTAGTGATATCGACGTGGCGTGTCAATATCTCTCCCCTCCCACATTACCTCCCTGTGTTTCCCCCAAGGGTCAGGACATGAGGAAAAAAACAAAAACACGGCTCTCCCACATCGATTGGGGCCCATTAACGCAGACTGAGAAAAACAAAGCCTTTTCATCACTTCTGAGATGTTTAGGCAAGGACTTACTCAAAGTTGTTCTTCACAGGTCGACCTTTTCTCTTTGGTTATCACTCTGATATCACTCTCTGAAGGGGATAAAGGGGCATAGCAAGTGAAGCTAGTATAAATAATGCTTAAGAGTTTGTTAAGTGTGAGAGGAATGTGCTATCCAGCTACCTTCCTGCTTGTTTTTTCTTTTTTTTGTCTTTGAAACAGCGGGAAGACTGAGAGGGAAACAGTTGTGCGCTGACATAGGAAGGAAGTAGGGTCAGATTTTGGCCACAGATTGTTTTGTCTCAAAGTTTTAAACCTCTAATTATCTTTCAAATTATTATTTTAGGACATTCCTGCCTCAATAATTCACACACGACTGGCCAGTTTAAACTTGATATGAAGGAGTCAGAGAAAAACTCAAATAGTGATGACACATGGCAGACCACAATGATGCTGTGCTAGTAATTTTCAGAAGATTGACAACTTAATATTTTTTCTTAAATTTACTTAATTACCCTGACCTGATCTTTAAAATCAAAAACAATGTTTAATTTTTAGGAGATAAGCCAGGAAATGTTGCAGATGCTGACAAGAAAGATGCCACTTTCTTGTCAGCATCTTTTTTTTTTTTTTTTTTTAGAAATACAGACAAAAAATTTGTGTCAACGCTGCTCGAGAACAAAGAGAATACCTAAGATATGAATGAATTATGAGCCTTGGGAATGTCTGATGCACCGTTTGAAGTTCAGAAGTACAGGGGTCTGTCAGACAATGCGTAGATGAGTGAGTTAGCCATCTTACTTTGGACCTAACTTTGGCTTTTACGTTTTTTAAGCTGGCTACACGGCTAATCTGAAATCTCCCAGGCAGTTCATAACCCGGTCTGTGCATACTCATATCATCAGCATTTACTAGAAGACAGTAGAGATTATGTAAACCATTGTACAGATATTTTTGTCACGTCATTGCAAAAGATGTCTAAAGGCCGTCTCACCAAAACATAGCTCTTAATAAACTCACTTTTACATGTGTTGACACTGCACAGGAGTTAACACCTTTTTGTCTAACACAGGTGTGAGATTCAGACGTCACCAAGGCTACATCCACACTAATAAGTTTTAGATTTAAGATTCATAACTTTAGCTATGTTTGTGCCTAGCACCCCCACTACTCCAGCATTTTTCAAACCCCTAAAAAGCCTTTGAAAACGCTGCTCACCCTGTTTTAGTTTGAAATCTCCAGGACCGTGTTTTTAGTCTAGACAGGCAAAAACAGCGATTTTTTTACACCTAAAATTAAGCCAGATTACTATATCTAGGGCCGAGTCAGGAATGTCCATCAGTAATTTATAAGCATCAGACTGCATATGGGTAAATTTTTCTGCATCAATTTCTGTCTTTTCTGCATCAACTAATGGTGGGAATGTCCTCTGCTACTTTTATGTTTGTATTAAAGGGAAAAATACACATGTTCTAAATGCTGAAGTGAGGCATGTCCCCTGCATCCCCCCTGATATCTACACCTATGCGTAGGCCTTCAAATCTTTTGTGATTCACATTCTTCTCTCATTGCTATGGTTTCCTCCAGCTATGTTTGCCCTTTTAATATGTTGCCGTATTTGCTTCGCAGTGACTCCCTGTCTATGTCTGCCACTTCACTTGCTTTATACTTATGTGTTACCTTCAATTCCACCTTGTCATTGGTCCAAGTGAAGGAATTTCTGGTCTTACTTTGCTGCCTTTCCTATGTAGGATTTTCTGTAACTTAGCAGCCAACCGCCGAGTAGACAAAAGTTTATCATTATGAATTTGCCTCCTTTTTCACACTGGCACGCACATGCCCAGTGTACGTGAATGGTCATGTGATATGCATTTTCAAGTGTGTTAGTATGAAGGGAGATTATTTCTGAAACATTTGTAACTTTGATAGCAGTATCTTGAAAAATGTTAATATGTGATGCCATTTTTGGTACCACAGGGAAACAACTGACATTGAGGGCACACAATTAAAAAATAATTGAGGATAAATTTACAAGGTTATGCAGCAACGTGATAATGACAACTTTTCTTTTCTTGGCTCGTAGCAGAGAACAGCAGAATGACTGTAGCAAACATTAACAATAAGAAAGTGAAAAAGCGTAAGGAAATAAGTAATGAAACTGTTTCAGATATTCAAAATTAATATGTATCCATTAATCAAAATTTTTGACAACACTCGTGTATGGAGATCGTATTCATTTTAAAACGCCATTTGGATGTTGCCAAGTGTTTCATAAAATAGTCTACTCCTATCTAACATGAAGGACGAATAAGGCAAGAGGTTAGTTGACAATACAGTATCTGTTAGTTCAATAATAGTAATGAGATTACTGAAATGAGAAATAGTAATATGTTGACAGTAGTGGTGCACAAAGTACACAACTCTCACTTGAGTCAAAGTACAGATACTCCAACACAAGTGAAAGTTGCCGAGTCAAATTATTAAATTGTTGTATATTGTCACAAATACATTTATGTTGCTAAACATAGCACAAATAATGCAACTGCTACAAGCACAGACAACTGTGTTTAAAATATTAATCTGGAATCAAGCAAATGTTTACACACCTCAACATGCTCTCTCAGGTTGGATGGTAAATTCTTGTATGCAGTGATGAAGCAGAGCACACATTTAAAACTATACGAATCAATCTTCAACTCAAAAACTTGGGATGATTTGGATGATAATCTTCATCTCCATCTGCTGCTGTAGCCATAGTAACACCACATAACCAAATACAACCGCCTGCTGCTGACCTCTCCTCTCTACCTGTCTCTACCAATGAGCTCCCCAATCTGAGTAGTACATGCGCGAGGCAGAAGTATGGGAACACCACAGTGACAAAAAAAAACACAAGCAGAACTGCATGATCACAGTTTATGGACTTAAAGAATCAGCCGCTGACTTCAAACCAAAGGTAACAAGTAACAAGAGCCTTCATAGAAATGTAGTGGTGTTAGAAGTACAATATTTGTCTTTCAAATGTAGTGGAAGTTTAAAAAAAAGGATACTCAAGTAAAGTACAATACTGAAAAACTGTACTTAGATACAGTACGTAAGTAAATGTACTTAATTGCTGTCTACCACTGACTGACAGTAAAACTTCTGACACACAATGTCCAACAATTACACAGATCTTTTGGGTTACAAGAAACCAAAAAGCACACAGTGTCTTTAAATAGCCGAAGACTGTAAGAAAACAAGGTAAAAGAGACGGAGGATGTCAATGAGAGTACCAGATAAGATTTTTGTGAGGGAGAATTGCAGAAACATAGTGCAGACTTTCCTGTGCTGTCTGTGGTTGTGTGTATATGTGTGTATATGTGTGTGAATGCGTGTGTTTGTGTGTGTGTGTGTGTGGGTGCATGGCTGTTCTTTTGAAAGCAAAAGAGCAAAGAGAGCTGCACCTGCAGCTTCTATCAACCAGTGGAAAGCTCCTTTCAGCACAGCTTTAATTACAGTCTCTGCAGCTCTGCTCGGCTCAGACAGGCTGGTCTCCACGCAGCCAACCAAATCCTCTCACACATAGCTGCCTTCCTTTGCCACAGAGTCGCCTGATCCCTAATCAGCCACCGTGCCACTCTTCATCGATCCCCAATCAGTTACAGTAAAGGGGCGGCTATGGAACCCCCCTCGCACAATCCCCTCCACCCCTTCTCCCCTTATTAGTCAGGTGCCCTGCTTTCATTGATCATAAATCAACGTCACTGGCGGCATTGATCGTCAATCACCCCCAGTGACATTATTGATCTGGCTGGTCCCCCAGCTATAGGCCTGCCCTCAGTCCTCGGCCCACATTGCAGCCCAGCTGTGGCGCATCGATCCCCCTCAGATACAGTATCGAGGGCTCTTTATTGATAATTCATTTATTGTGCTGTAATTTCATTTTCTTTCCTGTCCATACCGTTGTTACTGGAAGCCCCTACGGTGGAAACCTAGTTAACAAACACACAGCCTTTTTTTATGCCTCACCATGCCACTCTAACTGATGTGGCTTTCTTGTATTTGCAGCTTGGAGCATATTTTCTGCCTCTGTTCAAATGTCATTATCAATTTGCTGTCAATGGTAGCCCAAAGGTTAGATAACCCTGCTTAAAACAAGAAAACCATATGTCTGAGTCTGCGGACCGTCTGAGATATTCAAGGCAAGGTGCCATTTAGAAATGCACCTAACATCCAGTTTTTCTTTTGAGTTTCATGCTGGCTAACAAAGGAGGACTGTTTGTAGCGTGCGCTGAGTGTGAATATGTGTAACTCTATGAATGTCAAGTAGTGTGGTGCTGACAAACACCATGCATGCTCAGCAAAATCTCCTCTTGCAAAATAAACCTCAATTATATTTGCTGTATGATCATGTGGAATTTGTGAAGCTGAGTAAGAGGCAAAAGTACGTATTCAAATGTGAATGCTTGATGCTAATAATGACACCTTCACAATATGCTAAACCTACAATTATAGAACATAGACTCCATTGCATCTTTGAAGCTGTGCTTGCAGAGCTCAAAACTGATTTATTCTGATTCTGATATGGTGTCATATATACCGAGAAATATTTGCCGTGGGTCTGGTGGATGGGCAGTTCTGTCGAATTACAAAGCCCCATCTGTATGATTCATCTCTATAGATGGGAGGTTTCACGGGTCACTGGAGGCGTTGGCAGTGTTATAATACTCCGCTAACAGGGACAGAGCTGGCTTCACTGTCTGCCCACACAGGCAGTGACACAGTCTGTGGCAGCAGGAGTCAACCCCCACAGGCAAAGTACAGCAACAGCTGCTCTTAAGTTCGTCTGCCACAGCCAAAACTGTTTGCCATGAAAGGAGAGCTCCGCAGGCCGGGACCGGTTTTATGCCACCAGGCCAAAGAGAACCAATAAAGGCTTACTTGTTATAAATTCCATGAACACAGTCAGTATTTCTTCTTATTGTCTGAGGGAGGTTGCTTTCTTTCAAAGTTTCTTCATTTCATGAGAGAATTGGCTGTTGCAACATTACTGCTTCCAGATGCATTGTAATATAGCATTATCATAAATCTTGTTATTCCTTGTACTGATAATAGAATGGCAGCAAAAACAGAAAAGCTTTTTGTTTGATAGCTCTCTAATTCAGTGGTGCCCCCAGAAACCTTTCTGGCCATATGGGGCCACTGAAATCTGACACTGAAATCTCACCAAAACAAAAAGCCAAAACTGAATTTAAGGGATTCGATTATGCTGTTGAAGTATGTAGACTAGTTGAAAACTATGTCAATATGGAGAGTTAAGGAATCATAAGCCCTTTTTAAATAGGAATTGTGCAAATTTGCAGGAAAGCCCAATCAGTCTTCTATCAGCCTTGGCAGTATAAAAACAAAATGGGGGAGTGCGGCAAAATGCCGCCTACCTACTTTTGTTAATACAGAATGCGCCTTTGTCGGGGCAGTGGGGGGCGTGACCAAGTAACAAAACGTGTTGCTCAGCGTGTGACGTAAACAGTGACGTGGGAGGGAAGCCGCGGCTGGGCAGTCCTTCAGCGATTCTCTCGTAAGTCGGCCCGTTCTTCACCGTCCCCGTCATCTGACAGTTAATGGCCTCTTCGTTTGCGAGGACAAGGAGGGCGCACTATTCCTTGTCTTGCTCATCTTTACAGTGTCTGTCAGGTTTGCGTTTCCCTCTTGCTACTAGCTGCTCGCTAATTCCTGCTATCAGCTGTTCCTGTTTATCCACCGCCAGTGGCTCGCACGTGCGGCATCATCAACAGCTCCTCCCACAAGTCATCAACAGCCCCTCCTGTGGCGGAAGGCCGCCTTGGTCTGTTTAAACTAAAAGGGTTCCGCCAATATGTCTACCCTACGAAGCGGAAAATTGGGCACCTTGGATCAACTCGCCAATCTGGCTCTGTGTGTCTAAACGCTCGCAGCTTCGCGGAAGATCTGGCAGTGTAAAAGGGGTTATATACTGATATACTCAGGTATTATCTGATGTGCAAAGACTAACACTGGTACAGTTAACATTTTGAGTGTTTTAATGTGTTATGTATCTATACACGTTAAGCAATTTGTTGTCCTAAAACCCAAAAATGAGTAAGTATTTTACCACTCCCAGTTCCCTTGTCTCAAAGTCAGTGAGTTTTTTTGAGGTTTTAGGTTTTAGGCTGGTTGTCTTTTTCTTTAAAAAAGACCAACACACAGCTTTAGTTTGAAGGAGTATGTTGATTGTAAGGGACAAAACATTTACTGGAAACAAGTCTCTGCAAGTATAGGGGTGACTCATATTTACGAATAGAACCCATTTTCATTCCGATATCTTGAGGTGAGAGTTCAAAGAACCCCTTTAAAAATGGTCATGCCAATTGTTCCCCTGCCAAAATTGTGCTTAATTTAGTTATTTCGCCCTCTTCCGTCAAGTTATGCCACCACGGTTGGTACCAATGGATGCCTCACGCTGTATAGTTTTATAAGATACCGCTGCCTTAGAGGGCCATGGTCCCCCTTGGCCCTCACTTGGGGGCACCACTGTGGTGTTGACAATGTATTGGCAGCATAAACAAAAAAGCCTGTTGCCTGCCAGCTCTCCAGTATTGCATGACGGATACAATTTCACCAGTTTGAATTAGGATTAAGGATTTTTTCATACAGCAATTCGCAATGTTTCAGTCATTTTTTTCTCACTACATCACAGACAGTGGTCTCTGGACATCTGCCTGTGGTTAGCAGCAACATAAATTCAGTGTGCCAGGCATGATTTTAGTCGAAGATCCTTGTGCTCATCCAAAGTGCATACATCAGTTACTGTAATGTGAACATGAGTTGGCAACTGTGTCTGGGCTAAGAACAACCTACAGTAATGATTTAAACTGTGCTGTAAATGTTCTAGTCTCTCCAATCCAATCAGATTGGCAGAGAAATAAGAAGAAGTTGATATGGAACTTCATTTGTCTACGTCACCAGCTTTTGTTGAGGGGGAAGATTCTCAGGCTGCCGAGTCATATTGTAAGTGTTACTGTAAGGCAAAGACAGCTGAAAATGTGCCACAAAAATATTTCATCTGTCCAGAGACGTGATGAAGACCTTAAGATGAGCCTCCAAACCAAACAGCCAGTCTACTTGGCTCACTCCTAGATTTGTCTGTGATGTTTTGACGTCACGTCGCCTGCTGCACATTGTAGTGTTTTCTTAGCTGGGATCTTATTTCAAACCCACTCTGCAAATAGTGTTTTCAATCTTATACTGTACTCTTACAATTTTCGAAGCGACCACAATGCGGCTTCTTGTAATTGCCACCCTGGCCAGCTGTGTAAAGCAGGCCGCTGATACTGAGACCGACTGCAGCAGCGGAGATGTTGGCAGCGTGGAGCAGCGTGTGTGGGTTCAGCATTAGAAACATCTGCCACGGCCACTTTAAAATTGCAGCAGACTACAGGAACCAGCGACACTCAGCTATGCCATTTGGGATGAATGCGGTGAGGACTGTCTGTATAAATGTTATTTCAATATATGGATGGAGGATTGTGAGCCGCTCATTAGAGCTGGCAAACACACACGCACTAACTTCTCCTCGCTCGCGCACCTCTGTGTGTTGTTTTTAGTAATTTGTTTACTCACCATGGCAACCTCAGCGTCAGGAATGGCAAGTGGAATTAGCTGATTAAGCAAAAATGAATTTCTCGTTTCTCGTTTACCTCAGAGCTTCTCACACAGGAGTTGGCTAGCAGCTGGGAACCCACCGCCTGTTTGGCGCTGCACTTGCTGCTCTCACTTTTACTGTAAGAGCAGATTAATTCAGACTCAATGCTCGCAGCCGTATTTTCATCTGCAAAAATAATTACAGCTCTGTGTTTATGCAGAATAGTCCTCACTTTCTCTGTGAGATCATTTCACATCAATGTATTCCTGGCCTACCTCTCAGAAACGTGCATGTTTTTGAGTCTTAAGTCTTCCCGTTCCCATAAGATGGTCTCAATCAATTGTAGCTGTCTGCTTCGTTTTAGACTGACTGTGTGCCAGACACACATGGAGCTCATCCCATCCATCAGCTTTATTTGTCTGAATGTGGAATGGGCTCAGTCAGCTCAATTGTGGATAGATAGATAGATAGATAGATAGATAGATAGATAGATAGATAGAACAAGCAAAAAAGAAATGAGGAGAGCAATAGGCAGACAGCACATAACCACGACGGAGAGAGATGCGATCGAGGGAGACGGACAGAGAGAGTGAGAGATGGATTAGCATGTCAGAGACTCCCTACATAACATTACTCTTGTTAAGTGTGCAATAGCTCATCGATCAGGCTTCTACCGCCCGCATCCAGGGCTCTTCCCTCCACTTCCCTTCCCGTAATCCATAATATCATCTCAGGCCTGTACCGACTGGCGTGCTGTAGGAGCCCTCTATGGGGAAAGTCTGATCAATAGCCACAGAGCATGTGTAGCGGATGCAGAGCGAGTAGCAAGCCGTTGTTGACATCCTTCTCCCTATACTAATCTTCCTCACTCATCTATATGGTATGGATCGTAAGGGGGAGGGAAACCAGACTGTCACTCCTGCCACCGCTGAATCCCCTCTGTCTCTTTCCGTCACCGTCATCCCATGTCTTTTTGTCTCTCTATGACACTGTATCTTACTCTCCATCTATCTCCCTCTCCTTTCCCCTCTTTGTCTCGTTCTCCTCTCAGCGCCCCGCTCCATTTATCGGGCAGTGTCATTGAGCCATGTGTGCCGTCCCTGTCAGCAAAACGGCTGGCAGACTGTCTTCATTTCCACGCTGAAGGATGCGAGGCCAGCGTGGCAGTTGTGAGAGCTATCGACTGGGATCCGTCAAAGCCCTCCCCGTAGGGAAGCTGCCGCCTCCTGCCTTCCTAGTTGGCGGCCATTCTGTGCTTCCCCGTCTTACTCTGAAAATGGCGACGCACATGTATATGCTAGTTTTTGCATGCCCCGTCTCATTTGTCCTGTCATATGTTTTCTATCATAACTACACTTCACTACACTCTTCACCTTTATCTATTTCTAGAACACTGTCCCTTGCGCTCCCTTCCTCCTCATGTATCTGTGTCTTTCCATGTCTTTTACTCTCTCTCCCTCCCACTCTGTGTTTCTCTCTTTCCCATAAGACGCATCCTCCTCAGTCTGGGCAGACAGGTCAAGCTGGCTGATGGGAATCAGACAGTTGTTGATCCAATTAGAGATCCCCTCGAGCAGCGTCAGAGTACAGCAGAATTCCAATAAAATACTGTCCTCCTCCTTCCTTTTCCCTGTTCCCAGCAAATATGTCCTTGCCATAAAAACACAGCGAGCCATCCAAATGACTTTTCAGAGATGCTTAGCTCATGAAACTTCAAGCCAAGAACCTGTAGCAACCTTTAACCAAACAGTGGAAAGCTTCCTTTCAGCAAAGCTCCTCAGATTCACATATTTTGGTACATGCGACTGAACAGTTCGGCCTCTTTGGGGCTTTGCACACACCAAGAGCAAAGCGAGGCCAGCCCAGTTTGCCTGCGGGCCCTTGTGAGAGGCCTCTTTTGTAACTGTCTTGATGGTGAAAAGCTGGCTGTTTCACTGAGCGAAACCCCCTTTACCCATCCCCTCTGCAGCTCGGGGGCATTCCTGCATTGATTTCACCATACAGGCCAAACAGATGTACAGTCCAATTCTGAGCAGCGAATGAATGCATGACGTGCTGACGTTGATGTGTTATAATGCATGTGCTGATTTGCATTGATGGATCAAGATGTTATTCAGCCGGCCTTGCGAGACCATCCGGCGCACACGCGAGCTCTCTTTGTCTGCAGATCTCCGAAAGAAAGGGAATGGTGAGATCTGGTGTTCTCACTGCGATGGCTGTTATTCTGCAGACAAAGGGCTGATTTCCCCCAGATGCCTGCCCATAGGAAACAGCACTAACAGTGATGATTACTTCTGCAACACTGCGCTAATAAGTGAAACTTGCAACAAGCTTCAATTTAAATGGCTATTGTAATTGCACTGTCTTGCACAGAAGTACATCTGCATGCACTTATTGGTTCATTTTACTGGGCGGTAATGTGTCTATTGATGAGCAGAAAGCCATGACTATCTCTTCAGAGCCAAATGCACAGTCTGGAGTGTGATTGAGCCGAGGCTGTGATCAAATGAGGGTAGCAGCACACCCATCTTACTCTCAGAATACTGTCTAGCACCGCTCCTCTCCTATTTGAGCCTATGAGCGTGGTTGGTCTTAGTGTGTACACACTGCACACATCCATGTGCGAACGTCTGCGGTCACCCCTCGTTAACATGTTTACCAGTTCCTACGGCAACTCACATAAAAAACAATTAGGAGTTCCCATGGAGCACCTTGTTAGCAGCAGTTGTTGACCTCTGACCAAAAGCACTTTATGTATTTTTCCCATGATTTAGGATCATTACAGGGCAGCAAATTGGTTCATAACTGATTTTTTTTTTTCAAGCACCCACTGCAACACATACTGCGACTGGAACCAGTGTGAAATGTGTTGTACTTGGAGCCTGTGACCTAAAGACGCAGCATCAGCAAGCTGGTACGAACAGCCAGTGGCCTAGTTTATTCTGGGCTGTGCCAGTGATGACGGTGTGTGGTGAGAGGTCTAAGAAAGGTTTTTAGGCTGGCAGCAGTTTGCATTGTGTGTTTATGTGTCTGTGGGTATTTCTGTGTGTTCTCCGGGGTTAAAGCAGAGAGACTTTAAGGGCAGGAGGAGTGTGTGCGTGTGTGTGTGTGTGTGTGTGTGTGTCAGGGCTACAGAGGGGTGAGTGTGATCACAGGGTGGGTGGGGTGGTATGAGGCTGTTGATCTTGGGCTGGAGTCTTAAACAAATTGGCTAGCTCGCTGTGGGAACTAGGGATGTAGTCACAGGGGTAACGTCAGCGTGCTCTGTGTCAGATTCTCCAAATCTCTCCGATAGCTAATTATCTCCCAGAGTGCCAGAGGAGAGGTTTGGAAGAGCTTTTGTTGTTTTTCTTCTGCAGTGTCTCTCTCACTCTGCCTGCCCGGCAACATTTTCCTGGGCCGACTCTGAAAAGTTTGGTCCCATAGTAGACCCTAAAGCCACATAAACACATTAAGGTTTTTTTTTTTTTTCTAGAGAAGTTTATTAATATGTGTGTGGCCCTATAGTAGCCCTTTAGGAACACACACATTTTTTGTTAGCGCCATTAGTGCCACAACCCTCTCAGACACCTACTGCAGATATCAGAAGCGGCACCAAGTCATTGTTTTGCAAGTCTCAAGTCTATGCGCTCAAGAGTTTCAAGTACAACACAGGTCACAATGTGTCTTGTCCAAATGTAATGCCATTTTTAACAACAAAGTGATAGTATATTAATCTCAAAAAAATCATGAATGCATGTTAAAATTTGTATTTGTTCCTTAAAACAAGTTTGTTAAAAAGTAACCCCTGCTCTCAAAAATCAAATGGATGCTAATGAATCTCCACTCTGCTGTTACTGTAACTCTGACACTGGCAGCTGCAGTCATTGTTTCTGCTTACGTGTGAAGCTACAAAGCTATTGGTCCAGTGTTGTGGATGAACTGTGTGTTATATTTGGTGTTCAAATAGAATTAGACCCTATGTGCCTCCTACTTGGTCCTCACATGGTCATGTTATAAATATCGAACACAAGAGGCTCTTCAGTCTTTTGACTTTCGCTGCCAGGGAGAATTTTTTGCTCTTTTGGATCAAGGTTGCTGCTCTAAAAAACAGTCCCAATGAATATATCTCTAGGATACTTCACTCCTTAATGGATGCTTTTTACAAGGTTTGGGACTCTTACTTAAAATACATTGGGCTTACGCTGTCACCTTCCTCATTACAAGGGTTTCCTGCGAATCAGTCATCCTGTAACCTTGTTATTTGGCTATGTTATAGGGGGTGGTGAGGGTTTTAGCTATAGCTATTTTGTTCGTTATGTCAAGTCTGAGTGATTTGTTCTGTGTTGTATTTGATAAATCTAATACATATATTCTTAATAAAAAAAGTTACTTAGTATAGCCAACATTAGATTAGCATTTGCTCGCTAACTGTTAATATTAGCCTCAACTTACTGTTCTTTGTGCTTTAAATGTTGAACAAAGTTGGAAGTTGTTTTGTCTCCGTCTGTAATTTTCGACCTGCATGTTTTGGGTAACACAAGTTTTTTTTTGTTGACCACCACATAATTTTTGTACACAAACAAAATCTTTGGTATACTTTCTTTCCGACTGGCGCTCAGTAACGGAATGTTGGTTTTTCCTGGTTGTCTCCTGCAACTTGATTGGATGCTGTCAGACTGGTGTGAACTTCCCAGGAATAAATAGTGTTAATGTTAGTTGATACAGGAATGAAGGCAAAGGAATTGGTGCATTTTAATCAGTGTTCTTGGAGGAGGGTATCAAGTATTTTCAAGGCCAAGGGCTCAGAACCAAGAGAAGTGATGAGTCATTCCTGCTTTGAGTTGAAAGTCTTTTTTGATTTTGTCAGGTCAGGTCTCAAGTCATCTAATTTGTGACTAGAGTCCAATTCATGTGTCTCGACTGCAAACCTTGATAAAAAATGGTTCTATCAAAATGTGGAAGAAATGTAAATGAGTAGATAAACGATCTTGTTAGCTCATTAACGCCTAAACCATTAAATGTAACTGTAAGCCTGCCTCGTCATGAGTTCACTTCACCCCAGGTTGTTTTATTGCTGTCACTACCCTGTCAATCCCCGAGAGCGCTTCTTTCTCTCCTGTCTTGTGATGCTGCCTTATTATCAAGGCCCAAGCGCCTCTAACATCTGGGAGCGGAGATTAAAGCATCAACAATTCTCCCGGTGGGTGTCATCTCTGGCACAGCGTGATGAAAAGTCCCGTTGCTCACCTCCTGCAGACAGCCCCGTCATTGGCCTGTGTCGTCACATAGCGGCCGTGTCACGAGCTGCCAGGCCTGTAATGTGAATGCGATGACAGGGAGAGCCGTCAGGTCCCTTCTAAGCCACCAGGTGCAGGGCAGCAGCGCTTAAGTGTTTGGACAAGCTCACTGGCTCAGTGTGTACTGTACTGCTGCTGAACTGTACAGCCTTCACAGGGAATGAGCGTTTGATCCTGGTGTAGATTCTCGCTCTGCCTCTGTTTCCCCTCTTGTCTCTCCCACGGTCACTCACCTGTTTCTCTTATCTGCTTCACTCTTCTATTTTTTTCTGTCTTGTTTCTCTCACTCTCTCTGTACTCCCATGTTTCTTTTAGTTTATCCAACTGTCTCCATTCCCCTCTCTCATCTCCACGGTCTGTTTCCAGAGAGATTCCGATCTCGCTGACGCAGACTGAAAAGGGGACGGACACTGCTAAGACCCCCAGATCCCCAGCCAAGAGAGCCACCCGTTTCTCACGAGAAAAGCTCACTAAGATCTTTTTTCCTTTCCTCCCCCCCCCCCCCCCCCCCCTTCATTCTCTTCTTTTTTCACTGAGCCTGTCTTCGTTCACATTTTTTCTCACTCTCCTTTTACAGTATCTCATCAGGAGAGTCCTCCACCTGAATCCATTTTTGTCTCTGTTGGTGCTCACCTGCAGCTCAAGTAGTGAGAAAGTGCCCTTTGAGAAGTTATCTTTATAGAGGCGTAGGTCATCGCAACACTTTCATCGACCTTTTATCAGCAATTATGCACACAAAAGGCTGTTGATACAGAGACAGCTTAGATGAGGTCACAGTACAGAGGGCCTTTTTTTCCTCTTTTTTAATTAGATTAATAACAGCTATTTCATGTCATGTTTTCCTGCTGGTTGATGATAGACACTTGCCAGCTCTGTAGTGAAGGCACTTGTGTCAATCCTCTGTTACTGTTGCTCTTATCATGTCAGAAATGGTTAGACTGCCCCCAGTGTTCACTCTAAGAATAGCAGTGTTAATATCTGTGACAGCCTCTACTCAAACAACACCGCCCAGTGAGACGCTTGCACTGATGGTTGTGGTGTGGAAAAAGGCCTAACATTTCAAATAAAAGAGAATATGGCTGTTAAAGTGAAACACGGAGGGATTACGTGTCAGGAACAGAAACGCCTTCTAGAAAAAAAAAGCTTTGGCTGACAGAGCGGTCCTGCATTACCATCTCAGAGGTATTTACAAGAGCGATTACTGTGATTATTATTTCAACAATACCCTGCAATGCTCTTTCATGGGCTGCCAGCCTGGGCTGGGGTAGGGAGGGCCTGCCAACATCGTCGGTCTGGGAATTTTTCTAGGAGCTCCATAGGAGGGCGGAGAGGAGGGAGGGAGGAGGGAGTGATGGTAGAAGAGGAGAAATGTGACACAGTTCAAAAGGGCTTCTGTCCTTCTGATGGGTCACAGGATGAAGTCCTCCCTAACATGATTTTGTCCTCTCTCTCTCTGCAGCTCCCACGGAGCCTTTGCTGTGCAAATTTGCCGACGGAGGGCAGAAGAAACGCCAGAGCCAGAGCAAGTACCCTCAGAACGGGAGGCCGTGGCACAGAGAAGGCGAGGTAAGATGTTACACCAGTGCAAAAACCATTCTCCTTCAACATGTTCCAGAAAGAGAAAGAGTTTCTTTATTCTTGTACATGGGGTGCACCATCAGGAGAAGTATACCAGGCAAATGTTTGGGGCCTGCCAAAAAAAATTAGGAACAGGGGCCTGCAATGGCATGATATTGGCACATTTTACAATGACAATGATAAACTAGGCTTGCCTCTGTAGTTAGAATACTGGTGTTATATGGATGTGCAGGCATACACTGATTACAATACTTTCCCACCATCCCCACCATCATTTTGCTTTTTTTTTTTTTTTTAAATCAATACATAGTGGGATAAAGGTCGCCGCAATAATAAACTAAAAGTCTCTGATGCATGCAAAAGCACAGCAGCACAAAGCAGGAGTCAGATTTCACTTATCACATCACAAGAGTAAGGAGGGTTGACCGACAAAACAAGAGCGGAGGATTTTGATGTCAAACAAAAAGCGAGGGAACTTAGTGGGCTTCTTTGCCTGGGGTTTCCGCAAAGTCTGGGATCGCCTCTGCTCTTGCGCAACTGAAAGACAATCTTACATTGGGTGCAGGCCTCACCCCATACTAGTTCCTTAGAATGTTGTTTGTATTTCTGCATGAGATAAGAGTCTTTTCTACGACAAACAATTCATTGGTTTGCTCATCAAGCTGCCAACACAACAGAGGTGCTACATATAGAGCAACCTGACCAAAAGACCAAAAGTTGGTGCACTGTAACTCAGCAATATTATTATTCATCAAGGACAAATCACGATTTACAATTTAACTCGAAATTCTTATCACAAAGGCCATTTACTTGATTAATCCTGAGCTGTCAGCCCCATCCCAACTCCTGTCTGTGTTCGGGACGATCTCTAGTGTTGAACGTGATAAGCCAACTTGATTTTTCTTCAACTGCACACCGACTCGGAAGGGGTCAAAGTCATCAACCAGGAGTCAGTGGAGAGATGCAGGTGCGCACCCCATATACGACCACCTTTTATCATGTGACGAACAGTCTCTAATAAATATTTAGATCTTGTAATAACAATTTCCAAGGTCAAGAATGAACCTTAGAGATTATAAAAGAAGTATTTCACTGCTGGAAAGATGGTCTATTCATAAAACTGGGCTGTCTATGCAGTAGAAAGACGTAAATACTTTTGAAATTGGTGCAATGTGACCAGAAAAGAACAGAGAAAAGAGGTAGAAAACCTACAAATACCAGAATGCACTGTGCTGCATCAGATCAACAAATGCTCCCACTGGTAGGTAACCCAATGCAAGTTGCCTGCCCCAGAACAGTATAGCAGTAGGCTGGTAACAAACGATCTTGTGTTACAGATAAACGGTAAGCTAAAATATGTTTCTGACAACAGTTTAGATGAGGAATAGGAAACACAGCAATAGAATCTTGGTTCATGTTTGATCAGCATTACCTTACTGTTCGATCTGAATTTGGTCTGAGCTTGAGATTCACTTCTATACTCTTTGTGTCCGTGGTCGTGATCGATATACAAAATTGAGGAAGTACAGTCTGTAGTTGAAGCAACAGCCAGTGAAAATCCACAGGATGAGGCAAATGAGCAGCGAGATCTGGGAGCTTGTACGTTTATTTACACATACTACACACACTTTAAAGATACAAAGCTGGTTGAAAATTGGCACAAGATCCCTTTAATTCTGGAAGTGGTAAACTGTACTTGCACTTCATTTAAGAGGATTTACAATATATCCACCCATATCCACAGATTAAAAAAGTCTTTTAGCACAGAGAAATTCATGAGTATAACAACATAAAGTGCTTTTAAGCTTGAGCTAAAGTTTTCAGCTGACAAAATGACAGCTATATTTTCTTGGCTCTCATACTTGCATTGCGAGGCCCAGTCCCATTTTATATCTTTACCTCTACCACTTATTTTCAGGGTGTGGGAGTGAAGGTCAAAATGCAAAATGTGTCCAGTACAAATCAGCATGTATAATCTAACATTAGCTAGCCAGCTAGTTAGCTCCTGAGACATCAGCATTGTAGTGATTTCTTTTTCTTATGCATATTATAAAGAAAATGACCATAATATATTGAAACAACATTAAAATATAGTACTATTCAGACGGGATTAGTTTTACATAGGGATGTGGACTAATGTCAGTTTACCACAGGATGTCTGTAATATAGGGCTGTCAAAATTGCTCAAAACTGACGTTCGAATATTCCTTCTAAAAATAACTCATAGGTTCGAACCATTCGAATATTTTTTTTTTCCGCATTATGTCCACAAGAGGGCAAACTAATACAAGGAAACATACTTGTATATGTATTAATAGAAGGAAACATAACTACTTGTAGGTATTTTTATTTCAACATAAAGGTCTTTGAAAACATTTACATACCTACACATTAAAACACATAAAACAGTTATCTATAACATTACGTTACAAACGACCACGGACCTCTCGCTCGCCCCCCTTGTCTGACCCATGGCCACACCTCCCGCTGAAGCGCTGCGAATAGCCTCGAAGCACCAGACTGTGACCGGCTCGCACCCTGCAGCGATCGTTTCGGCGTCTGTTCTATTTTCTGCGCGAGCCGCAAGCGAATGTGTCAAGCCGGGTGACGGAGACAACAGCTGGGAGCAGAACCGCTTGTCGACAGGCTGGAGAAATGCGCGTCTGATGCCAACGCCCACTCGCAAAGAGGACAGCTGCGGTGGTGTTTTTTTGTTTTTTTTTTTCTCCACAATCGAATATCAATTTTCACATTCGAAGGTCCATTTATTTTTCAAATTCAAATTTAAATTCGAATTTAGAATATTCGTTGACAACCCTACTGTAATATAAATGTCTGATTCACACGGGACACGAAATCTCCATAATTCTACCAGAGATGGGAGTGGTAAGTTGGTTTGCGTCCTGGCGTCACCTCCCTGTCGGTATGTGCGTGCCACGTTGCTTCCCGTATGTGTTAATAATAATTAATGATTAGCCCAATATGAAATATTGCCCATGATCAGGATTGTGTGTACACAACGATGTACTGGTGGCTCTGAAAAGTGCTTTCCTCTTGACCTTTCTGATTGGTCTCCCATGTAGGGCTTTGCGATCATTAGAAGAATGTCCACTATCATGACTGCAGACAACACCGAATGCTTCTTCAAGCGCCTCCATCATCGAAAAAACACAGACCCTTACTTTCCCCTTGACACACTATGGTGTATCACGGCCCTCTCTGGCTCATACTAGGAAGTTTTTCCAATAAAGGCTGATAGGCTAGTCTCCAGGGAGGGTGGGTGACGGTCACAATTACGCACAGTATGGGTATAAAATACTTGACTGCAAGACTAACAGTGCATCAATCTTCATAAAAAGCTTACACCCTTTTGTGGCGCTAAGCTACGAAGACTAATGCAGACAGTTAAGAAAAAGAAAAAAAAACACACACACACACAGAAGAGTAGTTGTAAACGCGGAAAAATGGTTGTAAACAGGACATGACGACATATATATATAATGTATTATATTAATATTATACATTTTTACAGAGGATCACGTTCGCACTGGATTGATATTACCCGAGGTATTTTCTCTGCACCGTTTTACAGAAGGTAAAGTCGCCGTAATTTTTACTGACATTATCTGTAATGATTACAGACATGGCGCGTTCGGACGGGACTAAAATCCCCGGTAATAATTACTTTACCCCACGTCTCCAGTTGTGGGTTTCTTTTGTCGCGTGTATAGCCAACACTTGGTTTGAAGTTGAGGCCCATGTAGCCCTACCGCTTCCCCCACACCTCTAACCCAACAAAAATGGGGACACCCCATCCCTAGACGTGAGTGTGCAAAACAGAGGGGCAAAGACTAAGTGGTAGTGGCAAGGGGTGTACTGAGATAGGGCACAGTTGTCACTGCAGCAACACTTTTTAGAGATTTTCATGTTCCAACCTCAATTGAAGGATTGCATACTGTCTTAACTCCTTTGTGTTGACATTTACAAACTCAGTGAATAACCAAGTTAATGTCCAATACTTCCTCAAATGCAACAATTATTCTTAAAGAATTGATAGCCAGGTGACCCAGATATGGCCAAAACAAAATCCCAGTCGGCTAAACTCTTTCCATTCCATTGTGATGACAGTCTAAACAAGGCGTTTACCTCTGAGGTAATTGCATTTCCAATAACAGGCCCCACCCTACTCACAAGCCCCCTTGAGAAGTTGCCAACATCTGGCTTTATGTAAACCATTGCTGCCTGTCATTTGTATTTACTCTAAGGTATGGCGCTGTTAAAAAAAAAGACAAGAAAAATACCCCAGATATCGATCATACTGCCCCCGGATGTATAGGCGCTGTCATGTAAATTGCATCTCAAGCCAAACGCCTCACTGAGCACGTATATTCCCACCATACATCAGAGACCAGAAATTGGATACAGTGCTATGGTAACATTTTCATCAGCAACATGTGGAGGCAAGGTTAAAGTCTCTTCATAGGCTACCAACCAGCTATACTGGGAAGGACACAGAGGAGACGGGCCGAGGAGCACTTCAGACTGGACTATATGGAATAAAGTGAACGTACAAACACACACACACACATTCAGTGCAGCTGACAGTTGTGCTGAAACTGCAAGGTAGGGGAGACCAGGAAAGATGAAATGTTTGTCCTTCAGGAGATGCATGCTCTCTGTGCGGGGTTTTGTGTTGTTGTGTGGGTGTGTATGTTGGGAAGGGGCTGGTGGACTATTACACTAGCCGTGCGTGTTTGTGTCTGTCCATCACATGTTCAGCAGCCCTAACACCTATAAGCCAGTGAAGCGTGTTTAACCTAAATCACATTGCTACATCCCCCTCGCATGCCCGCACATTGACAGGGTCAGCTCAGTTGACTTGAGGTAAAGTGAGATGGCTGTGTATGTATGAGCGTGTGTAATAAGGATAAAGGAAAAATCCTACACTATCAAAATGGAGGAAACACCCCTTTTGTCCCTTTTCTGTATTTACTCTGCTAGTCTTACCTACTCTACATTAAACACACACTCTTTTGAAACTTAAAATTGCTGCGTACCCTGTCACACCGATCCTACCTGCTGTGAAACATGATTATATACAACTCATGTACTTTTCCAAATACACTCTGGAGGAAACACGACTGCTACCTGGATAACATCCACCAGCTACATTTTTCCCATCCAGAAAGTGTGACATCTATATTCTGCTTAACAGTCATATCAAAGGGTAAGTTTGGTATTTTTCTACATGGACCCTTTTTCCCTTGTGACAATGGCAACAATGATTTTTAAAACTGGTGCCCCATTGAGCAAGACCACTGTAGACAATGTAAACACTTGGTGCACATTCACACCGTCAGTTTACAACCACTAAAAGTGTTTGTTTTTGCCACTGTCAGGCTCAGATACTTATTGTAAGTGTCTAACAACGATTTGGAAAGGATCCATTTTGCCAAATCCACCAGACTCCATTTAAATAAACGTGAATTTTATCATGGTAAAACACACTTTATTCAAAGTCGACAGAAACAAAATAAAACTCACAAAAACCGTTTTGGTTCATCTTACCACAATTCCAGCAATCACCAACTCAGGTTTGTTTGAAATAAACCCCTGATTCACCCAGTTAGATGTGAAAATATGCTGGCTGTCCACATGCTAAAATAACTGTTTATTTAAAAGGAGTCTGGTGGGTTTGGTGATAGTGGTTTCGGGTAGCAGCTCAGACTTGGCCAGCACCAAGTTCAGAAGAGAAACTGAAAAAGGAATAGATATAAAAAAGAAGTAACCACTGTAAAGTTTTCATTGGCCTCCATGCTGCTTTCTATTGTTTACTGTTTCCAGCCTGTCCATGGCATCAAATAAGACATACCAAAAAAACAAAACAAAAACAAAACAGAAAGACAAACTGGTTAACTGATAACACACAACAACATGGGAAAATAGGGTCCAGGTTACAAAAATACCAAACCTACTCTTTTAAGGAGGTTAAAGTGAGTTTTTAGTACACAAAGCACAATACTTTAATATCTGACACCTGGGTTTAAGTCCAGTGTTCTACATATTGTTGGGTTAGGGTAACAAAGACACTTGGTAGAGTTTAGGGAAAGGTTGTGGTTTTGATTCAGTATTTAAAAAGTGTCTCCTATCTCATACTGTATGCAATTATTAACTTTCCTGATATTTTAATAAAGACCACAATCTCTCCCTAACTTTGACCAAGCAGTTTGAGTTGCCTCAGTATAACCACCAAATTCTCGTCCGGGCTTTGGTTGCCAGAATGAATATATTGCAGGGATGTCCAGTGGCAGTGAACAGTTTGCCAGTTCTACCTCAATGTTTTCCTCTTTAGGTTGATTAAAAAACATCATCAAGGCAGCAATTACGTATTTGCTAATGCAGAATAATTAAATGTTAATGTAAGTTTAAGCAGACATGACTAGTCTCACGCATGTAGACACACATATACTCACTGGCTATTCCATATGATTTTAGCTTTCGTTTTCATGGAAAAAAAAAACCTAGAAGCTATCCTTCAAAAGGCAGAGATTGCCACTTTGTGTGTGTTAAGACAGAACGCAAAAACAAGCTTAATACAAAGTCAGTAGGAAGAAGCAACTAGGCGGCCATTTCCCAGGGTGGTGGAAATTGACGCAAAATATGTGCATGTGCAATTTGAAGCTGTTTGAACTTAAGAGAAAATTTGTGCCTATCCTGTGGCTTTATGAATCCAGGAGGGACAGAGACAGACTAGAGGGAACTAACATAAAGACAGAGTTTGTGGAGGGTTCAGTCAGAGGCCAAGCTGAACACAACCACACAGGCACGGTCACTGCGTTCAATTCTAGCTACAGGTAGCGTCTGTTTCACGTCAGTTTAAATGTTTTCCTGTTGTCTCGGTAAAAGAGAAATCCCTCCTCGGCATTATCCTCCTCTCCTCCCCTCCACCTCTCTCTCTCATGTTTCACATTATGCTGTGATAAGGCACGGTGGTACGGCTGAGAGGCCGAGGTTTAACAGTCCCAGTTCGAGGCGGTGTGTGTGAATGTGTAAATCGTGTGTGGACATTTATTTGTTCATGCGTGTGTGTTTATGTGCTGTTGTTTTGCTATACTTTAGGGAGCCTGTCTGAGATTTTGACTTTCAGACTGAGGACATTTTTTACAAATTGATTAGCTCCCAGACTTCACAAATAAAGGTTTGAATTGAGGCTACGGTTTTAATCAGCTCAGGTTGAAGACCTCAGCTAAGGTTTGAGATTAGAATAAGGTTTAGTTTAGCTGCAGTATTTTGTTTATTTGAAACAAATGGATTTATTCAAACATTTTAATCCTCATTCCAGCAGAGTCCTCACCCTGTTGCATGTTCTTCTCCTGTAACATATGGCAGGTGTTTCGGGAAGCTCACCACACTCAAGACACAATACCAAAGTATAAAGCCTATTTTTTAAAGGCTCTCTGTTCACTTCAGTTTCTTTTCTTTATTGACTGATCATCGTTTTTTTTTTTGTGAATAACATTTCCCATGTGCACTCGCATCAAAAAATGAAACAGGTGTTCTCTATTTGATGCCATTATGAGCTCAGGGATTTGTACTAATGAAGGTCTACTGACTGCTTGGCTTTATCATTATATACTAGTATTTGACCTAAATGTGCAGAGCCTTATTATCTCAAATTTCCTGCAATGTGTATCAAAGAAAAACATGAAACGAATAAAGGGTACCATATATAGGAGGAGAGAAGAAAGGAAGAAGAAAAAGGGGAGGGTGAAGAGTATTATGTTATCCTATAGAAGATTCTTACACGTGTCTGTCTTTTATGTGCTAGTGATCACCAGTTGAAAGAATAAGATGAGTTGAGGGTGAGATGTAATGCTTGGCTTGTAGCAGAGATTGTTAGCATTAACGTTATTAACCTAGATTGTTGCCGAGTATTGGAGATATGCCTTCTCTCCAGTGAAATGGTAATAGATAGCACTCAGTTTGTGGTGCCACAATAAAGACATTTGATAAACTCAACAGTAATCTCTCTTTCCAGAAATCATGACCGGGTTACTCAAGATAATCCACAGACTTTACTGTGAGTAGTTTCATGTAGGAACTATTTTCTTTCTACCAAACTACACCCGCCAACCGTATCACTGCTCAGAAGAAGCATGCAACTACTGCTAGCTCGCCTAGCACCACTGAGCTAGCTAATGTTACATCTCAGCGGAAAAGGAAACCATTAATGTTTGTATCTTGTACTGTCGCAAGCAAAAGCCTTTCCTTCTGGACAGTGATATGGTTGGTGGTTGCAGTTCTGTAGGAAAAAAATAGTCCCTACATGAAACTGCTCACAACAAGGTCTGTGAATTATCTTGAGTAAACAGTCATGATATCTGGAAAGAGACGTTGTTGAGTTTTTCAAATGTATGTTTTTGGTGCTTTGAGCTAGGGCTGGGCGGTATACCGGTTTGTACCGAAAACCGGTATTTATTTTCGTTATGATATGAATTTTTCATATATCGCAATACTGGTGAATAGCCCAGACAACGTCTGGAACGTGCACGGCGGGAAAGTGTTTCAGCGGGGACCCATTTCACTGCTGCACACCACAGGCACGCTTGAGCGGGTGAGAGTGAGAGCATAGAAACGTTTAGAGGCGAGAATGGCTGCCGGAGAGAGTCCTGAAAGCAAAGCAACTGTACACGATGACCCAGAAGAACTCATACCAAAAAAAGCAGTGTTTCCTCTATATGCAACTAGCAGCGGCGCATCGCCATTTACAATTCTCCTCTGCCCTCTGTATCGCGCACGGCAGAGTTTTGCCCCGATGCGCACGCACCCACACACACACACACACACACACACACACAGACAAAGCGCACACACACAGGTGAGCACACTAGCGCACGACCCGTCCCGAGTCCGAGACAGTTACAGCCGGGCTCCACCGGGCACATCAGCGGCGCGACACATCTGCAACACGAGTTCCGTAGCAGCTCCCCCTCCCCCCCACCCCCACCCCTATTAATCAGTGGCTCCACCGGCAATGGCAGCGGCGCGATAACCCCCGTCTGTCTCGCGACAACTCTATTTTACGCGGCTCTTCTATTTTTGTCGTGCTACGCTCCCCTACGCGACCCTCCAGCAGATAAAAACTACATGAAATAGTGTGCTAAACGAGCACAATGTGTTTTTAAATGAATAAACCATTATCAGAGGTGATATGTGATGATTTTTTTTTTCATGCATTTACCCATGTTTATCTGTGACATTGTGTAAATGTCCGTGGCGGACATTTGAAAGCGAGTAGATGACAAACAGTACAGTAAACTTGTAGATAACTCAAATATATGTAATAACTTAGGTGGAAAATGCTTTAACATTTCATGCAGCCTCTCGGCTCGGCAAACGGTAAACAACCCCGCTGGCTTCTCTACGTGTCGCTTCCGTACGCAGTCAGTGGAGCCCAAATGAATGGAGCGGAACGTGTGTTGTGTTCAGGCGTTGTCAGGTGAATAACAAATCCCGGCACTTGAATAGGCCATAGCACAACACAGCAGCATGTCAAGTTGGCCAAACCTGAGCAAAATACCATGAAATACCGTGAAACCGATATGATTTTTTCTTAAAACCGTGATATGAAAATTTTGTCATACCGCCCAGCCCTACTTTGAGCACCACAAGCCGAGTGCCATCTAGTTCCATTATATTGAAGAGAAGGCAGACATCTCTACGGCTGATATCTCTAACACTTGCTAGCTCACACCAAAACAATCTACATTAATAAATAGCACTGCAGGTAAGAGGAAAAATATGCCTTTTTGATTTTGGGGTGAACTGTCCCTTTAAAGGTCTAATTAGGCTGAGTGGAGCTCTTATTATCTTTTGCTGAGGAGAGATCATTTGTAGTTTTTTGCCAGTTAAGTGACCTTTCAAAAGATTTTTTCTTACAATTTAAATTCACACCTGGCTGATATCCAATTACAATGCAAGTCGGACCACCTCCAGATACAGTGTGGCTCATCTGATAGCATTCATTTCACAATGTATTCTGCATGCATTTACACTTATAGAGTCAACAGGAAGGCCCTTTTAAGTACAGTCATGCATGTGTGTGTGTGTGTGTGTGTGTGTGTGTGTGTGTGTGTTTGTGAGCATCCTTGTGGTCATAGATCAGCAGTACAGGCAGGGCAGGGGGAGATGGGAGATAGGCATCACATGTTAGTCCGTTTATCAGAGCTGAGGCCATTCCTCACTTCGCTCCCTGTGGCAGGCAGATGAAGGGGAGCAACAGCCCACACCATCCAAACTCTGTCTCTCTGCCTTCTGTCTATAGCTGCAGTATTCTCTCACCCTCTTCTTCTCTCTTTCTGTCTTTAAGCACTCTCTCCTTCTCGCCATCTCTTTCTCTCTCCCACTTTGTCTCTCTGTCTCTTCCTCCCCGTGTTTGAAGTCTTCCCAGATCCCACAGCAACATATGGAGAGAGAGTGAGTGACTCACCGAGACGAAGAGAAAGAAAGAGAGAGGGAACACATTGCATGATCAGTCAGGAGTTACAAGGGTTGAGTGCTGCAGGGTGGGCTGACGGTGAGGATTGAGAAATATATGACAGATTTTCTTGTAAACTACCCAAAGTGTGAGTCTAGAAAGTGCTGTCTCTCGCTGTCTCATGCTGACAAACATATTAGTCACTGCATTTTTTTTTCAGCTGCACACACACAGACACAAGCGCCATGGGTACTCATTCTTTTCTCCCTCTCTTTTCACTTCCTCACTCTCTTTCACCAACACACACTCCTACACACAAAAACTTTCAAAGTCACACTTCTCAAGCACCTACTCTAGGGGAATGAGTGAAGATGAAAAAAACATCCGGCTCTCCACTCTGTGTGAAAGCCTGACAGATGTCCGTGTGTGTGTGTGTGTGTGTGTGTGTGTGTGTGTGTGTGTGTGGCCACAAGGCGGGGAGGGAAAATAGAGAGCGATTCTGTGTATGGAAGGCAAAAATACAAGGAGGGAGTGGGTCAGTGTGTGTGTGTGAGTGTGTGAGGACACGGATACAATGGCTCGGCTCAGTTTTCCAGCATGAGAACAGTTCAGCACAGGTGTTCTTACAGCTGTCTAATATAGGCTGTCCTCACCCGACCCTTTTTTAAGATCTGTGTGTTAAACACATGGAAGCTCACATGTACACACACATTTTTTACAACTGTTTCATTGGGATGGTGAAATGCATTCACATTTGCGTTGGAAGCGCATTAGTAAGTCAAAATGCATTTTGTTCATCCAAAAGCAGAGATGAAAAGATATTCATGCAAGACCAAAACATAATTTAATGATTGACGACAAAAAGTGGTCATTTCAGCTTTCATTACACCAAATTTTGGCATTTTGAAATTATCTTTTAAAGGAACAGTCTGTAAGATTTAAGGGGATTTAATGGCATCTAGTGGTGAGGATTGCAAATTGCAACCTGCTGAAACTTCTACTGGTTAGAATTCCTCCAGTGTCTATTGTTCAGGAGGTTTTTAACGGAAGCTGAATTACCCACATAAGTTTCTTCCTCTCCAACACAAACACAGTGATTTAGACGGGTAAAAACATTAAATAAAGCAGTTTCACGTCACAAATCAGTGTTTCTCAGTTGCTGCTCGACACGTCAAGGCCCTTTTTAAATAGGAATTGTGCAAATTTGTAGAAAAGCCAAATCCGTCTTTTTTCAGCATTGGCAATATAAAAACAAAATCGGGGAGTGCAGCAAAATGCCACCTACCTACTTTTGTTAATACAGAATGTGCCTTTTTCGGGGCAATGGGGGGCGTGACCAAGTAACAAAACATGTAGCTCAGTGTGTGACGTAAACAGTGACGTGGGAGGGAAGCCGCGGCTGGGCAGTCCTTTGGCGATTCTCTCATAAGTCGGCCCGTTCTTCACCATCCCCGTCATCTGACAGTTAATGGCCTCTTTATTTGCAAGGACAATGAGGGTGCGCAATTCCTTGTCTCCCCAGTTGCTCATCTTTACAGTGTCTGTCAGGTTTGCGTTTCCCTCCTGCTACTAGCTGCTCGCTAATTCCTGCTATCAGCTGTTTCCTGTTTATCCACTGTCAGTGGGTCGAACGTGCGGCATCATCAACAGCCCCTCCCATTGCGGAAGGCCACCTCGGTCTTTTAAACTGAAAGGGTTCCACCAATATGACTACCCTACGAGGCGGAAAATTGGGCACCTCGGATCAACTCGCCAATCCGGCTCTGTGTGTATAAACGCTCGCAGCTTGCCGGCAAAACAGCCCAACATTCGCGGAAAATCTGGCAGTGTTAAAGGGGCTAGAGATGGGCTGCTGACCCAGCACCTGCTAATGTGCGCTCACCTTTTTTTCTGATCCAGACGTTCAGGAGGTTTTTATCAGAAGCCGAATTATCCACACAGGCTTCCTCCTCTCCAAAACAAATGGACCAAGTGATTAAAACTAGTTAAAACACTGAATAAAACAGTGTCATGTTACAAATTAGTGTTTCTCTTATGCTGTTTCTAACCCAGCACCTGGAGGTTTTTACCATAAACTGAATTATCCGCAGAGATCTCTTCTTCTACAAAACAGTCAGACCCAGTGATTTAAACTGGTAAATACGATGGATGAAGCTGTTTCACATAAAAAACATCAGTGTTTTTCCAATGCTCCAACGCTCCTGGGAGCTTCTAACTACAGTGGTCAATGCGAAATCATGAATGTCCTATCTAGAGCCAGTGTTTGGTTTGTCCATTCTGGGCTACTGTAGAAATATAGATGTAGATATAAACGGCTCATTCTAAAGTAACAAATTCCCTTTCTGCCAATATATTCCCCTGAATCCAACACACTGGATCTTTAAATCATCTTTACAGCATGAGGTGAGGGAGTGCAACTCGATTTCAGCTAATTTGGCATGCAAAATGAACATACCTAGCTGCTTCCTCTCTAAAGTCAGTCTGTCCTCAGCAGCTTTTCTCAGGGCCAAGCTATGCTCACAGGATCTGCACAGTATCGACATTTTTTCAGTATTGAAACAAGCTCAGACCAAAAAAAAAAAAAACACAACAAAGAGAACATACACAGACTGTCTCTGTCTTTTCCCTTTCTCCTTGTTGTGGCAAAGCCAAAAGCTGACTGCATCGGTAATCAGTCATTGGCCATGCAGGGTCTCCGGTCAGGAGCTTCTCTGCTGTGGAATTCATCAGCACATGGAACCAAGGGCAGCACTTGGGGGAGTTATCAGCCTCACCAGACAGCTGGCCAAGTCTGCCACCGCTATTGGCGCACATGTGAACACACACTCACACACAAACAAGCAGTTTTGATCTCACATTTAGTGTAAAGACAGTGCATAAACACATTCAGAGAGACCTTTGCACATATTGACTCACAGAAGGGGACTGAAGGTGAAAATACACAAATAGAGTAAAAGATATTCAAATAATACAGAGCTGATGCAAGTCCCTTCATCTGGCCTTTACATAAAGTGTCTCTGAAAGCTTTTTTTAACTCGTTGTGCAAATGCACTCTCACAGAAACTGAACACAAAGGCCACTACTCACACATGCATCCACACATCCCCATTCATTTGGTATGGATTCTGTTTTCGCTCACTCTCATGGGTTTGGTCCAGGCTCACTGATCCCCCCTGCTCCTCTGAGCCACTGTTCCCTTAACTATATGGCTCAGTGTAGGTAGCCCTCTAGAGGGACAAGGGCAAAAAAGTGGCACAGAAAGACAGGAGGAGGGTAGATTAAGAGATGAGGGATGAAGGAAGAAAGGTAAGGAGAAAAAGGAAGAGAACATAAGATGATGACGAAAGAAAGGAGGGGGAGGGAGAGCAAAGTGAAAGAGAGGAAGGGCAAGAAAAGGGAGTGTGCGTGCACACGTGTGTGTGTGTGTGTGGGGGTCTGTGTGTGTGTGTGTGTGTATGCTGATGAAATCTG
Source organism: Epinephelus lanceolatus (assembly GCF_041903045.1). Classification (NCBI taxonomy): domain Eukaryota; kingdom Metazoa; phylum Chordata; class Actinopteri; order Perciformes; family Serranidae; genus Epinephelus; species Epinephelus lanceolatus. Next base: position 24,466,365 of record NC_135749.1, read on the forward strand.
CCATCCTCAGCAGCCTCCCGTTAAAAGAAATCGGATTAGCTCTCCTCCGGGAGAGAACCTTCAGGAATGCAGATGACGGATTGCGGCGCACAGGTTTCTCTCCTGGACTCTTAGAGGGCCTCACACACACCTACACACACAGACACACACACACACACACACACACACACATACACACTTACACGCACACACCATCAGCAGACAAAGAACTCAGTTTTCCGCTCACTCCTTTTCTCTCCAAAGGGCATTTCTTCATTTCCTCTCATTCATAAATACATGAATGTACGTGATTGAAATGGAAAAAGAGGCGTCCTCAATACCAATTCACTTTGTCCTATTGACTGAGCTTTTCCCCACATTGGCTTTGTCACTTGTCAGTTTTTCCAATTTGAAAATGAGTTGATTTTGATTTGATTAAATTTATTCTGAACAAAAAGAATCAGGGTATAAATCACATTATTCCCTAAGTACAATAAAGATATAACGGATTATCTGGGTGACATTGGTGCAGGAACATATCGACAGATTTTCCTGAGACATACAGAACATACTGGCACAAAATAACATCTGGGTGATGCTGACAGAATGCAGTACAATATATATGCACAACATGTCCAATGTGTGTGAAGGAGATATTAATCATACCTGACAATGATCTACCTACTGAAACGTTGTGTGCAGGATTTTGGTCCTATGCACTTGTCATTAAATGGAACCTGTGTGTTTTTCCCTCTTATTTGTCATGTATGTTAAAATGTCAGTTGTTCATATTAAACATGGCCAAAGTTTCAAAAAAATTAGGTAAACCCATGAAAAATTCATTCCTGCTAGCAAAAACTCAGACTGTTCAAAATGCTCTGTTTCCAACATTTCTTTGTTTGTTGTGACGCATTTTTTACATGGTCATCTGCTCTAGGCAAGCTACTGCAAGTGTTTACATGATGGAGCCTACACTGCTACATGTAGCTACATGCTAACGCCGGGGAAACATGTAATTTTGGTTGCAAAATGTTGTTTATTCCTTCCTAATTTCGAATCATATTTGCTGCTGCAACATTTCCGGTGGGAAGATTTCTATAGAGAAGATTTTATTGGTGATTTTTCACAGTAGAAAGTGCTGCTATACTCGGTTACAGTCATTTCCCAACTGTGATAATGATGCAGAGACGCCAAAATATGGAAGACCCAGAACTGCTAACCAGCCAGAGCAGGCTGGGCTTTTTCGGGAGGGGGGGCTTAAAGAGACAGGCGCTAAAACTAAGTGTCTCAGACATAGAAAATTAATTTCTTTTTAAACCATCATGCCGCTGCTAGCTGTAGCTAAAGGTGTTGTTTTTGTGTTGTCCATCAGTCTGTCCGTCTATGCATCCCATTTTTATGAATGGGATTATTTAAAATGACCTTGATGGACCTCACTGTTTTTGACCATAACTCAAGAATTTATAAGCTAATTATTACAAAATCTTACACAAATGTCTGATAGGATAATGTGATGAAGTCATGAGATTTTATATCCAAAAGGTCAAAGGTCAACTTCACTGTGACATCATAATCTTCTGCAAAAACACTTCTTGCCATTATTCAACACCATAACTCAAGAACAGAAGATACATTTGATCAGATACTGAATTTGTGACACCACCACCTTGAACCAGTACTGGTTGTATAGATCTTCTGTGCCGTGGGTTGGAGATGTGTATGAGGCATCCATGTTTTAGAATTTGTAGCTTCTTTGCAGCAACATTCATACTAGAAGTAAAGTCTACTGTCATGGCTACATATGAGTCTGGAGTCCAGATTTGGACGTAACCTTTAACTGCAACTTGACTGGTTCATAGAGGTATACAACCAGAAGGCAGTCATTGTAGTTACATTAAGTGCATTTAACATTACAGCTTGAAAACATGTTCTAGTACACATCCAAAATACAAATATGAGCCTGAAAATGAGCATAATAGGTCCCCTCTAAGCAGGAGTAGTTTGACATTTTGGAAAGTAAACATATTTGCTTTTTTACAGAAACAAGATTGAAACCACTCTCATGTCTGTATGCTCTAAATATGAAGGTACAGCCAGACTTAAAACAGGGAAAACAGCCAGCTTAGCTCTGTTCAAAAAAAAAAAAAAAAAAAAAGCTGCTACCAACACCTCTACAACATGCTAATTAACACGTTATATCATTTGTTTCATGTGTATAATAACTGAAATGTAAAAACATAGTCTTCTGATCTTTATCTGCTTCTTGGCAAAAAAGGGAGGAAGCACATTCCCAAAAATGAAGAAGGAAAATACAGAAAAAAAGATGAAGGTGTTGTTTCAGCTTTATCTGCACTGCCTTTTCAATCATCAGTTTTTTCCTTGTTGCAGTTTTATGTTAGCCTGAGTGTCAGACTGAAGGCGATTTACGGGGGGGGGGGGAATTTGATTTTTTCCCTAACCAATCAGTAGAGATCAACAACTCACCCAGAATCTGACGTCATTAGTATCTATGCCTCGGGGGTGCCGAAAACAAGCGAGCATTGCCCATTTAAAATGTCTCCGTCGTCGTGCACGCCCAGCTGCATCGCCGTTAAATCCAGTTTAGCAGCTTCCTTAATTTGGTCCTCCATTAATGCGAGTAGTGGCGAAATACCTCGATAGCATCGTTAATGTGGTCTGTAGGATCTGTAGCGGTCGCCATTGTTGCTATCCTCACCAGTTACCCACCGGCGTACAGCTTGACATCAGCGTGGCGCTGATTGGCTAATCGCTAGACCTACCCCCACCCCTGGCGTTCATTGGTTCGTCCAGCGTTTGGACGAGATAAATCGCAAATTCATTGAAGTATGCCAGACCAGAGATGTAAGCCTACTCAGTTGAGTGGGCGGGGTCTATGGTCTGGAACCAGGCTAGTTTTATGTCATTTATTATTTTTCTGATCCAAATCTCTTAATTTATGATTAATCCTGCATGTTTTTTTCTCTTTCAGACTGGCATGGCGTTAACATATGATCCAGCTGCAATGCAGAATGGGTAAGAGCTTGACAGTCAATCCATCCTTGGCACTATCTAATACACTCACCTCTTGGCTCATAGGACCCGTTCAATACCACTGTCATACATAAAGATTAATGTAGTGTCTGCACTTTGTTACTGTTTGATTAGGAAAATCTATATGGGCGCCGTATCAGTTTTCATAGGTTGGGACGGGTGAAAAATGGCCAAGGGCAGCTGTGCGAGCTTCTGTGTGTTTGGTTCTTCATGTATGTGTGTGTTCCTGTGTGTTTCTGTGTCTTTATGTCATGACTTAATGCTGCTGTGGAAATAAATGACCCGGCAACATGTTTTATTTTTCCCCGCAGTCCTGAGACAGGAAGGAGAGTGTTTAGGCTCTCCTCTGTCTCCCTCTGGCCTCAGTCATTCACAGGAAGCTCCTCATTCCCCGCTTCCTAAACCACTTATCCCCCAGTGACTCGGAGTCAATCTCAACCAAAAAACTGGATGAATAGCATCACTCATTACACACAGCCTGCCATGTAAAAGCCTGCTTTGCTGCAAATCCGCCAAATTATAATCCCACAGATATTTGTGTTAGGCAACAGACCTGCTGGGAAAGGAGTGATTCAGTCGTATTACATTCGACCAGAAGTTTAGCTGAATGATCATGTTCCAGGAAAAAAGGAAATTAGGTGAATTAAGTTGCAAAGAATGTGAAAGTAGTCAGTTTTATACAAATGTTACTCAAAGTGGAAAATAGACATAAAGCGTGAATCAGTGGCAAAGAATATAGAAGTATACCGAAAATTTAATTCATAAGTTAATGGAAAGTACTAAATAAAACTGCAGTTGAACTGAAAGTGTAAAACAAAAAAGCCACTTCACATTTGTCAGACTTTGCTTACTGGAACATCAAAATTCAAGTGCAATATGGATCCATCCATCTATTTTCTGCTAGGGCAAGGTCACGGTGGCAGCATGCTAAGCGAGGTAGTCCAGACATCCCTCCTCCCCAGCAGCATGGTGCATCTCCTCCTGAATGATCACAAGGTATTCCTAAAACAGATGAGATATATAATCTCTCCAGTCTACTGGTTCTAACCCAGGGTCACCTACCACCTACCAGTTGGAAAACCTCTTAACAGGAGACATCCTGATCAGATGCCCAAACCACCTTAACTGGCCCACCTTTGACATGGAAAAGTGGCAGCTCTACTCCAAGTCCCCTCCAAATGTTGTGGTCCTTATCCTATCTCTAAGAATGAGCCCAGCTTCCCTACGGAGAAAACTCATCTTGGCTGTTAGTATTAGCAACCTCATTCCTTTGGTCGGTAACCATAAGATTAGTAAGTCAGAATCTTTCCTTCCGGCTCAACTCCTGCTGACATTATACCAACCCACCTGTTGATTTTATGCTCTATTTTATCCTCAAATCCCAGAAATCCTTGAACTCCTTCTCTTACTAGAGCATCTCACTCCAAACCTAGATGGAGAAATCCACCGTTTTCTGGCAGAGAACCAGGGCCTCGCCCTCGAAGGTGCTGACTTCAAGTCCTTTGGTTCCGTGACTCGGACCACTTCACACTCAGCTGAAAAACATCTCAGTGCGTACTAAAGGTTACGGTCTGATGAAGCCAATAGAACCCCATCATCTGCAAAGAGCAGTTCTGAGGTCCCTAGTCCAGAGATTCCCACATCCCACGGCTGCACCTTAAGATCCTGTCCATGAATATCACAAACAGAATCAGTGACTTCACTGAAGCTCAACATCCACTGAAAAGTCTATGACTTCCTGCAGAGAATACAGACTCAGCTCTCACACCAGCTTGTAGCAACAGCCAGGGTACCATGTAGTCCCACAGTACCCCCACAAGACTCCATGTCTTCAGACAGGTGATCTCACTTCCAACTGGTGGGCAACTGACTTAGCATAAAGAGCAAGAATGTCCAGTGTGGTGGATGGGTCCAACAAACAAAGGACTTTCAACCAAGAGACTGCTGTATGTGTCCTGTCAGAAACCAAAATTCAACATTGACTCATGGATCTTTTTTCTTAACCTTTCCAAGTACTTTTGTTGCCTTAACTGTAAAACAAAGTAAACCTATGTTAGTTTAAGTTTATTTTGAACAGACACTGTGTGTGTAACAAGCAGAAACTAACACAATGTCCCTGAGTGTCCAAAACTGATTCTAGAGGAGTACTCAGAGCATCTTAGTTTGATGCAAAGGGCTACTGACGAAGCATTGGTATCTGACAAGTTGGCAGTAAGAATGTTTTGCCCTAGAACCAATCTGTGATGCCAGGCATCAGCAGTCCTCGCCATAGCCTGCCAACCAGCTGACAATGCACCTGAACCCAGTGGCTATTCCTGTGGGTGGAGAACACACAGGGGCAAATTGGATTAGTAAATTTAAAATATAATTATGATGCAAATTACCCCTGTATATACTACTGAGGGGTTGAATTTACATTTTGTAGTTTGCATTAATATTTGAATTTGACTGTATACTTTTATAGGAGAGCAGCAAGTTTATTGCCCACATTAAGACCAAATATTAACCTAAAAACAGTAAGATATTTCATCATCTCTCAAGTAGCACATTAACAGAGTTGTGTTTTATTCCTTGTGTTTTATTGGTAATACTGTTTTATTGGTGATGAAGGAAATTGTCATACAAAACATTGTCACTATTCCAACTAAAGAAACATTTCATGTTTTATCAATTAATGAGCTATTTGTGAACAAATATATATTTATTGTGCCAAAAGTCATAAAAAATCTAAAATATTTTATCAGACATTATAACATGACTCATGTTTGCGTTCAGTTCGACTCGAGAGAGGTTTACCTTCCAGTTTGTCCTCTTATAAACAAACTATTAAAACTCCAATGTGAGAAATTGAAATAGATTTATTTGGAATTCGGGAGTTGTAAAGTTACGGTAAAAGGACTGTAAACGTCAGTCACAGATACATAATATTTTAACAATCTATCGTATTTAACCATGTTTTATAGCCGGGGTAAAACAGAGGTAAATTAATCTTTTCTAGCAAACTTCTAAAACTTGCAATCAGTTCAAAGTCATAACTATTGTAACCCATTAAGGATTCTTCATAAACAGAAATCTGAATATTAATACAAAATCTCTTTGCAATGGCATTGGAAGCATCTTGGATTCCCTTTATAGTCCAAGTGGATCAGTCACGTTTGAGCGGACTTGGGTTACATGCAGGTAAACAGTCAGCATGGAGAGCAAAAGAGGTGGAACGCATCGGCTGAAATGCAATCTCAGAGTTCATCTGCTATCATCTGCCAATTTTTTAAATTTTTAGTAGCTTTTTTTAATTCATATGCAGATATCTGTTTAGACAGATTAGTGCACAATCAACTCCAAATGCACTCTTGCATCTCAAGTTGCTAATCAGACTGTAAGCAATGACTGGCACACAGAGGAGGAAATCTTGGCCTGCATATCCATTATCCAGATACCCGCTGGAACCACAAAATGTTGTCCGTTTCCCTCAAAGGCTTTATTGTCATCAGTCTAACAGCTGATGGGTTCCAAGATTGTCCATCAAGTTGATAAAACAATGTAAATTTGTTTTTTTTTTAGCTGTTGAAGTGGCCTGGGGTCTCCAGGGTTAAAATATAATGTAATACACAACATAAAGAGCTGATGCTGTATCTTCAATTCAAATGTAGGGTGGTCAAACCTTGTACATAACTTGTAATCCTTGGCCAGTAATATGATCTTCAGCTCAGGTGACAGAGACTATTGGACATTCCACTTAGTCTCCCTGGGGATCACAGCAACATTCTGTCGCTATAAACCTTTAGCAACGAGATAAAGTAGCGGAGCCGACCACCTCGCTTCTCTGCAGCTCATGTCAAACCTCACCTTCTTGAAATGCATTGAGTTTTCCACAAGCTTAGCCTACAAGCGTGCTGCTTAAGCCAGCCAGCCAGCATGGTATAGTGCAGCCTTAATACTTGAATCCACATTGGAAAAAAAAAATACAGACAACCTCCTACTTTATACTATGACAAAGCTCAATTTGATGTGATAAAACCCGACTTTTCAATTGAGAACGCTATAAGACACTTCATGAAACTTTTATGTGGCGTTCGAAATACAATATATGGCCGAGTGTTTGTTCTGAACAAGCTGCAGGATAAATCGACAGTGCGTTTGTGTGTCTGTGTGTGTGTGCGCTCTGGTTTGCAAGTGTTTCTTTTTTATATAGACAGAGAAATCTTTGTACAGGCGAAAGATATGTCAGTTAATGCACCATTTTTGTATTTTTACCATCATTTTATATTTACAATATGTTCTATAAAACTAAAATGAATTTGACAAGCTAATTCTGCTGTGTCCTCTCCTCCTCCTTTACCTCCTTCCCCCTCTTTCTCTCCCTCCCTCTCTGTCCCTCCTCAGGTTCTACTCCTCACCTTACAGCATCGCCACCAACCGCATGATTGCACAGACCTCCATCACGCCCTTCATCGCTGCTTCCCCCGTTTCCACATATCAGGTGGGCCATAATGCGCTGCATTATGGGTAGATTGCTGTCTATGTATGTGTAATATGAGGTTGTGCTATGTGTAAAGGGATGGAAGAGACGGGGCGGGCTGCAAAACAGCGTGAGGTTCTCTCTTCTTCTCTCATCGTTTTCTTCGCCGCTCCAGCTGTGCTCGATGACATCTGTTTCGTAGGCGGCAAACACAACAGGCATCAGAAAACAAGCAGCAGAAAAAAAGGGATTAAAAAAGGCTGACAGGATAGAAAAAACTAAAATCACCCATCAAGAATGAAAGAGTCTAGGAAAAACAAACACTTCCCTCCCTCCCAGTTTTCTGACCTCTTTGTGCTCCCTCGGCTGCTAACACAATACAAGCAGGGTTTTTTTTGTTGTTTTTTTTTTTTCTTCTTAGATTTTATTTTTGCTAACTTCGATGCAATCGCTTCCTCTTCCAAAGTGAATTTCCACATTCCTCACAGCTGTGATCTGTGGAGTAATGAAAGAGAACAGAACAGGAACGTGAAAATTGGCTGTGTGAGATGTCAAGAGCGTTAACCGTTTTCCGTCACCGCACATTTCACGCAGCACCCTTTGCCGAATCTAAACATCAAGAGGCACTGCCACTGTGCCCTCTCGCTCAGACACTATCGTTTAACATCGGCTCTGTTTGGTATGCAGAGACAGGCAGACGAGGATAGTGAGCAAGAGAAAGGAGATGAAGGATAGATGGGGAAAATAGAAGGGACAGATGGAGAGAAAGACAACTAGGGAGAGGAGGACGGATAGTACGGTTGGTGGTGATGGCGATGGCTCGGTTGGGGGGGGGGGGGCAGAGGAGGGGTGTTGCTGAAGGTTGCTGTGCCCGTCTTTGAGGCACGCTTGATTAAAACTCTGGTCCAGTACCTGCGGTGGAGGGGTAGGGGAAAGAGGAGGAGGGAGAAAAGTGGGCCAGGGCGCGTCTCTAATCCGCTCTCGGAAGGCTTCCCAAATTGATTTATCAAAAACAATGGCCAGGCTTTTGAGGAATATTAATCCTCACAGTTTCAATATCGGGCAGCTTTGCCACTGCTTCCTGTAATATTGCCCTTCAGCCAGTCACGGCAGGAAGGTGAGTCCTTCATCTTCTGTTCAAGTACAAAGAGACAGAGGAAAAAGAAAAGGAGAAGACAAGCCAGGCAGCCACATACGCCAGACAAAAGGAAATCGCTTCCTTTTGTGATGATAACTATTGCCTTTGTAATGAAATCTCAAGGTGCATGGAAATGACTGCATATGCCATTCCTTCTTTTATGTTTATGTTGAGTGGATATTTTTGAGCTACTAGTATAGTGGCATTGATTTATCAAATCTGCAAATGACCCATGCCAACAGCAGTGTTCTGGTGTTCTTTCAAGCCTGCCTCCGGTGAGCTTGAACGATGATTGGCTTTGTTTCCTGGAAAAACAGCTTTGATGATCCACATGAGGGGAGCCAGCCCAGGCCAGATCACCACCAAGATCTCAGCTAGTGCCGCCAGCCAGCCGTGGCCTGGTTTACATCACTGGCTCTGCAGACTGGCTCACAGGCTGACTAAATATGTGGCTGGCTGGCTGGCTGGTTGGATGTGTGGCTGGCTGGCTGGCTTACTAACTAGCTAACTGGCTGACTGTTTGGCTTTACGTGTGACTGGTTGGATGGGTGGCCAACTGGCTGACCGTGCAGATGAGCAACTGACTGACCGGCTTTTTGGCTTATTGGCTGACAGGCTGTTTTAAACGGTAACGCGAGCTGTAAAGTTCAGCCAGAGGTAGGGAGCCTCTTGGGTCATGCATATTATACCAGTCACTAAAACTAGACGTACTGTAGCTTTAGAATTACTGTTAGAAAAGTTGAGTCTCGATCAGACAAGACAAGTTCTCAGAGGCAAAGTCTCCTTGGTCTCTGAATGTGGAATGCTACATTCAGGGGCGCACTAGGAAAGGCTAACCAGGCAAATGTTAGGGCCCCCCCAAAAAACTGGCCACTCATTTGGCATATTTTGCAATGACAAGAATAAACCCCCGTAAACCTCCCATAAAGGCACTATACAGCGCACCTCCGCTGCCCCCAAAACCCCTTAAGCAGAGCCCCTTCTAGCTACCTTATGACAGCTGGATACTGTTAGTAAGGACAGTCAGTGAGCTACCTGTAACTGTCCTACCTACAACCTTAGGTGTAACCATTAGCACAATGAAATTGGACCTTGATGGGCTTCTTTGCCTGGGGCCCCCCTAGAGTCATGGATCGCCACTGGCTACATTAGAGCATTTTCTATAGACTAAATCACATTTGTTTACAATAAAGACACAATGGTTAAGTCTTGTTGTGTTTGGGGCTGCCAAGTAACAATAAAGAGAAGGGTTTGAGTTTTTCAGATTTACATCTGCAAAGACCAAACATGCTCAAAGACAGCTCTTGACTTAGCATCTGTTATTTCAACGTGTATACATCGCATTCATCTATTATATATGTTTGATACTTTCATATAACAACACTTTAAAGGTCCAGTGTGTAGGATACATGAGGTTATATTGGCAGAAATTAAATCTAATGTTTTCTTTGGTGTAAAATCACCTGAAAATAAGAATCATTGTGTTTTTGTTATCTCAGAATGAACCATTTATATCCTCATAGGGAGCGGGTCCTCATCCACAAAGTCTGCCATGTTGCATCACCATGTTTCTACAGTAGCCTAGAAGGGACAAACTAAACGCTGGCTCTAGATAGGGCCATTTGCATTTTCACATCTGCTACTGTAGTTAGCAACCTCTAAGCGATTGGCAGCGTCAGAAAAACACTGATTTTTTTTTAACATGAAACTGCTTTATTTAGAGTTTATACTCTATTGAGAGTGTGTTTTGGAGAGGAGATCTCTGGGGATAATCTGACTTTCAGTAAAAACTCCTGAACAATGAACACTGAAGGAAATCTAACCGGGAGAAGTTCCAGCTGGTTGCAATTTTCAATCTCACCACTAGATGCCACTAAATCCCTAAATCATAAACACTGCTCCTTTAACTAACATTAAGTTGGAGACCTAATTTGCTCATTTTATTAAAGTTTGCTTCATGTATGTCCGCAACTTAGATCCAATTTCCATTTTCCAATTTGTCTAACCGGAAGTGATTGTTGTTGTTATTAGTGTTATGTCACGGTGTTTTGGCTCTTGATAGCACTCTGCCTGTGGCCAGTTAATTTTGTTATTGTTCTAGATTTGTACTAATGGGCCATCATTTCCATCAGAGGGAGAGGCTTTACTCTCTCAGCAGCCTGAGCCATAGAGGCACACACTGCATATTTCTTCTGTCAAGTTGTGGTGCAAAAGTACAACAAAATTTTAATTTTGAACCCAAATACGCTGAGCTGACCTCCACAACACACGTCCAATCATATTCAGACGCTATGAAAATGTTAGAGCAGAGAAGGCAGTGGAAAAGGTCATTTTATTTATTCCTTGAGTTCCCAGAGTTCTGTAATTGCCGACAGTGTGTACAATGGGTCTAATCTCAATCACATTCACAAGCTGTCACAACTGTATGCTATCAGTTTTGAGGCATGTCAGATTGTGCATGATGTCTGGTAAATCGCAGCACTACAATGGAATTAGCCAAAAGCAGTAAATATGTGTTTAGCATTAGCATGACACTAGCTCTCTAGTTGATTCTGCATCATTTCATGTTGTACTGTGATTGGTTTGTTTGCAAACGTGGGTTGTAGCAGTAGTTGCATTGCGGGATTTTGATTCTAACTCTCTGACGCTGTTTTGTCTTTGGTCAGCAAAGCTCCAAATTGGCCGTGAGTGGACTCTTCTAAACCGCTTTTGATTTATAACCAAAGATTTCACAACGTTTCATTCACAATTGTCAACTTTCCTCTGGGAAAGCCCAAAGTGGCACAGTATAAAGAGGCCTTAAGTCTGACTACAGTCTAAGTGTCTTTGTTGAATCAATCACATGATGGTCATGCAGTATCTTGCATAAAGATAACTGATTAAAGATAAGCTTTCTCTGTGTCTATCTGCTGTCCCGTTCAGCTGGGGAGAACAAATACTGCCATGTATAAACAAACAGACTTGGCTTCATGTTATAGAACATCGAGCTTGTTTAGGTGTGGATCCAAATCACGCGTTTGGGTTGGCACAGAGGATTGATTGCTCTTATAGCAGATTATTCCATGTTTGTCTTTGTTTAATCTAATCATTTTACCAGGATCAGTGGCCAGCCTGTGTGTTTGTCTGCTACAAGCTGTCTAATTCCTCTCTCCAGCACATCTAAAAGCTCTGTTTGTTCCTCCATTCCCTCGGTCTCTTGATCATTGTCTGTCACTGTTTCACCATCTCTTTACCTTTCTCATCCACATTTGTGAGTATGCATGTCTCCATATGTTTTCCTCTGGTATTAGCTTGGCATACCTCTGAGTTCTCTCCACCACTCTCAAAGTCCTCTTATTTTATTCTTTTAAACCTTTAAATAATCCTACTGAAACATGTTCTCTCTAGCTGTCTGTCCCTCGAATTTTCACAATGTTTTTCCCCTCTTGCAACAGCACTGGGTACGGCATTAATAATATTATTATAATAGAGAAGGAACCTAATTTATGGGCTCCTTGCACAAGTCATACTGTTGGCAATAATGAGAAGGCAGGAGGGAGATTTGCTGCCTCCAGACTTTCAAATTCTTTCTGTAATTCTTTGGCACAACTTAATCTGTTTAAAGTTCAGCCATTTTGGTGCATTAAAACCATCGCAATCACTTTAAAACTTTCAGACTCGAGAGTATTTGAACATATTGTGAATATTTGAACAGCGTTTATTGCTTTATGTGGGATACCACTCGGATCTTACTAAGATTGAGGAAAATTTATATTGTACATTTTATGTGTCTCTCCTTAGGTCCAGAGTACGTCATGGATGCCTCATCAACAATATGTTATGCAACCTACAGTAAGTACTCTACCATTCACCTGAAGTAGCTGCCCTTGACTCCCCATTGGGGCCCACCTTTAGCTGGAAATGTATGTAAAATGGTTTGCCTTCAGTTTCTCCTCTCTGCACAGTGTTTTGCCAGAGTTGTTGAAAGGCTTTAAAGGGGACTCATTAAAAGAAGTTCATTTCACGTTTGTGCTGAAAATAGTTTACAACATGGAGGATTTTTTTATATTTAGGGCAATGCGACTGATCAGACAAATAGATTCTGTATGGAAAAACGTTTAAGCCACATTCTTCCTTTGCTGCAGGTCAAATGTCAAACCAGCTAAATTGCATACATGCACATGCCATTTCAGCTCCACATGAAACCTTCTTATAGCTAAATGATTGCACCACTTTTGTCCTGCAGTTACTATACACAGCTCTATGAAAGCATATTATCCCATTCTGATAACCACATGTTTCCGTCATTCCTAAGTATACAAACACATTTCATTTTATTTTTTTGGTCGGGAGTTTATAGGTGTTGGATGTGCCAGGAAGCAATTCGGCATCATTTACTAAACCGCAGCACAATACAGATGGGCTGTAGACTGTTGCTCGGGGTTACCAGCCCAGACAGCAGACAGGGAAAAATTAATATTAATTAGATTAAGTTCACAGCACTGTCTGCCACAGTAGAAGATTACCAAAAATTGCATCCAGTGGTGTGCAGTCATACCACTCTTAGAAATAAGGGTGAAGACTAGAACATACAGGGTTCTTAGGCTTGTCCCCATAGGAGAACCTGTTTTGGTTCCTGGTAGAACCTTTCATATACGGAATCTCAGTGCTTGTTTACAATAATCTCTGGGTAGAAAACCTCCTTGTCACATACATACCATGAAACAGCACTTAGCTAACGCTGCCTTAGTTGGTTAGTTTTTAGCCACCTGAAACACAAAGAAAAATCAGTTTACGTGTATGTTATATTTACCTTGCCGTCTCACAGCTCTTTCCATTAGGTTACTGAATCTCAAAGCCACCAGATTCCACTGGCAAAGACAGTCATTTTAGAACATGGGAGTTGCTGGCCCACTGCTGCCTTGATCAGTTAGTGTGTGAGGTAAAGCGGTGAAAATATTCCAAAGATGGTGTACACTTACACTGCTGTTGAGTATTTTAGGTGGGTCTTTTTAGGTGGCTAAAATACGTGTTGCTACAGCCTCATCCACAGCAGTATATTGCTTAGCTTCCATGCCGGTAGTTTTGGTTTAACAAAGATGCTAGCAAAGCAACACGGTAATTAAAATACGCAGAGCAGAAACATCAGATAGGTCGGACCACTGTGTTAAACTATATGTCTTTAAATGTTACTGTTACAGATGACAAATTACAACAGAATTAAACAAGTTTGCCGATTTCAATCAATTCAATCAATTTTATTTATAAAGCCCAATATCACAAATCACAATTTGCCTCACAGGGCTTTACAGCATACGACATCCCTCTGTCCTTAAGACCCTCACAGCGGATAAGGAAAAACTCCCCAGAAAAAACCCCTTTAACGGGGAAAAAAAAAAACGGTAGAAACCTCAGGAAGAGCAACTGAGGAGGGATCCCTCTTCCAGGACGGACAGACGTGCAATAGATGTCGTACAGAACAGATCAGCATAATAAATTAACAGTAATCCATATGACACAATGAGACAGAGAGAGAGAGAGAGAGAGAGAGAGAGAGAGATGCAGGTAATGACAGTAGCTTACAACAACATTAATGAAAGTAATAATATTATAGTTATAGTTCTGGCTACTGTGGTACAATATGTTGAAAGTATGTATTAATATCAGACAGTATACTTGTGTGACAATAGTCATATGTGTATAATAACAGTAGAAGTATGACTAATGACTAATGATGGCAGCAGCAGCAGGAGGCATCTGGCAGGACCACGGCAGCAGCACAACCACACACGTCACACTGTCCAGGCACCGCTGCGGTATGAGTTATTCTGAGAGACAGTGGAGCACAAAGGCTCCGGAGAAGAAGCCGAGTTAGTGACATCCAGAATGGCCGAGTTAGCAAGATGCAGTAATAGGATGAGAGTGAGAGAGAGAGAGAGAGAGAGAGAGAGAGAGAGAGAGAGAGAGAGAGAGGGAGAGAGAGGGAGCCCGGTGTATTATAGGGGGTCCTCCGGCAGACTAGGCCTAAGTCAGCCTAACTAGGGGCTGGTACAGGGCAAGCCTGAGCCAGCCCTAACTATAAGCTTTATCAAAGAGGAAAGTCTTAAGTCTAGTCTTAAATGTGGAGACGGTGTCTGCCTCCCGGACCGTAACAGGAAGATGATTCCACAGGAGAGGAGCCTGATAGCTGAAGGCTCTGGCTCCTGATCTGCTTTTGGAGACTTTAGGGACCACGAGTAACCCTGCGTTCTCAGAGCGCAGTGTTCTGGTGGGATAATATGGCACTATGAGCTCTCTAAGATATGACGGAGCTTGACCATTTAGAGCTTTATAAGTTAACAGTAGGATTTTAAATTCAATTCTGGATTTTACAGGGAGCCAGTGCAGAGAAGCTAAAACAGGAGAAATATGATCTCGTTTCTTAGTTCCTGTTAGTACACGTGCTGCTGCATTCTGAATTAGCTGGAGAGTTTTTAAGGACTTACTAGAGCTACCTGATAATAGAGAGTTACAGTAATCCAGCCTTGAGGTAACAAAAGCGTGGACCAATTTTTCTGCATCTTTTCAGGTCAGGATAGGCCTAATTTTCGCAATATTACGCAGATGAAAAAATGCAGTCCGTGAGGTTTGCTTTAAATGAGAATTAAAAGACAAATCTTGATCAAATATTACTCCGAGGTTTCTTACGGTAGTGCTAGAGGCCAGAGCAATGCCATCTAGAGAAACTATGTCATCAGATAAAGAGTCTCTGAGTTGTTTGGGGCCAAGAACAATAATTTCAGTTTTGTCTGAATTTAACATCAGGAAATTGGTGCTCATCCAATTTTTTATGTCTTTAAGGCAGTTATGGAGTTTAGTTAATTGATTACTTTCTTCTGGCTTCATCGATAAATACAACTGTGTATCATCCGCATAACAATGGAAATTTATAGAGTGATTTCTAATGATGTTACCTAAAGGAAGCATATATAGAGTAAATAGGATTGGTCCGAGCACAGAACCTTGCGGAACTCCAAAACAAACTTTGGTACGTAAGGATGATTCATTACGAACGTCAACAAATTGAAAACGATCAGATAAATGAGATTTAAACCAGCTTAGTGCTGAACCTTTTAGGCCAATTAAGTGATCCAGTCTCTGCAGTAGAATTTGATGGTCAATTGTGTCAAACGCTGCACTAAGATCTAATAAAACAAGAACAGAGACGAGTCCTTTGTCTGAAGCAATCAGAAGGTCATTTGTAATTTTAACTAGAGCTGTCTCAGTGCTATGATGCACTCTAAATCCTGACTGAAATTCCTCAAATAAATTATTATCCTGGAGAAAATCACACAGCTGGTCTGCGACTACTTTCTCAAGGATCTTTGACATAAAGGGAAGATTAGATATTGGTCTATAGTTGGCTAACACCTCTGGATCCAGGGTGGGCTTTTTTAGGAGAGGTTTAATTACAGCTACCTTAAAAGACTGTGGTACATAGCCTGTTAATAGGGATATATTGATCATATCTAATATATGAGTGTTAACTAAAGGAAAGACCTCCTTATTTCACATATCATACATATATCACACATATCTCATCAACTCGGAACAATAGCCAGTTGTCTACCTGGAAGTGTTAGCCCAAAGCCACAATGATTCAGTCTATAAAGGTTCCACCTGGAACCTTTCCGGGTGTTCTACCTAGAAGCCAAAGGGCTGTACCTATAACCATCTGTGAAAGATTCCACCTAGAACCCCCCTTCAAGAGGCTCTATAGTGAACCCTTATGTGGTGTAATGGTTCCAACTAGAGCCCTTTCAGGTGGTTCCATCCAGAACCTTTCCACCGTCTATAGGTGATAACAAGACCACAGCCAAGGGGTTCTTCTGAGAACACTTTTATATTCCAAGGGTTTCATCTAGAATCTGCCCGGTGCTGCTCTAAAACTAGTAATTGACGACATTACCCATAGATCTCTCTCCCACTAACCATGCTTTTAGTTT
This sequence comes from Epinephelus lanceolatus, assembly GCF_041903045.1. Lineage (NCBI taxonomy): Eukaryota > Metazoa > Chordata > Actinopteri > Perciformes > Serranidae > Epinephelus > Epinephelus lanceolatus. The sequence continues at coordinate 24,482,956 of NC_135749.1, forward strand.
AACAGTTTAGCCCAAGGCCAAGGGAGCCACATCCAGCTGCCTTGAGGCGGCCTTAAAGGTCACAGTTGATGTCGTCCAGCCCAACCCACAACACTCCTGGTTCAAAATCACAGGGGGTGGTTTGTGAAATCACTACAACTACAGCCTTTACCAAGGCAATGGCCCAGTAGGGTTGGGAACCGAAACTTTGCTACATGTGAATGACTCAATACAAAATGCCAAGTACGAGGAACCTGGAAGAAAAAAGGATTTCAGTAGACCATGTGCTTTTATATGGCATGAAGTAAGGTGCAAAGATATCAACTATGGCAGAACATAAGTAAAATGAATTGATCGAGGGATTCTAGATACATTCCAGATACAAAAATACTATTTGAAACATGGGTAAACATTTAGATATTTAAGGGTAAGGATCTTTTAACGCCAATGCTTTCAACAGTCCTTGAAAAACTCTTCAAAAAAGGGTTCTTCAGAAGCAAATGATTCTGGGTAGAACCTCAGTCTTTCCAGAGGACCCCTATTGACACCCGTATTTTTAAGAGTGTAGTTGAAGTACAGAATATTGGTTTTCTTGGAGTCCAGAATTTTGTTACTATGTCATCCAGTCTGTAAAGAAAGTCCACACTGATAAGTTATAGCTATTTTCTTTATTAGTAAAAATCATATTTTACTACTTCTAGCAAAATATAAATCATGTTTTGGTTTTTAGTCAGACAACACATATGTCTTAAAAATTTCATTAGAGACTCTAATAGTCCACAGTATTTATATCCACCTCTTGGACTCATCCGTAACAAACCAATAGTATTGTTTGGAACACATCCCAGACTTGCCTCCCTAATGTTGTGGCAACAAAGAGCGTTAGTAGTTTAGTAAATTGTTTTAAGGTTGAGCTTTAATTGATCAGAGCTCCATGAGGGTTCTCTTTTTGTTGCTTCAAGGTTTTTAATCATTCTGCCAGAGGCTTTATTGTTTGCTTGAGGCTTTTCGTGGCCCCTGAAGCACATTCAGTGTGCACTGCTCTTCATTGCTCTGAACCAGGCAAGGGCACATGTATTTGATTCTTTGCAATTGTGAAACGGTTTCACTGTTCCACAGACAAAAATTAGCTAAATAGACGTCTTATTTAAGTGTGCTGCAGTACAGTGCCCTGCAGTGCAATACAGAATGCACTTGGTGATTTCATACAGTAGATGAAAGCATATTATTGTAAAAGTGTACCCTGCTACTGAGAAGTGCATTATAATATAGTAAAATAAGCATGAAAACATTGTATAACTTTACTGATGCAGAAGTTATTTTGTCTGTGGAAAAGAGATTGTATCCCTGAGGGTAACTTGAGTTATCGTTTGCTGAAGTAACCTTGGAAGAGCATGAAAGAGCAAGAACATGGCCAGGATTATACCGCGGTCATGTAGCCTGTTCGTAATATGGTCATAAACTTTAGATTCTCTTGCCATTCCATGAATTTGTCTGACGACTTCTGCTTCGGCCTTTACTGACAGAAGTTCCTGAATCTCGTCATCTCTTCAGTTAGACGTTTACATTTCATTACTCTCAGATGTTTGTTTTCTTGCGGTTTCACATGAGCCTCATGATAGAAACTTTATCAACTCATACCCACTTGCTTACTGTGAATTCTCCTGACAATTACCTGCTCTGTTCACATGGGCTCAATCAGACATTACACAGACTCTGTACTAGGGAGCTGGCAGGATGAAGTCTGTTTTATGTCCAGTCCAACTGATTTGGACATTTGTGTTCTCACATACTGTTCCTTTGGGTAATGTCTAGATAATTCACGTTTGCGGTGCTTGTGTAAAAGGGGCTTTTTTTGTTATGCCATTTCTTGCGTCATTCAATTATGTTTCCCTCCGCAGTTAGTCAGTTTTGTTGTTGTTGGCAGAGTTAACCAAGAGGGCAAATGTTAATAGCCACCCGAAAAATAAAATCAACCACTATTTTCTGTTGTTCTTACTACTTGCAAATGATGTGCAACCACGGACATGTTAATGGCATTGTTAGCCTGAGTCAAAAAGACACCTGCTTGCGAGTCCCTGTGATCAAACAAATTGGGAAACACTGGACTCTGCAGCTGATGGTCCAGCACTCACTCACTCACTGGAGGAGTGCTCAACCAGCCGCGTGGCTCCCCGCTGTGGCCATTTACCACTCAGTCCTACCCATCTCACTTCCACTCCCGCTGTGGGACAGTGAACATGTAATCTGGTCGCAGCAGGCCACCAGCCAGCCAGACACACACACACCACACCCAGCTGCAGCTGCCCTCCAAGCCACTCAGTTTGCCTTTCAGCCGTGCGACCTCCTGCCTGTCCTACGAGTTTCTAAACTCACCCAGCCTTCTCCTCTTCGCCGCAGCTTGCTACCTTTCAGTCAGGACTGCACTTTCCTGGTGACACTAGTTTCACACAGGATTAAAGTTAGCACGCTAACAAGTTAAGTATTTTTCCTGCTGCTGCTGCCTGTTGTGAGAGTGACAGTGTCATGGGTTGTCATATTATACATTATAACAAAGTAAAGGACAACTGCACAGCATGAGCAGTGCTGTGTACCTGTGTGCAAATCTGTATGTGTATATCTCTGCGAACATGTGCACATAAACACATCTCTCTTTACATTTAGCCTATACCAATAAATGTGGATATTTCAATGCACACACCATTTTCTTCATCTTCTGGCATCTTCTCAGACCCTCGAGTTAGGTGTTGTTATGGTTTGTGTGTCAGCACACAGACAGACCATACACAGCCTCATTGTCTATGTGTAATTGTTCATGTTTGACCGATACATGTTTGTGTGCACTGTATGTGTTACGTAGAGCCATATGTGTGGTCCATACTTATTATTCCCAGCCAGTCTGTACGGCTGCCTGAGAACCATCCCTCTTCCAGCCTTATGTCATGAGGCCTCTTGGAGCCATTGGCAGTAGCCACTAGCCAGTAGCCACATTGTACTCTGGTGTTCATCTCATCATGCCTTCGTGCCAGAAGTAGCCATGTGGCCATGTCGTCCCCATGGCCCCGTCCCCATCGTGTTCCAGTGGCTCGCTCTGTCACCAAACGGCTGCTAGTTGCTAACCCCAGCTGTCACTGCCGTCAGTGGATCATAGCTACCAATCTGTCTCCATTTATGACCCGGGCTCATATCCGCTACCAGCCACATACACAGCAGACCGCCTCTTACACACACACAGCCTGCCACCAGCTCAGTGAATCACATCAAATTACCCAAGCATGCTAGCTTCAAGAGCTCGGGGGTCTACTCAAAGCATTAAAAACCAATTGATTGTGCTGCAGTTTGGCGAGCCCCACCACGTGTCGCGTGTTAAACCAATGGAGCGTTGTGCAATGGCGCTCCTGGTGTCCGGGCAATATGGAGGCGGTCAAGCGAAGAAGAGGAAGGGGTCACAGCTAGCCAGTCAGATGTCACAACAGAATAGAAGAGATACATGTGTGTGTGTATTGTAAAACACATATCAGTCAGTCCAATGGTAAGTTTAGCAGTGAGGCTAAGTGGAACGTCATATTAGAAGCACAGTAGCAAGGTCGGTCAAACCATTATGGAACTTTAACAGTAGAGGTTTTAATGAGAAACAGAACACTGAACCTCTGTGAGGCCACCTGAAGTGAGCAACACATCAGCCTAGCTTGGTTAGCAGTAAGCCGATAACAGAAAAACTTTAACAAATCACTTAACAGTTATAACTGAAGAGTGTATACAGTTAATGCTTCAACAAGGGCAACAGTGCCAGATGAAGAGCCACACATGGTAATTTTGAATCTGGTATGGCATTGTGGGATATAGTGTAAATTCTATGAACACTGGCACTACAGAGTAGATATATTTTCACACTCAGAATTCAGGTGCTTAGAAACCCATTCCAACCTCAGCTCAACTAGCAAATAAAAAATAATTAAAGAAAACAAAGTGTGAACATTTTCGTCTACAGCGTTGCCTTGTGGGATATTCATGCCAGCGTAGGGTCTAGTGTTTGCACGCTTTAATATGTCATTGGCAATACCTTGCAATTCACATGCTATTGGTTAGGTTTCCAACATACTAAAAAGACTTTTTAGTATGTTGGAAACCTAACCAATTAAGTGTATTAAATAGCATGTGAGTATGAAATTTCGGACGCAGCTTTAGACACTGATGAAAACAATGTTTCAGATCCAAATTCTGTATCCAGCTGCAGGATATACCCATATATGTACATATATGACATTCAACTAATATGTAAGGCTAAACTGTTAAATGTTAACATCTGCAAAGATTGTATGTGGGATCATACATGCTCAATAACATTCTCTGGTGACGTACACTGGTTTTGATATACCATTGAAAGCTACAGTAGTGCTTTTTAGGCTAATTTGGAGTTATCTGTACTTTCCACTCCTCTTGTATTAATGCCTGCCATGAAGACAATCATGATACATTGTCTGGGTGAGCAACTTCCACTGGCATAAAGAACTGAAATTATCTCCTGGCCTTAAAAGTACACTGGCTCTCACTAGGACAAATTTAGCTTGTTTGTAAATGTATTTAAAGGGTCAGTAGAGAGATATATAGCTGTTAAATAGCTGCAGCTGATGCTGTGTTACTGCATGGTTTTCTCTATTTCAGCCTCCCAGTAAACTCCTTTAAAAAATAGTGTCAAACAATAAGTGGTAGGAAGTAACAGATGATATATTGAATGGCAGTAAATCAAACTGTGTTGACGTTAAGAGCAACTTGACCCAGAGTCTGATTATTGCACAGTAAACAGAGAGCATTGCAGCTTGCACCGCTTCGGCAAAGGTGTTTGTTTTTATCTGACTAGATTAAGTTTGACAAGTCCATCCATACAAAACTGGACTTCATCCCCGCAGAGGAGCCGGCACTTTGTTAGCAGGAAGGCAGAGAGAGTGAGGAGAGAACAGTTTTCAAAATTTGTTTATCCCCAATTAATGGGCGAGATGCACTCGGCGTGGAACTTGATAGAAAGTGACGGTGTTTTTTTAAAGTGGACAGCTAAATGAGGTTGCAGCTTGTTCTTTCAGGCGTTGTTCTTCTTCCTTTTATTCCCTCTGTTTATCACTTGTCTTGCCTTTCTCCTCTCCGCTCACACTGTCTCTCAGATCGTCTAATGCTGTGCTCTGTTTGGCAGTTAGGCGTGGGATGTCAGAACAGCATGACCGCTTGCCTTTTGTGCTCTGTTGTTTGGTCAGTGCTACGGAAGTCAGCAGACCTTGCAGACGGGAAGAAAACTGAACAACTAAATGCCCCAAAAGACAAATACACACATGCAGCTCACACTCAGATGCACAGCTGCCTAAAGACACATATTGTTTTTAGTGCAAAAACACATTCTTAATGGTAAATCTCACTTAGGTCATCAATCACGCAGAGAGACTCTCAAATTCACTTCATACTGCCAAGGAGTGCCGGGGTAGCTGCAGTGCCAGCCAAGCGCAGCATTGCTGTCTTTCCCCATGACTTATCCATCCTCTTTCTTTTTCTTTTCCTCACTGTGAACTGTATGTGCTTCAAGTGTGTGTTTGCTGGAATGCATTGGCTCTTACACACTGAAGGTGAATTATTGAATTCCTCTCCGTTGCACCCCAGCCAGTTCTCCCTGGTTCCAGCTTTGAATGGATGCTCGCTGGGCCTCTTAAAATTGAGCCATAACTATCTGCCCTCCTTGGATAGGGGTGAATCGGTGCACTGTGTGATACCCATCTCCCCGCTTGACACGAAAAACGTTTCACAGATTCAGAAGGGGAACATTATGTCGGTCCCATGGATTTGACTGGCGAGGCAGAATTTGAGACGGGGCTACAGTCGTCCTTGAGTTGCTCTCGCCGCTCTTTCTCTCCCCTCTCTTATCTTTTTATCTCTCTCTCCCATCCTCTACTTCTTTCTATACATCTCCCTCACTATTCTCCCTGTTTTTGTCTCACTTCATCCCTCCTGCCTCTCTTACTCTCACTCTCTCTTTGCTACTGCCCTTTCAGAGTACAACTGCAGCTACTGTGCTGCTGCCAGCAAAAATCGTCTGTTCAGGGTTAAAGTTGCATTCATAAGAGAGATATTGTTGCAGTGCCACGGGGTGACTGACGGAGAGATTGAGCGGCTGCACTTTCACCATAAGCTTTTGGATATTACCTCGAGAAATGTTGCGATAGTAGCAGAAATACATTTTGAGACAGAGGCTGATTTGCTTTGGTGGACAGGCTTTATTAGCTCGCTTGCTTTTTTTTAATTGGATTTCTAATCTTTTTTTTTTTTTTTTCTTTTGTAAATCGGGTAAATATTCTGGAGAGATCCTTGAGTGTGAAATGATCCATTTGTCTGCAAAAGGCAGTCAGAGAATGGTTGATCTGAGCGTGGAGAGGAATGGACCTCCCATGAAGACATGACAAATACTGTTATATGCTTCATCTAGCATCCTTATCCTCTCTCATGTGCACACACACACACACAAACACAGTCCAAATCCATCCAAATATCCTCCTCAAGTTACTGCTTTCTTTTTGATAATAATCTCATTATTTTGAACATTTTAAAGTCACAATTAGACATAATAGGGATTGATTTAATTTGTGCACAACGAAGCAAGAGCGTTGCCACCAACACTTTCAATCAGGGCAGATTAGTAACATATGTCCCCTTATTTTCACCTCTAAATCAGAATGAGCTTTAATGGACAAGTATTTTAATTTTTTTATGGCTCCTTTAGACAGCGAAAGTGAAAGTAAAGCAGTCACACTATATTTGTGCTATATTTGTATTTGTGTCTGGCACCTCGCCACTACCTTTTTATAAAGCCCTGATCTCACCTGAGCGCTGTGGGGGTGCGCACCCATAAACGTCCTGAACACAGAAAATAAGAAACTCCAAGCAGAGGGCAGGGTCTCTGCAGAAAAATACACCACCCACACTAGTGGGTCATAAGTGATAATTGAGAGGTATTACTTCTGTACGAGTCTGTTCATTGTTTCTAGATAAATCCTGCCTTGTTTACATTTAAAAAACAGTGAGTGATTAGACTGTGAAATACCCATAATACAATAAATATGAAAAACTGCTCGCACTAACTTGTTTAATTTTCAAAATGTTGGTATCAGTGGGAAAACATTTTATTGTAATCCACTCAGCCTCCTCTGAGATATTGCACATGATTGACAGACAAATGAATCAATAAGTGGCAGGAGACCGATCCATCATCCCTCTTGTTGTCATTTCATTGTGGAGCACAAATAGTAACACAGTAGATAAACATCTTAGCCAGAGGTGAGACATCCTTCAGCGGTGTCTTGCTCCACATGCTAATCTGTTCACATGCATTGTTGTGGCCCCTCAGCTGCTTCATTCTCACACTAACGATTCCCCCTTTTCCCTGTAGGTTCTTGTCGGGTTTGCAATTAAGCTTTTCATAACCGTTAAAAAATGAGATTTCAAATTTACACATGATGGCGAAGGCCAAGATAAGCCGCTATCTGCGTCAGTGTCAACTTGTGAGGCTTCGTTCATTGCTATTCATCAGTGCGGGCTGCTACTTCCTGGCTTAGTCTGTGGCACGTTGTGTCTTGTAGACAGACTGTTGGTAATAGCAGGGCAGCCCTGGTAGTCTCTTAGCCCCAAGGAGGGATTCAGGCTGCAGATTAGAGGGAAAGACCCTCGATGCTGGCTCCCTTTTTGGACTTACCTGCAGAGAAAGGTGCCTGAGGGCGTCTGAAAACTGTGGTCAGAGTCGAAGTAGGTGCAGGCAAAGTCATGGGTGGTGATTGTTAAGCACAAATACAAGAAAAGATAAATGACAGCACATGCACACTCATTCAGATGATGCAGGAACATATAAATATGGATTAAGGACAAAGGCATAGACACACTATCCAGTAACTTATGTATTTTTTTGGCTTCTAGGGATACGGTTTCAGTACCTACAGGTGGGTAAGCCTTTAGTATTTGGGGTCCCTGGCATTCTGTGCTGTATAAAGTTACCAGTCAATCATCAGCAGATGTTCTATAACACCAGGCTTTCCAGACCAATAACGACTCTGTGAACAAGCTCAGTCTGTGTCTGTGTTTCACTGGAGATGGAGAAACGTCTGTGCGGTACCGAAGCATTAGCAGAATTACTGGAAGCCGCAGCACCTCTGCACGTCTCCCGCAGTCTTGTGTGTCACATTTACCCCAACAAAAAAACACACTAACATACACACACCAGCATCAGTATCCAAACCACAGAACCCCACATTGAGAAACCAACTGTCAAATACAGCGAAGAATGTGTTGAGTCAAGCGCGGGTCTCCTTTCATGTGGACGACACAAGTGATGCTTTGTTTGGGTGGAATACAGCCTCGGTCATTGTTTGACGTTTTTGAGGCTTTTAATGTGCCTCGCTTGTCTTTTTTCCCCCAACTTTCACATTTCACCTGTCAGAAAGCACACTCGCTTTGAAAACTTTTCATCGCTCAAGCCCCATTCTTATTTCTTACCAGACTATTAGTGATTTCGTGAACAATACAGATGTCTTCTTGCCAGCAGTGAAACATCAGGACCATCATGTACCCTCTGAGACCCGCAGGATCACCGGTGATCTTAGCAGACAGTCCTGTTTGTAAGAGGCTCTGTTGTGATCGGGTTTTTTTAAGCTAGGTAGCTGTTGTCATAACTAGACAACCTAAGGCATCCATGGGTACCAACCATGTCATGCTTACTTGTCAGGCAGGGGGTTAAATAATGCTCCAAAGTTTGCTAAATTTAGCGAGGGAAAGACTGGTATGGCCATTTTCACAGGGGTTCCTTGACCTTTAGCCTCAAGATATCTGAATGAAAATGGATTCCATTGATACCCACCAGTCTTCACGTTATAGACATGCTTACTTTATGCTATTCCCAAGAAATGGTGTATTGGTTGAGCAATTTCTGGAACTGAAGTGCTCGCCATCCAACTACCGAAAAATCCAATTCTTACAGCGATCTCCAAATATCAGAGATTTTTGATACCAAATCACAGCATAGATTTTTCTATGGAGGTCTATAAGGTCTTGGTGTCTTAATGTGGTACTTTGGAGGGATTTTTGCCATTTTTATCAATTCTTGAGTGGTCAAAAATGGTTACATTTTGCCCCAAATCTGTGTAACAAATGGTATCAACTCTAAAATTGCTGCAACAACTAATGAGACATAAATGAGCATGGATATGGCCATCACATACTTCAAAATGATACCATCAAAATGTTCCAATGCTCTAAACTTTCAGCTAGAATAGGCGCCGAAGTCAAACATGTTTATTGCAGATTTATGAAAAGAAAAACTTCTCATCCTCAGGTTGTCTGCTTTCAGAGAACGTATACTGCTTCTATGTGGCATATACTGTTGTCCTCTTATCTCCCTCTGACGTTCCACTGCTCCCCTAAAAAAGACAAAATATATCTCAGACGTTAAAAGCGCTGGATAAAGTTTATCATTATTATTATCATTACAAGGTGAGGATTGGTGTGTGAGTTTTCACTCGGAGCGAGGGCATTGCCAGCGCCTGAAGGTGGTGATATATCAGCACTGGTTTGAAGCAACAGAGTAGATAGGCAATAATGTTGGCTATTATAACCTGCAGCAGCAACAGAGATGAGCAAAATGACTCGCTGTCATGTTGCTCTGATCGGGTTTTAAGGGCTGATACTGATCACGGTTAAAGTCATCATCAGAGTCAGGATTTGATACAGGCTTTTCTAGGTTTCACAAGAAGTCTCTGCAGAAGACATCCCCAAAAAAAGCTCTTTTTTTCACTTTAAAATGATACGCTGCTGGTCCGCAAAGAATATTTACTTTGGGCAGAGCTTCATTACGTGTTTTAATACTGTTACATCCTGTAAAATGAGCAATTTTGTTCCTTATTTCTTAATTGTTGACTCTCTTTAGACAAAGCACATTTTGCATGTCTTTCAGTCACATGGTCGCAAATAAAAATACAATATCTCTTATGTACATTCACAAAACTAGGTGAATTTCTGTGCAGCAAGGATTTAAACAGCCTCCCTGGCTGCATCATGAGCCTATGTGCTGCTAAACAGGATGTGGTGAACATCCTTTCGCAGTAATGGACCAGGCCGTAAAAACACTCCCTATCTGTATGACATTTATGTATTTGCTTTACCCATTTTACAATTGTTATTTCTGATCAGCAGCTCCAAAGACAAAGTGATGAATATCAGCTGATAGCGATCAGTGCTCCATCAGTCGGAGTGCTGCTATTTACTTGTAATGAGCGTCATTAAAAAACACTGCAGGTTGTAAGATTTTTTACAAGATTTCCTATTTACTGTACATTGTCTCCGGTCGCTGAGAGTATATCAACGTATTTAACAGCCAGGACGCTGATATCATCTGTCTCCTGTCTAGAGCAGGATCAATACCATCTAAAGCAAGATGGGGTTTTCACAGACGCACACACACACACACACCAAAACATGGGCATACATCGAGGAGATCTGTAAACATGGTGTCATATATTTGTAACACGTCTCTAGCGTTCATTATAGAGCTCTCTCGCACACAGAGGACGAATCAAAAACATATATTGTCTATTTGTGTCAGTCTCCTCCTCATTTTCTTTCCTCCCTAGTCTGTCCCTGGACAGACACACAACACGACACACACGCACACTAAAACCCCCTCTCTCACAGACACTCAGTCTCACAAACACAGAAAATCGAAATCACAAATCGGCTTAACTCTCCCTGACACGTCTGTGAATTAAGCCTTTCCGTTGCTCTCCCTTTCCCATTATAAAGGCATTGTCAGAGGCTGAATCAGTAACAGGTAGCCCACAGTTCCTGCTGCTTCCCTCTCGCTCCTCTCTGTCTCTTCCCTTCTCTCCTCCTCGCCTCCTCTCTCTGTCTTTCTCTTCCTTTGTCTTCTCTCGCTGTGTGTCCCTCAGCCTTCCTCTCTAATTCTCTCTCCTCCCTCTCCCCTGTTCGTCTCTCCTCGCTCCCGTCTTCCTCATGACCTCCATCAGCTCTCTCCTTAATCATCTTTCTCCTGTCCCCACACAGTCTTTTTTTTCTATCTCCTCGTTTCCCCTCTCCTTTTCCTTTTTCGTCTATCACAGCCAGCGGTGAAACGGAGCTAAATACTAGATGTTTGACTTTTTTGAAGAAAATATTGAGCTGCCACCTTTGCAGGTTAAGATTCTACACACAAAACAGATTAGTCATGTGATCAGTTTATATACTTCTTGCAGTCGGTTTTACATTGTTGGTTTGCTGAGGTAAAGGATCTGCATTGGGTTGCATCATCTCTTCTTAAAGCTAAAGTTTTGATCTGAAGTCTCTCCTAAGATTTTATTAACTAATACATGATCTTTATTATCATTATATTCCGGTACAATGACATTTCACAACACTTCTCTCAGTAGTTGAAATAGAATAAAAATAAAACAAATAAATACAAGCAGTAAAAAGGCAGTAACGGCAGCATATAAAGACTCATGCAAGTACAACTTTAAAAAAAATAAATGTTAATTGTGTAAATTAAATTTACATTAAAGGTACACATTAACTAATTCACAGAGATAAGTGTTATAAATGCAGATGTGTGTTATAAGTTATTAATAAATAGGTAGTTTCAAAGTAGTCATTTGCTAAATGAGGATGCACCATTAAAACATAAGAAATGTATTTCGGTAAAGTAGTAAAGATTTTAGTGAGGTCTAAATCAGCTGCTAGTGAAGATCAACAGTGTGTCCAGTACAATGGCAAGACACCAACTACATAAACAGAGTAACATCATGAGCTGAAATGTTTGTTTGTTTGCATAATATGCATACAGGATACTCGAGTTTAGAATGAGAGTGACATCTTACTTTGCTAATTTAAATGACACTATTTTGTTGATATTATTACAATAACGTTTTGTGATTTAAGGTCTATTGAGTTAAATCTATGTATAAACAGCTCTATCATTAAACAGAATTTTTCATCAAATGTCTGGTCAGTTAAATCAACCATGTTTCATATCCATTGTTAGATAGGTCACTTTTTAAATGTAACAGGTTACAGATTGCTAGTTATCTTGTTATGAATGTAATAAGTAATGTAACTAATTTAATTACTACATAAAAGTAATGTCAAATATTACGTTTGAATTCTTTTTGATTTCTTTTCTAACAAATGTTTTAAACTGGGCAAAATCCTTCATGTACTCTATTCCGTACATATAAACTTTTTAACTAAAAGAATATACAGATGTAACCCCTTTTTCATTCATTAGAAACTGTAATTAAATTACTTTTTTTTTCCAATAACTGTGACTAATCACAATAACATTTGTTTTGTAATTCAGTTACGTGTAAGTAATTATTCATTCATTAATTCATTTTCCATAACCGCTTAACCTCTTAGGGGTCACAGAGGGCTGGCCTATCCCAGCTGACATTGGGCGAGAGGCAGGGTACACCCTGGACAGGTCACCAGACTATCACAGGGCTGACACATAGAGACAGACAACCATTCACACTCACATTCACACCTATGGGCAATTTAGAGTCACCAATTAACCTGCATGTCTTTGGACTGTGGGAGGAAGCCGGAGTGCCCGGAGAAAACCCACGCAGACATTAGGATAACATGCAAACTCTGCACAGAAGGGCTCCCCCACCCCGAGGTGGCCCTGGGTTCGAACCAGAGACCCTCTTGCTGTGAGGAGACAATGCTAACCGCTGCAACACTGTGCCGTCATGTAACTAATCAGATGTAACAAATTTCTCCCAGATATTGTTCTTATTTTAGCAAGCACACACAAGTGTTGACAATTTACTGTATTTATATTATATTATATTATATTATATTATATTATATTATATTATATTATATTATAGTTGGTGACAGCTAATCTTTATGTTTTCATAGATTATTTTTATCATCATTATTATTATTATTATTATTAGAATCATTATTATTATTATTAAAATAGTAACCAAAAAAGGAGTTCTCGAGGGTTTTTTTTTAGGTTTCATACAGTTGCCTAGTTCACTGGTGATATAAAGTAGTTGTATCCAGCCTGAGAGGCAAACACCAGGGTGATAAAATACCTCCACCTATCCCCAGTGGAAATTACACCCTTTGCATTTGTGTGGTGCATCCTGTTTTCATTTAGTGATGTGTAAATCTCCACTTATTAAACACTTACTATGTTATAATGAGACTTACAAAGAGCTGGTGTAGTTGTGATACTTCCTCCATCACTGATCTCAGCATTCCACCCAGTTTCTTTATTTTTTTTTGTGCTGAGGTGAAACTCCGGGTAGGATCACATGAAGCTTGCATATCGAGTGGGAGAGGGAGGGAGGAGGGGGAGGATGGAGGATAGAGAGAGGGAGAGTTAGCTGACTGTGTTGTGAATGCAGGGAGTAGACAAGCAGAGCGATTCTGACAGGCTGTGTCTGCACAGTTTGTTCTCCAATAGGCCCACACAGAGTCACCAGTGGGGTGCGCACATGCACGCACACACTCGCACGCACTATCGGAGTTGCACGCCCATACACTCACACACATAGACACTGTCAGTCTCTTTGACACTTGTGCACTAATGCTTTTACACACAGTGTGTTGCAAGCTTACCTACAAACACACACAGACACACACAAAGCGAGAAGAGAGGCGAGCCGAGCAGAGGAAAAGGGCTTGGTTTTGAACGCGTTCCTCCCGAGGCTTCAGTGCTGGGGAAATGGAGCTATCATGACAAGGGATGAAAGAGCAACAATGGTTTCATCACTTTCCCTCATGTTCCACTGCACCGTGAAAAAGAAGCTTCTAGCGTTCTCATCCGCCCGTTAGGGAAAACATGCCACGCATTATACCAAGAGGGGAGGCTCCGGAGTGAGTGAGCAAGTGAGCGAGAGACAGAGAGAAAGCATCCTCTCTCAGAAATCAATGAACCGCACAAACCCATATTGTTGATACATCAGCAGCAGATATTGACTATTTTGATGGACCAAAGACAATAGTGTGTATTGATCTTTGAAAATGTCCCTGTGTTCTGTTGCTGTATATCGACACTGTCCCTCTTCGCTTCTTCTTCTCTGGCTGCTTTGTCCTCGTGTCACCCCTGCCTGCGCCCCACCCTTCTCTCTTCCTCTGTTTATATTGCTTTCATGTTTCTGACATTCCACCTCTTCTCTGACTCCTCTCCTTCCTGTCCTCTTGTTGACTTTCTCTTCTTCTCTCTCTTCCTTCCTTTAACCCTTACCTACACAACCCACCACACCCTGTCCTCTTTATTAGACACCCTGTGACACCCTGACCACAGAAATCAGTTCGCTTTTTCATTTTTTATTGCTGGTGGTGTCTGGTTTTGGTTTGACTCTGTGGGACTATCAAGCACTTTGTGGAAGCAAATAAGAATCAGAATAAGCAGTAAAACAATATGCACAGTCTTCATCATGTCTCCGCTCTCGTTCCGCCAGGGTGCAGTGATCACGCCAGCCATGGACCACACTATGTCCATGCAGCCTGCCAGCATGATGGGCCCTCTCACCCAGCAGATGAACCATCTGTCCCTGGGCACTACAGGAAGTGTGAGTACTCCTCACTGTGCTACAGAGAGGCATGCACATACCAAAACACACACGCCCAAACACCAAACCTGTCTAGCTGCCACAATCCACACGAGGGAACCTCCAAGTCGACAAACTTACTGTGCCATCAGAGCATCGAGTACTTGGACTGACGCTTATTGATTATTATTGATTTGTCAGTGCAGTTTACTGTTATCAGTTTAATGCTAACAAGGGTAGCCATTACACTAGCTTAGCTTTCTGAAGCTGATTTGTTGCTAGCACAGCCTTCAAATTTACTGTTTGGCTGACTGATATGTGCTTTACTGTATTTACAGTGAAATGCATCCTAGTGCACGTTTAATGCAGTGTAAATTCTTATTTTAATGTAAACTCAATAGTGCATGTTTGACCATTTCTTCTATGAAATTTTAGGGGAAGTTCAGCCTCCCTTGTTGTCTCAGAGCAATCGCCCCTGGTCTGCACATCATTTTGCATGTCTAAAGGCATCCTCGTTCAGTTTGAAGCATTTCTATTTTAAGTATAAATGGCATGAGTTTGCCTGTGGGTTGGATCTATCACAGAGAACACATTGCCAGGGCAAAACAGCTGGTATAATTTGCTCCTCCTCACCCTGCCAAGTTATCCCACCTTTCAAAACTATGCACCATGACAACCTCTATTTTATGGAGGACTTTACACCTACTGAGGGCAAGGTGTAAGATGTAAGTTGTAATTTATGCCTAAGTTGGAACTGTTTGAGCTGATGCAATCCTTTAAGTGTTAGTAGCGCGTAAACTCTAACTGAAATTAGGAATTGCATTCACACTTGGCTACGTTTGAACGGGTCCATGTCATTGGTCCGACAGCCCATTGGTTCAACATCCCATTAGTCCGACTGTGCACCGCGACCGGCTCTGGGTCAGCTGGGAAAGGTTTGAGGCGGAGCAGGCTCACGGCTTATGTGTTTGTCACTTTATTTTTCATTTTAACCCACACCATGATCTTTTCCTGACCCGAGCCAAGTGGTTTTTGTGCCTAAACCTAACCAGACCTTAACCACAGGGCGTCATGATGATTTCGGAACGGACTTCGGAACCAATGGGCTGTCGAAACAATGGGCAGTTCCCGTTAGAACTTCAGCATAGCTGGTACAAGCCAGTGCTGGCATGCTACTGATTTGATGTCTTTATGAATCCAGTGCCTTTGGTCTAACTCTTGTTGATGGCTTCTTTTTGTTGTCCAGTGCTTTTTCACAGTTTCACAATTGCTTTTGGTAAAACACTCAAAGGCCAACTGCTGTCTTCATCCTTTGTTGGTAGTGTGTTGAACTCGCTACATACTGTAGCTGTCCACCTACAGTGCTCGCACAGTGAGGGCAGGAAAAGGCTGCAGTACAAATAGTCAAAGACATGGCAGTGAAGGACCGATGCAAATAAAATGTTATCTAATATTGTGCCATGTCACTGTCAGTGAAATTATGTTGGTTTAATAAATTAATAATACAGAAAATGATGAATATGATTAGTGATATCATCACCATTAAAAGGAAGACATAAACAAATCTTCGACCAATACCCTCAGTTTGAATAAAGTGATTGATTGGATTAGACAAATTGGTCATTTTTATTAAATCAACTTTGGTTCTGGTAGATTGCTGCTAGACTGTCCTGTTAATACAAGTGCGTATCTCTCCTCATGTGCGGCAAGTGGGAGAGCAAACAGTTTTTGAGTGTAGTGAAAAAGTTGTTTTTGAAATCCAACGAATATATACTGACACAGAAAATTAAATTAGATAAAAACATGTATTAAATTTTGGAAATTATTACATTGATCTTTTAATAAATACCTTTTTACTTCTGAACTTTACAATGCTCGGGAGCAATTGGAGCAATCCCATAGGTATGTATACAGACATGGATGAAACCTCTGTCCTTATTTGTGCACATTTTCTAAAAGCTTACAGATACGGATGAAACAGAGCAGTACCCCCCCAGAACTCATGGGGGCAGTGTAGTGTATTTCAAGTTAGACACGACCATAGGATGCGATGAAACTTTTCACTCCATCTATGCCAACATAAAGGATGCATGAAAGTATGTAGGTAGTGACAAAATTTTAAATGAATTGATCCATCTTCGCATATATAAATAAGCCCTTAGAATTCAAATTTTAAGATTTGAAGCTTTGAACTATTTGGCACAGCCTTACTAGACTGATAAAGGCATATAAATGCAGGAAGTAGCATGAGTTTCAGTTTTCTAGGGGTCAGTAAACCCATGGTTAAATTACATTCCCTTAGGAGCAATGAATGCTCAAACTTTACAAATCCCTTTATAAAAAGGTGCGCTTCAAGTGCGTTGTGTCCAGCATTGCAAAACATCTGACGGCCTGCATCTGCTCTTTGAGACAGAAAGTTAAACACTTAGAGAGAAAACAGCAGGTGTCCATTACACAGCAGGTTTGGGTCAGGAGGACCATGTGGAGGCCTTTTATCTTTGGGGAACATTGTTCATTTGGTTCGAACACAAAGTACACATCGAGTAAGAGATGGATTTTACATTTCCTTTCAAGAAAGCCAAGCCTTCTTAGGCTGTCGCCACATGTGCTCTGCCACAGAGCTGCCGTACCATTTGTTTTACACTGCATGCATTCACCGCCAGATATTGAGAGAGCATGTTTCCTCCCTGATCTTCCACATTAAACAGATTTCCTGTGAAGTCGAACAGTGTGACAGGCCTCTCTGTTCTCCACCTTCCTCACTTTCACCCTCTAATTTCTGTTTTTCTCACACTTTCTGTCTCCCTCGCTCTCTAAATCGCACATCAAATCTATCACTCCATCTTTATTCCACACAGACACACACGCACACACGGTTACAGTCGCCGCCCCCTAAAACCAGGAACTCCCCCCTGTTTTAGGATCAAGTCGACTTAGAGGTGTCGCACAGTTTCTGAAGCCTGACTTCCTGCCCTAACCCCGCTGCCCGGGGGCAAGCAAGCAGGCAGCTTTGCTCCGCCACTACGTTTGATCTGTGTGTGTGTGAGTTTGTGTGTGTGTGTGTATGATTGAAACAGTGCTGTATTGTACACTTACCCATGTGTTTCCAGGTGAGCTGTCAGCAACTGTGACGCCATGTTGGCTCTGTCAGGAATGCCCCCTCCCTAATCTGCCCCAGCTGTGCTAACAGCCAGGATTAGAGACAGGCTAATCTATGATGATGGCTTCTGATGTTTGATGGGTTGTATTAGAGGAGAAAGTGGGTTAAGGCTCTCTCTCTCTCTCTCCTTTTTTTTTTTTTCATTTCTGGTTTACTCTCTCTGCCTCTCCCCTTTCTGCCTGCCTAGCTTTCCTGAGGCAATGTGCTGTGTAGCATAACTTCTCTATGGCTGAGCTGCACACACGGCATGCCACACTTGATCATCTATGGGAACTGAGACATGTTTCCTATAAAGCCTATTCTCAAGCCAGATGTGAAGGGCCTTTCATAATGCCTGATTGAGAAAGCCTGTTAAAAGTGGGTTAGGAACCAGGGTCTGTAACTACCCGTGTAGTAAACTGGACTTGATGCCGCACATTCCTCACGTGTACGAGAATGTGGTGAGGTTGTTTTGATCGCCCCCGCTGGTCACGTGATTTAACGTTCACCACCAAAGAGCACCTGCAACGAGCAGCGTCTCCAAAGTCAACAACTTATCGCGACTGCCTCTGGCCGCTGACGGAGAAGCCACACCTCAGAATACTCTTGGCTGTTCCAGGACTCTCTGCGGCTGTTTTTGTGTATGGCTGTGGCTTTCTTCTTCTCTCCAAGAAAAGAACCAAATGTTCCCGGTCCGCCCAAGCTGTGACACTGGTGTGGTGACCGTAGCTTTCCGAGAACGTCGTGTTATTTTGTAACGAGGATCGGCGCGGAGGGTTTGGCCTGTTAAAAAGGAGTGGCGAGGAAAACCTCGCCTCCTAATGAGGAAGCATGGATCAGTGCCCTCTGATGGTCACTGCTTTGGAATTTAGCTGCTTTACCAGAAAATGTTCTGTTTTTTAAACGACTTCTTTAGTCACTTTGGTGTCTGTCTATCTTGAACGACTTGATTACAGAATGCTAAAGAACCTCAGGCTCACTGTTTATGGATGGCACACATAAACATGCCATCCGTGCTCCTTGCTGATTTATTTTACCATGTTTGGTGCATATTGCTCTGTTACTGATTTATTTACTATCTCCAGGCTCTCACCACTTAACAGGACTCTATCTGTCATGCTTTGTGTTTGCTCATGCCTGTTAGTTGCTGCGCACATGTGGATGTACACATTCTACTCTATCATTTTGGTATTTGTGTGTGTGCTTGCACGCATGTCAGTGTCTGCAGTTGTGCATGAGCGACACAGTGTTTGACATGACAAGAGGTGACCTTCTCTCTGTGTTCTCCATCCTATTCCTGTCATGCCATGTAGAACCCAGGTCTCTGTTGGCATGGTGACAGTGGTGATTGACAGCTTCTCTGTCCCTGGAAGACAGATTTGTGTGAAGCGTTTCCCTCTATTATCTGGGCTGTTTCCCTTGGTTTTCTATGGGAATGTCTAAGTACAGTATGTTATTCTGCATTTCCATAACTGTGCATGGCTATATTTAACCTTTACTCACCCGGGGGAAGTTGCCTGAGCAAGCACTCTCGTGTCTTGTAGCTTCACATTCAAAGCGTAACACATGTTGACACCTGGCTGATTCCCAGTATCACTGAGCAGTCAGGTTCTTGCAGGACCTTGAAAGTATTTGTTCAGAGGGGAGCAACATTTCATGGCATTTCTTAAATTTTGCCCTTCATTTTGAGTGTTTAAGGGCTCGTAGCCAAGAACTATGGTGCAAGAGTTGAGCCACTCGAATGAATTTTAATGTTTGGAATTTGGCGTTCGTGCTTTTTTTTTTTTATGAATTTAAATGATGTATTCTGAATCTAAATTGTGCACTAAATATGAACTTCTGAATTTGAATATGTTCTTAATTTGTATGTGCATTAAATGCATCAGCTTACAGCGAGCACCAGACTCTGCAGTGCAGTTGAATCTTTGCCTGGCACTCAGGATCTTGATTACAGAAAACAGTCGTAATTCTATGATACAGAGTTTATTGTTTACACTATAATATGGGTCTGTAAAGGCAAATCCCTCTGGTATTTTAACTTAAAGCTTCACATTTAATATTTTTAAATTAATAATAAATAAAACAAAACCTGTAGATGGAGGAGAAGACACACACTCCTGTCTATATCGAGGGAGCTGAGGTGAAGCAAGTGAACAGTTATAGGTTTCTGGGAATCAGAATCACAAGCCCCATTTACAGTGCCTGATCAAGGTGGGAATTTGGCGCCATTATGCCAACCCGCTGTTTTATATATAAAGTACAACTGCGGGAAGGGGGGAGAGCGGTCTTGCCTTTAAGACACCACGGGAGGTAGTAACAGCACCAAAATGGTGTCTGTATGAACAGGACAGCATGCAAGACAGGATCATGGCCAATCATGGGGTGGGACGTTTTGCAGATGTGTTATGTTGGCAACCCACCGGGGAGATTTAAAAAAAAAAAATAGCTCATAGCAGTTAGCAGCTAACTCAAAGAAGAAGAAGAACAGTGGCTGTAAATGTCCGCAAATTGGGGAAACAATGACATTTGGAAGCTCCTTAACCTCTGAGCAGAGGATGAGATTAGCAACCTTACAACAGGGATGATAACTGATTGTTATTGACAGGTAGGGATGATAATGGATGCCACTGTTGTTCAGAAAGCGCTGCTGACGCATATGTTTCATGTCACACTAGAGGCCATCACTGTTGTTTTACTTGTCATGCCCCTTTTGATTCTGTAAACCCGTGATGCAGTGCATAATCACTGGAACAGAATGATGCCACTGTCATTTGGTTCTGTGTAAAAATGCAAAGGAGGCATAAAGAAGGGACTTTGTAGCGGCCCTATAGTGAGATCTCTGTGTAAAAAGGACAACAGAGAGCCTCTCAAGGTCATCTCACATCTCCACCCTGGTCAGAAAAGCTAAAGAAATGTCTCTATTTATGAAGGAAACTTAAGAAAGCAAAACTTCTCTGCCAAGTTCTTGTAAACTTTAATAGAGGAGCAATAGAAAGCATCCTAAAAATTAGCATTTGATGCGCGTGGAGAGAAGGGCTCCACAGCAGTGATTAAATTACAGGACTGTTACCCATCTACTGAGCATCGGTGATAACTGTAAGGTGAGGCGCCTGCACAGAGCCTAAAGGATACTGAAAGACAATACCTTAGACAACACCCACCCAAGCCTGCTCACCTTGCTGCCGTCTGGCAAGCAACACAGAAGTAGTGTATTTTCTGCAGTACCAGCAGACTGTAGAGCAGCTTCTTTCCTCAGGCTGTAAGACTTGTTTTGTTTTCTTTGGTTTATTATAGAGGGGTTATGCCTCTATAGGAGCAACAGCCATGGCCAGAGGCATTATGTTTTGGGCTCATCCAGCCATATTTATATAGGAACATAGGAAACATTTCAAGAGTTTAAATTTTGCACAAATGTCCACTTAGACTCAAGAATGACCTGACTGAATTTTGGTGGTCACAGGTCAAGGTCACTGTCCATCCTATTCTCATGAACGCTGGAGGAAATGTCCTCAAATTTGGTATTAAAGCCATAGTTGGTAATGTTGGAGAGCTAGCAAGATTTGAAAGCGGCACCTCCTCTAAGCTCCACCCCCTCCTCCCCCTCCCATCAGTGCTCTGTCCAAAGCCACGGCCCCACACAAACTTGAACACGCATCCTGCAGTAGGAGTCAGCAGGGCAGAGGAGAGCCGAGTAAAATAACAAATCCCCCCAAAGCAAACAAATAATTACCTGTCTAACAGAAAGACAACAACCTCTGCATCACTTTTCAGGCCCTTCAGCTCCCTCAGTTGTCTCCACCATTCAAAAGCTGCACCGATGTTGATGTCTGGTTTGTCCTCTCACTTTATCCAAAGCCTTTTTCGTCGCAGCCTTTTCTGCCTCCGACTTTCTTTTCTCAGCCTGTTTAGCGGGGCGAGCCGTTGTTCAGCAAACTCCTGCTAACTCGGTATTTCTGCTGAGGAATGTGCTGAATATTTCCGGCAACGGTGACACATGATGAGTGCACGCAGGGAGGAGGGAGGGAGGGACGGAGGGGGGCTCGGACAGGATGAGACATGAAGGCATCTGATTGGTTCTTTCCATTCGCACCGAATGGCAGGGATTGGTCAGAGTTTTTACAGGCCTGCAGCTGCCACTGAGGTCAGATTTTTTTCATTCCTCTTTCTGAACACATTATGTATTGACTACTCTCAGGATGGAAGGACCATTTCACCCAGTATAACAAGAAGTGTTTCTGAACAGGATTACCAACTATAGCTTTAATGTCTAGTTGAACTCAAGACTGAACTTCATCAAAGGTCAAGGTCACTGTGACCTCACAAAACATGTTTTGGGATGTAATTCAAGAATTCATGCACAGATTATGACAAAAATACACACAAATGTCTAATAGGATATAATGATGAAGTGATTCATATCCAAAAGGGCAAAGGTCAGCTTCACTGTGACATCATAACATTCTGCAAAAACACTTTTCAGGCCAATACTCAACGCCATAACTGAGGAACAGAAGGGGAGGCATTTGGTCAGATACGGAATTGGTGAATCGGTTAGACCTTCTGTGTGTGAAGCATCCAGGTTTTACCTTTTTATTAAATTCCTTCAAAGTCTTTACTACATAAATTATTTAAGTCTGGATGGACATGGATGTGAACTGTAACTGCAGCTCGCCTGGTTGGCAAAAGCACACAACCACAAGGTGGTAATTGTAGTTCTTGTGTAGTATAAAGGCACCACAGCTTGCACTTTGTTGAGCATCTCTGTGTTGTATAAAATGCCAATGAATTATGAACCTGGAGATCAGTGGAATAATTTAAAACTATCATCAGGACTGTGTAATGTCACCCACATGTGCGTGAGACAAGCAAAATAGGGACCCACTCTTTGCTCTATAGTGCCACTAGGGGTCAAAAACTCCACCTAGAACCTTAGAATTATATAGTGTAAAAGCCTGCTGATAATCATGTGTTTAAGGAAGTGATTAAAAGGACGACACTGATTTTGCCCATATAAAATTATCCCTGCAGGCGGGTGTTAGCAAAGTCTGGGGGCCAAGATGGAGGGCTTTTCACTGTGAAGTGGTACAGCACTGTGATTCACAGCCGCCGATGTGCAGCTCCAATAGTTCCCATTGTGTTGGAGCCCCACAGCTAAGATCAATAGTCATCAGAGCCCATCCCCACGCAGCTCTGCCATTAATAACCTACACTGAGTGGCTGGATGCTCTTGCCTTGACCAACTGTTATCCTCCACCTTGCAGACGATGCGACAGAACAGCATGTCAACACAGAGGGAGTAGATAGATGTGGAGGCTGAGTGACAGACACAGAGGTGGATGATTTATGTGAGCGTTTACACATGCTAACGTGCTGTGCTACATTCCACCAGTGCCAGAAGGACAATTTCTGGAGAAATTCTTGTGGATGTGGAAAACTGAAAGTAGAAAGTAAACTGCCCTTTCATCATTGTACCCATCAAACATAAATTGCACTGTCTTATTGGATGCAGTGGTACCAGAGTGGTACCATCTATGATATGGCACGTCTATTTTTTTTCGTCCCGGCATTGCTGCATTGCGGTCTGACTTTATACTGTAGTTATAGTTGTATGTCATGGAGAATGATGGTGGAGAAGAGACTTAAGGAGTCTACTCACACCAACCTCGTTAAGGAACTATTCAGGCCTTCCGTTCATCAAACATACGCACACGCCATCTGCTCCCGTCGCAGGTGTGTGTGTGTGTGTGCGTGTGCATAGATATGTGTGCCTGTGTGTGTGTGGCTGTGAGAGTGAAACACCATTTATTGCCAATTAGGGATGTTTTATATTGCCCAAACCTGTCCCCTGACTATGGACAGGGAAGTATTAAAAGAGTTGAAATTGGACAAAAATCATCTTTATCGCCATAGCAACCCAATTCACAGTAGCCGTGCTTGACATCCCCCTGACTTGCCACAGCAACGACTGCAGAAATATGCCCCGCTCAATCTGCCACATTAAATAGGTTAACTAATGGTTATGGTAGGAGGAAAAAATCTTATCTTATTAAATTTTCTTGTTAAATCTCATTTAAATTCCTTTTGCCGTCCTGCAGAGAAATATAACATTTCAAATGGACATCCTCCCTTTGACAGGGAGATTTTGATATTGCTAATTATCTCCTGCTTCCCTTCATTTGCTTTCAAGCAGCCCTCACAGGTGAGTTGACTGAATAAGTTAATGGGAAGGAGAAGCGAGGAGCAAAAGTCCTGAAGAAAATTGGTATGCATGGTTTCGATTCACCGGGGAGAAGGTCACTTCAACAACCTGATAGGGCCTTTTAGACAATAGCAGGTTGGGAGAGAGGGAGAGAGCGAGAGGGGGGAGAGAGCGAGTGACAGGAAGGTGAGAGGGAAGAAGGGATGACACAGAGAGGTAATGTGGTAATGTGTCAGGAAGTCTGGATGTGCCGCCTCGCCCGGTCCTGAGTGTGACAGCCCTGAAGGTGTGATAACCTTAAATTCACACGCACATGCCCACACAGTCGCGCTCACATACGAACGCACACTAACATCCATCCCAGGGCATCCTCCTGGCCATGTGTAGTGACGGTGGGGGAGTTAATCACCCATGTCCATGGCCTTTAGCTGCTCTCATTAGCGGTGAGCGGTGGAGCCGTACCCGATCCATTAGCAACGCTGCCGGTAATGACACTTCACCAGCACCGCCGGGCCTGCGGCCAAGAAAGGCTCCGCAGCCCGGCACAGCCCCTCCATTACTGCCTCCTACTGCATACTGCCGCCACGCTTTTTAGCACTGGCAGGGGGACTGAGAGGCGAAGGAAAAAAATAAGACAGAAAGAAAGGGATTGTACTTCCCTTTTTTTTCTTTCTCTTGGTCCGGAAAAGCAGCAGGAAGACGAGGAGAGGCGGAGAGACAGCCTGGTGGCTTTTATCTGGGATCACATCCGTTGGCGCTGTACTGCAGCATTATCGTTCCAAGCCTCTTTGTCTTTGTCTGTCTCTCTCTGTCACACACACACACACACACACACACACACACACACACACATGCATGTATGTTCCCAACACACAGCTGCACACAACAAACTCATACACCCACATGCACAGTTGGACACACAAACAGTGATAAGTCATCTTTTATGCACAGGCATGTGCTAATTAAAAAGAAGCACACACACTGGCAAATCTGGCTGACACTGACGTGTGTTCATCACCACCAGCACCACCACACACACACACACACACACACACAACATGCATTGCAAAAAAAGCCTTACACAAAGTGCCGTGTCTTCATTCATATTGCATGTAAAAGCCCTGTGGCTGTCATGTAACTGAACTTGTGTCACGTCTGTAAAATGGCCATCAAGGAGTGAGCTAGCACTCGGTTAAAAGCCAGGGCAGGCATGTCTAAAGGAATATAGGCCACAGGCAACAGACCTCCTGTTTTCTCCCCCACCCCACCCCCCCTCTCTCTCTCTCTCTCTCTCTCACTCTTCCTTCATTTCTTCCAACTTTACTTTTTTTTTCTTTATCTTTTTTATTTTTTATCTTCTCCTCAGCTGTGGCCCGGTGCATTTGCTCGCCTGTGAAGTCTTGGTTGAACAACTGGACATCTCTTCCTCCTCCTTCTCGTCTGTCTACCTCACACACTCTTCTGCTCTGCTCTGTTGAGAGTGCACACATATTCTTTTAGCGCCCTCCAAAGGATGCTGAGGGCACAGCACGCTCACATTCCCATTGGATTTGGGTGATAATTGCAATGAATGAGCCTGTCAGGGAATTGTGATATCAGTGTTTTGTCCCATTTTTGACTGGGATTTGTTATGTCACAAATGTGTGGTGCATGTAACATCTGTGTATTGTCATGTGTTTAGCAGGAGTTTTGATATGCTTTTGTCTTTCGTTTGTGTTTCAGTACATGACTGCTGCAGCTGCCGCGGCGCCTATGCAAGGGACCTACATTCCCCAGTACACTCCTGTGCCTCCAACAGCCGTCCCTGTCGAAGTAAGACTCGCACGCATGCACACGGTTTTTAGTAATAATTAGGGATGCACTGATTGTGAAATTCTGGGCCGATACCCATGATTTGTTGTTGTTTATTTTGTTTTTAGTATTATTAATTCCCATTTTTTGGGGGCCAGGGAAATGAAGAAATCTTTATTATAGGAAAATTACTGTTAACTGTTTTGAAGTCCTTCATCACACTATCTTTGAACAAGCAAAAATGAAATCATACACATTTATGAAACATCTAACCTTGCACATAAATAATTACTGCTATAAAGGCTTAATTACTATATGTAATTAAGCCTTGTGATCATTTCCATTTTAATATCTATTTTATATTGCTATGGAAACATCAATAAATTTCCCCGTCAAGTTTCTCCCCAAAAACTACATTTTACAATATAACACTTGAACACATCATGACAACGTTATAATTTACCTTCGCAAAATACAAATTTCTTACTGAACAGAGTTTGAACGCACCATAATGTAAGTCTATGTAACCTGGTTAGCCACCGGCTGCTAACAGTTAACGTTAAATCGCTCTCGTCTGGATCTGTTGTTCACAATGTAGCCTAATCAAGGAAATAGGGTGTTTCCTCTGACACATCGATAGTCAGTGTACTGCTTCCTTGTGTCCTGACGATAAGATTTCTGTTCATCCCAAACATATTTCCTATTGATGATGGGATGGCATTAGTTTGGAGCCCTGCTTTTTAGCCTGCGCAAAATTGATGTGACACAACGAAAGAACATCAGCCACTGCCGTTAGTGAATGTCATTTTATTTGTGATGGCAGTCAACAAGGTGAAAATCGGCCGATACCGATGTTCTACCAATAAATTGGTGCATCCCTAGAAATAATCAAATATCTGCTGATGTTTTTTCCAGACGAAGGGCATCATTACTCCTGACAGCCCGCTCACTTTCACCTACCATCCCTCTCTTTGCCATTTCTAAACCTGCTCACCACATCAGCAGACCAAAACAGTCATTAAATAGACAGATTACATTTGAAGCACGCTGTAAATTGCTCGTATTCTCTCTGAACAAATGGCCTCGCACCAGCAGCAAATAACAAGGGTGAAAACTGCAAGCAAAGCAAGATGAGTCAGAAGTTTTATAGTATTTGGGAAAGACATTTGAAGTGCAGCACAGACTTTGTCACTTTTTCGGCGGCTGTCTGAGCTCCTGGCAGGTTCGGGCAGTCCAGCCTGAGAAATGATGAACATGGGGAGCAGGCGGGCAGGCAGGCCCGGCGAGGAGAGCGGGGCGGCTGTCTGGCGGCTGACAGTGCGGTCGTATTCAGATGGACTATCAGTCGTGTATCAGATGACAGGAGCTGAAGTGAGACACAGTGCCGGCGGTGCTGTCTCTCTCTCTCTCTCTCTCTCTCTCTCTCCACAGCCGGTCCGGGCTGGTAGGTAGCTGGAACACACACATCCGTCAGCCACGGAGCTCTGGTTAGCCCACCAGCCACGGACAATGACAGTTTCCCCTGACAGACCCATTAGTCGCCCCTCCCCCTCTTTTATACCCCCCCTTCAAAGCTCCCCCTCCTCTGAAAGTTCCTCGTGAAGGAGTGGGACAGAGGAGAGAAATGTAGTTGTATTGTAGCCCATGGCGCCTCTTACCTATTTCATCCCCACCATCGTCCTCTCAATGCCAGCGTCAGCAGCGGGGTGTATATCACTGCATCAGCCAGTGTCTGGAGGGCTGATGTATGGACAGGACGCAGTATCCTTGAGAGCTTGTTAAAGGTGATGGAGATGACTCAATGATGGGGGCGATCTGTATTGCTAGACACATAAAAAGGCTAAGAGGCTGTTGTGATGAATTCAGTGCACATGGTCATCTTTAAAGACTTTTCTTTACCTCAAATGTAAATGTAAAAGTCTGCAAGCACTTAAGCACATTTTGTACTAAAGATCTTTTTATTGACTCTAAAACACTAATCCCTAAATCCCAATATTCATATTCAGTATTCAACATAATAAGCTTTCTGCTTAAGCAGTTTAAAGGTCTAGTGTGTAGGATTTAGTGGCACCTAGTGGTGAGGTTGCAAATTGCAACCAATTTAAACGTCTCCAATGTGCCAGGCATGTAGAAGCTGCAGAGGTGTGTTTGATTTGTCCGTTCTGGGCTAATGTAGAAACAACATGGCAGACTCTGTGGAAGCATGGATGTATTAAGATAACTGGATACAGCATTGGAGGCGGGACCCCTACCATGTGAAAGGTGCTCAGTGGGGCATGAAGCCAAAAACGTTAGATTGCTGTGTATGAAATTATCTGGATGACCAGCACTGCTTCCGCATCACTGGTCCCATAGAGCAGGTGCACTAGTAACTTCCGTGGCCAAGATGGCTACGTCCAGTTTAGCCCTCGGCTAACTTGAATGGGCATAAAATGATTCAACTGTGCAGCTCTTTTAGACTTTCAAAATGCTATCAGACCAAATGGATCAAATTCTGATGGTGAAATGAATTTTGCGTGGCTTGTGACGCCCAGAAAAATGTATCCACTGATAAACAGACGTCTCTTTCACAATGTAAGTCTATGGGAAAAAGTCTGGGCCTAATGGCATCACGTAAGGGACTCTGAAATTGTTAATCCACTGTTTGCCCACTACAAAAATTGGTTTTAAAGCCTGGCATACTTCCTGTGGGGCTTGTGTGGAAGACGACTGGCTCCATATATAGCTATAAACAGCTGACTCAAAGGTACAAATACACAGTTCTTAGCTACAGGTAATTATAAACTAATACAAACATAATCATGAATATTGTATATTTCATCTCTGCCAATACTGTATTCCTCTAAATCCTATTGGATCTTTAATATTTGTATAGATGACAAATATTCTTTGTATTTTTCTGTAGCACACTTGAGTTAAATATCACGGCCGCACCTTTACTGTCCATAAATGTAAAAATTCTTGGCGCCCCCGCCATTATTTTATATGCATTTCTGACAGATGGTATGTTGGCATCCTTGGTTGGAAAGGTTTATATTTGAAATGAAGTTCTGTGTGTGAGTTGCTTGTCTATGCTTGATGGACCTGTCAGTCTGAGAAGTTAATAATCACAACTTTATTGATTTTCTTTTATGTCATGTCAAAACAGTTTTATTTATTATGTTATGTATTATTGTATATTATTTTCAAAGCCCCAAATTATAAGTTTGTCTGAATCTGTACAGTTAGACACTTGATTCGGGTAAGAAAAAGCTCCTTTAACAACAGAGGACACTCCCCTCTCCCAGGACAGTAGGACAGAGGACACGTACTGTATGTACAGAGCAGACAGAAGTAGTAGAAGCCGAGGTTTTACTTGATTCAGTCACATACTTTTCAGCAGTAAGTGCCAAGCGTTGCAGAGAGAAGCTTGTTAAAGTTCAGAGCTGACACATTTCCTCCCCTCTGTGTCCCCAGGGAGTGGTGACGGACGCCTCCCCCCAGACAGTGGCTCCCTCGTCACAGGAGGTGGCTGGCCAGCAGCAACAGATCCAGGTGGAGAGTGCTGCCGACCACGTTCCTGCTTACTCATACCAGTCCAAGTAGGTCAAACGGTGAAGCAGGACAGTTGCTGTCAATCATTTAAACATGGCTTTCTCTCTCTTCAGGATACTTTTTATTATTAAGCTTGTTTTTTTTGTTATTTTTCACATTATTTTTATTGTCACGTATTTTTTAAACTCTTGTGTAAGCATGGGTTGTGGGCAATATGAAAGTTTGTGATGAAATATAAATTTGTCATCAGAGATTTTACCTTTAATATCTCTGTGTGTATTAGGTCATGTTACAAATCAATGAGCAGGTCAGCTTTAAGGTCATATTAAAGCCTGGGAAGGACGTGGAGGGAAAAAACAATCAAAGGTTGAAAAATAAAAAAAGATGAGCTTTTGCGAGATCTCGCAATAATTTTTCAGGTCAGTTTGGGTCATTTCCACACCATGGAAACAGCCATAACAGTGGACTGCACAAACCTGTGGGCGAGGTTCATAGGATTTTATTCTGACATTG
The DNA here is from genome assembly GCF_041903045.1 of Epinephelus lanceolatus. Classification (NCBI taxonomy): domain Eukaryota; kingdom Metazoa; phylum Chordata; class Actinopteri; order Perciformes; family Serranidae; genus Epinephelus; species Epinephelus lanceolatus. Next base: position 24,512,693 of record NC_135749.1, read on the forward strand.
GCCCCACATATAAAGACAGTAAATCAGTGTTTGGCAGTAAGCACAGTTTTCACACAATATAAAGAGCAAAGGGACACTATCATCCCAAAGCGTAATCTGACCTGGCTGCACTACTGTTTGTCCAACCTGCGTCAGATGAAACCACGCCCACTTCCATGTAACAAAAACCTTGATGGCTGCTTTCCCATGGAAACCACAGTCATGACAGTCCCGCGAAATATGATAGCTACAGTAGCTTGGAAAATAGCAATGTAGGGCACAGATTTTATTTAACTTATTGTTTAGCAGACTACAAACCCCTGCTAGAAGACTACTAAGAGTACTCAGTGGCTGTAGCAACTTGAATTCAGTCAGCGTAAACCCCAGCGCCAGGGTAACAGCAGGGCTCTAACCTGTGTAACAGCAGCAACAGAAAGTTTGCTGATCCGATAGGCAGTCGGGGCCTTCGGGGATCAGCAAACTTTATATGTGCAACCGACCTGCACTGACCCCAGGGCTGATTCATGTTGCTACAGCCACTAACCGAGCTGCCATTCATTCTCCTCCAAGCAAAGTGGTCTCCCAGTGGCAGGGCATGAGGCGGAGAGACCATGGAGTACGCTAGTTCATTGAAAGCGCGCCTACTGCCAAGCTAAAGCAAGTTAATGTCTTTATATTTGAGGCCAGTCTCAATATTAATTCTATGAACCTCTGTGGATGTGCGCTCCATTGTTGGTTGCTTCCATTTACCTTTTTATTTACTTATTTATATATTAATTGTGTTCATTTACTTATTTATTTCAACCCAGAAAACTTTCTCATAAAGTTCTGGGGCATCTCATATCTTTTCCCCTCCATGTTCCATCTCAGGTTCTGTAAAATAAATTTTGTCAGGTATTTGTTATTCATATTACCCTCTCCCAACATGCTCTGTTTATGTATTTCATTTTGTGGTCTAAAACGTAAATTTTGCCACAAAGGGGTTTTTCACTCCTTCGAACTTGTACAGATGAGCTTCCTGTCTGTGAATTATTTGATGAACTGTAGGGATATTGGCCTACAAAATATTTAGATTTATTTTAGGATGTTTTGGATTTAAGCGGTCAAATTTGTGCAAGTTATTTGTCTTTGACAAGTGAAGGAGCACAATACGAAATGTGAATCTAAATAAAATGAGACTCAACAGTGGAATTATGAATGACTCAAATCATTCCTGGCTGCTGATGTCAGTTGCTCGTCATTTTGGCAGCACTTTTTGTTTTCCTGACCTCATCAGAAATGTTTAACATTCTTCATTTTGCCTCAGTCTTGTGACCGGGCTGTCAGCTGTCAGCTCTATTGCTTTTCTGTTTGTAATATTGTGCTTTGATTACAATGGCACCCCCCCTCTTTCTCTTTCTCTCTCTCTCTGTTTTCTCCTCTTTCATCAGATAGCAACGGCCTGAGCGAATGTTCCTGTGACAGCGTTGCCTTGAGACAGAAGGTGGCTGCACTGTGAATGTGAGGAAAAGAGAAAAGAAAGAGATTGCTTCCAGATTGCCCAGGCACCAAAAAAGAGACACTTTTTTCATTTCCTACCTGGCCTACGAGAAAAAAAGAAAAAGAAAAAAAACAACAATGCAAGAAGGAGGCAAAGAGTGCTGAGGAAGGGGATGAGAAAATTGCTGGGCACAGTGCAAAGAAGTGAAATTGTTTAGTCTGGGAACCTGCCTGAAGGGCTGGGCTGAAGCTTGAAAAGTTTCTCAAAGAAAATTCTCAACCAATTAAAAAAAAAAAAAAAAAAAGAAAAAAACAAACAAATAGAAAACGACAAAAAAAAAGGTTGAATGCGCAGGTAGGTGATGAAGTTTATTTTGTAATTAGAAAAGGGGAGTCAAGTTTGAGATACACACAGAGATTGTCTTCCTCAGATATTAAGCTACAATTTCTTTTCACTCTTTTTTATGTTCTAGTGTTAAATTTTAGTTTTCTAGATATATTCAAAAACAAAGTGTTTTTTCTTTCTTGAATCTTCATGGCCTTAATTTGAAGGGCGGCAGAAACTTTTTACAGAGTTAAAGTCTGACGTCAGGTTAGGAAAAAAAAATAACAAACGAAATCAGTCTCTTGGACCACACGGAGGGTACAAGACACTGGCTGAGTTGTTCTAAAGAGGAAAAAAGAATCTATCACATAAGCTGTACAGATTTAATAGAGAAGAGCTTTTTTTCTTTTCTTCATTAGAAGAAAACTTTGATAATTATTATGTCAGAGGTAACTAAGTGTCAGAAGAAAACAAAATGTCTGTTGGGGTAAAAGACTTGTGGGTGGGGAGAAGAAGCTTTGAAGAGATTTTTCACAATGAGGAAAAAAAAAAAGAAAACATTAAGAAAACATGCTGCATTGTGGATGCAGTCTGTTGCAAATGCTGAACTTGTTTTTTATTATCATAATTATTATTTTACATGGCAAAGTTGCTGTCAATGACATTAGTGCTTTTTATCTGCCACATTTTACCTTTTTTATGAGCTTTAAGATGTTTTTAGCCCGCTTTGCTTGTCACACTGCGAAAAGAAAAAAAAAAGAAGAAAGAAAAAAAATGATAAAATGAACAAAAAAAATTATGGAAAAAATTCTGGCAGTGAAATAAAAACAGTAGATTCAGTAGGAGCTTAACGGTTTAAACCAATCAGTGCAAAAGCAATAGAAGAAATTGTTGACAATTTCTGTAGTTCTTTCCTAGTTGTGGATCAAATGCAGCCCATGGATGGCCATTTTTATACCAAAGATGAAGAGACACTCTGAACCAGAGTTTTGTTTTTGTTTTTTGTTTTTTTTTTTTTTGTTTTCTTTTCCTTTTCATTTTTCAGTTTGATTTTGTTGTTGTTGATGTTGTTGTTGTTGATGATGTTAATGTTGATATTGTTGTTGTTGATGTTGCTGTTGTCGTTGTTTTTTTTATTTGACCTTGATGGCCGGACCAGTCCTTACTATCCTTCTTAGCATCTTTTTCACCGGGTTTAAGCTAGTTTTCCACGGTTGTCCAAGCTGTCACACACACACACACACACACACACACACACACACCACACACAAACACACACACACAGATACATATCTCAACATGCATACACTTACTGTACAAACTCTCACACACACACACACATCAAACAGTATTTAAAGTGTGATGCAACCAGTGGCAGTCCTACCAAAAGTCCTTTATCTTCACCTCCTCTTCTTCTTGTCTTTTGGTTTCATTATATATGTCTCATTACGATGCTTTCACACACCGTGGGTGCATTCCACCTCTCTCTATCTCTCAGATCCTGCAGGGAAAACTTTAGGAAACAGATTGGGGAATGTTGCTTGCTACGCTCCGTGGTTGTCGATACACTGCTTCCAGCTTTGTCCCCTTAGTGATTTCTGTCTCTTTATCTCTTCAAGTCAACCATAACTAACTCAAACATTTCTCAACATACTGAGCTTCAGTGTTGAACTGGGAACCTCACTGCTGCTGCTGCTGCTGCTGCTGTTTGACCTCCTGTTACCCTCTGTCATGTATCACCAAACATAGGTCACTTTTTTGAGTATTTACCCACCCTGAATACCAGTTGAGTGGTGTTTGCTGCATTTTGTACATCAGGTGAGTTGTTAGGCCCAAGAAGTGTACAAATCAAAGCTTTTAGCAATGATTGCATAAACTTTATGGCACTTACTGACTTATCGCATTTGGCAGCCAAAGCATAATAAAACAACCTTGAAGAAGTTATTGAAATGCTTAAAAGAATGATTGAACTTTTTTGGGATATATGCTTGTTCACTTTCCTCCTGAGAGTTAGATCAGAGGATTGACTTCACTCTCTCTTCTGTATGGGAAATATGAAGTTAACGGCAGCTGGTTACTTAGCTTAGCACAAACATCGGAAACAGGGGGAAACAGCTAGCCTGGCTCTGTCCGAAGGTAATTAAATCCACCTACCAGCATGTCTAAAGCTCACTAACTAAAACAAGGTTACAAAGTCCTTCACAGGACACGGATGCAGAAAAATAAGAAGCATACAGCCTTACACAGAAAGGACGCATAAACAAATACAGAGGATGCAAATAAATTACAGGGGCAGATTGCTAGAGATGGGTTTTTATATTTGAGGCCAGTCTCAATATTAATTCTATGAACCTCTGTGGATGTGCGCTCCATTGTTGGTTGCTTCCATTTACCTTTTTATTTACTTAGTTATATATTAATTGTGTTCATTTACTTTCTCATAAAGTTCTGGGGCATCTCATATCTTTTCCCCTCCATGTTCCATCTCAGGTTCTGTAAAATAAATTTTGTCAGGTATTTGTTATTCATATTACCCTCTCCCAACATGCTCTGTTTATGTATTTCATTTTGTGGTCTAAAACGTAAATTCTGCCACAAAGGGGTTTTTCACTCCTTCGAACTTGTACAGATGAGCTTCCTGTCTGTGAATTATTTGATGAACTGTAGGGATATTGGCATACAAAATATTTAGATTTATTTTACAGCTTTACACAGAAAGGACGCATAAACAAATACAGAGGACGCAAATAAATTACAGGGGCAGATTGCTAGAGATGGGTTTTTCGAAGTATTCAAAGCAGTTTATGGACTCATCTGATCTAAAAGAGGGGGAGAGAGTTCTAGAAGGACATGATTAATATGTCATATCTTGTTTTTTAATCTATACAAAAAACTGAGAATAAAAACGCCACCTTGTGGTGTTACAGGGGTTCACATGCCGGATTGTTTCTTGGCCAAAGGCAGTAATTTACTGGTGTCTTGTCGTCATCGTGAGCGTAAAGACCTCGACACACCAAACCGCAATCAAAGAACTAGTACTGACGAAAGCCGACTTTTGCATTAGCTCATGTTCAGCCAAAAAGTTGCACTTGAACACAACACAAAGACAACAGCCAACAGCCCACTAGCATGTATGTTCTGTGCCTGCATGTGAGGAAATAACTTTCCATATATGCAGGCAGAGGTAGTCTGTATTCGTCATTTAAAAAGGGTAACCAGCCTGACAGATTCAAGATGCTAGTTAGCCAGTTAGCACCTTAACAACACAACCCAATGTTTAAAGAACAAAGCATATTTACCTTTGTTTCATTTGTTTGTTTAATAACAAACATTTACAAACTGTTTCTGCTAAAGAGCATATAGTAATGGCTAAAACACTTAATCTTACCTCATAAACAAGTTTGTTTCAACCTCATTCCCTTTTTACCTTAGTTACCTATTTGCTTTACTAACTTCTGTTTCTCTTTTCGTGCAATGAGCTGAACTGCCAATCAACATGCTGAATTTGCCGAAATAAAGCCTACAAGGGCAGACTAGTGCCAACGGAGCATGACACACCATCACCAAAAGTAGGGCAACAGATGCTCACCCACAACCCGCCACAGACCGATGGCTGACCGTCTGCTTGGTGTGTCAGGGCCCTAATATTGAACCAGCAAGGAATTACTGTGAAGTAATGTGGCACAATTCCTTTAATACACATCTGAACAGAGACAAGACTTGTTTGCATTGTAAGACTACCATCAGTCTGTGACACTAACAAGGCCAGGAAGAAGTGTGCTTAAAGGACAGTCTGTCTTGAATGTTCCCTTGATCATTTGCCCGACACAAGCGGTGGAGGTCAGCACACCTGCGGGAACTAACTAGGCTCCTCACCAGCCATAACAAGATGTTGATGGCAGTTCCTTCCCCTGCCCCACCTCTGAGTGTCAGCTACACCCCTGGTTGTCCCAGTTTGTTGCACAAACAACCCTGTCACATCTTATCCGGTCTTTCCATCCCAGAGCTGTGTCGGGTTTTCAATGATTTCATCTCAGAGGATTGTCCCCAGAAGAAATTGCCTGTGGGACAGCAGCCATTTCTGCCCCCATTACAGCAGACTCTGTGTGTCAGGAGCGCTGTGTGTCTGCTCTGTTCGCCCATGCTTGCCCGCTCTGCCCCACTGTGGGGCTACGACGCTAAAAAGACCCCGTTTTTTTCCCTGCTTCACTGGCACCATTAATGTGCCATGGCCAAGCCAGGCTCCTTTTGCTCTCATTTTCCCTCATTCACTCCCTCTTTTCTCCCCCTCCTCTCTCGCGCTCTCTCTGAGGTTTCTTCTCTTTATTGGATGGTGCACAAGCAGAACCACAAACCAATTTCAGTCACTCTCGCAATGAGGCTTGACGGGCCCAATTTGTCTCCCTCCGGGGCAATAGGATCCACTCCAGTGTCCCTCAAAAGACCCCTTTCTTCCAGACAGAGAGGGAGCTTTTTGTTTGGTGACAATTGCAATTGAGCTCTTGCAGTTCATGTGACTCATTCAAATCTAAGTCCAGCAGTGCGCTTTGGGGCCATGATGGCATGTTGTGCACATTACAGGCAAGCTACGTCATCGTGCGTGGCAGTGTATGTAACTATTAATCAAATTGTACATCGAGTGCCTTTTTACGAAGCTTCCAAATGATTCCAAAAAAAAGCACATGGAAGAGCTTGCTTGATTCAGTTGTGCTAAAGAAATGCTACACAATATCAAAGCTACTCTATGGTGCTAAAGAGGAAGCGTTCTCAGGCTTGTGCCTTCATTGTGTTCACTGATCTCTGTGACAAGCCGGCCACTGTTGATCATTTGGCCATCAGCTCTCTCCTAACAGGCCACCTGTCCGCTTGACGACACTCAAAAGAAACAGGCACACAGGTTCCTGAGGTGAACTGCACCTTTAAAAGCCATACGTACATTTTCTTTTTCCTCAGTGTGTATTAATACCTGCTGTTTATTCTTATCTTCCATCTACCAACGGAGGTCAAAAGCCAAATGTGTCGTTCTAACCGTCTCTCAATGACCGTTCAGCTGTTTATTGTACAATCAAATCAGCACCTGCCCTTCTCCTTTCATCTCATCTGCCACTCAACATCTGCTTGTACTCTCCTCCAGGCTGTGATCTGCTCTTATCTTCCCATAAACAAGCCGCATTACGGTCTTTAACGGCTAACAACTGACAAACGTTGAGTTTTAGAGCTCCCTGGACTTCCCCCATGACGCTTATCTGTTCGTCATTGTCACATCAACTCGCTAGGTTCCATCCCTGAGTCATTTTAAGTGTGAACAGAGCTGCTAAACTACAACTTTACCAGTTTTAAGCTAGTATGTGTGTGTCAGTGTGCGTGCATGAAGAGTTCTTCTACTCGACAGTACAACTTCTAGCGAGGTTGTGAATCCAGCGTAGCTATAGCCGAGTTCTCTAGACTTTTACAGCTGCTGTTTTATAGAGTAGAGGAGACATTTTTGAAGCTTAATAGGACTCATAATGCAGGAGTTGCACATCGGAAAGCAGAGCGTCCCACAAATGGCCTGAGATTCAATAGTAATGGCATTATGGGAAATAGGATTACAAATAGCCAAGAGATTATGGGAAAAAATGCACAACAAAGAATATCAGCTCTGTTTTGCTAATGGAGATTCAAGACAGAAAAAAGAGATGTTAAGGCAGGTGTTTGCATTTGGTGTGCGCTACCAATATTACACAGAGATCTGAAAGAACCGACTGAACAAACAGAAAATGGCTTTTTCTTAATAGCACAATGGCATAATGTATCTTTTTAGAATACCAGTACCTTTGCGGAAGTGTACAGAAGGCATGTCTGCAATTTTAAGGAGGCTGTAGCAGAAACGCTCTGCTCCCAGTCAGCCCATGTGTCAGCACAAACCAGGAGCCAGCTATACCAGGAGAGAAAGAGTGTGTGTGCGTGTGTGTGTGTGTGTGTGTGTGGGAAAGAAAGAGAGAGGGATCATTAGCTCCTGTTGCCGGGCAGAAGTGGTCATAGCCTAGAGTTTCTCCATCTTCATGCAGCAGTATGTCCTTTGTACAGGACTCCAGGAGGTGACCTTGCCTGACCCATCACTAATTAGCAACACTCTTTCTCTCCTATCACACATAGACATACGCTTTCACTCCTTTTCTACCCAGTTGATCTTCATTTTCCACCTCTGCCATACCTTACCACCACTTTCCATCCATCCATCTGCATTAGCTGCATTCCCTCCTTCCCCCTCTTCAAGTCCACATCAGCATACCCTTCAGACTCCAATCTGCTGCTCTCTTGAGGTATTAGGATCTCAAGTACTCTCATGCCCCTTTTCCACCAACATGGAACAGGTTCCGATCCGGTTCCCGCACCTAACTTTGAATCAGTCTGAACATGTCGACCAAAAATAAATTGGTTTGGAGCCCAAAATGTTGGTTCTCAGCTGGAACCAGAGAATGACAGGTTTTTCTTGAAGTGCAAACGGTGACAACATCAATGGGCGTGTCATATTCTATAGATTGGAAAGAAAGAAAGGGCAACAATGGAGAAGTCAAGTGCGAAATTGTTGGGGAATAGAGAGCATGCAGTGGTCTCATTAACCATTGGTTCATGCTTGTTTTTTTTTTTTTTTGCTAAAAACAAATATCTGTAATAACAGATGTGCAGTGTGCAATGCCCTCTGTTGATGACACATCCTTGGTGACAAAGATTCCGCTCCAAACTGGTGGAAAAGCACGCTAGTTGGTAGATAGCACCAACGTTCCAAGAATCCTGAACGGGACCAGTTCAAGAACCAGAGCTAATTTGGTGGGAAAGGGGTATTAGTGAAGATTGGCCCGAGATCCAGCGGCCCATATCACCAAATTTGCAACATCCTGGTCTCCTCAGGTGTCAGTTCTTTAAGGCAAGGTGCTTACTTCACTGCGTTCTCAATCCGTCCATAACTCACCTTTGTCACTGTCACAGGAGTGAACTCATTAGATGTATCACATGTCATACTCAGTTGTCACAAGTCCTTTGATGACATTCTTGATTAGAATGGTGCCACTCAAAAAAGTGGGCTGGTTTGCTAGATTCGAAACCAGTTCAAGAACCAGAGCGAATTTGGTGGAAAAGGGGTATTCGCGAAGATTGGCCAGAGATCCAAGGGCTTGTTTCACCAAATGCATCATGAAAGCTGCGATTTGAATCATGACATCATGTCCTTTATTAATTCTGACACATTTTACTAAGAATTTGTGAAACGTGGCGCTGACACCAGTTGCAATCCATGTCCAGGTGCTGCTCCAGAATGACTACTGTGAAACAGGCTCATGAATTATAGGCCAAGTTGCCACCATCACATTCATTAGTTTCTGTTAGCAGGGACAGCAGGTTGGAGGTGTCCTTGTTGGGATGTCATTCACTTTGCTGAGTAAACCTGGGCCCTACTGGTGCTCTGTTTGACTACTTAAGTGTCAGGATGTTACTGTTTGCTGCCATAGTGCCAAACTGTGAAAGCAAAGTTTATGCAATCACATATTACACATTTTAAGTGTCACAATGCAGTAAATCTCACTCATCTGGTGCCCTGAGGAAGTGAAAGCAGATGCTCAGAATTGTTTTCCAACTTTTGTTCGATACAGGAAAAGGAAGAATTCTGTACATTAAGAGCAATGCGGGGAAATGCAACCTTCCGTTCCCGTCAGTCTTCTGTGGATAACTCCCACACTCTCTACAAAGTAAATCTGATCTCCTGTGAGCTTATACCTTCTCTGAAATACCTGATAAACACAAATCTTGAGACTTTACCCTCATCCTGGTCTTATCTGGTGTCAGTTTTTCAAGGTGAGGTGCTTTCTTCACTGTGTTTATTTTTTAAAAAACAGTCTCCTCAATCCGTCCCTAACTCACTGTTTCTCACTATCACTGCCACCATACTTAAATCTGACATGATCCCCAAAGTAATGTATGCAGCGTGGCTTCCGCACTGTCACAGGGGTCAACTCATTAGATCTATCACATCTCATACCCACTTGTCGCGAGGTTTCCCGTGAACCGAGTTGTAGCCATTCCACATTGATTCTCGTGTGTTAGGAAAACAGTAGTTCAGAGTTACTCTCACAGCCCGTCTCCCACTGAGTGTAAAAGAGAACCGTGGCTCAATAACTCATCACAGACCAGCACATACACACTCACACACTCTCCGCACACATAATGCAGTGGGAAAATTGCTCAAACTGCCCCCCCACAAGAGCGAGGCCCTGTGCTTTTTAATTGATGCTTCGGTCCACCTTTGATGAGAGCTATTGATTGGCCACACAACCCCAGGAGCGCAGCCAGCCAGCCAGCACAGCCCCTCGTGGAGTTCAAACAGCTCCCTGAGAAATACAAAATCCAACAATCTCTAGGAAATGGCCGACCAAATTGTTTAGAGATAGCCTGCACAGAAAGTGCGTTGGGCGTGGGAATCGTTTACCAGATTAAAAGAGGAACTATTTATTAGGACAGCAGAGCGGTTTTTAATTTTTATTTTATTTTTTTTTTCTCTCTCTCTCTTTTTGTTGTTTTCGTTAGTTTTTCACTTTTCTTGGTTTCAGCGCCGAGGAGGACATGGTCACGCCTCGCACACGCTGCTCAGTGTGTGTGATCTTTGAGAAACTATCTGTACATCTGTGGATGTTAGGATTTGACTTGGGTTTTATGAGTTGTTTTTTTTCTCTCTCTGATGAAGCTTTCAATAAAAAAACATTGTGGAAAAAAAGCAACAAGGAGCGCTGTTATCTTTTAATCTGCATCGCAAATGATCGAGCTACACCGCAGCTAGCTGTTTTCCTGTCCTCGAGCCGTTATTATGGAAACATTTATTATGCAGCAAGCGTCCTCTGAGGAACACGGGCACACACACACAGAACACACCATCTTACCCGTAGCCTATTATCTATATGACTAAATTGCAGTGGGAAGCAAGAGGAAGCCCTATTATTATCATGCAGCCTGATAGCACCTGCTGCGCGTTGACCTTGGGCCCTCACATCCTCTCATAATTACAGCCTTCGCAAATGGAGCTAATACCTCTCAATGGGATTTCCCCCATCACAGCTCACACACACTTGATTGGGCGTAAAGTGGTCATAATCAAAGATGGAGGAGCCTGCTGGAGGAGGAAGTGGATCGATGGCAATCAATCTTCCTCTTCACTCTCATTTAGTCCCAATCAATTGCTGTCCTTGTCACCTCCTAGGGACGCCTGCACTGTCAATACCACGGCTGCACAGTAGCCAAGTTTCCACTGCGTGAGACGTCTCTGCAAGATCAAGGCAACAAGGCCGGCACTCCAAGACAAAGGACATCTTAATAGAGAACAATCGACTGGTGGGATCGGACTGAGTGTGTGCGCCGTGCACTCAAATGTGCATGATTGGGCCGCCAGGACTCGCGGCTTCCTTTTTTTTTTGCATCTGCTGATCTGTGAATACATGGAAGTATCTCAGTGCTTGACAGAGATAAGTGTTGGTGTGGCACATTTACAGCAATTTAAAACATTTTACTGCTCAGAGAGACTTCTCCATGGTGCCATGGTTTTCTCCACTACACACTGGAGGCTGTTAAATCTGGGGGAAAATGCAGTGGGATCCTTTATCGAGTGAAATGCCACAGATTCAATCTCACTCCCTTGGAGCCAGGCAGCCTCCTTATCTGGACTTATAGAGATGTAGCAGCTGAGCACCACAAGGGTGCAGCATACCAACACAGATGTTATCTGCTGTGTTTATTTCACAGCGGAGTGAGAAGCCCTCCGCGCGCGCGCGCGCGCACACACACACACACACACACACACACACACACACACACACACACACACACACACACACACACACACACACACACACACACCACCACTACTGGATACAGATCAAGGGCATCTCCACTGGGTGAAACACGACAACACAACCAGCTTTCCCATGGAGCGTTTGCCATCTGCTGAATATATATGAAGATTAAGATGGAAAAAGCCTGGATGTGCATTAAAATATAGATGTCCTAGTTGCAGTACAAATTGTCTGATTGATGTGTATTTAGTATATAGGATAAACATGGTCCTTGAGGGTCTGGATGCAGAATTTTGGTGTTGATAAGGGAGCTGATGGTGAATCCTGGCAGGAGCTTTACTGTGAGTTCTAAAGAAACAGATAAATCTTAAGTCCATTTAAAGGTGCATGAATTAAAGAGGGAGTAAATTTGGAATTTCCTTAAATGGCTTGGCTTTTTTTTCCCATTACAATAAAAATCACAGCAGCAAAGTAGAGCTTCAACAAATAATCAGTTAGTAATTATGATAGATTTATCAGTTTGAGTAATTTTCTAAGAAGAAAAATGTAAAAATTCTCTGACTCCAGCTTCTAAAATGGGAATATTTTCTGGTTTCTGTACTAGCTTTACCCAGGGGACCTCTGGTAATTTGTCATCATTTCAGAGGTCATCTGTGATCTTAATCCTGTGCAAATCTGCCATGTCTGTAATTTGTCAAGTGAAAATTCCTCCACAAATTACCTACTATTTTTCACCAAACACAGAGGTCATGCTACAGTATTTGACCCATACGAATCAGCAAGTGATTTGGGGTCGTACAGTATTTGGGTTTTCTGTTTTTTCCGCGCCTCTTGTCTGCCTCTTTCCCAGTCGAGAATTATGGAGGCTGCATTGGCAATCATAACAGAAAGTCTTGACAGCATTTTGGGTGCAGCATGGAGACCTATGTGCAGTAAAAGGCAGAATCAGCTCTGTTTGTTTAACCTACATGCAAGAGAAAAAAGGAGGTTAACACTGTACGTCACCCCTTGTAGTGCTGTGTAGTGTTTCTGCCTTATGTAGAGTTGAGTTACAAATGATAATGATGTCAGAAAATTTAAGTAAAATACAGACTTTGCTTATCCCGTGTGAATATGCCGCAGCAAGACATTTAAGAATGTTAATTTGGGCTTCGGGAAACACTGATTGACATTTTTTACCATTTTCCTGACACTTTATAGACTGAACAACTAATCATTTAATAGTGAAATGAAAATAATTGTTAGTTGCAGCCCTACAGCAAATTATTTGGATGTCAGGTTTTGTGTCAAAGCAACACAGCTAGTGGAAAACATTGAAAAGTGCTCATGAGCTTTTTCCATGCATGTTTGTCTTCATCAGTGTGTCACCATAGCAGCCCCAGCACTCTCTAATGTCCTGATTGTAATAACATGACCCACATGGTACGAAACAAGCACCGGTAAATTAGTTGTAAGCGTTCTGAAGGAGATCTATTTGCCTACAGCAAATGATCTGTACAGACCTCGAGGGTGACGAGATTTCAGGTTCCAGCTAGTTGAACACAATTGATTTTATTCCAGACCAATCCAAACAGGGGAATCGGGTTGATTGGGTCTGGGACCTTTAACGACCCTGAGCTTCCAGGTGCAGTCCGAGCACTTTTGCATCCAATCAAGATTCTGTGATCGTCAGCAACCACTAACACACCTGGTGCTCCCTTATTAGCTTATACCCCACTAAGAGAGGCATAATTAACCAAGGGGGGGGGATCTGCAATGCTGAGCTCAAATCTAAATAATGCCCAAGAGGGATTTGGTGTGTTTTGAGGGGGAATTCATTATTCGCTTAATCTAGGAATATGTGAATGCAACATTAGGCCAGCAAACCTCATTACAAGATGCTAAATGTGGATATCTCATTAGTGTGGGAATGCATGATTCATATTTATACACTATCTAGGTCTATTAGATTCAGGAGGAAATATTGCATAAGTAACATGTCTATAATCTCGGCACAAATCTGAGATGTCTGTGCATGATTGTAGCTCATTACACTTGAAGTCTAAAAAATACTAAAAAAAAAATGGTCAAATGGGGAAAGAAACACAGGAAGTCAGATGATCCTTTTGGGTTTAACAAGCCTCAGTGTTAGCCACGCTCACTCAGACGGGAAAATGAACGCAAGCAGCAAAATATTATCCAACTGTTTCTTGCAAACATCCATCATGGTTTATAGGCTGACCTCCAGGTTAACCATTGACCCACTGTATCTGCCAGAGTGAGCGCTTGCAATTTTCCTGTGCAATTAGTGATTATGACAGACATTTTAGGGGCACTCAGGCTTGGCTTTACCTCCAAGTAAAGTGAATAAAATCATCTAACTAAAATCTTTAATTGTGTACAACCTAACTGACCTCAGCAACTGCTTTGGTGAGTACAGTGACATCACAACTGATAAAAAATGATGGCCAAAACCATAAATATAAGACAAAAAAGATATCCTTTAAATGATTTAGGGCTGACGTTTAAGGGGAATCTTTTGCATATTTCAACCTGGACTCTATTTTCCCATGTTTTTGTGTCTAACTGACTCATGGAGACAATTTTTGAAGTTGGTCCAGTATTGACAGAGAGCTGCAGCTGGCAGCCACGAAACAAGCTGCAGTGTTAACACTCAGGGCAACTGTGCACCGTCAATGTACGTCTACTACCAGTGCTTCTTTGCCACTGACAGGCTCAGAATATCATAAGTTAAAAAAAAAAATCTTTACCTTTGACTTGAGCTGGTCCGTTTGTCATCCTGTGTAACTAAGTCTCGCTCAAGGAGAAGTCTCGTTCTGAAATCTGGCAGACTTTTCCACATTGTTAAAATCAGCTAAATATTGGGCCATGTCACAAAAATTGTTTTAGATCACAATTATGCTGCAGTCACATGGAATCAGGCAGGCAGTAGTTGGCAAACTGGATGTCATTTTATTGGACGACAGCAGGACGGTAAAGTTAGTTGTGGCGGGGCAACCTCTGGCTCACCTGGTGGAGTGTGTGCCCCATGTGGGCTGGGTCCTCTGCATTCAATTCTGGCCTATGGCCCTTTGCTGCATGTGAGCCCTGCTCTTTCTCCCATCTTTCCTGTCTATCTTAGCTCTCCTATCAGTGAAGGCAAGAATCACCAAAAAAATAATCTTGGGGGAAAAAAAGTTAGCTTTGGCCGGCAGAGAATACCGGCATTGGTAGCAGTAGATGGCATTGCCTTTTAAAGTTTAAATATTTTAACTTTTTCCAGTCCTCTAACGAAATTGATAACAGAATGTAGCTTCTTCACAAAAGGCAAAAACACAGGCGATCTGGACAGTTCATAGACATAACTAGAATGATTACATAAAATAATACACACAAAATAATTGTATGTAATATGTTACTGCATTCTTTGTAAACACTTTGACATCACTATCGTAACATGTTGTCATGTTTGTTTCATACAACTGCCATTCTGTCTGCTTGATCCCATGTGAACACATCAAAAGGTACACTCTCTGTACTCTAACACAACACTGTCCAACTTTCACTGTCGTTTCCACTGTTGTCTTCCTGCAACAAGTCGCTTCTCACGAGATTTTGGAACAAGACTTCTCCTTGAACAGACTTGGTTTCAATGGACGGATGCAGCGTAAGGTAAAGAAAAACGTTCTGTTTCTCTGTAGGGATCATTTTCATTATGTTGTCAGACACGTATAATAACATTCTGAGCCTGTCAGTGGCAAAAACAAGCACTTTCAATGGACTGAAATTGACGAGGTGGTTACATTGCAGCCTGTTTCTCGGCTGCCAGCTGCAGCGCGCTCTCTACTGGACCAGTTTCACAAACTGACATTTCCAGTTGACACTCGGACACAAGACACAAAAACAAGGGGAAATACAGTCCTAACTGAAGGATACTGAAGTTTCCCTTTGAAGCTGCACTAAGCAATCATCTTGATATGAGTAACTGGTCAAACGTGTAAGGTGGAGAGCCAAAACGACGTGCAAAGCCCTCTAGCAGATGTAGTAATTCTGACAAAAGTAACGGAAGAAGTCAGCATCTGTCCAGTTATTGTTCGACCTGCATAAAAAGCTTATCAAAGTTACCCCCTCCAATTGATAAACAAGGTGTGAACGACTTTGCCAGATGCGCTGCACCGGCTGACAGGAGAACAAATAAAAAACACGGATGTCTTGTCCTACATTGACAATAGAGGCCCTGTGGCAACACACTCACTCAGACAGCAGCTCCATTTCAATATCCCCATGATGAATTACTATCATTGTGTAGCAGGAATTGGGAGCCCAGCCAAAGCCTATTGAAGTTTACAATGACATTAGTGGAACAATTGTATCCCAGGAGATCCTGGGGGCTGCACAGAAGGCATTGTTCCCCAGGTGGCACAGCAGCGGGTCTCTGCCAAGGGCCAACCTCTGTTCTCAACACACTGATGACAATAAGTGTTAATTGAGGATGTGAGGAAAAAGCCAGTGCCTCATAACTTTTACATTAATGCACCACGTCCTGTCACCAACCCTTTCATAACCAGTTTGACTGCTGTTTAAAATTTTAGCAGCCGGGTGAAGTTGTCATACATAGAGGGTAAGATACATTAACTGTTTGTCCTCACGTTTAGCCAGATCGAGAAAGTCTAGCTAAAGTTGGCTTGTTTATACAGAGTATCTTCACATTTTTTTTAGTACAAATTTAATGACTTTTAAGACATTTTTAATACCTCTAAAAGGAAAAATTAATTCCAATACTAAAACAATGAATCTAGACTTTTAATCATTTATTTTGCTTGAGAAATATAAGATTCTTCTCAACACATAAAAGTAGCTTTTCATCCCTGAGTTTACTGCAACTAACTAAATGGACATAGTTCTTTATCGATTGCTAGCATAGCAGTTGTTAAAGGTCACAGTGCGCCTCATGAGCCCAGTCTCACTCCGAAGTCATCGAAATCCGGCGCTTGAGCAGTGACTTGCAGCATCAGAAACCAACATAAAAAAGGTGTCCTTTAATGTCGCATAGTTTAACAGCGCCTGGCAGCATAAGGGGGAAGGACAAAAGTTAAGGCAGCAAGAGTCCAACTGGGGGGCAGGAGGGGTGGTGGATGGGTCCAACAAACACCAGCTTTCACTCAAAAGAGCGGTGCTCGTGTCCCCTAAGATTCTCAAGTCAGACCCTTTTCTTTTGTCCTAAACCTAACCACGCATGTTTGTCTGCAGTGTTGTACCAACGTAGTGCGTTTATTTTGAAAAGGTATGTAAAGGTTAAATTTCCTGTGAAAACGGAATTGTGTCTTGAAACAAGACAATGCCTGTAACAGGCAGAACTTGACATGATGAACCAACGCACCCAGGGTACCTTGCACATCGTATGTGGACGTGGAAAGTCCATGACCAAACGTCAATATGTGACGAGGTCGGAGTCAGAATGTGTTGGCCTCATACATATAACTGGATGGTTCCAACTCACTGAATTCTTATTGAATTAGCTTTACCCATGACTGAGCCTGCTTTGCTTGATCGCAGATCATGTTCTTGTATTTTCCCTTTTTCCCCGTCACAGCCTTCAAATTGGAAACTGGAAAAACACACTCTTCTTCTAGGTTAAAATGCCACCACCCACTACACAGTTTGGAAATGTTCCTTGTTGTGGGATGTAAAATACCAGTAAAATAAAACATAAAAAAGTGAACAGAAAATAGATGCTCATCCATACTAAATGTAAGACTTTTTAAGGATACACTGGGACCCAGTTATAATCTATCTGACTATCCGACTTATTACGATAAGGAAAAGAAAGAAAACCCATGAGGTAATAACCCAAAATTATCCCTTGAGGTAACTCACGGTCAAAGGGAAACTTTAAGGAAAACAGGTGTTTCCTGACACAGCAGAGATGCCGAGGACAAGAAGTGAATGATTTTTAATTCCCATAATTGAATTTCATGTTCAGGTTACAAATTTGGTATTTTTTCACAAGGTTATTTTAGAATAAATGAAAGGATTTATTTTTATATGCTGCTCATTGAAAGAGTAAAATAGAGGTCAAGTCATTTGGTTTTCCCCAAAATCTGCATTTAACTGCACTCACTCTTTTTAGAGCTCCATGATTTCAACATTTGCATTTACCAACTGAGCACACTTAACTGTTGAAAGGCTATAAGCTGCTCTGCAGGTCCCATCAGTATGATCTGCATCCGGTTTGAGCCAGTCAGAGGAGTTATGCCAGTATCCTCTGGCACTCAGGCCATTATCTGACTGGGAGAGCTCAGACCAGAATACCCAGCCAATAGAGTTGCAGCACTTTGTACAATGAAAACAAACAAAATAGATATCAGTTTTAATTTTAGTTACAGAAATAATAAGAGATTGAACAGTGAATATGTTTGGACTTGAGCTTCCCAGCAGGCCGGACACAAGGGATGACCTTTACCCTTTTCCCTCTGAAACTGAATCTCTCAGAAAACAGTGACAATAGTTTTGACTTTGTGTCTGTGTGTGAGACGGACACAGACAGAGGGAGGAGGGGCTGAGGAGTACACAAGCAACTACAGTCAGTCATTTATTGTAACTGTATATATGCTAAGAATAACACGACTTGTTCCAGATGTTTCTAAGATATAAACATGGACTCCTCCCTTAGATGAGATGTGAATATAGTTAGATCTGTATTGACTCTAGAGTACATTGTTTACATTACCTTAAAAAGGGGGAAGAGCAAAGCAAAGCAAAGTTATTTTTAGAAGTAATATTGGGAAGTCTTTAACACTTGCATGATTGTTGCCTGAATATACATTGACTATATGAGCATTTTTTAGCTTTGATGTCAGGACAGGTGGCAGGCAGGGATGTCTACTGTCACCATTACTGTTCCTCCTGGCAATAGACTTGATCTTCAGGGACACAACTGTGGGGAAGAGAAATAGGATCCAGTGGGCAATGGTGGAACAACTGGATGACCTTGACTTTGTGGACGGCATAGCTCCCCTTTCACACACACAGGTACACTCTCACAAGCTGATACTTGGTCTGACACCCAGTACAGCAAAGACACAGGTCATAAAGATCCACTCCAAAACCAGCAACCCAATCATCCGACACATCAAGGCCCTTGACTAGGAGGTGGAAAAGTTCACCTACTTGTGGTGTGGACACCAGCAGAGGGACAGAAGCCAACATAAAGAGCAGGATCGATAAGGCTAGGGTGGTGTTTAACATGCTCAAGAAAATCTGGAGCTCAAAATACCTATCAATCAACGCATTTTTAATTCCAGTGTGAAGCAGGTGTTGCTGTATGGATCAGAGAAGTGGAGAACAACAAAACCTGCCTTAGGAGAATACTAAACATTTTGTGGAGACAAAGTAAGCAATGTATACCTGTGGAACAGAACAAACCAGGATCCCACTGGCTCACAAATTCGAAGGCAAAAGTGGAGTCGGATTGGACACACTCTTAGAAAACCTGCCTCAAACTTCACCCAACAAGCTCTGAAATGTAACCCCCAAGGACCTAGGAAAAGAGGTTGCCCCAAGAACAGCTGGAGAAGAGGTGCCAGACAGAAAGGACTAAGAGTGGGCTCAACTGGGGAGATCTAGAGTGAACCGCCAAGCGAACCAAGTGAAATGGAGGACATTCGTCAATGGCCTATGCTCCCTAGAGGAGCAAAGGGCTTAAGTCAAGTAAGTAACATGAGCAATTTTATGACCTGCAGCCTCCTGTTTTACATCAGCATTTTCCAGACAAGCACAGTCAGACTGAAACTTAACCGACGTTGCAGGTTTCTAACTTATAGAGAGTCAACATCAAACACTTTCCGGTTTGAATTAGCTGTCAAGGCAAAGCGCAAAATCGGGAGTTCCCCCTATTCTGAGGTATCACAAAGATCCTCTAGGACCCATTGTGAGGTTTTCAAATACATCTCCACTCGTGTATAGCATCTTTCTCTGTAACCAGCCGCTGAATGAAATAAACTACTGAAACAGGCATTTCAACTCATGAAATTTACCTTGAGAGAATTGTTAATCGTAATGGAAGAATGTGCAGTTTTGAGTGTGTCTAGTGTGCATTTGAGTGAAGAGGACGACTGAGATAAAGAGGGGAAGGTCAGGGCTGAAAAATGGTGTTTGGAAATGATAAAGAGAATATGGATACAAAGAGGTACGTTTGTGTAAAAGGGAAGTAAGAATAGAAAGGTGAAGAAAAGGGTTGAAATGTAGAAATGAGGGGTTAAGCAGGGAGAGCAATGGGAGCATAAACACGCACGGAAGAGGTGAGTTAAGAAATGACAGAGTAGCAAAAAAAAAAGGAAAAGCAGTAGAGGCGAGAAACAGTGTGAGAAAGAGACAAATGGCAAGAGAAGGAAGATATAAGAAGAAAAAAAGGAAAAGAGAAGATGATTCATCTTGCACCTCCTCTCTTCCCCCTGCAGCACATTGGACCTCTCACGCTGCAGGATGAAGTCCTAATGGCTCACTATCACCTCCAGGCCAAGTGATGTGATCTACAGCAACAGTGTGCAGGTGGATAAACAGGAGGAGGACCACACATGCTTCAGGGGCCGACCCGGAGCCTCGGCGCCGCAGATTTGTGGGACTGTAATGGGAACATGTGTAAGCTACTGACATGTGGGGCCATAAAACACAGCTCCAGCTCAAAAGGCCTCCAGAACACCTCAGTCCCTCCAGATGTGACCCTGATGTGTTGGAAATGTACGATCGGAAGGAACATGAGGTTTATTTTAAGAATACGCTGCAAAACAACCCCTTTAAAAAACATGATAGAGATTAATTCTTAACCTTGAAAACCAGTTTGACCAAAGTAATTATAATAATTTAAACTCAAAGCCCACTAACTACTTTTATAGAGCTTTCAACCACATCTCACAGTCTTTCTCAGCAGTCTGAGTTATCACATCATCTCATAACATGAAATATGGATCCTGTGAATATGCAAAGGAGTGTCATAAGATGTAGCTGAAAGCTCCAGGGAAGGCTAATAAGTGGACCTTGAGTGAAGTTCTTTCAATGAAGGTGTAACCCAGACAACAAAACACTTATAATAGTTTGACATTTTGGGGAACTCACTTATTTGCTTTATGGCTGAGATTTAAATGAGAACCAAATATGGAGCTGAATCCAAGAGTTGATTGTCTTAGCTTAGCTTAGCTTAGCTTAGTTTAGCGTAAAAACTGGAAACGGAGAGAAACAACTAGCCATGGCAAAGAAAGCTGTACGTTTATTTCCTAAAAATGAATGAACACTAAACTTTTTAATGTAAAGGTGCTTGAAACTACAGTGTATTGTCATGTAGCTTAATTTAGGTGTCAATAAGATATGAATGTTGCTTACTGAGAGACATCTGGTGTAGTTAGTACTTTCCTAAGAAAATTCAAGACCAGTAAACTTTCAGACGAGTTTAATAATCAAATGAAAACAGTGCTTACATTAATTTCAACATAAAGGTGCACTCCACCAACTTTACACAAGTAGTAAACAAAGTTAGGCTACCTGTCACAAGGGGTACTACTTAATTTGTAAAAAAAACAAAAAAAAAAAACAAAACAAAACAAAACAGTTATACAGTGTAATGTCTGAGTTTGTTAAAATAACTCTGATGATCAGGGTGTCTGGTATGAAGAAGTGGGTGGGGAGTTAGACCCGTACCAAGTACTAAAAGTCCTTAAGCTTATCCGCCCCCTCCGCCAAGTTGACTCATTGGTTTGGCATTAGGACATTGTGGGTTGGGGCGGGGGCAAATGATCAGCTAATCAGCACCACACACAGTACAAGGTAAGTGCTACAACCAAAAAACAGTAATAACAACTAGTCCATACCCATTGAGTGCACAGTTGCCCACGTACAGTTTCACATGGTGTGTGTTTGGGATACAGGTCATAGGAAATTGCAGATTAAAAAGTCAACTGAACCCATTAAGAAAAGCAATGTATTCAGACAGAGTTTTTGTGAATTTGATAGTACGATTGCTTTATTGAAAGTACAGTAGTACCATTGCCAATAGTGGGATAGTTAGTGAGCTAAAACTGTACATTAGTAGTTGAGGTAGCACGTTGAAAGGCAGACAGTTAAAGTCATTGCCTTATAGAAGCTCAGTTTTAGTAAGTTTTCCAACTTTTGCCAAGAGGGAACTTTAGATATTGGTCCCTAGATTATGTTCACCGAGTTTCATGCAGATTGGTCAAACTTCCTAGGAAGAGATCGATTTTAAGTGTTTTTCAAAAAATTCAAAATGGTGGAAAATCTATGTAACTGGAAGTTATGGGTTCTTGAGGCAAATTTGTTCCTCATGAGGAGAGGCATCTCTGTGCAAAGTTTCATGTCTCTACAACATACGGGGCATACGTTGAACAGACACACCCACACACACACCCACAGACAGACAGACTTTTTGTCATTATATAGTAAGAAGTAAGATATAGTAAGATGGCCAGCACTATAGACAAGATAGACACTGATGTCGAAGCTATTATAAATCAACATGTCTTCTCAATATCGCCTATCACTGTAGTTTGCTTTACTTTGCTCCACTCCACCCTAAAAACCTCGGCAAAACAAGAACGTTGGCACGACTACGCATCAGTGTGGACTCGATTATGTTAGGCTCAGGTGGATAAGTTGGTCTCTAGTGTCCGAATCACCATGAAATCAGTTTGAGTGGTTGCAATATCAGACTGAAGATGGAGACAGAGTGTAACAAGTTGACAATTCTGTCTAAGATCAGGCAACTAAGTCCCTAAAACTACCAGGGACAAAAAGTCCCTAGTATGGGTGGTTTTGATCTGTCTCTTGTGAGTCCCACAATTTTATCAAGGTGCAATTAACAAATTGCTCAAGTACATGTTTAATATAATATGTATTTTTCTTTTTATTTGGCTGTGTTTGGGACGTTCCTGGTCAAAGCGTGCAGGTGAGGTCAGGACTTTATAAAGAGTTATTGACCTGGTGGCGTAAGCAGCATGTATCCAAGGGGACAAAGTACTTGCTAGTGATACTGTTAACAAACAGGGGCCAACAATTCCTTCATAGTATACCTCTAAGATTTAGGATTTTGTCCATCCTAAACAAACAAATTATTACTGTCTTAAATTGGGACTTTTCCAGTGCAGTTTGTGTTACTGATTAGCCTGTGAAATGAATTGACAACACAATATTTCTAGCACAAGTAACAACACAAGCTTTAACATTATGTGTAATAATTTCACATTTCTAATTTAATGTAATGCTGCCGATGTCATTGTTTCTCCTGTTTTCTCAAACCACTGGGTGTTCATATCATCTGTCAACTGGATAACCCTTTGCCCTCGTCGGGCTGCGTGTTATGAGAGCGTAGTGAAAGAATGGTGCGTATACCACAAATGTCATGTCCTCTCTAGAAGGAATAACAATGGAAGGTGGACTTGCTTAAGGGCAACAAGCAGGGGAAATACCATGCTATAAATACGTTAGAAGTGCTGTGTCTGAGTCTGTGAAAGGTCGGTGTTGACTGACTGTGGCGGTTCTGGATTTAAGACGCTGCAAAGGGGTGTAGACTGTAAGCCGAGGAAAGAAATGGGTGCTGATTATTCTGGGTCAGTGGCCCATATCCTGCACACACACACACACCGTGCACCCACACCTCACACAGCTTAAGGTTATATACAGCAAAAGTTTTTTCACTCTAGCTCACATACACACTGCTCTCCAGACTCAATACTGTGTTTCCTGTGAGTCCAGCAGAATGTTTTCTAATCTTTCCAGAGTTATGGTACATTACACATGTTATGGCTGCGGCAGACTAACCCTCCGCTAAACTACAAAGAGACTCGACATAGGTGAGCCTGAAGTCAGAAGGGGGCCCAAACTGTGTTAAGTACTCCCACATGAGCTATACTGAACTCTGTATTTGTGCATGTGCCAACATTTGTTCATTCTGCGTGTCTGCATTTTATTGTCCAATTAATTTGTAGGAATTCAGTCAGCCCACATAGATGTATGCATGCATGACATCACTCATGCATTAGTATTTGTCTGTGTATGTGTCTGTATGAGTGCGTGACTGCCTGAGGACCATCAGAAGAGATTAACCGTCTCAAAATCTTGGCCTCAGAACTGTCTGGACTGGTTTCCCTCAGACTTTTTTTCCGAGTCAAACGTGTGAATCAAAGCTCCCAACATGAGAGCAGTAGATTGGCACAGTGTCACAGGGCTGATCCCCAAATGCGTTCACGATTGTTTGAAGCGTCTGTAATCAATATTATCATGTTAAGAATGATCACATGATTACAATTAATGTGAACGGGGTTTTCCTTGGGTCTACCGAGGTTTTTACTTTCTTTTAGCTCACTGTTTTGATTTCCCAGCTCTCCACTTAACTGTTTTGGTTCACTCTCACTGCTCTCATAGCACAGAGCTAATGACTGGGAGGGGAACATAAAACGTTTAGCTCTGCCAGATATTTCCCTCAGGAGTTATCGAAGACCAAACAGAGCTAAAGGCAACTCTTGGCTAAGCACCCCCCCCCCCCAAAAATGCTGTTTTTGTAGCCTCAGTCATGATTCATACCAGTTCCAATAACTTTTTACTTATCTGTAATTCCTTAGAACAGTTGGGAAAGCACAACTTTCCATTTTGCAATCAAGAAATTAGATTTGAGAGCAAAACTAAAAGCATGCGAATCAAAAAATGTCTTATTGCAAGTAAAATAAATCTGTGATCTGTGAAAAATGTATTGGTGTCAATTAAATACTCTTGTTTGTCTTGTCCCAAGTTGTTTATTTATTACTTTTTTTGCGTACCCAAAAGGCGGCACGGCAGTGCAGGGGTTAGCATTGTAGGGTTACTGGTTCAAACCCAGGGTGGGTTGTCAGCGTAGGCTTTCACCGGATACTCCGGCTTCCCCCCACAATCCAAAGACATGCAAGTTAGGTTGATTGGTGACTCTATATTGGCTGCAGGTGTGAATGTGAGTGTGAATGGTTGTCTGTCTCTGGCGAGCTGTCCAGGGTGTACCCCGCCTCTTGCCCGATGCGAGCTGGGATAGGCTCCCCCTGCGACCCCCAACAGGATAAGCAATTACGGAAAAATGAATCATGTTTGATCATTGAACACTATAGTCTGTTGACTACAGCTTCTACATGCACAACTTCATGCAGGCTGAAAGGCAGCCTGGAAATGTAACGTGCCAATAAGGAGCAAATGGCTAGCTAACTGAGCTAAGCTACAGACTGACAAAATGAAATCACAAATCACTGAATAAAATCAATCTACATGCACCAGTTCAAACATAACATCCTTGCTAATACCAAGATGGAAGTCATGCGTAAACATACAGTCATTTTTTTTTTTTTTATCTCCACTCCCACGCTTTCATGGACTCCATGGAAACTGTTTCTTGTTTACTTAAGTGGATGGCGCCAAGCTGTCGCCCCGATCAAGATAGACTTGTCTTACATCTTTTAGTATAGTTCCCAGGACAAAACAGAACATGTTTTTATTGTCTGAACCGAGGGAATGTACACAGCTTGTCAAGCGAGCATTTATGTATGTAGCTCCTTATATGTGGAATCTTCTGCAGAAGGACTTGTTGCACTCTTTGGTTCCTCTCGGCCGCTTCAAAGCACTGTTGCAGGGTTTTGATTCACAGTCTTCTACAGTATATGCCAATATAATGGTGTATTTTAGCTTGTCTTTGTGATCATGTATATTTGCCCGTATTGTGTTTTATGGTTCACTTCTAGTATACATTAACATACTTTTTGGCTTTTCTTTGTAGTAATCTTATTTTGTGTTTTATATTGCTTGTTTTACAGCTGTACATTTTTATTCTGTACTTTTGTTCTGTGTTGTCTGTCTGTAACTTATATTGCTGCCTGTCTTGGCCAGGACACTCTTGAAAAAGAGTTTTAATCTCAAGAGGTTTCTCTGGTTAAATAAAGGTTAAATAAATAAACGCTCAACAGCAAGCAAAAACTTAATTGACACTATACATTTCTAAACACATTATTTTACTTGCAATACAAAATGTATCGATTGCAGTGTGTAAAGCTGTGCTCTCAACCCTTATCTGTTTGATTGCATATTAAAGAAACATAACTAACTCCATAGGGATGTGGCTACAGCTTTAAAGCTGAGTAACCACTATATAAACTTATTACTTGGATGTACACTAAAATTGAACACACCTGCAATGGCTTATTGTTGCTGGGGGATCTAATAGAAGTCTGGGTAAAATAACTTTAATGTTTGGCATTTTCACTTTCTAACAAGCCAATTTGGACAATATTATTCAACTGGTGACCTTTTCAGTTTTCTGTGTGGTTGTCCACTGCTATTTCTTTATGTCTAGCTGAAATGATGATGACCGAAACTAAAAAAAAAAAGACCCAAATTCCAAGAGCTGTGTTTATGTCGTAAACTGTATAAAATAATGGACGTGGCTTCCGTAATGTCACCCAGTGGTTCGTGGTGTGCCATTTTGAACCCGCACAACTTTGGATATTGAAGGCCAGAAGTGACTATATCTGGACAAGAGGGTGGAGCTGTGGATGAGTGGGTGCTGGATCTGACTTACGAACTCTTAACATCGACAGCCTGTCACTCAGGCAACCTTTCCCTTAAATATGCGTAAGCCTAAACTGTTTTTGTACCAGGCTGAAACATTTTTTTTTTCTGCTGCAGAGTTCAGGGCATTTTAACGCTGGGGTCTATGGGGATTCACGCTCCTCTGAAGCCAGCCTCTAGTGGTCATTCAAGAAACTGCAGTCTTTGGCATTTCATGTTGGCTTCATTTTTCAGCTCTGGAGGTTGCTGCTTGGTTTACGCTTAACTTCTTTCTGCCTACTGAAAATGCCAGTTGCTGGACACAGGGCTGACATCACTAGGGCTGGATATGATTTAAACAAACTAAGATACCAATACCCTTAAAGTGATACCACTACCAATAGAGCATTTCAATTGATACCTTTTTCTTTCTACTTCCTTTGATACCCATAAATGGAAGTATTTGGTTTCGTAAAATGCCACCACACACCACAGTCGTGTAGTATAGCCATACTTTCAAATGTTTTGGTGGTATCTTGGCACGCTGAGCTGCCAACTCCGTCAAGTACAACTTCCTCAACTTTACCACACCGTAGACTGTATGGGTTTTAGCTGCTATGGTAGTGGGACATAAAATCAAAGAATACTTGCAGTGACTGGCTGTGAGTAAAACCATACAATTTTTTTTTAAAGCTGGATACTTATTAAATGCAGGTGTCGTTTGACTGGAGAAGTTTCAATATTTCTTGGCACTGCATTACTCAGGTCAGTACTAGATAGCAAGTGTCCTAGACACCACTAACTTTACTCTGGCTGTGATTCAGTATGACTTGTAAAATACAGAGCTTTTTAATTTCATGTGTCCTTGCACTATGGAATAATACAGCACAGTACATGCTTTCACTGAGTGAAGGAACACATTCTAGGTACAAACTCCTGCCTCTGCTTTTAATAATAAATGGAGCTTTACCAAGGACGCTCCATTCATTTAAAGCAGGAGGGCTCAGAATCTGCATGTTTCTGAGGGCCTGTCATGTGTGCGATGCCGCTAGCCCTGATAAATAATGAATGAGCTGCATAGATGTGAAGGTTAAGCCACGTAAACCTCATCTCACTAATCTGTCACTGCCCATACCATCATTATAGGAACCGAGCCTAAAACATCTGTTGGTCTCTAAAAATCAGCTCTAATGGGGAGTTTCTTGTTCAAAAACATGATGTGTAGTTGTCATATTCCATGTGTTTGGACGTCTGCCCGTGCCTGTTGCCATAACCAATGAGGTTTGCATATAATGTATTTAATTATTTAAGTCTGGGCCTATTTTCTGACATGCAGTACATCCCCAGGATACACTGGTAAAGTGGCTAATGATGAGAACTGAAGCCATCACAGCAAGAAGAGCGCAGGCCAACACCAACAGAGCAAAGCAGAAGTGCCTCACCTTCCCTCCGTCAGTATTTCACTGCTCCACTTTGGGAGCTGAGCTGGCATTTTAAAGCTCACTCTTTATTGCTTTTCCTCCTGTTGGTCTGTCTTCCTGCCCACATGTGTGTCCTTGTGTGTGTGTGAGTGTCTCTCGCTCTCTCTAACTCCAGATATCATAGCAAAGGTCTAGCAGAAAGCAGCCCCGTTGCCATAGTACCAGCTGGACAACAAGTGTACACAGTGGTGAAGATTAAGACGTGCAGGCTGGAGTTGGCAGCGAGAAGCCAAAGGACTCTGCTGTGGCTAATGATGCTGTATTACAGTGCCAGGGCATTCCTTGCCGCTTTTCCACAAACTACAGAGGGATTTCAAGAGGAATTGAAAGCAACAGATAGAAAGAGAGAAGAGAGAGAGATGGGAAAAGCATGGAAAGAGTGGATGTTATATACAGTATGTGCCTGATACAACTGGCAGCTGCTTTCGTGAGGACATCTGGAGTAAGGGGGCCTCATTAGATGAAAGATGAGTGCTGGATGAGTTTGAGTGTCTCTGCAAAGTTAAAAAAAACATACAGTCTCTCTGGAGGTTTTGTGTGTCACTGCTGATAGGAAGACAGAACCTGGGATGAGCAGGTTCCTATTAATCTGTTACGTAACCCACACACTGGCTGTGCTGAGTAAAAGCTGGGGTATGCTTGAAAACAAACTTTTTACAATGCCGTAATAAAAAAAGTTTGATATGTTGCGAAACACTCTTCTTTGATTTCTTGGTGTGAGTTAGGAAAGAGATCGAAACCTCATGTCTGTCTGTTAAATATTAAGCTTCAACCAGCATCCAGTTAGCTTAGTTTAGCATAAAGACTGGAAACAGGGAAAGAGGAAGCCTGACTCCGTCCAAAACAAACTTTTTACATTGTGACGTCTTAAAAAAATGTTTGACCTAATTTGCTTTCTTGGTGTGACCACTCTCAGGTCTGTCCATTAAATATTAAGCTACAGCCAGCAGCCGGTTAGCTTAGCTTAGCTTAGCTTAGTTGAGCATGTGGCAAGGTCTACGAGGGTTAGATTTAATTTTGCTAGTTAACAAGTGTCCGACAACGCCACCTAGGGGGATTCCACCCCCAGGAAATCTGGTAGAGGGGACCACCACTCTAACGCTGACAAAAAGGTCACACAGGTACGAATGACACGAGAGACAGAGGTGATTCCAAGAAAATTATAAAAATAAAGTTTATTAATAACAATTTAAAATCTCAAAATTTGAATAAAGTCTCTGGGTGATGAGGTAAGAGATAAGACAAGTGGCCAGATATGGCACAATCCTTGGGGCCTACTTAATGGGTTGGTTAGGTTTGCTATAAAAGTGCAAACACTAGGCACAGGGCTGAGGGCTTACCAGGCAGAGATGACCAACTGAGGGGAAGGGGAAGGGTCCTGATACTACACACCACACGTGAGAAAAAAAAAACGTTGAATGACACCCAAGTGCGCGACTATACAGGGAGTGAAGGGACCACCACCGCAGGGATCAGTCAGCCACTCACCGCACCGGCCCAACAGCTCCTGTCCAAAGAAAAGAAGCAAACTATTAGTCAGGGCAAAGGGCAACACATATAAAACAACTGCCCTGACACCACACTATGCTAGGCCCAAAATGTCACCACCAAGGTTGATTGTGCTGTTAATTGCCACTCGCACACACACACACCCACACACACTCCCAGTTAACCCAGTAAAGCAAAAGAAAGAAAGAAAAGAACAAAATCTACCAACAAAGGTAACTATATAACTAAACAAAATCTACAGAAAATAACAATGAATAACCACAAAATCTGTAAACAATAACAATAAATAACTAATCGTAATACAAAAACAAAACAAAACAATAATTAACCCAAAATTAATAGGTTAGCTGTTGAGGAGCAGTGTGAGTGCAGCTTTAAAATCCTACACCACATTAATTTCCTCTACAGAGACCGTACCACATGCGGTGCCACCAACACTCGATTTCGTCCAAATGAATTTACTCCAGGCGTGCAAGGCAGCAAGCCCGCGCTCACCATAAACCAATAGCAAAAAGAAAAAAACAAAAGCTACTAAGAAGAACAACTCAATAATTAAACACAGAATGTTCAGAAAAATAACAATAAATGATCATAAAATCTGTAAGCAATAACAATGAATAACTGATTACAATACGAAAAGAAAACAAAAAAACAATAATTAACCAAAGATTGATAGGTTAATTGACGAGGATCAGTGCACCGGGTGCAGCTTTAAATCCTACACTGCATTAATTTCCTCTACAGAGACAGCGCCACATGCGGTGCAACCAACACTCACTTTTATCCAAATAAATTTACTCTAGGCGTGCAAGGCAGCAAGCCCGCGCTCACACCCGGATTAGTAAATAAAGAAAAAAAAAAAAAAAACAAACGAAACGATAGTAATAAAAAAACGGGAGACGAGCAGTGAGCCTGCCGCAGCGAACCCACAGACAGAGCAGCAGTAGCGCAGCGGCCCGCTTCAGAGGTGGAGCCACCTGCGGTGATATACAATAGGTTAAAATTACTACGCCGAATTACATTTCGATAGATTAAACCATGTAAATGCACACATACATACCCGTCAGTAAAGGCGCAGCTTCCCAGGCCACAGGGGAGGTAGCCGCGAAGGGATGCAGCCTAATAACTGCCAACAACAATCAGAGACCAAAGTCACATTTTGTGTGCAGCTCGACAAAAGCGCAAAAACGCCAAGCAGAAATGAGCCAGCCTACCTCAGGGATCCAACGCAGAGCGTGGATTATTACGCACAGCTCCGAGGCCGCACACGCCCAACTCCCAAACCTCCGGCCGGAATACAAGCCAACTCTGCTAGAAAGCACAGAGCGCATCAGACACACCACTAATATAACCAAGAGATGCAGCGATAGCGGCGGAACATACCTGACAAAAGTGAACGGAGGAAGCTCAATAACCAGCGTCTCAAGACAGCCACGTGGAGCCGACACAGCCACGCCAAACCACGCTGCCGACACGCAGCCCAGGCTTCAGGAAGAGGTAGGAGGACGCACATCCGAGACGCGCAGCCCTCCCCCAGATATAACTTGGCACAGCACCGCCCAGTACGCAAGGTGCAATAGGATAATTGCTGCCAACCCATCAGTATTCAATGGGCGGGGCGCAAAGGAGCGAGTTTAGAGGCCGTTTACACGTACACGGTGATTTTGATAAAAGGAGACATCTTCCTTCGTTTGTGCCCTTCGTTTACACGCAAACGGAGATTTCTCCTCTGAAAACGAGTCTTTCTAAAAACTCCGGCCAGAGTGGAGATTTTGGAAAACTCCGGTTGCGCGTTTGCATGTAAACTGAGATAAACGCAGATAAACGGAGTTATAGGCAGCCCACGTCACAGTATACGCCGGAACTTGCGCCTGTGTAAAAAGTGCGACCTATGTTGCTATGGTGACAATGGATACATGGAAGGCTTGAGCTTCTCGTTACACTGCCACCTACAGGTTTGGCATGCTCTTGTGTATATATACACGGGTAAGTGTAAACGAAGATCTTTTTGAAAACGGAGACGGTGAAATGTCCGTTTATGAAAATAGCCGGCGACGTGTAAACGGCCTCTCACACCACCATTCCCACTGATCCAATACGCACACAACAACATGGGTGGAGACGGGCTGTGCCGTCCTACCACAAGCATAAAGACTGGAAGCTAGGGGAAAACAGGTAACTTGGCTCTGTCCAAAGGTAAAATCCACCTCTAAGTACCTCTAAAGCTCATTGTTTAATACACTCTTGTTCTTTTAATCCATTAAAAAAATGTACCCTACTGTGAAAACATCAATGTGTGGTTTCAAGGGAGTTATGAGTCAGATTATTTCTTGGTTTAATATTTACTCATACAGATATGAGAGCTTTAGGCTGTCTCTCCTCAAAGGCAATCATGGTGCTGCACTTGATTGTACACACGAAAAATGACACAAGTAGTTCAGCAAAGATTGAAGAGAGCTTGAGAGAGAGGTTCAAAGCCTATGCACAATGCATTCACGTGAGAAAAAAAAATGGATGTGTTTCCCTGAACTAATGCGATTATTATCTTGTTAATTCACACAAACAAAAGCAGATTTTTTTTCATGAAAACTTTTCTCAGAATTCTGAGATATATAATGTTGTTAATGCAGAAAATACACAGCTTTTTTCTTAAACTAAAAATGTATTTTTTTCTCAAGTGAATGCTTCTGTCAAATTCTGCCTACAGTCCCACCTTCAAAAATCATCAGCTGTAGGCTCCAGTCAGGTTTGATCATAGACTCGCGTTA
This sequence comes from Epinephelus lanceolatus, assembly GCF_041903045.1. NCBI lineage: Eukaryota > Metazoa > Chordata > Actinopteri > Perciformes > Serranidae > Epinephelus > Epinephelus lanceolatus. The sequence continues at coordinate 24,544,596 of NC_135749.1, forward strand.
CCAGTTCCTCCTTTGTTTTGGCTGGCTGCTGGTGGGTGAGCTGTGCACAGAGGACTGCTTTGCTGATAACTTGGCTTTGTCTTGATTTATTATTGACTTCATGTCTTATATTGATGAGTTTCATACTCTGTTTATTGATGGAGGGCGTTTCATTGACTCTTTGCTGTTGTCCATTGACGGGGGATCTTGAATTAACCAACCAGGGTCGGTTGTCACACTTTTCACTCTCTCCCGTATTACTCTGGCATAATTTATGTAAGAATATTCTAACCTTCAGCAAATCAAGGGTAGTTTCACAACTATGAATAAATACACTTTAATGTACACAAAAGTTTTCTAAAATTAGGTGATTCGTGATGAAAGGAACCTAAATGAAGCCATGGCAGTCTGTATTGTCAAGGTAGGGAAGGGCCTCCAAATAGTCTTAAGCTCCAGAGCCTAAAGTAATATTAAGGCCTTGTTTCCACTTACGTATGTGTACGGAGACGAGTCACATGGAAATCCATTCATTCCTATGTGAAATCCGATGTGCCTGCGAAACTCCTCCCCTCCATAATATTTCTGTCCAGATTTAGCCAAGAATATGTAAAAAAAAAATTAACTTTTCTGGTGGATTTTGGAGAGACCCTAAGACAATGTGCTAGCTTAGCTAACAGGCTGCTAACTAGCTAACAGGCTATTTCCTTCCATTCAGTTGCCTGTGTTGATCGTCAATTGAGTTGGTCTCGTTTTAACACACTGTAAATCTGAGTAATGTCATTCTGTTAAAATATGGGCATACATACAGTCACAGTGTCATTATGACTTGTTCAGACATTTATATGTCTTTTTAATTTAATATTTCACAAAACATGCCACGTACCTGGCAGGTCCTGTTTTTGTCCTGGTGATGTTCCAAGCACATATTTTTAACTACTGGATGGTGAAAAATTAGCCTCTCTCCAGTGGCTATAGGTAGTTTTTATCAGGTTTCTATCCATCTGTAAAGAAACGCACTTCCTTGAGTTGGACACTAGAGGCATCATTTGTATATTTACAGACCTACAGACACCAGTCACATACATAAGTGTCAACAAGGCATAAACACTCATTTACGCTCAGTGTTAGATAAGGAGATGGAGAAAGATGGAGCCTTCTGTCTGTACTCTGTTCCTTTTCATGCATATTTGAGCATGTTTTCTGAAAGCCTACGAATACGGATGAAACGGAGCAGTACCACCAGAGATTGCGGAGGCAGTGTAGCTTAGTTCAAGCGAGATATGACAGTAGGAGACGACAAAGAAATTTAAATAATGGCGGAACGTAACAAATCAGTAATCTAGGGAAAAGAATCCTCCATCGACGTGTTGCAATTCATTCAGTGACCACAGCTGCCTCCATTTAGAGGTGCAATATTTTGACCTCCTCCACCAGCGCCTCGTTTGTTGTTGTGGGAAACTTTGGACTCTGCCCTCTAGTGCCATCTACTGGATGTATCAATGTCAACATAAGGGACGCATGTAAGTACGAGGGCAATGACGTTTACAACATTTGAAATGGATGTATCTGTTTTCGTCTGTAAAGGGTGTACAAATGAGCCTTAAATGAGCCTTAATGTTCCCCTGGTGGGCGGGGCTTATCAAGTAACTCAGCTCCAGGTGTGTTACTTGCATGTTAGCAGCATATGCTGAGCTTTGCTGAGCTGGACTGAACGAGAGCCTACAACTGTTTCTTGCTTTTCCTGAGAGCTGTTAAGTCGACTACCTCTGATACCTCTGTTTTTCAAGAACTTTTTTGATGGACATTTTTGGGCTGACTGCTTGAGCCAGCTGTTAATGTCAACTCCAGGTAAGCCCCAAACAGCTTACTCACTGTCTGCCAGCCAGGATTTAGTCATTAGTATTTTCTTTAAAACACAGACGAGTGACCACAGCCTAGACACAACATAAAGAGTAGATTTCCAGTCACTGTAGTAACACTCAAGTGTGTGGAGGAGGTTTCAGACTATCTGACACATGCTTATTTTGAAGCATACTGATGCTTTAACAGTAAACATGCTCAACACTTACAGTTTACTGCCTGACATAATGTAAAGCTCTGTATCATATTTCTAAATGTCACCATAGCTCACCTACAAAACCAAAGAACCTCCACTGTTCGAGAAGTGAAACTCAGAAAGTGGCTTAAAAGGTGAGACTTTGGCCCATCAAAAGATTTTCTGAAGCGAGTTTATCATCTAACGATATTTATCCGTTGACATTTTATGTGGAAGTGCTCGTCCTGACTTTATGACCTATAAAAACAAATAAAAACAGTCTCTGTAGTTTGTCCGTGTGTCGTCTCGTAACCGCAGCGGGCAGTCAGGACCATGTCCCTCTATGTGCAACTAATTGGCTCCAAATTAGGAGAATATAATTTATAGTCATGCAAGCTATTCTTTCTACATATTTTGCATACTTTGTTGCTGCGCTTTCTTTTTCCAGCACACCACAAATTGTCCCAGACACAATAGGCCCACTTGAAAAATCAGAGCCTTGGAAGTGAGCTGTAATTTTGTGTCTGATTTCAGGTGACCACACTCTTTCCTCTGGACAGAAACAGCCTGCAGTAGCAGCGGCAGTTTTCCTGTAAGTACAATACAACAATCCTGCAACACACAGCCGCTACTATCATTGTTCTCATGGTCTGGCCACTGGTCAGATAATGCAGACGTGGTCGTGTCAGTTGGAAAATCCACACGACGAAGCCAGATTGACCAACACACATATACACACTCTTTTTCTGTCTCTCTTATCAGATTGGAAACCACCTCATGTGCCTCTAACAATGTCTCCATGTGTTGAGGTTATCACCATACCGCAGCGAAGGAAAAATTCACCTTAGCAGCTGCACTTAAAACAAAAGAGCTTAGGCAGCAACTTGAGGTATAAGTTGAGCCATAGCGGTAATGCATTTTAATGAGGCTGGACCGCGGAGGCCGTCCTGGAAATAGACGCAGTGTGGTCCATTTCCTCTGCAGATTTTTAGGACAGGGCCAACGTGCATGAAAATGGGCTGCTGGTGGAGGAAATGGGCTTTTATGTAGAAGACATTATGCCAGAATATATAGTCCTGAATGGATCGCTGTGGACTGTTCTGCCTACTCCCACTCAGAATTTAATCTTAGCACACACTGAAAGCACATTTAAGGAAACCTTCCTCTGCTAATCTATTATGGCTGAGGGCTGGTCTGCTCTGCCGCCTGAAAGAGACACATAAATGTTGCAATATTCAATGTAAGATATTGGTAGCTTTGAATTCCAACCATGGATTTCTTAATCTTGCGTTTAGAAGAAAAGGGCTTTCTTGTTCAACAAGCAAAATTTCAACACCCGTCTGAAACATTTAAAGCACTTCAAGTTCTGGTCTTTAAAGGCATTTGACAGAGAACAGCTTGAGAGAGCAGATTTTTACAAAGAAAAGAAATAGCTCTGTTATCCGTGTCAACAAAGGCCAACACATCACTGACAGTGTGGGCATTGTGCATGCAGCAGCTGATTATGTTGTAAGACACTTTTTTTAACAATGTGGTAAACACTCTCTTTCGTTCCTCTGTATCCCTCATTCACTGATGCCACCAGATGCAAAACCAAACCGGAAAGATGAGTCTTAAAAGATAAAGACTGAGGACTGGGTAAGTCTGGTTCAGACTGCTATTTATTTTGTGTATTTGCTGTATAAATACATTCTGTCAAACTCTGCATCCCTGCTTTGGTTTTGAGTGGTTTCTGATCTTTTTAAATGTCCAGTGTGGAGGATTTAGAGGGATGTAATGGTAAAATTGTAATGTAATATTGTTTTCATTGTTACATAATCCCCTGAAAATAAGAAATGAGTTTTTGTTACTTTAGAATGAGCTGTTTATATCTTCATAGGGAGCATGTCCTCGTCCATGGAGTCCTGCACCGCCATGTAGCCCAACACAAACTAAACACTGGCTCTAGATAGGGCCGTTTTGTTTTTGTGTTGGCCACCATAGTTAGCAGCCCTCTACGATGTTAGCGTGAGAAAAACATTGTTTGTTTGTTTTAATATTGAACTGCTTTATTCAGTGTTTTTACCAGTTTAAATCACTAGGTACATTTGTTTTGGAGAGGAAGAGACCTCTGTGGATGATTCAGCTCTCGCTAAAAACCTCCTGAACATCTGGATCTTAAGTTATCAGAGAAAGAAAGTGAGCACACATTAGCATGTGCTTGGCTAGCGAACAGCACCTGAGAAACACATATTTGTAACCTGAAACTGCTTTTTACTATTTTTACTGGTTTAAATCATTGAGTCCATTTGTTGTGGAGAGGAGTAGACCTCTGTGCTTAATTCAGCTCTACTAAATGTCTGAATGAGAAATGAGGCAGTCCCTCCTGGATGTTGGGGGCTGCTTTGGAGATTGTTGCAGTCTGAAATGCCTGATTTCATGGCCATTTTAAAAAATTGTGATGCATGTTGCGATATTTATAGCTTGTCGGTGAAGATTCTCAGTCATCCAGGTCATGGTAATCATAAGTGCTATGTCATAGGCAACTGGATTTGCTTGCGTTTCTTGAAGATGTTTCGCTTCTCATCCAAGACGCTTCTTCAGTTCTGTTGTTCTGAACTGAAGAAGCTTCTTGGATGAGAAGCGAAACATCTTCAAGAAATGTAAGTAAGTCCAGTTGCCTATGACGAAGCACTTAGAATATTTATAGTTGGGTTTTGTTGTTTGTTTTTTTCAATGAAATTGCAAAAGGCCAAGTAAAATTGCAAAAATATTTGTGATGCTGTCACGGATTCTGACGATATTATCTTGAGCATTCAGTGTGGTGGTGTTCAGCACTGCATCAAACAGCACTGCCGTTTGATGCAGTGCTGAAGGACCATCTCAGAGAACCGCTCTCCTCCTGCCCTTTTTCCCGGGCAAGCACGATCTAACACAGCACAACATGATCCCATGCCTACTCATCATATTTTACTGTTCGGGCAGAAGCTCTGTTAAGCCATTAATCGCACACCTAAACAGCTTGACTTCATAGTTCAACCTGTCAATAACCGTTGGGTAACGTTAGCAATGTGATGCTAACACTTAACCTTGTAACGTTGTGTGACTCTGTCCCAGGCACAGAGCTCCACTGCCCCTGCAGCAATCTCCTGTACACAGACAGAGAGAGAGGAGCTGAGCAAATTAATACGCTGCATGCAGCTCCAAAGTAAAATGAGATTTTACACCATTTAAATAGTCAAATTTGAGGTAAAGTTGCGATAACTGGATAAAATTGCAAGGTCGTGCAGAACTCATGGGGATTGGCTGAATTTGCATTAACTGCTGCAATTGCAACATCATGAAATCCTGGAGGACATTGAGTGCGTTTACATGGACAGTTTAATTCCCTTTTCATTTGGAATGATTAAAGTGCTTAAAGTCCTATTAAAAGTGTTCTTGTAAACACCTAATTCGGAATGAAAATGGCCAGTGCGATTGAAAATTCCTTCTGATGTAAGGGGCTGGAATATTCCGTTTCTAATTCTGAATGAAATAATTTCTCGCACTTCTATACACTCTTTAAGTTCATTCCAGTCTTTCTGCGCATGCTCGTTACCCTTGCCCTTCTGCGTGCACGACAACATGGCAGCTTCTAAAAACAAGAGATGGTCCCGAGCGGTCTTCTATCTCCCTTCTTCGACCTTCTACCTCCCTTCTCCTCCTCAACAGACGAAGCATTAGCAGAACAAGGTTGTTGTCGTACTGCTGCTTCAAGAATATAAGCATAACAAGCCCGATAAAGGCACTAAGAAAGGCGTCGTCAAGCATCTTGTTATCCGGAATGATAACTACAGTGTTTTCTTCCGGTAAACACGTAACATCCGCCCCGCCCCCTATCCAATCAGAAACTTTCCCTGCCCCAAACCTTGCATGGACCCAAATAAAGGCGATTAAACTGATCTCCCGTGTAAACCCTCATTCGGAATGAATATTTCCCATGTAAACTACCTGGAGAAACATTAATTACGAATGATTTTATTCATATTTATTTCATTCCGAATGAGAAGCTATCATGTAACCGCACCCATTAAGAAGAAAATGGGTGAGCACGTATGAGCAGGTGCTGGGCTAGCGGCCTGTCTGTGACGAGCTGAACAGGATAGTGGAAACACTTGAAACGTGAAACTGCTTCATTCAGTTTTTGCCAGTTTTAACCACCTGGTATGTTTGTTTTGGAGATGAAAAGACTACTCAGGATAACTCAGCTCCTAGTAAACACCTCCTGAACAGTGAACACTGAGGGATATATAATCAGGCGAAGCTTTAGCTGGCTGCAAACTGCAATACTCACCGCTAGATGCCAGTAAATCCACTTAAATCCTGCACAGTTTCTTTAAAACGCAGGAGCAACATAACACTTGATACCAAGAAACTATTACTTGATGTGTTTTTTTTTTGAGGGGAGGATGACGTTTTGGTCAGAACAACTTAATCACTTGGCCAAATGTCCTCTGAGAAACATCATATCTCAGATCAGACCTCATGATGAAATTCCAGCTAAATAGCGAGAGAGAGAGAGGGAGAGAAAGAGAGAGCAATGAATACATAAAAACTCCAGTGTCTGAACCGGAGCAGATTTGGGCACTTTAGTCTAATTTCCTGAAATATCTAAATCATCCCAGTGTCAGGAGAGGTGGTGGGTGGGAGTGCTCTGCAAGGAAATTCCTCGCAGCGAGAAAGCTGGCAGTCACTCTGTTTGGATAAGCACACTGGGATCTGGCGATGGGAAAAGAGGTGGTTGGCTCCTAAAGCGAGAGTGAACTTCATTAGATCTGATGAGTAAATGTGGATTTGACGCCTTTGTCCAAATGGAAAAATCATTTTATCTGGGAGCAGTGTATTGAACACAGACATCAGTATTTAGCCCTGACATCTGTGAATATGTGCAGCTTGTATTCAGTGGAGAATATTTTATGATATTCCACCAGCAGCTTGTTTTGAGCCTCATTAGCTGCACTGTATGGAACTGCAATACAGTAGATGTTCTGAATAAAGCCTACAATGACTCTATTAGAGGAGGGATGTAATTTTCCTGTCATTTTGCATGCTGTGTTCATGCGCGGGCTACGAGGGAACATACAGAGATTCAATCTCGCTTTATGTCATGCACAGTTTGTTTAAAAGGAAGAAATTGCAAGCAGGTTTTCCATGATCAAAGTCATCCACAAGAGCCGAGCTTCGCCTCAATTTCCACGGAGTGGCTGAGAATAAATGCATGTTCACAGTCATGGTAAATTTACAAACCGGCGAAGGAAAATGACTGCTCGGGCCGAGGAAAAGCTTATGGAATGAGGCGTTAAATTAAATCCATTTGGACTATTGACGTCACAGCAATGCATTTCACCTGCATCTTAAAATGTTTGACATATTTCTCGCTGGGCCGAGGGAGTGAACATTTTGGCTGAGTGCTTAGATTTTGTTCGTGATATTTAACATCTTTGGAGCACATTCACATAAATTGTGTATTATAATATAAAGGCTTTAAGCAACACTTCACTCTAACTCCTGCTACATACAAAATAATAGATACTTTACACACTGTAGCGTTGTTGTAAACAGGACATAGTATGGTGTATATTGACTCCTTTCAGTAGTCACTGTATAATATAACACGGCTGTAATGAACATATTAAGCTCTTAATATATTTATCAATGAAGTATTTTTCTCTATTTACAAGTCACTCTATAACAACTGAGCAAATTATATCAGCTGATGAAAACCACAGTATGTGTTCTGAAAGACATCTACTTAATGGATTTATTCATTTATTTAAATACTATTTACAATAAACCTTAAAACTCATTCATTCATTCTTCTAACCGCTTCATCCTCTTGAGGGTCGCGGGGGGGGGGGGCTGGAGCCTATCCCAGCTGACATCGGGCGAGAGGCAGGGTACACCCTGGACAGGTCGCCAGACTATTGCAGGGCTGACACATAGAGACAAACAACCATTCACGCTCACACCTACGGACAATTTAGAGTTATCAATTAACCTAGTCCCCAATCTGCATGTCTGTGGACTGTGGGAGGAAGCCGGAGTGCCCGGAGAGAACCCACGCTGACACGGGGAGAACATGCAAACTCCGCACACGGGATCGAACCGGCAACCCTCTTGCTGTGAGGCAACAGTGCTAACCACCACACTACCGTGCCGCCTACCTTAAAACTCAGCATGTGTTTTTGGAGTTTTAACACATTTATGAACCATTTTAAACCTGCTTGTGATTGATTTGCATATGTTATGTTAAGCATAGCCACAATTAAAAACAACACAACGGCGAACTATGTTTTTGAGACGCTATTAGCACCCTAGGGTTCCATAGCCAACAATGCTACTTGCACCTGTGGTGAACTGGCCAATATGGCTATTTACACCCAGGTGTTATATGGCATCGTGGCAGAAGCAAGCATCCAGGTGTCTGTTGCCAACAATGCTATTTACAATCAGGTTGTAACTAGCCGATATAGCTATTTACACTCGGGTGTATATTACTGGGCTTTCTGGCAACGTTGAAATATGACGTTAATAAAAACAGGTCTAGGAAGCTATTCTGCTAAAGTTATGTACACAGTGTTCATTCAGCAGATTTATACATTCTAAATACTAAAAATAATAAGTCAGTTAAATCAGCATTGACTCACACAGGACTCAAACCCCAGTCACCTGTGTAAAAGTCCTGTGCTTGTTGCTCTTTATACCATGTCACCTGATTTCTGGTGGTAAATTGTGAGTTTTTGTCCTGTAAATTTACCACCTAAATCTCAGAGAATATCTAAAATGACCTCTTTGACCTAATCCCAACAACACTCAACCTTGATAGGTCAGTTTTTGGTTTTATTCTTTTACTTTGGACAGGGCAAGGATAACTAATCCCCCTGTTCTAGTCTTTATGCTAAGCTAAGCTAATCGCCTGCTGGCTGTAGCTCCATATTTCAGGTACAGATCTGAGAGTGGTATTTATCTATTTATCTAACTCTCCTCAAGAAAACAAAAAAAGCACGTTTCCCTAAAACATTACACATAACAGCTTACAACATTATAATATGTTATCTGTTTGATATTTGTTCACATATGGCTGAGTAAAAGTACTGTAAAGGATTACCAGGATTTCCACATAATATGCATACTGTAAGTTTGCACTCAAAAAAAAAACTATTTTATACGTCCCCATCACTATCAAATTCCCTTTCTCATTCTCTCTCCCACACACATATAAACACGGAGTATATGGTTCCTCTATTGTCTGGCACTGTTTACCACGTGGCTGTGGTTCAGCTCCTTGTTCTTATCAGTGTCGGGTCATGGTGGTATTTCCTGCCTGCAACAAGAGCAGAAGGTGGCACAGGATGAGTGCTGCTTCCTGCGCTGGCACACCCAACATGTACCCACTGGCCCCAACCGCTCTGCACCGCAGTCAGAGGAAGTGTTATCGGGGTGCTTGTAAAGTTGCCCCCAATATACGGTGCATGGTTTCAGCTAATAACTCACACTGTACATGTGTTTGCTGAACATCAAAGATAGCTGTGTAAAGCTGACCAGTGGTTAGCTGAGAGCAGTTAATGTGTAATTAATTTTATCTTTACTGGGTTAATGGGTTACTTTAAAGGTGAACTGGACAATATGCAATAGTGTGACAGAAAAAGGTGGGAGTGGTGTGAGCCCTGAGGTGGACTCGACCCATAGCAGTGTTGGAAAATGACACTTAAACTTAGCGAGGCTGCCTCAGTCATTACAAGATGAGTTGTGGGTATTTTTGAAAGAGTCAGGGATTACTTTTGATATTTAATCATGCAAATATCTCTTAAGAATTCCATTTTATCACTGCTAGGGTAAAAGAAATCTACTCAAACAGCATTTGAGATGTTAGACTACTGGAAACTTTACATAAAGCTGTAATCACTAGATTAAGATTACAAATATGACAAAAATAATCAATAAAATTGTAGTATCCATTCAGATCTAAACTAATTTTAAGGCCCTTCAGATAACCAGTGCATACATAAGTTATGTGATAAATATGTAATCAAAGCACATCATGGCCAGGCTTTCAGCGGCAGAAATTTGACTGGACATTATTTGATTTCAAATGAAAAAACAAATTTCAGAAAACAAATCCATTAGTCTAACCAATGATCTTTTTAAATGATGTTTTAATATCCTCCAATTAAGTGCTTTCATCTTTGTGTACCAGTCTCTCAAGAGACCCCGTGACTCCAAAAGGACCCCTCTGGGTAGAGATCTGACATTAATATATTGTGTGCTGCCATTTTTATTGCGGAAACCTTGTTTGGCTGAAATGCTGTTTCATCTCCATGTCGGCGCAGCCTTTCCCATGGGAAGTACACAGAGGAATCTTTGGTCTCATCAGGGGAATTTGCAGATGTTTGTAAATACGCATGCGGCAGCGGAGACCAGGGAGGACTTGCCCTTCAAACACTCTGATGTTGAATGTTTATTGCAAGTGGGTTTCTTGGGAGACCATGATCACTGGGCTCGCTCGCTGAATGTATTTGGAGTGTGGCCTGTTGCATGTCATTGAGAATCGGGTTTTCTTTGCATACGCCCATCCCCTACATCTCCGAGCTGCATCCCACAATGAGCCCACTGTGAATCAGTGGATGCTGTTTGTGTATTACAACCTTCAGGGAGCCACTGACATTTTCAGAGAGCTTGATATTCACCAAGCAGAGGGCAGTAGTAGCTATAGGAGCGTAATCGTATTAGACAGTTAAAAGCAATTCAAATGTATTGATTTTGCAGGTCCATGCACAAAACATGTCATCTTATAACAACCTAAACCACTCTTGTAGGCAATTTGGGAAAAGGTGTTTTGACTTGTCATGGCAGGAAAAACACTATCGCTACATTAACAATGTCTCAGTTCTATTCAAGTGTCCCAGTAAGTCATGACAGAGGGAGCGTAAGCCAACATGAACAATACCAGGACTCTAAAACTGAGGAAGTTGAAAGAATACAGCCATCATTTTGTTATGTACACCTTTGCTTCTCCTACTGTGATATGTCAAAGTGACTTCTGTATGAAAGGCCTATTAGAGTGATGGAGGAAGTATTCAAAAATATTCAGCTCTGTTCAGATCTCCATGAATTTCTGAGGAAAATACCAGGTTCTCTGCCAGCTAAAGACTCCACTATGCTCATAAGCTAGTAGTGGCTAATTTTGTCTTTCTGCTATAGTGTGCTGAGTAGGTAGCGTGCTGGCAGTTCAGCTAAGGTTTTGAGGTTTTTTGGTGAAAACAGCTGCCTGCTGCAGCTGGAAACACCTGTGACACAAACAGGAAATCACAGTAAAAATGTGGGCCATAAAACAGAAACCACAAAACACCATGTACCTAAGTGGAACTGCAGAGTCGAATGACAGTTGACCCTTAACTAAGCTACGCCCCTACTACTACTACTAATACTAATAATAAAAGTCATTTGCTCCATTATATAAATATTGTGTACCAAGTCAATCCATAATTCCAAAACTAGGTATTTCTTTTTCAGCCATTTCTTGGTTAGGGATTTCTTACAGGCTACCAATAGTATTCTTAACAGATATGTATTTATTTATTTCCTCTTAAGTTTCTCCAGTCTAATCAGGTACACCAGTTCAAACTATATGGCCTTTTTTCAATGATCTATTTAATTTAATTTAATTTTATTTTATTTTATTTTATTTTATGTATTTTTTTAATTTTTCTTATGATGGAAATAATAGCAATTTTTTGGAAGACAGGAAACAGAAATGACGACAGTATGCATTTGAGAGCCACATTCACACCATAATTTGTCAGCAGAGTATTGTAAACAAAGAGAACAGTTAAATCGAGGGAAAAGCTCACCAGTCCCAATGCAAGTGTTAAGCACCCCATGTCTTGCTGTGAAGGGCAAACATATAGACTGGACTGTTCGGAAATTTGGGAATTTACAGTTCTGTTATTCAGAGCACCACTCTCTGAGCAGCAGAGCGTCCTCTGGGCTCTCTGTAGAGACGTAGCAGTAGAGAGGTGCACAATGAACATACTAAACTTAGCTTGACTGTTTATTAATTCATATACAAACAGAATGCTATAATGTGCAAACAGCCTCAAAAGGTATACAACTACCTAACTTAAAGTTAAACACAAGTAACTTAATCAATATTCAACCGACTTTGGTTGCTTACATGCTAAACAAGCTAATGTTAGTTAGCGTGTTAAGGCCTAAGTCTGTATTTTTTGTCCGATATTGTCGCACATTTAAAGATAATAAAACTTCAAGTTGTGTCAATCACGTTTACGTGTTAACTCAGACACTTTCATCTGTCATTAAACTTTATGGAACAGGTTTGATTTTCTGTGTTTTTTTGCATCCATCAAAACCTTTGACTAAGAAGCAATGAAGATAATCTGGTGTCACCTATGGGAAAAATGTGGGCAAAGGCCTTTATCTTGGCGCAAACAAAGGACGTTTTTTTTTGTTGATGTTTGATGGATTCAGCTGTGAGTGAGGTTTTCCACACTGTTTAATCCATACTCGAAATTACGACACTACTCTCTAAACTTAGAGGATATCTGCTGTTGGACTCAGAGGTTTCCATATGTACACCACGCTGGAATTTTCCCTTGTTCTGAGAGCCTGACAGACCTTCATGCCATAGTATTATATAATGATTATTAATAATGCAGAAACATTTACGCAGATAGGGTTTTTTTGTTGTTGTATGATTTCTGGGGAAAAAAACTAAAACTTACTTGTAACTATAGCTGTCAAAATAAATGTTCAAAGTATAATGTTCTTCCCCAAATGTAGTGAGGTAGAAATATAAGAAGGCATCAAACTGAAATGCCTCTTAAAGGGCCAGTGTGTAATATTTGGCATGGTTTATTGTCAATCTGAATCTGAATCTGAATCTGAATATTCTACCCATTAATATGTTTATACAAGTGTATGATCGCTATAAAATAAAATTTGTTTGGTTTTCGTAGCCTTATAATTATGCTTTTATATATATATATATATAGCAAGGGCCTTGCTTTAGAGAGGTCGCCATCTTGCACCGCCATGTATGTACGGCAGACCGAGTGGACAATCCAGCCAGCCAGAGAACGCGTTTCGCGTGTATAAATGAACCAACGAAGACAGCGGAAGGAAGGAAGGAGGAGGAAGAAACAGCAGAGTGTTAGTAGTTCGTCGATAGAGAGTAGTGAAAAGTTTTTTTAGTTATAAAGTTTGCGAATGGACCACACTTACCAGGCAACAGGAGAGAATGAACCCGAACCGTCATCTGTGAGGAAAAGAAGACACAACTTCACTCCTTGTGATGCACTCTCTGCGGCGCTTTTCCTCCTGATGATATATCTCCCCAACGATGGTAGCAGTAGCACCGAATCCCATTCTGTGCATTCAGCCTCTCTTCTCACCCGCTCAGCATCAAACACATGGAGTTCCTCATCTGTATGCTCCGGCTCAAACAGGTATGGCTCTGGGTCTGTGTCCGCTACAAGAAACTCTTCAAAATCGCGTTCAAAGTCGTCCATTGCAGCTACTATAGTCCAGAGATATTGCTAGGCTAAATAAACAGCTGAGCTCTGTTTACCGGCTACGCTGTCAGTCAGTGTGCGGGCTGGAGGTTGGCGGAGCAGAGAGGGGAGGGGGGTCCCCACTCGGAATGGTAAACGAGTATGTGTGTAAAGTTATGAAGTGTGTCTGTTACGCTAGAAGAGTCAGAGTTTGGGACGGAGTCTTTTATCCCCTGGAGTGTTACCGGAGTTTCTGGAGTGCTCAAATAAATACACTGATGTCACTGTTTTCAACCCATTTTATACACTGGCCCTTTAAGTACAGTATTTACTTTGTGTTTAGTAACTGTCCATCACTGGTCATTACTGTATGACTGTGTCAAAATGCTGTGATATGATGTAGTATGTTGCTATGCTGACCAGGTCTGCTAACATACACTATTACAGCTCACATGGCTTTCATTAATGCAGGGATTGCATGCAGTGCATATGTTTCCTTTTTAGTATGCATGAAATCCTTTGATATACTGCATTCGCTCCCTCTCAACAGAAGATGCTTTGATTGCGTTTGTGTGTAACTGTATCTTCAGCCACGTTAGGGACTTCATACTGAAACATTTAATCTGGGAAAGGGCAACTAAATCTTCCCCCTCTTTGCTGAAGTAGTCAGTTCCCTGTAATCAAGGTTTGGTGAATGGCATGACCATCATCTTCATCATCCTCCCTTTGCTCTCACCACCATAGTTGTTACAGGCTGGGGACTGATGGCAGAACACAGGCTTCAGGCTTGTTTAACCATCCACAGATCACAGCAGGATCCCGCTTGTAGCAATTACATACTTTGGATGTATTTATTGTAAAAGCCACTGTAATGGTTGATGTGTGGCATTGTGCTGAAAGAAATGGTTCTCGAACATTATTGGGAAAGGAAGAAAGCTGTTTTGCTTGCTTGCTTGCTTGCTTGTTTGTTTCCTCTTTTTGTTGCTTTGTGGGCTTAAATTTAGCACACAATGTTTGCCAATTAATGGCACTGCCTTAAATGTTTTACAGATGGTAAGATTTCTTTTCTGCCTAAATAAGATGTTTTTAGCAAGAGGTTGTTTTTTGTGAGACAGCATTTTATGTCCTCTACAGTATGGTTAATATTAGGGATGTCAGTTTCAGTTAGTTTTGCTTTCGACAGCTCAATATCCATATGATGTAAATGTCTTTTATTTTGTGTTGGCTTTTTCAACAGACAGGTGGCTAGCTGCGTTTACATACAGAAACAGACTGTAGTTCCCACTGCCCAGCTTTCAGTCTCCACTGACATTAGCTAATATTACCCTTTACCGTTCTGCACTGCGCACCTCCTGGATTGGGTGAGAGCTAGCTAGTGGCAACCTTCATTCAGGGATTACCACTGGTTGCTGCGGAAACATGGTAGCCAGCCCTCCGGTCTCCACCATATAGCCCGATGAGTAAGCAGCTTCATTTTAAGCCGCGAAACCCTTTAAACATTGTTAACTGTGTTAGCACCACTAGCCCTACTGACACTGTCAACAGTGCTAACAGAGCTAACAGTGATAATGTTTGCTGACAATGCTAAAGGGGTTGAGCAGCTCAAAACTAAGGCTACCTGGCGGGGACTTCAAAGAGTGGACACTGTGTTTCCACAGCAACACTTTAGGGTCAGGACAACGTTACTCGTGCTAATCACTGACTGAGTGCTGCTGCTAGCAAGCTTCCACCAGATCAAGCCAGTATGTAGTGCTGTAAACAGAAGAACAACACAATTAACCTTTAGATTAAAATGCATTAGTGGTCAAAAATATTTTCCACGGTTCGCCGATTAGCAGTAGGGCCTAACCGTTGACATTCCCAGTCAATGTGCAGGGCTTTAGTGCTGTCATGATCATGAATACCTCTGTTGGCATTTTAAATGTTTTAACAAGATTCAGTCACTATAATAAAATGTCTTACTACGAGACAATACCTTGAAAAATATGTATATTTGATATAATTTTCGATTACCAAAGGATAAAATTAACATTGCAGGCATGAAATTAAAAAAGAGGATTAAAAGATATATACATATAACAACATGATGATAACTTTCCTTTTTTTGGTTTGTAGTAAAGAACAGAGGAATGACCGTAGTAAAGTATACCAATAAGACAGAGTGAGAAAACACAACTAATACTGGAGATACTGTAGAAAATGAGTATTGAAATGTTTAAAATACTCAGAATCTATATGTATTGATAAATTAATACTTTTGACAACATTATGAGGCCTATACAAGCCAAGCATGTAAACACATCATGTGTACACAGTACAAGGTACCTCATCTGACCTTATGTCTGTCACTTCATCTCCGCACATTAACCACAACAAGAAACAGGATGTTGCCTGTCACACATAGAGTCACACGCCGCAGCGTTCGCTCACATGCTTGCTTCCCCACTGCAATGTGTTCCCTTTGTAACACCAGTTTTGGCACAGTTTTGGACACCTATTGATGTTTTGCCAGTGAACAATAGTCCTAAAAGTGTTGTGATACCAGAGGTTGTAACCTTTGGAGCTTTTAAGATAAACTTTCCCTTCCTTCACAGCGTCTGACTAATGCTGGGAGACAAAGCCTGTTCACAGCGGTGGGAGAAGACAGAGAGAGGCTGTTGTTGTCAGAATGGGCCATTGCGACTTCCTTAGGTTTACCAATGGCACCAAGAAAACTGTGCCAATTCATTGTGTGGGAGCGTGTGTGTTATTGTGTATGACTATGTATGAGTGTGCATACAAACCCACATGTAAGCCTTGTTGAATCGGATTTCCTGAGGTCTTTGCTGTTTCACAGAATTTGTGGCAAAGTGCGTGCATCAAACTTGAAAGCAAGAGGCTGTGTTTAATAGTACTATCTTTCCCGTACATGGACTGGGTTCTTGCACGTGTCTGTGGGCTTGTATGCATGCTATATTAGTCATATTCTTTTTATGAGTTGCTATTGTGAGATGAATACTCGTGATAATTAAAAACGAATTTCAGCCATGCCGACAGTATCGTTCTAGGAATGGCAGTGTCAGTTGTTCCATCACTTTGGTCCAGACTGAAATGTTTCAGCAGTTACCCATCTGGATGAGTTAAATTTTATTTAGACATTCATGGTGCCCACAGAATAAATCTTAATGACTTTGATGATCCCCTGACTTTTTATCCAGCACAATTGTGTGGTCAGAAATTCAATTTAACCAATACTTTGCTTGATGACCAAGTGTTTCCCATCAGCCTCAGCTGTACTTTGTGTGTTTAGTGCTAATTAGCACATTTTAGCATGTTAATAGGCTTCACTAAAATGGTAAACATCATTAACATCAGCATTGTTACGCCTCGTTTCCACAGAGTTTCGTTTTGTGTCCATATTGTATACGGAGCACACCCCTTGTGTCCAACACAAGGAAATATAACTCTTTCGGACCTGAACACCAAAGATCATTTTGAGTGTTTTTTGCAAGTGGTACACTCTGAGCGCTGAGATATTAAGCCAACATGGAAGTACCAAAAACTGCAGTTCTTCAAATGGCCACTTGAGGCTGGCTCCAGAAGCGGGTCATTCTCCATAAACCACCATGTTAAAATGCCCAACTTTACAGAAGAAATAATCATGTTAACAGCCTGGTACAGAAAAAAAAAATTGGATCTCACCCAATGTCTCAGCTGACATTAGATGAGATGCAGGGTACACCCCGGACAGGTTGCCAGACTATCGCAGGGCACCGCAGACAACCATTCACACTTACAGTCTCTTTAGAGTCACCACAAGAGTCACCAGTTAACCCTAACCTGCATGTCTTTGGGTTGTGGGAGGAAGTGGGAGTACCCAGAGAAAAGCCATACTGACATGGGGACAACATGCAAACTCTACAGAGAAGAGCTCCCACATGCGACAATGCTAACCACTGCAACACTGTGCTGCAGGCTATGATACTTTGCTATCCAGGCTTTTGGAATATGATTAATTATTCCTGCCGCCAAATGAGTAAAGAGGTTGACCTGTCAGGTGTGTAGCAAGTTATGTGAAATATTTTGTTAAAAGACGTATGATCCATTATGAATGCACTCTATATGTCACACGGCTAGCATGCTACTAGTGTTAGCTAGCTAAACATACTGTCAAACTTTTCACTTAGAAAAAAATGTATAAATAGAGCTGTATTACATTCATCAAACTGTCAGCTAATTCATTTTTATTCTAACTTGCTGTGGCACAGTGCGTACAGTCCTTGTCAGTGTACTCGAGGCAAATTCCAGACCACAGACTGTATAAAATAATAGATGTAGCTACCACAATGTCATCCATTGGTTGTGGATTGCCATTTTAAAGCTTTGAGTTCGGCATTTTGGCTGTCACCATCTTAGTTTTTTGGAACCAGAACTGACCATATGTGGACGAGAGGGAGCTGTGGATAAACAAGAGGTGGATCTGACTCATAGACTGATAGCCTGTCACTCAAGCGGCTCCCCTTTTAATATGTGTAACATTAAGCCTTAATAAAATTTGAACAGGTGAGTAATATAAAACTTCATCCCACTACAGTTGCCATGGATGTTGTAATTAGCTATAGAGACCAAACCATTTTTTGTTTATTTTTATTTTTGCTGTAATGTTAGGCATTTTAACACGGCGGTTAATGGAGATTGACTCGCTTCTGGAGCCAAGTGGCCATTCAAGGAACTGCAGTTAGTAGTAGTTTCATTTTCAGCCCCGCAGGTTGCCACTTGTTCCAGACCAAAAAAAAAAAAAAAAGAGATCACAGAAGTTCTGAAAGGAATGAAAGGACTCTCAGTTGACTCAAATACCTTCACAGAGCTATGTGGAAACGAGGTGTTAGCATTTTTGTCGTGAGCACAATGGCATGCACACGTTTAGCTCAAGGTCAGCTCACTGCTGTGTCTAAATACAGAAATTATAGATACTGTAGATAACCAGACAGACAGGTGCACCGTTCTCTCTTTACTTTCTCTTTCTATCTTGATTTCACCTTTCACTTTCTGCATGGCACACTCCATCCTTATATGATGGTTGTGCATTCATCTTAAAACCTTAGAAGACACTTAAAAGCTGCACCACTGTATCTTGTGCAGCGTTACTGTAATGCTGTCAGAGATGATATGAACTCTCGCGGGCAAAAGTGAAATCCAAAGGATTGAAGAGGCACATCCTGAGGCACATTCACCTGACAGATTGACATCCAAAAGAAGCACTGTAAGTGAGGGGTGGGGGTGGGGGGACCTCCACACTTTGAAATAACTTCACATTCCTGTTGCGTAGGCAGCCATCTTAATCATGTGCAAAGTAACTGAAGAGGGCACAGATTTAAAATCACCTGATTGTTTTGTGCCACTATTCTCACAAGCAATTTGCAAGTCGTATTTCATTCTCTCTGCTGTGCAAATACACATGCCTGAGCTCAAGGGACTTAAGAGCGGTGTTTAAGGATGTTTTTCCTTTGGCACAAGCTGTACTTGTGCATTTTACCCTGCAACAGAGTCTTGATTGAAAGTGGTTTACAAAGACAGACGGAGTGAAGTGGCTGGCTGGCAGTGGGTGCAGGGATCCAGCAGCTTGCTTGTTTTTACAGCCAGTAGACCAGTCATCAGCAAATCAGTGATTAACCCTTCTGTCCTGGGTTGAGAGCGGATTTGTTCAGACAGCTGCTGAAAACATCTTAAATGGTTCAAGGTATATTTAAATCAGATGCACTCACTGTGACCTGAAGTGGCACATTTCTTCAGCTAAAGACAGTGGCTGAAATCCACCTTTTACTTAAAAAAAACAAACAAACTCTGGATTAATAACAGCATATTGATCTGTACTAAGAAAATATGGAGACACACTGACCTGCCAAACTGATCAATAGTGTCCCTGGAGGAAAAAGAAAATGATATCGCTCTCATATTTTGTGAAATCTTTGTTTTCCTGTTGCAACATATTTTGAAAAGACATCTAAAAATACAGCCTGCAATAATATAAACAACATTAAGAAAGCTGCTATAGAGTTTGTTTTTGTCGTGCTGAAATCACAGGCTCAAAACCTGAATTTTACAGTTGCCTGTAAAAAAGGCAAAAGAGGCATCTCTTGTTTAATGTACTGCTGTGTATAATTTTAGATGCCAAGAATATGGTGTTCAATTCATGACCCTTCAGGTCTCAGCTTTCGATAGGGCTGTTCTTGTTTGTTGTGTTAGCCACTATAATTAGCAGCCCCTCCGTGGTGAGAGTGTTGTAAAACCTCTGAGGAAGAGGCCTCTGCAGATAATTCAGCTCCCACTAAAAACCTCCTGAACATCTGGATCTTACGATATCATGCCGACAGCGTAGAAGAAACACAGATTTGTTATGTAACACTGCTTCATTCAGTGTTTTTTTTTTCTACCAGTTTAACTCACTGGATTTGTTTGTTTTGGAGAGGAAGAGACTTCTGTGGATAATGCGGCTCATGCTAAGGTGAGCACACATTAGCGGGTGCTGTGCCGGCAGCCAATCTCTTTATTCAGGGTTTTTTTTTTAAAGATATTTTTTGGGGCATTTTAGCCTTTAATTGATAGGACAGACAAGCGTGAAAGGGGGGGGGAGAGAGAGAGGGAATGACATGCAGCAAAGGACCACAGGCTGGAGTCGAACCTGGGATAATTCTGCTCTCTGTAAACCCTCCTGAACAAGGAACACTGAAGGAATTCTAACCTGGAGAAGTTTCAGCTGGTTGCAATCTACACCCTCACCACTAGATGCCACTAAATCCCCCTAAAACTTACACACTGTTCTTCAAAGAAACTAAGTGTGATACAGTGGGAAAACTGTAGAAACAAGTAACTTCAAACTAAAACAGTAATCTTCTTTATAAATTACAACATTTAAAATGTACAGGAACACTCTCAAAAGTTTAAAATCAAACCTGGTCAACTTATTGTCCTGAGAAAAGGAATTCAAAACCAGAGTTGAACTTTCACATTACTGTCAAATATCACCCTTACAGGAACTTTGCAACACTTGCTGTGCCTCAGCTTAGTACCGACTGATGATTCAATATTCCTGTGTGCCCTCTCCTTTTGTGGCATACCTCCAGTTGGCACTCAGTGCGGGGGAGAGATCTTATAAGAAATATGCGTACAATGTATGCATATAACCCTGTGTGTGGGAGAGATGCTGCAGTTGTGTTACCACTTTCCTTCCTACACAGAAACGGAGAAAGGTGCAAAGAGACTGACATCCCCTTTGTAATGTGCTGCACACAGCACTTGTTTGCCATCGGTGTTATCTCGAGGCATGCGTCCAGAGATTTGTCATCAGGTCGCTGTGTTTACCTTTCCACTCGACCCAAGTAGTTTACAGGAACGCCAAGCACCTGCTATTGAGCATAATACCACTCAGGATGTTTGCCTGCTGCTTGTTTATCTGTGTTTGTGCAATGAGGTGGGGGGGGAGAAAATCGTTCAAAGGCAAAGGAACACTGAGAAACTTGTGCGGGGGTGGGGGTGGGGGGGTGCTAAAAGTAACAGTAACAGAAGCACGCTAAAAAAGATCATGTCGAAATAAGCTTGGGCACACAGTAGTGCGTTTCCTGTTGGATTGAAGCAGATAGTCAAGTTATAAAAGAGTTTGTTTGGGTGTTGTGGTCAGTGAGCAGGATGTTGTGACCCTCTGGGCACCCACATGTGCTGAGGTCAGTTGGGAATGGCTGTTTTGGGCTCACAGCGCTGTCGGATCTCCACCTTGTGGCTTGGACCCCATCTTGCAGTACTGAAAGGCTGCTTGGCATGCAGGCTTGAGCAAACAAACGCACACCCGCCCAGAGCTAAAAGTAAAAGAGTCAGTGAAATGGATTGAGCAAAATCTCTCCCAAACATGTAGGGATTTTAAGTTTTTTTAGCCTATATTTGTTTACATTTAGGCAAACTGGCATCATTAAAAGCATCAGGTCCAGTTTAAAATGTACCCATGGATGCTATGAATGGATTGCTTTGATAGTAAAGAAGACAACTTAAAAACATTTTGATTCTCAGGCAAGTTCCGGAGTTATAAGGAGGGTCTTTTTCCACCCTCTGCCGACACTAAAACAGGCCCACCTTAAGCAATACAAGAGCTGTTAATAAAGCTCAGTGAGCCATTGGTGTAAGAATGAGTAGGCGTCCTGAGTGGAGAGAGTTATAAGCTCCAGGGTCACAGGGTCAGGACTGAAACCTGACATCACAGCTCCAGTATGCAGAGCAAAAACACATGTCTGCACAGCCCTGGCAATAGTGGCGTAATTTATGGGTGTTACAACGGACTTTATCTCTGTGTGTCTTCAATAAAAACCAATGTGAGAGATATGGAGTGACTCGCCACTTCTGATGTCATCTTTGATTAACTGCAATCCTGGAACCTCTCCAGAGAAACAGCAGGAATGTAATTTAGTGACTTGGAACGGACGCCTAAATGAGTTTAGAGATTAAAATTAAATATGAGCAGCAGTTTTCTTTTAAGGGCTGACAGCTCTTAAATAACATCAGAAAGGTGTGAGTGCTTTGAAGTGAATCAGGGTGTTTGCATATATGCTTGTAGCCTATAGGTGAAGCGTCTGGTTGAGCTATTTTAGAGCATGTCATTTCAAGTCTCTGCTGCGTTTCAGCCTCTTAATGACATGGTTCGAGACTTTGTGAGCCACATGAGCATGACTGAGAAGAAGAGAGAAAAAAAGTGTCCAACCCCTCTGAAGATTTCCTGTTTCATGAAAAGTGCACATACTGTGTGAGTCATATAGGGCAAGTCCTGCCTGGTGTGTTTACTCTGCCTCTGCTACCCGGAGCTGTGGAGGCGTTTTAGGGGAAGCAACAGGCAGACAGAAGAAAAGTCCGCGGACAGTCTGGATATTAAAACCCGGTGTCACGGCGTCGGCTAATTAATGAGAAAGAGGGGAGTGTTTGGTCCGTTTCTGAATGGAGCTACTTCGGTTTTCCGCTTTTTGGTGTGGAGCGATACTCTTTGGTAGTATTCAGCTCGAGGAGGCGGGTGAGTTCAACTTTCTACTCCGACTAAAGTTGCCAAAGCGGCGGCTGCGTTTTATCGCAGCTGCGAGGTGAGTTCAGGAGCATCTATGGAGCCATAGTGAGCGATACAAACTTTTAAACTACATCCTTTAGGACAGTATTATCAACTTTGTTTACACAGGTGCTTTACGCGGGCCTGTTGGACACTATTACATCCTGTTTCATTATAAAAAAGTCTAATTAATTTAATAAAAACAGCAAAACTCCCCACGCGCGCGGGTTACTGTTAATGCCTCAAGCTTGTCTTTCTTGCTAGCACTGTTACTCTCACTGTGACTTCCTGAAATGTTACTTAATGTCTATTTACAACCTGTAGTGTAGCTGCTCATTATGAATGCTACATTAGCTTTTGGGTGGACATCAAATGCAGGGGCGCCCTTAAGGGGGGTAATGGGGGCCCCCCATACAATTCACACCTGGCGAAAAAATTGGAGGCCACGGATGTGACTAGCCATGAGCCTGTTTAGATGCGCATCTAGAAGTATCACATCGGAAATTTATGATTATGACAATTATGAAACGCCAAAATTCGAATTAAAATCCCCTGATTCACACAAACTGAAATACGCTCGCTTTAGTCGGGTTTTGGTTGATTCGAAAAAATGTTGTTTCACAAAACGGGGGATGGAAACAGTTATGTTTGAATTAAGTCTAACGTAGCGCACCTCTCTCCATGGTGATATTCACACTCAGGGTCGGGAAGGCAGTAATGCATTTACAAGCTGGTTGCCAACCGCCAGAAAACGTAGAAGAAGAAGTGAGTTCGTATTTTTTATCAACGTCTGTACATTTAATGGAAACACACAGGATTCGTATTTCTTTTAATGCACATTTCCCAATGATTCGAATCACTTTTGGATGGAAACATACTGGCAACTAATTTCCCTGTTGACTAAACAGAAATTTTAAGACTAGTTGACTAGTCTAAAAAAGTGAAAACACTCAGAAAACAGTCAAAATTTAGCACAAATTTTTTTTGTCAAGTATTTGAAATGTCCCAATAAATATTGTGTGCATCAAGATGTCGGTGAAGATGTCTGTCGTGCATCAAGAGCCCTTTGAAGTCTTTAATCACATCTTCAACAACCATGTCGGATTTTGAATGCTGCTGAGTACGCGACACTTTGCGCTTTATGAATGTGAACATGACGACAACTTGGTCAAAAATTAACCACTAAAATAACATCTTAAATAAATAAATTGCCTCTGAAATGTGGGGCACAATAAACCTTATACATTATTGCACAAAAATCATCGCAATTCACTTTAAAGTTAATAAAACATCTAAATTATAATTAAATTTTGCCTTAAATGAGAGGCATTTTGTGCCGCACAGTATGAATGTAAACCCTGCACATTATCTGACAGCTCACTTTAAATAACAGATAATATAACATCTCAAAAAAGATTAATTGCTGCTGAATTCATTTTCTAGATCAAAGTACTGCCAAAACGCATCTCTCCAATTTCCCACCTTGCTGTTTTAAAGCTCCAGTCTACTTGAGCATTACCACCAGGAGGGGGACTGCTGTCTGACAGATCTGTAACCCCCACTAGTGGTGGGCAGCTGCATGACAGTTATATTAAGCAGCCTTTTACATGAATAAAACACTAACAGGTTTAACTGACTAATATTTCTGATGCCAACTAGCAGACGTTTAATCGTTTAGACGTTTAGTCGTGCGCATCCCTATTAGATGCCAGTATTACTATCTTTAAGAGCCTGTGGCACACTCATTTTTTAAGCTAGTGCATAGCAAGGTTCAGGAGTAAGTAGTTACATATCCAGAGGTCCATATTACCTCTGGATATCAGAATGGCGAGCTCTCGTGTTATTTTTAAATGTACATTAAAGACCTATCTTTTTAATCTGGCTTTCAATGTGGAGTAATATTACAGTCTTGATTTTTAAGTTTTAAACATTGTTTTTTTTACCTTCTTTTATCTCTCATATTCATTTTTATTCTGTTTTAATTATTTATTTGCTTTCTTTTTAATTCTATGGGTTTTTTGTTAGTTTGTTCTGTTTTGGTTGGTTTGCTTTTTAAATATTTTATTGTTTTGTGTCATTCCAATTGGGATCAACTTGCCTCTGCAGCAGCTGCTCCTCTTCATTGATCTGATCAGCTCTGAACGGATCAACAGACCAATTATCCTTCCACTACCCCACTCATAGACTTTAACTCTATAGGAAACACTATATAATTTTAATCCATTACATTTACTGAGAAGAAAAAATGTAATTGAGTTAGAGTCAAAATGCTGGTGATTACAAAGGGGTTGAATTTGAATATATTCTTTCCTGTAAAAAAAAAATGTAAAGACCAAATCACAATGCTTATTTACACTAACTTCTGGGTAGAAATCCGTTGCATAACTTAAAACAGACAGTGTTGAGCAAACGCTGCCTCAATTGATTCATTTTTACCCACTTGAAAAAAAAAGTCAATACCAGTGTAAGTGTGCGTGTAACAGAATATTTTCACCGCTTTTCCATGCCGTCAGACAGCCTTTTGCGACGGGGAACTGAGGCTATTATATTCAAAGCCATCAAACTCCACTGACAAAAAGAGTAATTTTACTTAGCAGAACACTGTAGTTGCTGGTCTCCATTGGTCAGTGTGTGCAGTAAGGCGGGGAAAAAAGTCAAATATTGCGTACATTTACAGTGATATTGACCTTTTTTAGGAGGCTAAAATTTGTTTTACTGCTTGCTCAGCTTCCGTGTCAGTAGATTTGGTTTATCAGAGATGACAGCAAAGCAACACAGTGCATAAAATAAGCACAGCAAAAACATCAGACAGGTAGCACCACAGTGTTTAACTGTATATCTTTGAACATTACGGTTACAGCTGAAAATGACAACAGAAATAAACAAGTTTACCAATTTCACATACGTCCGCAACTGAAATAACAGTTGTCTACCGGAAGTGATTGTTGTTGTTAGTGTGACATCATGGTGATTCGATGGATATGTCAACACTACTGCGAAGGTCGTAGTATCTTGTGAAACTGGACAACCTTGTTGAGCTTGACAAGCTTGTTGAAAAGGGGGCTGAAAAATGCTCTGAAGTTAGGCTACATTTTGGCGAGGGAACAACTGGCATGGCCGTTTTCCAAAGGGTCCCTTGAGCTCTCACCCCAAGATATCTGAATTAAAATGGGTTCTATGGGTACCAAAGAGTCTCTGCTAAACTTAAGTTTCCCAAAAATATTTTGTTCCTTAAGGGCGGCACGGTGGTGTGGTGGTTAGCACTCTCGCGGAGTTTGCATGTTCTCCCCGTGTCAGCGTGGGTTCTCTCCGGGCACTCCGGCTTCCTCTCACAGTCCAAACACATGCAGATTGGGGACTAGGTTAATTGATAACTCTAAATTGTCCGTAGGTGTGAATGTGAGCGTGAATGGTTGTCTGTCTCTATATGTCAGCCCTGTGATAGTCTGGTGACCTGTCCAGGGTGTACCCTGCCTCTCGCCCGATGTCAGCTGGGATAGGCTCCAGCCCCCCCGCGACCCTCAAGAGGATGAAGCGGTTAGAAGATGAATGAATGAATGAATTTTGTTCCTTACAATAGATGTACTGCTTTAAATTTAAGCTCTATATTTATCTTTTTAAGGAAAATTACAACCAGCCTATTTGATGAAAAATAAATTGTCTAACATTTTTAGATACAAAACACATTTAAACAGGATTGTTGTGGAACTCAATGATCACTGTACTTGCAACGGTCTTTGCACATCAGGTAGTTAGTATATTAACTGTAAAATAAGAAATGAAAGTAAATACATATGCAGTTCCTCAACTCTAATATTGGCGTAGTTTTCAACTAGCCTGCATACTTCAAAAGGATAATCAAACCCCAGAGATTCAGTTATGGCTTTCTGTTTTGGTGTGCCACCCCAAGATTTTCACTGGCTCCATCTGGCCACCCCTTATGAAAAATTTCTGTGGGTGCCACCGATCCCATCTTGTAAGTCACAGCCTTTAAAGCCCCCATCAGATGGGTTATCTCCATCTTTGATGTGAAGCCACATTGCTAACAGGTCTAGCAGCCCCCCTGAGGAAGACAGTGTTTTACCTTCATCTGTCTCAGACTCAGTCCCAGCGGCACCAAGTGGCTTTGGCTGCTCCTAATCCTCTTTCCCCCTCTCTGCAATTATATGTAGCCCTGGGTGACAATTACTACCATTCATCCCTTCCATAGCCCGCCTCCTGGGTTTAAATGACATGCTCTTTCAGAGGAGTTGCTCTAATGATATAATTACTCCGGCTCAACCACCTTCCCACCACTCGCACTCAGGCATGGACTATCCCCTCAGTGCTGATTTACTTCAAAACACCTCACCAACCCGCCAGGCAG
Organism: Epinephelus lanceolatus; assembly: GCF_041903045.1. Taxonomy (NCBI): domain Eukaryota; kingdom Metazoa; phylum Chordata; class Actinopteri; order Perciformes; family Serranidae; genus Epinephelus; species Epinephelus lanceolatus. The sequence goes on from NC_135749.1 coordinate 24,571,562, forward strand.
AGTTTTTAAATTGCTCTGTCAAGTAGTTTAGTCTAGAGTTCAAGTGTAATATTTTGATGTTTTTATTTGTGTGGGAGTCTCTCAGTTAAGGCCAGAAAGCAATACCCATCTGCAATATCCTGCTAGCTTCCTGTCAAAGTATCTCACTCTGGCACAGGAACAGGATGCCTTCAACGTATACTGCTCTAGATTTGCTGCTCTTTCACACTGCAGGTTGTACAGTATTTCTGCCACTGCGAGCTGCAGGTTTTAACCCCGCCCTGCAGATTGGGTGAAATGACACAGTAGGCTTTTTGTGCAGGGTTCAGAGCGCACGCTCACACAGCACCTTTCCTCAAGTCAGTGTGAAGTTAGAGGCGAACAGATACTGAACAGATTTCTTCACTGTATCCTGCTGAGAAATCTGCTTTCACTTACACTTCCCAGTTGAAAACATCTTACGCTGTGGTCATGTGATTAAAGTTTCATCAGTGCCATCTCAAAACAAGTGGCTACTGCTTTAGATACATCAGACTTTTGTTGAATGCTTGTTAAACCACAGTATTTAGGTAGAAATGAACCCATGTTCTCTCTGGGTTGGGTCCCAAGCTGCATATTCTGATAAAAACTTCAACTTCCTGTGCACGTGGAGTCAGCATACAGTCAGAGCATGGTTATGTGGTTTTACTGTAGCACTGTCACGTCTTTTCTCTTCCTCTGCTTTTGTGATCTGGCCATTTTGAATTCAGTTTATCTTTCTGTTTGTGTTGTTTTGCTACATAAACTCTCAGACCTGGAAGGAGCAGCAGTCTTCAGCATTTCTCCTTCTCCCTCTCCCTCCGTGTTTACTCAGTAGACTCACAGCGAATGGCCTAACTTTCTCTTCACTTGACTCGACATTGTGTACACTTGTGCAAACTCAACATGCACTAACAAAACCGTGTGGGATTGTCCGTAAGACACATTTTTTCCTGATGCTTTAACCGCTGGTGCTAGACTGTTCATGGGAAATTTGGAATATCCTCTGTTCGGAACATTTCCAACTCTTAAAGCCACAAAATCCACTTTCCACTCGTGCTTTTATGTGGTGGAGAGTACTTCCTTTTACAAAAAAAGGAAAATCCGAGAAGACAGGGGAGATTGTTCACCTTCCTTGTTGCTCCATCTCTCCTTCCTGTGCCAAACAGAGGCACGCTGCCTGGCTGATTTTTATCATTAATAGTCTCATGCAAGGACAGACTGCAGAATATCTGTTCGAATACAAACACTCACAAACACGCACACAAATTTCTCTCCCCAAACATTCATAGACACTCATACATAATGTCGTCCTCCCTGTTTTTTTTTATATTCACAAACAGAGTTGGCATAACACCTCTCTAGGTGGGGAGCCGACTCATCGGCTTGACAAATTAGAGACTCCTCAGCGAGGAGATGCATCCGTGTTTCCTTTGTTTGTTGTTCTTGCCTGTCTGGCAGTTGTCTCCTTAGATGATTATCAAACCCACAGGCACTCATCACACAATCCTGTCTGTCTCACTGATATGGGTCTGCCTGCCGGCAAAGTCAAGTCTGAGCAAGACCAGAGGAGGTAGATGCCACTGCGTGCTGCTCTTATTGTTCAGACTTCACAGGGACAAAATCTGTCCAGCCCTCTAGGAAGAAATACTTCCATGTGGTTGTGTTAAATATCTGCTACTACTTATCGGCAAGAAGACTCCCAGCCTTTAATTAGATTTTAAGTTTTTCTTGCTTTTCATGCTGATACCTATCGTGTATACTCATGCTATTGATCATCATGGGAGTCATTTCTGAGTCATATGTTTGTTATTTTAATGTTCAGTGCTGCTTAGTCAAGCCCAAGTGTATTTAAGAAAATGGTCTGTTACATGTTTTTACAGAGTAGACTGAATGTTTTTCTGTATCCCCAGCTCACCGGTTTTCTCTCTCTCACTTCTCCTTTTCCAGAGGCCTCCATAATGAAGTTAAGAAGACTGTGCAAGTTCTGTGACGTGCGGCCCACCAGCTGCACAGGTAAAGGGACCTGCAAGGTGGAGTGTGAAATCACAGCAATCTGCCCTGGTGACGACGATGTGTGTGTCAGTATCTGGTAAGTGTAAGCTTGTGTAAACACAATGTCTACATTCCCAAACCACATTTTTATAAGAGTAAAGGCCAGGGTTATGATGCAAAATGGTTTTAGTTAGTTATATAAAGAGACACCCAAAAATCAAAAACACATATTTATCCCCTTACCTGTAGTGCTATTTACCAATCTAGATTGTGTTGGTGTGAGTTGCCGAGTGTTGGAGTTACCAGCCGTCGAGATGTCTGCTCAAATACAATGAAACAGGGTTTACACTAGATTTTAGATTTATTTTTTTATGGCCAATATGGTTGTTAATATTACAGAATTCTAGCCCTATTGAACAACTACCAGACATATGTTTAAGATATAGCAGCCTACAGTTAAACATCAAACATCGTTAAAACACTAGATAACTTTAAAATAAGCTAATTAAACAGTGAGTAATCACAGGTTTAGTGGGAGAGGAAAAGGACTTGTTGCTCCAAGCATTACCGTAAATCACCAAGCCCACTATCCACCGTCTGCTTCACCATGGCTGTGTGAAGCCCAGTCTGTTCTGTGAGGAGACCTGCAGTGTGGTAAAGATCCTCCTTGAACTTGATTTGTGATGCTATCACCTAACTACACAGAGCACACTAAAGGCCAAAACACACTGGTGCTGTACGACGCGTGTCAAAACAGACGCCCCCATTATTCTCTATATACAAACCTACACCGGCGGCGTGTCGACATGCATTGACGTGACACGCCGCAGCACTTCTCACTATTTTCCTATTTTCCAGCGTTGCCGCCCTTGAAAAAGCACTTCTTTTCAGAGAAAAGCCTATTCTGTACTTCTTTTTGTACTTGTAGAACTTTGGCGCCATGTATCCTAAGCAACTCACATTGGTATCGTCGTTGTCTGGTTGTCGTGGTCGTCCTGCGTTGTGTGTTTTCTTTCTCTTCCTGCATCTTCTTCCTCGTCTTTTGTTCTAATTGGCGGTTGGCAACCAGCTAGTCACATAACTGCCACCTAGCAGAGTGGAGTGTACAGTCGAATTCCGGTTGATGCCCCGCAGCGCGACGCTTTCTGTGCGTGTTGGGAGCGGCACTTGACTCGCGTCAATGACGCCGCCATCATGTGATGCCGCCGGTGTGTTTTGGACTTAAGAAGAAGACCGTGACCGCCCTGGATGTGGTGTATCTTCAGGCGAGGGATGGATGCAGGGATGCACTCTGTACTGCTTTGGTGGATAAATAGATCTACGTTTAATTAATATCCCAAAATCTGGTCTGCGTAATATACGTTCATTTTTAAGTTGTCTTCTTGGCAACATAGGTCACACAATAGTAGGGTATTTAATATGTTATTTATTAATTTAATATGCATATTTCTCACCAGATATTTTGGCCGTTGATATTTTCATCTGCTGAACAACTACACCCTGTAATGGAACTAGATGACACTCGGCTTGAGGTGCTATAAAAAAATACATCTGAAAAAACTCAACAGCAATTTCTTTTTCTAGAAATCATGACCCGTTTACTCAAGATAATCCACAGACCTTGTGAGCAGTTTCATGTAGGAACTATTTTCTTTCTACTGAACTACACCCTCCAACTGTATCACTGTGCCGAAGGAAGTGTGCATCTACTCATGGGGGAGAGGCTCATGCCTGTGAGAGCAGGGGATGTAAACGTTGGTGGCGTCTCCTCGGCTGAGCTGTAACATTAGCTAGCTCAGTGGTGCCTGATGATCCGTTTAGCAACAATAGCTTGGTAGAAAGAAAATAGTTTCTACATGAAACTGCTAACACAAGGTCTGTGAATCATCATGAGTAATCAGGTCATGATTCCTGAAAGGAGACATCGCTGTTGAGTTTTTCAAATGCATTTTTTGTGGCACTTTGAGCACCACAAGACAAGTGCCATCTAGTTCCATTATATTCAAGAGAGGGCAGACATCTCTACAGTCAATATGTCCAACTCTCAACTCACACCAAAATGATCTAGACTGATAAATAGCACTACAGGTAAGAGGAAAAATATGTAGTTTTGATTTTGTGCTGAACTTTCCCTTTAAAGTGGAATGAACATTTCTGATACTACACGTACAAAGAAAGAAATGAGGAAACGAGGGCACTGTGGATACTCTTATTAATAAGATGAGGCATAATTTCCTCCCAGAGGCCCTGAGATGTCTTCCTTGAAGTGACCTTTTCCTTTGAACACTTTGTCAGTCAGCATCCTGGTGAAGACTGTTCGCTGCATTATGACAGCAACACTCATCAGCACTGAATCTGACTCAGAATGTGAGAAGCAGCAGGAGGCAGATTTGTATCGGTGTTAAAAGCTTAAGGCCGTGTTGCTGTTTCTCATTATATTAGCGATGTTGCAGGCATGTTCTGAGCTGACGTCAGCAGAAAGCTAATGACACATGGACAGCAGGACCTCTTTAAAATGTTCCTCACAACTCTGCGGCCGATGCTGCCCAGCAGGAAGCCACATTTAAATATGTATGTTTGTGCAGGTTCAGGGTTTTCCTTGTTTCCTGTTTGTTATGGTGTTTCAAAATCTGGCTGTTTGTGAATGTGACCTCTGTATTGCAGTCATTTACATAATGCTGAGACTGTGGACTGCTGAAGGAGACAAATACGCCGTTTACAGTTACCACTTTATCACTGTACGGCTTAAAAAATTGCATTATTTGCACAACTGCAGACCTGCCATCATTGCCTTCTTACATGATAATACAGATCTCTGAAAAGGGGACTTCACTGCCAAAAGAGTGAGCCGAGGCTACAAATCAAACTTAATCCAGTAAATGGCAGTATTTTCTGTGTGTGTTTTCTCTTTCCAAGGAGGGCGAAAGATGACAATTTCACCTTTGATACAGTCTGCCACAACCGATCTCAGAAACTGTACGGCCTGGCCCTGGAGGATTACAACAACAGCAAGTGTGAGATGAAAGAAAGAAAGGGCATGGGCTCACAGTTCTTTATCTGCTCCTGCTCGGAGGATGAGTGCAATGAGCAAATCTTCTTTAACTCCAGTAAGTTAAGACACAATTATTTCGCCTACTAATCCTTTATTTTCACCCACTCTTGAGCTTAGTGAGTTTCTTCAGCCAGTTTATTTTTTGAGGATTGTGACTTTGAAATTGCAGTGGAAACCTCTCATAGTGATCACGTCTCTGCATGTCAGATTGATCACCATAAGCAGATGATTATTCTAATCAAATATTTTTCTTTTTCTTTATTTCTCATGCAGATTAAACTCGTAATTGATATTTGTATATTTATTACCTGACTATAAAGTAATGAAACAGACAGCTTCAAGTTTCAAAATACAGCCATGTGCATTTACATGACGTGGGCGTCTTCAACCACAGGTGCTTTCTGTGCGCGCATTCTTTTCTGTCTCCATCACAGGCAGCTATGACTGGTACTCGTTGTCTGAGTAGACTACACGAGGTTGCCTGAGGAACACCAAGTTTCGCTGCAGTATGTTATCGGCTTGTTTTGACAGTTTGATGAAAGATTCGAGGAGACTGACTCCGTTTTTCATTGAGAGAAAATGAATTCATTTTCCAGTCGTTTTTTCAATGTGCATGCAGCAGCAGCCTCAGGTAGCCAGATGGAAGCAGACTGGTTATCATCAGGCAAAGTATCATGAAATTCCATAGTTTTTAATTGTTTTTCATATATCCTCCATGTATGAAAAGACCCAAATGATTACTGTAAGTGGACTACTTGATTACTTCAACAGCCTTTGTATAGAAATGATTCTGTCCCAAGCTTTTTGATCCATAGAGGCCACTGATCACTGTGACAGGTATAACTATAAGCAGTTTCCACTGTATTTCCATAGTGATCTGGTAAGATGCATCAACTGCACTGGAAATACCATATTAAAATGATACTTCACCCACAAAATGACCATTTGTATATCAGTTATTCACGGCGTGCTACATTGAATTTGTGTATTTCTCACATCTCCACGGTGAGTGGAGGATCCAAAAAAGCACAACATTCTTGACGAATTGAAGTGAAACATGGGCCACACTTAACAACAGCAAAACTATATCAAAACGTCTGTTTCCAAACTCTCATTGCGGTCATGCAGTATACCCCAGGTCTCATTTATCCAGTCGTATGCTCCGTACCTCACAAACACGTGCATTTTCACTAATACATTACAATATAAAACACTTCCGCCTACGAGTAGCGTTCCCTGAGCGTGCAATGAGCAGAGTTCAAATGCACAAGGCATGCTACTCAGCCGTGCATGAGACTGTTTGTGCTGACATGTTTTAAATCTCAATCAAAGTGCTTTGAGTGGATGGGAGACTAGAAAGGAGTTATACAAGTGCAGGTCCATTTACCATACTGAGCATATGACTGGATAAAGGAGACTTGGATTGTACTGCAAGAGTCGTGTGAGTCGAGTTTGTAAACTGATCTTCACGAATCTAAGGTAACGTGGCGAGTTATTGATATACAAATGATCATTTCATGGGTTGATTATTCAGAAGTTTCAGAAATGCAATGATGATAAACTCTTGTCTTCCTGAAATTAAAGGAATAGTTAGACAGTTTTTACTGCAGAGAGTTGGATGAGATGTTACAGAGCCAGGCTAGGTGTTTCCCTCTGTCTTTAGGCTAAGACAAATGGCCGCTGGCTGGTCTTACATTGAACAGGCAGACATGAGAGTAGTATCAGTCTTCTCATCTAACAGTCAACACACAGAAGGAGCACATAAGTTTTATTTCCCACATTTCTGACCTGTTCCTTTAAGTCGTACGAAGTTACATAAGTTCCTTATTAGTGCTTCTCTCTTGCATGCTTTCACAGTGGAGCAATAGTGCAGTAACAACTGTGTTATGTATGTAAAACTGGGACTCTTTGGTTCTTACATCTGCGCAACATAACATGGTAACGTCATAGCCCCGGTCGGCCTAATATTATTATGCCAGTTTCTATCAGCTTGTCATGTAAGGCGTCATGCATGAATGCTTACATGTGTGCACCATAATGCTCTCCAGATACATGATTGCAAACAGGTCTTGTAGCTTTAGACATTAGCTTGTAGACTCCAGTTACAGCACTGGTCCTGGAATCAGATGTATTTTGACTACAGCATCCAGGCAATAATAACACAGAGGTACATTTCTGAGACCTGGCTGTGCACAGAGAGCCAAATTGAAAGCATCTGCACAGTGCGAACCACGTAATGGAAATATATTTGCTTGCTGTTGAGAATGTCTGTGCACTGTCTGTAACTTCTCAGTGACTAACACGAGGCAGTGTTGTAATGAAGGAGCTCAAGGCAACAATTCCAGTAAATTTGGGTGAATCTACCTCTTCTCCTCGAGGTAGTGACCAGTGACTCATTGTCCAAAACATTTGATTCTGATTAAACTCTCACGTATGGCATATTTTCCACACAACTGAAGGATGAATTGGGACACTACAAGAAACATCTCAAAGCCAAGTTACAGGAAATACTAAGTTGTTTATCGCATACCAGCTGAAATACCTCATAGTTGCCACAGTAACGGAGAACCCTGTTTCCACGGAACTGGACCACTGTGGTGACAAGTGGGCTAATGGTGTTAGAAAAATACCTAATTTCAGAATAACAAGTTTATGATAAACAAACATAAAGGTTAATGAGTTAATCTACCAGTACACCTGATTTTAAAGTTTAATCAAGCTTAAATTATGCTTACTGGAGGCAAACTGCACAAATGCTTATGATTTGTGCTCTTTATGGCTGTTCCAGTCGATCAAATTAGAGAAAACAAGGCCACTTTAAGTCCTGAAAGGAGGGAAGTAAAGAAAAAGTCACAAAAACCTCCGTCTTCAGTCAGGAGGACAGAGTCAACAAATGTCAAGAAGTTAACGTTAAAGCTTTGGGTTGAAAATGCCTTGAGTTGGATGCAATTTCAATGTGCTGTGACAACTTCTGTGTGTTTTTAGCCAAGACCCAGATTTTTAACTGTGTTAAACCAGGCCTTTGGGAACAGACCACATAGGTAGAAATAGTAGCTAATATTAGCTAAGCTTAGTTAGTAACGTTAGCCTGACAGCGCCGCATCCATTTACAGAGTTGAGACAGTTATTCAAGCACATTTACTATCCCAGCAAAAAAAAAAACAAGATGGTGGTCGTTTCAGACTTGAACCCAACCGCAGACAATATGGTTACAGTCCACCAGACTCTTGTACACTTTCATCGGCTCACTGTGTAATGCTAGTAACATCAGGATGTCTGGAGGACGAGGTAATTTGTAACGACGATCGTGTCCACACCAGGAACATTGTTCACATTGTGGGAAAAACTACTATTGTTTTGTTTGGATCACATCTAATATGAGTTTTTCTGACGATACCTGCTGTCTCCAGGGTCATCCAACCCTTTTATGTAGTCACGTTCCTCTCTTTTGAAGTCACGTTCCTCTGTTTTGAATTCATGCAGTATATTAATTTGAAGCATTCTCTGGCACAAGAATTTCCTTCAGGATAAATAAAATTCTATTGAATTGAATTGAATAGGGATTTATCAATTTTTGCCCTCCATCTGAATTTCACGTGCCATAATAGTCACACGATTGTAAACAAGCTGCTAACATTTTGCTGGAGGCTATGTGCCAGACAATTTCTTTGCCGGGAGCAATGATTTGGAGTCTCTGCTGGTTGCCTGGTAGCCTCACAATGATGACAAGACGTTCAGCTCGGTGTTTCCTTGTATTACCTGTCTTTATGCTTAGCTAATTAAGTATTGTAAGTAAGCAAACAAACAAATTTCATTTAAAGAATGATTTGAGTTTACAAACAAGACCTCAGAGCAAAAACTTTCAAACTGAGAAACAACAAAACACACTGTGAGTCACAATTTTTGCCAAACAGAAGTTTCTCCCCTGAACATTCAATATTTCATCCTTTAAGTGAGGGTTTTTGGCCGAGGCTGAGAGACTCCCAGAGGCACAGTGACAGGTTTGTTGTGAGAAATAGCCTCTCACCCTACGAAAATAAAAACAAACTGTCTGGGGCCATGTTGAGGATTTCAGACATGTGGTTTCCTGTTTAGAAAAAAAAGAAATTAGAGAGAACCAGAGGGCTTGACTGGATGCCTTCCCCATTCGTCTTCCTCCCTTATTTCAACCTGACTCTGCTCCTCACATCCACACCTGCCTCTCAAATGAATTTCTTATCAGTCTTTTAGGCAAAATGGAAAAATTGTGAGCATATTTCTCCTTTTAAATCTGCTCCTTTCTCACGTTTTGCAACCCAAATCAACTACATTTAAAAAAAGATGCCTTTAATAGCTGCTAATTTTAAAACCTTCAGGAGAGTTGTATTGCATCTTAGCAACTAGACAAGAGGTCGTATAAATGATTAAATTTAGAACCCATCAAACTGTAGACCGGTCTGGCTTTTCTTTTTCAGTATGTTGTGTCTGGTGATATAGTTTTTATAGGTCCGTTTATGGCTGCAGCTTCAAACACTGGACCATAAACGCAGCACAAGCATAAACTTTCACTGTTCGCCCAAACCATAGCAGCTCCAGACACACCACCACCTAAATTATAAGAATACTATAAAGAGACACAATATGTGGTTGACTGGGTCAGGGTTTGGAGCGGTTTGCATTTGTGGCCCAGACGCTAACTTTAGCTTTCTGATGCTTATAGACATTCCACAGAGAGAGACGGGTCAGGTTCCTCTGCTGCTCTGAGAATATTACTTTACTCTTAAGATAGACAAAAACATACAATCTGCCGAGACGGAATTCGAGTTTCATTTCTCTTGCATTTTGGAAGACAAAGTGTTTTCGAAATACTTACATGGTGTTCACACAGAGAAAAGAGAACAATAGAAGACCAATTTTATAAAACTGTGTTGAACTATACAAATATCGTTGGCAAAGTCTTCATGTAGTTTTTGATCATATTACACAATCTTCTTTTAAGAATTTGTGTCATATATGAAGATTATGTGGTATGATCAAAAGATCCAGATGGGCTACTAAACAGAACTTTTGTAAACTGCTGTTTGAGGTCCAAGATGAACTTTTAAAACCTACGTCATTTGTTTTAGGGCACTTGACACACTGACACACTGTATTATCACTTTGCAAAGTTTAAAGTGCACAAGTTTGTCAGTGCAAGTGACATCTTCACATTACACAGTGTGGTTTATTTGGTCACTTTCCAAATAGAAATATCAGTGCAGGTTTAAAGGAATGCTTCACCCGTTAAATGATCATTTATATATCAATGACTCACCCAACGTTACCTTGAATTCACAAAGAAAGCTGTGTTTTTCTCGTATGCTTCCCCGACGAATGAAGAATCCTGTCTAACAACTGCAAAACTGCATCAAAGCATTCGTTAACAAACTCTCACACAACTCCTGCAGTATAATCCAAGTCTCACTCATCCAGTCGTATGCTCAGTGCTTCCCAAACACATGCATTTCTGCTAAAAGCCTACCATTTAAAACACTTCCACATAAACAGTCTCGTGCATGGATGAGTAACGTGTCTGGGCAAGTGTGTGTTCAGGAGTTCTGCTGTCACTCACCTGAGCCTGTCGCTTCCTACTCATATGATTTGCTGATGTTAAATGCAGCCTCCACTTAATAAATTCATCAATAATTTTTTTAATTATTATAATTTTTTTTCACATTGGAGGAACACAGACTTCAGCATGCCACTGGATGAGTAATTGATACACAAATGATTATTTTGAGGTTGAAGTATTCATTTAAATTTAATTATATAAATGGTTGCATCTTTATAATCCTAACCCTTTGGCTTTTGTCCCCTCAGACATGGATTCCCAGGTGGTGGCAGTCATCTTAGTAAGCCTGGTGCCTCTGCTGGTTATGGCTGTTGTTGTCATCACTTCCTTCTACTGTTACCGGGTCTACCGCCAGCGGCAAGCCAACTCCAAGCGCAAGAAGGGTGCTCCGCTGGACTTCAGTGACGCTCACGCCATAATGATAGACGACGAAGGCTCAGACAGTAGCTCCACGCATGCCAACAACCTCAACCACAACACAGAGCTGCTGCCCATAGAACTGGACGTTCAGGTTGGAAAAGGACGCTTTGCAGAAGTTTACAAAGCCAAGCTTAAGCAGGGCTCCTCGGTCAGCGAGGAGCAGGGCTTTGAAACGGTGGCCGTTAAGATCTTCCAGTATGAAGAGTACGCCTCCTGGAAGAATGAGAAAGAGATATTCTCAGACGCAGACTTGAGACATGACAATGTGCTTCACTTCCTCACAGCAGAGGACAGGAAGGCGCAGAGACAGTGCTGGCTGATCACAGCCTACCAGCCCAGAGGGAACCTCCAAGAGTTCTTGATTCACCACGTCATCAGCTGGCACGACCTGTGGCTGCTGGGGGGTTCGCTAGCAAGCGGAGTGGCTCACCTTCACAGTGACCACACCCCATGCGGTCGCTACAAGGTGCCAATTGCACACAGGGACATTAAGAGCTCCAACATACTGGTGAAAAGCGACTTGACCTGCTGCCTGTGTGACTTTGGCCTCGCCCTCCGCCTGGACAACACTCTGTCGGTGGATGAGCTGGCCAACAGTGGGCAGGTAAAGCCTTCTAGTCCTAAATTTTGTTTTTATTTGGTATTTTTTTTTACTTTTAATCCCCTGTGAGATAAAAAAAAAAAAAAAAAAGTCCTCTCCTGATATAGTTTGAGCTGGCGCCCCAGACACAGGCCATTCCCCGCCCTGCCATATATTTCTTTGAAGATATTTATCAGACCTTGAACAGAGCTGCGCCATCAATCAAACTTTTCATTTCTGATCCCCATCACGCAGGGACACCATTTCTAAATATTTGGCAGCCTCTATATCTTGGCCCATAATGCTGATAGAAATGGTGCTGTAAGTAGTCTGAGGTGGTCGTTTTATTACAGTCACAAGAAAAACAGGCTTGATTGATTCTTAATGGACTCATTACGCTGATGTAACAGGCCAGAGTCATAGAAGACTGTTATAAAAATGACTCATTATAAAAAGGCCTCACCCTCTGCTGTGCAGCACACCTAATGCATTGTAATGCCCCTAATGCATTGTAAGGAAGTGTGAGTGAACACATTTTCCAAGGTGGTAATTATGTGAAGACAAGCAACGTGTTGTTGAGCTCAGAGCTACCTTCGTTTTTCCAATTATTTTATACTTCAAACATGTTTTGATTCAGATAAACGTGATGCGACAGCTTACAACAGCACAAAATTACCACCTGTCACTTGATTAATGCAGGTAAATAACTCTTACCGCTAAGATGGACTTCTTAGCTTTAGCCTTTTCAGGTAAACAACTCCTGTGTGGTATCATGGACTTTAATGAAATCTTCGTCACTCTGTTTTTTCCCAGGTGGGTACAGCCAGGTACATGGCCCCAGAGGTCTTGGAGTCCAGAATCAACTTAGAAAACATTGAGTCTTTCAAACAGGCTGATGTTTACTCTATGGCGCTTGTACTGTGGGAGATGATCTCCAGGTGTAACGCAATTGGAGGTAAGTTGTGCTGGTATTTTCTTCTTTAATTCTCAACAAGGAGGCAAATATGGTTATTTCTAAAGATGTGGAACTACTCCTTTAATTTTATTTCACTCCGTTGCTGACCTCTAAGTGTGTTTTTGTGTGTTTACAAGTGTGTTTCTGATGCAACAGTGTTTTGGGGACACCTGCTGTAAAGGAATACAGTACATCATCCCTTTGTTTTTGTTTTTTTAGTGTGTCCCCTTGGTAGGGTTGGATGTCGAACTCTTTTAAGGGTACTGACTGAATTATGTTGGTACTACTGAGTCTCAATTCACATTAAATCCAGCAGCGACAAATGTTGGTACCTAACAGCACATCTGGGTGAGAACATGAGTTTTACACAAGACATGGAAGTGTTGCCAAACGCCCTGAAGCCTGGAAGCCAGCAGTGGAGCTCCACAGAGCCGTTGGTTTCCACTTCAGACAGGAGGCGGAAGCGGCCCAAAGCCAAGAAAACGGCCAGGGAGCTCAGCAGCTGCTCCGTTGGCTTCCCAGCGAGACAAAATTATCGCTGCAGCACCGATGTGTCATGGTAGCTTCGGTGTCCAGTTCATTTTGTTTTCCACATTATTTTATAGCCTACTATCACTACTACAGATACACACACATACATACACACAAGCAGACAGACAGACACAACATATTAGCTCTGTGTGGGATTTTAAAAGAGCAGAGAAGCAGAATTACCGTGGGCACAGGTACCGGTGGTATTGGTGTTGTTTCTGGTTCAAAAATGAACGTAATTCAACATAACAGGAGTAACTGATAGACAAATGATAATATTGTGGCTGAAGGCTTTCTTTAAACATGACACAGCAGCACATTGCCCAGTGTATACACAGTAAACATCACATGTGACCTTTAGTTAATAAGAGACATAACCACATTTTCGTTGGTAAATTAGAGATTAGCATGAGCTGTTGGGAGTAAAGGAAATCAATAGAAGCACTGATTGATGAAATTCTCTTTGGGGCCTGTGTAGATATCCTTAGAAATACTGTAAAAGGACAAATTGCCTCCACGGCTCACTTGACCTCTGAGGAATTCAAGCTCATTGACGACTTGACCAATTAGGAGCGCAGTGACCACCTCCACCTTGAGCTCGCTTACTAGATGTGTGACACAGTGCGACAGGACTTATGTGTGTGTCGTCCGTGGGCCATTAATCACTGTGGGAACAAAATCTAAAAGTGTCAAACACACAATCCATCTTGTAGAAGTCTCAAGGATCAGCCTTCACTTTACTAATGTAGCGTTACTTGTGTTTGTCATTCTGTTGCAAAAACAAGGCCAGGATATGTGCAAATAATAGAAATGGGTGATTATCTGAAGGCAAACCACAGGGCAGCATTTCACGTCGACACTCGGCCATTTGTTTTCACTTCCCTTTAGTGTCTCTGTGGTCCAGTTTGTTTCTGCGACTGCTCCTGTCTCCATTGTGTCAGAGCAGTGATTGAAAGCAGGGGTTTTGGGCACAAATGCTTCTACTTTGGCGTTTTCCTGTTTTGCCCCCACGATCACCCCTGGGGGCCCTCCTTGAAGTGTATTGCAGTTACGCTGAGTCCAAGAGTCCTCTGAAGAAAAAACATGGCAGAGTGACCCACAATCCCACATGCTTTTCTTTCCCAACAGCAAGAATATATGTTCTCTGTCGGTACACCTTTGAAAAGAAAATAGACCATTTCCTGTTTTGCAAAGAACACAGTCCCCAAGACACGCTGTTCTTAGACCAAAGTATGGATGTCTCCTTTATATGAGGATGTTTTGCGGCTCATGTCTCTTGAGAGTGGACCAGACAGGATGCATGTTGGTAGAGATGGACTAAACGAATCCAGGCTAAGTTTGTGTGGCTTTGCTCAGTTTCCTCTTGAGGGATTTGAAGGACAACAGCTTTATTCATCCCACTCATCCTCCTCCATCCATTTCATTCATTTCTCTTTCTCTTATTCCCCTACTTTACATTTATTTAAATCTCTACTGAGACACGGTTCAGGGGAGCATACATTATTCTAGTCCTAGATAAATACATTTTTCTGAACAGCATTGCATAGATGAGAGATGGGCAGAAAAGAATGAACAAATCTTTTTTAACAACTCGTTTAATGTACCAGGTCAACCTGTCAAACAAGCCTAGTGCTTATGTAACATGCTGTGAGGTAGCGCAGCACTGAATGAACGAGCAAGGACCGATTACATCAAACTCAAGTCTAGACCCGCACCAGGCAAGGCCAATGGTGCATTCATGTGCTTCTCAGATGGCTTCTCTTCCAACTTTGGTGTGCTCATGAGCTTTAAGTTTAAATGTTAAAAAAACAACAAAGACGCTACAAAGTAGATGTGTTGTATGTTACTGCTCATATCATTTAAACAAAATGTTGATAATGAAGAGCAAAGGGAACAGATCAGGTGAGCCATGAAACATGATCAGGAACTCATTTTTCAGATTATTCTGACACCACATGAATGTAGCACAAGGCTGTGGATGTAACTGGGACGTCTGCTACTTGCAAAGAATGACACATCGCTGGTCAGTGACATTTCTGTAACATCCCATGGAGCTGTCAAACATTCATGTACGGTATCAGACTGCCACAAAGAAAATTACACAATATTTTGCAAAAAGTATCAAAACTCGAACGAATCGGCACATTTACATACATCAACTCGAAAGAGCCGCTACTGTAAAAAGACTCAGTCCGCCCATCACTAGCACAGAAACTTCTAAACTTTTATCTCAGTTTCCCAACAGTTTTCTGTCTCTTTCTTTCTACCCTGAGGCAGGTGAGGCAGCAGTTAATTACTCTCCCACTGCACCGAAACATTGCAGACAGCCATCCAGCTTTGCTCACGCCGGCGAAGACAGACAGGGAGGACAGGCTAGCGTAGATTTACTTGAGGGAGGCGAAGCAGAGGGGTTTCCATCCCACCCCTGGACCAGAATTGAGACGAAAGATAGAAGCAGCTGGAATACCTCATGTGTGTTCCTGCATATCTCTATCCGCTTTTCTCCAGACTTGACATCTCTCCGAGACAGGCAGAGGGGTGAAATCTGCAGTTCATTAAGGCCAAAGCCCAAGGAGACATTCTCATGCTGAGAGGTTAAGATGTTGCGCAAACAGAGCCAGTCTCGTACCTTGATAGACCCTGAGGAAGGTGGAAGGAATAAACTGCGTAAATGAGATGCAGTAATTTGGTTTTGCTCCACTGGCAGCTAAAAACTCTCCTTGTGGATTGTACGCTGGCAGAGATCTGGTATTGATTCTGGAATCAGAGTGTCCCGAGAGTAAAAAACTGATGTGTTTACAGAGTGTACTTAAAGAGTTTCATACTTTCACACCGTTGGCCTTGTTTTTCCTGAAGTTGTCAAGTCGTCCCTGGAGGTCAGTGAGTCACTGATGACACGCTGAGAACTCACCTCCTTTGAGACAAAATATGAACACATGCACACACACACACAAAATCAGAGTGACACATCCCAGGGCATCATTATAATGGCTGAGGTGAAGCCCTGGTTTCCTCTCGTCTCTGATGCCACCTGCCTGTGTGTGTCTGTGGAAGACAGATGTCTGATCAGCGCTCTGCGTCTTGGTGGCTGGCAGCCACATAGCCGGCTCTGTCACAGTTCCTGGGGCCGTGGTCTGATCTGAGATCTGCCAGGCGAGAAGAACACAGCCGTCTGTCTGCAGCGCCAGTCAGCCAGCCATGAGCCATCACTTTGCTTTCTTTATCTTCCAAGACTATAAAGACACAAGAAGAGTTAGAGTGAGAGGGAAACAGAGAGATCAACACACCTCAGAGAGAAGGAGAAGTTGGATTCGAGGCGCAGGCCTTTTTTTTTTATTTTTTTATTTTTTTTTTTATCTCTGCCTCTGTTCCCTAAAATGTCTCTCCTGTATAATTTAGCTGGTCCAGATTTAGGGCTTGGAAAGACTATGAGGGCGTTCCTCAGGCGGGTGGGGCTTCGTTGGGGGATAATAGTGGAGTGATGTTGGATGTGGAGCTGCAGACGGAGAAATGCCTTAAGTCCCTAGAGGGAGAGGTTGGGCTAGACTGGAGAGGAGGAGAGGTTAGGGCAGCTGCTCTCCAGATGTCAGAACATCAACTCCTCCAGGACTGGCGGGTCTGATGGTCCTGTGTGTGTATGTGTGTGTGTGTGTGGGGTCTGCCATCATCCACATTTGGGGAAAAAAATTGGATTTAAAACCACTTGATTGTGGATGAATTAGGGACAAAATGTGTGCGCCCAATTTGGTTTCACTGAAGTTGCATCCAGCATGAGCTAAAATAGTTTTCCTCTTTAATGGGGTTAGGTGAAGGTTAGGGCATGTACCAGCTATAGTTAATGGTAGGGTGAGCCTCCAGGTTAAGTCAGTGCCATATGTACAAAAGCGAGCTCTGCTAGCGTGTAATGCATATGTACACATCTGTACTAAATGACTTTAACAACCTGTGAGGAACACAAAACAAGTGTCACAGCCACCGCAGCCTAATGAAAGCCAGCAGAGGCGGCTGGGAGTGGATTAGTCAAGCTGCTGTTGCAGACTTTGGGAAACAGACAGTGTTATTGTGATCACATTACTAATTTATTTCCAAGCACATGTTGGAACTCTGTTGATCTGTTTTTTCTGCTTTATTCGTGTGTTTTGGTGACAGGATTCCAAGTCTTTTGGAGGGGGGGTGTATTTATGGTTTATTGAGTAATTAGACAAAAATGTTAACTTGGAAGTGCAGTGGAACAAGAATATCAAACAAAATATCAGATGCTGGTCTGAGTTATGCTTGCTCTCAACTTTGCTGTAATCATTGAGGTGGTTTGTGTTTCTCTCTTTCTCTTTGTTTTGGCTGTGTTTGGCATGCCAGTGCAGTTCGACCATTGATATCTAAACATACACATCTATGTGCTGCTAACTGAAGACTCAAGTAACATGACTTGAGTCAGACTTGAGTCACAGATTTAATGACTTTAAGGCCCTGACGCACCAGGCTGATATCTAAGAACTAGTGGCAACAAAGGCCAACAGTTGCATCTCTTAAAATCTCCTTAACACCTGTGTCTCCAAAAAAAATGCAATGAACAGTGAACACACTGCAGAGACTTCAGCCAACAGCCAACTCACACGTGTTCTGCACCTGTGTGAGAGGAAATAACTTTCCATACCAGCATGCGGCAGTAGTCTGTGTTCATCATTCAAAAAGGAAGTCAGGCAGGACACATTCAAAATGCTTCTTAGCCAGTTAGCAGTAGCACATCACATAACAAAGAACATTTATCATGCACAAGTGAACAATAACACAAAAAATGACAAACCTTTTCTGCAAAAGAGCTCGGCAAAAATCTCAGGCCCTCCTGACTTTACCTGTTTGTTTGCTTTCTTCACCTCCATTTCTTTTCTTGTCCACTGAGCTGCCAGTCAGAGTGATTTCTGATGGGCTCCATCATCTCTGACGCTGATTCAATGTGCTGAATCAGGCGAAAAATAGCTGGCAAGGGCAGGGCACACCGCAAAAACTAGGGCAACAGACATTAACCAAAACCCCGACATCAACCAATGGCTGACTGTGGACTTGGCATGTCAAGGCCTTTAGACTCAACTTGACAAAATCAAAAAAGACTTGCAACTCAACTTGGACTTTAACACCAATGACTCGTGACCTTACTTGGACTTGAGCCTTTTGACTTGAAAATACTTTACTATACTCTAAGCCCAAAGATTAAAATGTATGTTATTTATAAAGTGCACCAAGAATCAATTAATATTACGTAATTTCATGGGTCAGTCAACTATTGTTAACTATTGTCAAGTTACCCGGATGTCAACAAAAACTAAATTGCAGTATGCAAAACTTGCGAGTCAAAAATTAAACTGTGAAACTGCACAAAGAACAGGGTATGACAGTGGGGCTAATATTAACATAGTTAGCAATTTAATGGGGTTGCTTTTGGCTAATTGCAGAACTAGTTAGTTAATAGTGCTATATGCTATGTGCAAGGGTCAGCACTTGGCTTTGGTAGTGTCATGGTATTACAATAAACTATTGCATTTAAAATTCCAACACTGACTTTCAACACCATCAAAAATACAGACACTCATCGTTTAATTCTCTCCATACTGGAGAAACTGCAATGAGGATTTTTTTGTGTGTAGTGCACATCACGCACCACCAGAGATCTGTCTGGTGCAACAGGCAGCTGAGCTGACTGCAGGTGGTGGGGATAACGTTACAGGACTGTAAACAGCCGGCCCGCAACAGCAGAGAGAGACAGATTTAAGGATTTATTTTTACCGAACCAGAGCAGGTGATTATTGGAACACTGGACTAACTAACAGCTTATAAGATTAATCAAGATGATTTTGTGTTTTATTTTGTTACTGTTGAGTTAGATTGAAGTGCATATTAGGCTAGTCTTGGTTCTATAAAAGAGAGAAACTTGAATTCAGAAGGTGTATGGATGTATTTCTCTGTTCAATAATGACATAGTTGTAAGGATATTAAACTTCTTGATATTATTGTGAGTTTATTGTTTAGTTATCAAACTGAAAAACTAAAAAGCTTGCAGAATGTAGTAAAGTCTGGGGTGAGTGAGTTCCAGCGCCACACACAAATACCATCATGTACCATATACCCTGGGGAAATTTCAGAAAGGTATAAATGTATGAAAATATTCAATCCGCCCAAACCTAGTCAGCACTACTTTTTTATGATTAAGTTCAGTCGCACCTGTTTTAACAAATAAAAACAAATTTTATAATGCATGTATGCTTTTTGTGAATTTACAAAGGCATTTCGGTGAAGAGCACATTATGATTTGTTTAAGACTCAAAACTGAAAGTGTAGGACTCAGGACTTGAGCGGAAAGACTTGAGACTTACTTGTGACTTCCAAAACAATGACCTGGTCCCACTTCCGCTGCTGGGGCTTTAATCAAAGGAGAATCAGCACGTGGTCATTCCCTGAACGACACTTAAGAGGCCATATAGTCATTAGCTTTGGAAACACGGCTGTACTGTCAGGGATGTATGTCACAACGCTCCTGAGGGATGACACTCACTGAGTAGTTTCCCCAGTCTGCCATTGTAGCTAAATTTAACAGAATTTCTCTTGGCTGCAGATTCACAGACAGTTTCTACAGACATGGCTGACAACTGGTTAGGAAAGTAGACATTAGGGATGAAATATGTGCTTGCAGTGCAAAATTCCCATCACTACATGTCAGCTGTTGTCGGAGACGCAGTGTAAGTTCCTCATTGTTGCCGCGCTGAACTTGTTACATTGCTTCGCAGAAATCTTGTCAATATGCAGTGTGTGACTTTTGCAAACCACAGCATTCCTCACTCGCCCTGTGTTGTGTTTTTCAATAGCTTTTGCGAGTTCAGAGTTTAATTTAAGGTTTGCCTGGAAAAACCATCTTCCCTTTTAGGGCAGGGCTGGCCAATCTTTCCATCCTGGAATACACACTTTTATTTACACTGCTGCAAAGTGCTCAGGAATGTGATTCATATGTTTTGGACCCATTGTTTGGAGAAAAACACAAAAACATGTTTGCCTAACAGTTTACAAAGTGGATTTACAGTCCAGGACACAGTTATATAACCCTGTCAAAACAAGAAGAAACATCTGTCTCACTTTTTCCTTCAATATTGACTGACAGTTAGGTGGAGCCACATTTGAGCGTTAATACCAAACCAAAGAGAGAAAAAAAAGGAAGTTTCACCTTTTGAAAAGAGTCCTCTGCCCAACTTGTGTGTCCCAGAAGCCTCCAGTTCCTGTCTGTGGCATCATAACTTCCTGTGAGCTTCTTTTTAACGTGTTTTGAAAGAGCGACATGAAACAGTCATCTGGTTCTTTCTACAAACTAAACTAAGTGGATGGTCTGTTCCTGTAGTTTAGACATGTTAGCACAGTGGCTCCTAACCTTTGTCATTAAGGACAGTGAGTAAACTGATGACCCCTGACTAAGTGACATACTTTATGGATATTTTCTATATTGAATGCAGTATGGAGCAACAGATAAACTGAACAATAAACGCAATACCTGCAAGAAGTTTGTGTAGAATGAGAAATTATTATTCCTGATATTTAAGAAACGTTTCTCTGTGTGTATTATGTATTATACATTTCTATTTTTAACAGTCATACATACTTAATAGGCTTCTTTTCAAGCCAAATTCAGTGTTTTCTTCTCCCTGCTGCTTTGCCATTGTTCTGTTAGCTCTTGGGTTGTTTTAACTGTGTGTTTTTCTAGTGCAGGATGGTGCTTCTTTAGCAGAGAGTGAAGGCTCTGTGAATATAGCTCATGTTCAGGTCTTCACCGTGCCTTTACCCTGAGAGATTTCCTTATTCAGCTGGAAAATCATATACAAAAACGTATCCATTATGTAATACTCACAGGAAATAATCTGTTTAAAATCCATCCAAATTGTTTATTTTACACAAACTTCCTGCGGTTATTGCGTTCACAGTTTGTGCTAATGTGCAGTTTATCAGTTGTTCTGTACTGTTATTGTTAAGCATTTAATACTATGTGAAATATCCATAAGATATGGAGGAAATCTGCACTTTGCCTCTCATTCTATATACGTTTGCAACCTGTGTGTAGTTAGAGACAGACATACTGTGTTATAGCAGCAGCTGATGTGCAGTCAGTGCCTACAACCAGAAACAATAACCAAAGAAACAACAGAAACAGTTGCTACTATAATAAAATGTAAATGCAACGTCCAAATAAAGACAAATACTTTAAGTTGCAGTCGACTAATTACAAGCACTTACTTTGCTATGTGCCTATATTGTATATTTTGTAGCTTAATGACACTACAGCAGAGACACTATCACTTTAAGAAGTGTCACTGTTTCTCATTCCTATCATCGTTAGTCGTTAGTGATGATACATACCCGATTTCTTGAGTAAATGTTATTCAACATTATTTCCCAGTAACGAACTGTGTGTTTTGACTCATGCCACTCAGGCAGGTTTAAGCTTGTACTTGTGTGTTCTCTAGAACTACATATCTGTCTCTATAGGTGAGATCATGAAGGCTATCCATTCTGATGTTGTTGTTTCAGCATATGAGAGGGATTATTGTGTTTAACAATAATCAACAGTGACAGTCCATTTACAGCTTTCAAAGCTGCCTAAAAAAAGAAGAGTGAGACAACATATTGTTATCTGTGTCTGTTTGCTGTTTGAAGGCTTCCTGTCTGTGTCTGTCGAGGCATGTGATTGCCATGTCATCGTCTGGTCACCCTTTAGATATTTAAAGTCCCTTTTCAGACATGTGTATTTAATATTAGTGTTTTGTTTACTATGGTTTTCCCACATATTCATTTAAAAACAAGTGACCAGTACAGAGCAGTTAGTCTAATGCTAACATTAGCATCAGAGGAAACATTGAAGAGATTCAGCCAGACATGTTTGAGCCTCAGATGAGGAGTGTGTTGTACACTATGCAAACTTTTACTCTACCAATGGTAACTCTGCTCTCTGTACCAACAAGTTCACTCTGCGCTGGAGGTTTCAGGTTTCTTTGTCCCTTAATGTCGAGGTCTGCTCCCCCGCTGATATGTGTTCCCCGTATTAAACAGCGATTGGCTTTGGTATTAGTGACGTACCTAATCTATCTTGGACAGCAGAGGTTTGAATCTCAGATTTTAAGGACATGCGCAGACATATCCCCCTTCAGTAGAGGAATAAGAAACAGTCAGAATAATCAAAGTCAGACATTTTAAGGACATATACATAAGATAAATCCACATTTTTGACTTTAAAATCCACTCAAATTATTCACTTCGACATTCTTCACACAGTCATGTGGCTCATTAGGCTTTTCTTATCTCCATGGATTCTCTCTAACTTTGTTTTTTTGTGTAAGCAAACCCTCCACGCTTCAAAGCAAATTGGAATTTGATTTGTTGTTTTACTTCAAGGATACATTAATTCATGTAAAAATAAACTGTCTTTGGAAACTCTTGACCCACAGTCTGCAGGCTGTATCCTCCACACCAGTGCTTTGAAATCTCGCCCTGACTAAACTCAACTGGTAAATTGGCTTTGACAAGCACTCTGGATTTTGTTGTGCATGGGAGCTGACACAAAGCCAGAGCTGCGTTGGTGAGATACTTTAAGCCCATCGACGCTGAGGGTGAAATTGTGATAATAATGAGTGTGTCTCTTCAGCAAGTCTCCCCCCTCTGCCCTCCTATCAGCAGCACAGGATTCTTTAGTTGTTTGTGCTGCTTCAGTGCTATTTAAAGTTTGCAACCTGCAGTTTTAATTTAGAGCGCACAGTGAATCCTTTGAGAGGTGTTGTTGATGTGAGCGCTGTGGGGCACTGCCATCTGATCTCGCCTCTCTGTTCAACAGAGCTGTAGCTTTCACTAGATGTGGCTCTGTTTCAAAATGTATTGCTTGTATAAATAACCAAAGCTCACCTGTTTGATAAGGGCACTGGCTAATTTTTCCTGTTTGTGTGTGTGTGTGTGTGTGTGTGTGTGTGTGTGTGTGTGTGTGTGTACACAGAGGTGAAAGAGTACGAGCCACCCTTTGGGAATCTGAGGGAACATCCGTGTGTAGAGAGCATGAAGGACAGTGTTCTCCGAGACAGAGGAAGACCTGAGATCCCCAACAGCTGGATCAACCACCCAGTAAGAGGCACCGCACACACACACACACACACACACACACACACACACACACACATCCATGCTGTCTGTGGCAAACTGCTGCTGAATAGCTGCAGACTTTCCATTCTAACTTCATGATCTCATGTGGGCTGAGGTGACTCTATACTCACTCATGATCTCAAAGCCCTTTGAAATGTTTCAAGTTCTGATGCTTGATGTTTAAGATTCAAGTTAAAATCTACTCGGATATGTCCACATTAATGATCTGATATTTTCAAAGACTCTTATTTGTGTATAGTGTTTTACACTTTATACCTGTATGGTATTGTTGGTTTAGGATTTTAGGACAGATTGTTGTGACTTAATTCCAATTATGTGTTTTTGCAACTTTGCTGTAGTTTAGTTTACTGCAGATGTGAATTAGCTGTTGTTAAGTATCTGTATTTTGTGTACTATCTCCTATAAATAAACATACAAACAATAAATAATCCAGTCCTGTTGGACAAACTACAGCATGCATCATGTAACACTTTTTGACCCAACAGATTCAGGATTAAAGAACCAGAGGAACTAAACTCAAGAACAAAACTGGGAACTAAAAGTCCCCACTGTGCATTCACATTTGCATTTTCTGGCAGTAATTAGGCAAATTAGATTGTTGACAAATGAGACACAACTGGCACAATTTTTTCAACAACACAGAGTCATCCTGTTGTTATCTGCCTTCTGCTAGGAAGTGGTGATACGATACAATCTTTGGTTTTTGTTTGATATCTGGTGTCGGCAAAAAATGTTGCACATTTCCGATCCATTGATAGCACGGTTAGCTTGTTTACTACATTACTGTCACTGTCACATAGAAGTCCCATTGAGCCCTGTTCAAACTCTTAAACTCTATGTGGAAACAAGGAACAAATAAGTCAACTTGGAGTCGGGTACAGACCTTGTTCTTTCTGACACAGCAGGACATATTCTAGTCCTTGTCCAAATATTAAAATAGTGTCATTCAGCACTTCCTTATTATTTATTTATTTATTTTAATGAAGCTGTACACAAGCTGAAGCAGCTGCCATGTCTGTGTTCAACCTGTCAGCAATGCTTTTAGACATTTCCCTGTTCCTTTAGGTCATGGCAAGATGAGTACTTAAATAAGGTGTTTTTGGACTGGAGGAACTTTTTCATGTTTCTAAGAACCGCACCACAAGAACTAGGAGCATTTCGAGGGACTTTTTTAGCTCCTATTCAAGAGTAGGTAGTCTCCTAGCACAAGAGGCACCGTGAGTCACCTCAGTGTGAGATAACACAGACAAATAGGCAGACAGTGAATCCAGGCTTTACTGAGCATATATGTGCCGGTGGAAATACAACAGCATTTTGACTCATCAAAGCTAAAGTGGTGTTGCTATACCAACCGCTGGCTGGCTTAAAGTATGTCACTTCAGCATTCCTATTGGTGGTGTGAAGGCAAACAGAATAAACAAGCCCTTGACGGTTTGTAGTTCTCTGGGAGATTCCCAGTTGGGCAGTTCCTCTCGGGGAGTCACCAGAATTGTTCGGTCCAAATGCCTATACACCTGCGCCTGCAGCTTCTGCCTGCAAATATTAATTTCATTATAAATAGTTAATGTGATCAGCGGGAATATTAGCGACTGGGGATCATAACAGATAAGTGGTTATCATTGCAATCTTAAGTTAAGATACACTATGTGTCTCGACAACTTTGTTAGAGCAGCACCTGTTTTCTGTTATAGCAACAGCACCCTGTGGAGCTTTTGACCTTTAGTGGCACTATTGAGTAGGTTTTTATGTCCCTGTTTTGTCTGTCGTAGGCACAAACACGAGGATGCACATACATAGAACAAACAGACCCAGTTATTTAAATTAGTAAAAAAACGCTCCTGTCATGGAGGGGCTTCTGACTACAGTGGCCATTGCGCAAACGCAAACAGCCCTATCTAGGACCAGTGTTTGGTTTACTGTAACATGACGGTGCAACATGGCGATCCCTGTAGATGAGGACCAGCTCCCTTGATAGTTATTTCCAGGTGATTATACACTGAAGAAAACATACTTATTGCATTATATTCCATTTCTGCCAATAGATCCCACTTAATCCTACACACTGGACCTTTAAAGAACTGGCTTTGTAAATGTTTTATGAGGCAGAAATTGCACTCAACACATTTGTTAGACCTCAAGGACTCACAATCTATTTTGGTGTTTACACTAAATGTAAACATAACTTTTGTTTGTTTTCGGGAAAACTCCACAGGGCACCTTTAAGCTTACTCACATACTATTTCAGTTTTGTATTGTCTTCTAATTATTTCCATTTAAACAGATGTAATATAAAAGAAGCATTTTAACTTTCATGCACGGAGGATTTATTGCAGGATTGTTGCGTTTGTCGACATTAGTTTGACAAACTGCTGGTACACAGGCACAGATTGACAAACACACAGATGGAAACACACATGAACATTCGTAGTTTGAGCTTGAGGTGATGATATTCTGTCTCAGTCAGACTCGCCCCAAGTCTGTATTACTGACTGATTATATCTGTGCTCCACTGCTCCCCGTGCAGGGTATCCAGATGGTGTGCGCCTCCATAGACGAGTGCTGGGACCACGACCCGGAGGCCCGTCTGACAGCCCAGTGTGTCGCTGAGCGCTTCGACGACATCGAGTACCTGGACAAGCTGTCAGATCGCTCTGACTCAGAGGAGAAGATCCCTGAGGAAATCTTAATGGTGGATGAGAAGTAGAGCTCAACAGAAACACTGCCCCCATCAGGCTGGCAGAGGAATTACAACCAAGCAGCTGGGAGAGAGAGGAATTCCAGTGGACGAGTTGTTTGCTTTGGGTTCGTCAGAAATGTGTAACAGAGGAGGAAACTGGAAAAGCGTGTAGATGAAACAGAACTGATACCAGAGATGGACTTTGATAAATCAGGACCAGCTGAAAGACTTGATTTTTGTGCTTCTACGTGCTTCAGAAAGCGGATCAAGTCATAAACAAACAGCAAAATTACATTATAAAGCTTTTTTAACCAAATACTATTTGCACTTTATCAGTATCTATGCACACCAAGTGATATATATTCAGTGTCTTTTTGTTCTGACAATACATCAGGTATAGGAAATAAAGGGACAGAACGTATTTAGAGAAGAGGGTTAAGGGAGCAGTGTAATATATTAAGACAGTTAATGACACTAATATTCCCTTTACAGTTATTCGACTGCAAACATTTTCCTAGGTGGCCTTGGATATATATATATATATATATATATATATATATATATATATATATATATATATGTATATATATATATGTCTGTGCGACTGGATTCAAAGTGCAAGCATAATTTCTCATGGCGTGAAATGGAAATCACCTACAGCCGGGAAATAGAAAAGCCATCCAAGGCGGTAATCTGCAGGGGAAGCTGATATCATATCTCAGAGACTATGAATTGTAAAATAAAGACAGCAAATTCAGCCTGAAAGGGAAAAAGGGAACAGATATATACTGTGTGTGTGCAAGTGTGTGTGTATGTGTGTGTGTGTGTTTGTATGCATGTATTCCTCAGAGGACTCTAGAGAATAACGGAATAGAGATATGTATAAAGGACTCTAAACAGGAAGTTCCAGCCCGCTGCCTACAGTATGCATATGCTATAAAAGCTGAACTTCTTCTTTGTACACATTTTATCACAGCAAAGGGAATTCTGATCCAGCACTCAGAGAAGATCTATATCAAAGTTGTTTTTGTATAAAAGTGTAAAGCCATAATTAAAAGTGTTACAGGTCTCAGTGTTTCGATTCTGGTGTTTTTATCGCTATCACATTGCTTCATTCTTTGACCTTGGGTGCCACTTATTGTTCCTCTAAGGATGTCATGTGAGCTGATTGGCAGTTACTGTTGATTTCATATTGTGGACCACTTTCATATAAACCTTTTTCAGCTCCACCCTGACCACTTAGCCTAACAGTTAGAACAAAAAGAGGCACAATACTATTCAGTATCCTCCTATACCTGAAGCGACATTATGTAATATTTGGTACTTCTAACATTGAATCAGATGTCGCAAATCCTCTTGATTCTACTGAGAATCAACAGGTCTTTGCAGCTTTTAGCTCATAGTTTTGATTCACCAGACCTCGTGGTTAAGTGCCTCCAGCTCTCACAGATCCCCCCCATATGTCTACTGAACACATGTTTTTGTTTCCATTTTCCCAGGTTAAAGTTAAGGATCTAAGACTTTTTTTCTGCACACAGAAGACTTATTTCTCTCAAATGATTGGCACAAATGTATTAAAATCCATGTTCTAAAATAATCTATCCACCTGGCAGGTGTGGCATATCAAGATGCTGAATAATCAGTCACTGTAAAATGTGCAGTTTTATCTTGATAAAGACATTTGTTTGTTATTTAGGGTTTCCCAGGATTAGCACTACAGATACGCATCCTTGGTCACAGACACCCCAAAGAATCAGTTGCACCAGGTTGTTGATTGTGACCTCTGGAACGTTGGCCCACTCCTCAATGGCTGTGTGAAAATGCTCAATATCAGCAGGAATTAGTCTGACACGCCAATCCAAAGCATCGCAAACATGCTCAATGGGTGACATGTCTGGCAAGTATGCAGACCTTGAAGAACTAGGATGTTTTCAGCTTCCAGGAACTGTGTACAGATCCTTACACTATGGAGGCTGACCATTATTATGCTGAGGTCATGGCAGTGAATAAATGGCGGTATATTGGATGTCATCACAGTATCTGTGTGCATTCATACTGCCATCAATAAAATGCGCTTGTGTTCCTTGTTCGTAGCTTACGTCAGCCCATACCATAACCCCGCCACCACCCTCTCGCCCACACAACACCATACACACCATCTGTTACCTGCCCAGTACAGTGTAAACTAGAATTCATCTGTGACACTACTGAGGAAGAGCAGTTGCCCACTCAAGTTGGTCAAGATGACGAACTGCCAAGAAAGCTTATGATACGGAAAGGGGAGCCAAAAACTCACAGCTCACAACAACATCTGTGGCATTGTGTTGTTTGATCAAACTGACCAAACAGACCTCATATTGTGACCAGCCCAATGCACATCTGCCCTTGTTGCAGCGGTGGGAGTTGGAATTCAGCCTTCGTTCTTTGCTGCATGTCTTCCTTGCTCTCTCTCTCCCATCCTTCCTGTCATGCTTCCCTGTCCTGTCAAATATAGGCAAAAAAAGCGCCCCCATTTTGTTTGATGGGGTCAATAATGGAGGGGTCCCCTCAGATTATGTGAGGTCATATGCCTACAAAGTTGCGTGGTGATCAGTGAAACCCTTGAGATGTTCTACACCTTTATGTGATGAGCCACACCCTCCGCAATATTCATTGCCTTATAGAAGCTCAGTTTTAGTAAGTTTTCCGACTTTTGCCAAGAGGGAACTTTAGATATTGGTCCCTAGATTATGTTCACCGAGTTTCATGCAGATCGGTCAAACTTCCTAGGAAGATATAGATTTTAAGTGTTTTCAAAAAATTCAAAATGGCGGAAAATCTGTATCACCGGAAGTTATGGGTTCTTGAGGCAAATTTGTTCCTCATGTGGAGAGGCGTCTCTGTGCATAGTTTCATGTCTCTACGACATACGGGGCATGAGATATGCCCATTCAAAGTTTGCAATTTCAATCAGTTGCTATAGCGCCCCCCTTTGGCCAATTGATGTAATATTGCTTCATTC
The DNA here is from genome assembly GCF_041903045.1 of Epinephelus lanceolatus. Lineage (NCBI taxonomy): Eukaryota > Metazoa > Chordata > Actinopteri > Perciformes > Serranidae > Epinephelus > Epinephelus lanceolatus. The sequence goes on from NC_135749.1 coordinate 24,600,539, forward strand.
GCATCCTCCCATGACCCTCTACCACTGTGCCAAATTTCTTTTTTTTCTTTCTTTTTTCATCACACATTCTTAGATGACAGTGGAAGAAAAGTTTCATATCTTTCATATACTTTAATAAAAGTACTAATACGACATTGTAAACGTGTAAGTAAAAGTCCAGTATTCTAAGCTAAAACACCAGTGATTATTTGGCTTGATTTTTGTCCTCTCTGATGGAGAATTTCTTTTGCAAGCACAATGTGATAAGGTACAAAAGTACACATTTTAATACAGCATATACACTGAGAATATGCTTTTAGTATGGAGCGATATAATCTAATTTATCACAGGAGAGCTCAGCTCCTGCAGGATGACAAGCTCACTAAAATCATGATGGTGATAGCCCATCAGTTGCTCTCAGGCTGGAACAGGGAGTTTATGTTCCAGTCCTGGCACACTGTGACACAAACTTAAATCATATCAGTGCGAGTCATGCCCATATGCATCATCCTGGCTTGTTAACCTGCACATTCCATCATGCATGCTATACACACAATATGTTTTGCATGCTTATGTTGACTCACATTCATACATTCATGTACTGAAAACTATTTTTATCCTGCTTTAAATCCTGCGTCACATGCTTCAGATTTAGGTCGTTATTCATTTATGACAAATATCTCACACATCTTGCTGTTGATTGACAGACAGTGCTTCGTGTTTGTACTTTGAGAGAGTGTGTGTGTTTGTGCTGGATGAGCTTCAGGTGAGAGGTTCAGCAGGTCCACTCAGTGTTTTGGCATGGAGAGTTGTCTGCAGTGTATGATGCCGGCAGACCTTTCATCCTGAGCCCACAGCTGACTCAGACTGGAATATGCGTCTGACTGTGGCTCTCTGCCTACCTGTCTGTGCCTCTATTTGCCTTTGCCTCTGCCCGTCTGTCTGTGTCTTGCAGGCAGCTGCTTTTAATTCAGCCACTGGCTCCCAGAAGCTGTTTTCCAATGATGTTGAAAAAGGCCCCACCGGGCAAAAACTGACTTTTGGAACTTAGCTATAAATCAGTGCTTATATTGGGAAGAGTATTGGCTTGTATGTATGTGTATGTGGTCATGTCAGCATGTCTGTTCCATGCGATTAGCTCTCATCTGTCCAGCCATGTGCTATGTGATAATGTCTCCCTCCGACAGTCATTCTGTTAGATCAAAACTGCCTTTCTGTCATTCAAAGCACATTAAAGGGGCAGTCCGACCCCAAACCAAAAATACACATGTTTCCTCTTACCTGTAGTGCTATTTATCAGTCTATATTGTTTTGGTGTGAGTTGTCAAGTGTTGGAGATATCTGCTGTACAGATGTCTGCCTTCTCTTGAATATAATGGAACTAGATGGCGCTCGGCTTGTGGTGCTCAAAGCGCAAAAATATACATTTGAAAAACTCAAACAGCAATGTCTCTTTTTAGAAATCGCGACCTGGTTATTCAAGATAATCCACAGACCTTACTGAGAGCAGTTTCATGTAGGAACTATTTTCTTTCTCCAAAACTACACCCACTAGTCGTATCATCATGCAGATGTAAGAGAGCATCTACGTACCGTAAATGCACTGTTGTATTTGTTATGCAACTGGAGAATTTTGTCGTGTTATATTTTGTCCCACGATGTCATTGGTAGTGTTACAATCATTGCCACAGAGAAAGTAGTTTTCAGTCCACAACAACTCCTGCATTCTGTCCACAGAAGCAGCCGTCTGTCAGCAGCAACTCCTGCAGAGCTGAGAAGACAGCAGCCAGTCAAACTGCCGTCGCCAGGCTGACTGACAGCAGACATTTACTGAACCAAAATATTCTTTATGTCAGCGCCACAGGAAGAAATTAACAGTATTTTTAGTTAGTGAGGGGAATCTGCCATCACAAAGCAACTGGTGAAGATGTAGATATGGTTAATAATTTAAAAATATATATACAGTGGCATATTTGTGTGATTTAAACAGCTGTCTGTGCAGATTAGGCTTCACTGAATATGGCATAAATAGAATCGGACAATAAGAAACTGCAGGAGGTTTCTGGTTACCATGGAGACCATTTAAAACCTTTCGCTGAAGAATAAATTGAAAATGACGCTTGACTGTTTAATTTCTGTCGGGCAACACTTATCACACGTGTCAAGCACCCTACCATAAGTCAGACTTAACTGGGTCATGATTTCTCCAAAGAGACATTGCTGTTGGGTTTTTCAAAAAAAAATTTTGGGCACTTTCCACAAGCCGAGTGCCATCCAGTTTCATTATACTCAAGAGAAGGCAGACATCTGTACAGCAGATATCTCCAACAATCAACAACTCACACCAAAATAATCTAGATTGTTAAAGAGCACTACAGGTAAGAGGAAAAATATGTATTTCTGTTTTTGGGGTGAACTAACTCCAGCTGCAGTTGTAAAGCATCCCCACTGAAAATGCATGAACTGTTCAGGACAGTGCAGGACAGTGATTTATCAGCTACAGTGGGCTGAGTTGTCGTCTCATAGGGAGGATTTCCGCTGCCCTTCCTACAGTTTACATGCTCTATTTACATAAACTATGCCACAGGCACTGTTGGTGTGGGCTGCACCACGGATAAATTGGACACTGCCGCGGGATATACATGCTGACGATGAATGATTTATAATTTTACATTATAAATGGATTACCACAGGGATGTCAGAAGTAACAAAAGTAACATTTCTCTTCATTTTTCACAATCAAATAATGTGATGCCAGTTTTCCTGCAGCGGTTCTCAGAAGGCAGATACTGTACATATTTTCAAAAAAAGCAAATGCCTCTAAATGACTGACACAACATTTGTAAGTGTCGGTAAAAGAATATCTTCTTTCATTGGCAAATTTTTAGGGTTTTAGGGTGTCATATTGGCAGAGATTGAATATACGTGTTTTCTATACTGTATAATCACCTGAAATTAAGAATTGTCAGGTTTTTTTAGTTTAGAATAAGCTGTTTATATCTATCTGCCATGTTGTAGCCCAGAATACACAAACCAAACACTGGCTCTAGATAGGGACATTCACATTTTCACATCAGCCACCATAGTTAGAAACCCCTTCCGTGAAAGGCAACGTTGTAAAAACATGGACTTTTAACACGAAACTGCTTTATTCAGTGTTTTTAACCGGTTTAAATCACCAGGTCTGTTTGTTTTGGAGTGGAAGAGACCTCTGCAAATGATCATCTCCCAGTAAAAACCTCCCGAACAACTGGGTCTTAAGATATCAGAGAAGAAAGGTGAGCACACATTAGCACTTGCTGAGATAGCAGTCCGTCTTTGACATGCCGAACAGCATCTGAGAAACACTGATTTGTAACATAAAACTGCTTTCTTTGGTGTTTTTCAGGTTTAAGTCACCTGGTCGCTTTGTTTTGGAGAGGAAGAGACCTCTGCGGATATTTCCGCTCAAGGTAAAAACCTTCTCAACATCTGGATTAGAAAAAGCAATGTGAGCATGCAAGGAGTTATCAGAGAAAAAAGGTATGCACACATTTGCAGGTGCAGGGCAAGCAGCCCATCTGTGGCGTGCCAAACAGCATCGGAGAAACACTGATTTGTAACGTAATAGTGCTTTATTCAGTGTTTTTACTGGTTTTAATCACGTGGTCCATTTGTTTTGGAGAACAAGAGACCTGTGTGGATAATTCAGCTCCTGGCAAAACCTCCTGAACACTAAAGGAATACTCGCCAGGAGAAGTTTTGCCTGGTTGCAGTCTGCAATACTCAGTACTAGATGCCACTAAATCCCCCTAAATCTTCCTTAGTGCTCCTTTAAATGAGCGTTTACCTTTCCATTGCAGAAACCACAGAGCACACATCCCCTGGAAAAGGTCTACACAGTCAGGTGCAGTTTGGTTAACAGTGTGGGACAAGTGTAAAGCAATTAAACAGGAATCATGCAGCACATAGAGTCAGTCAACAATAATCCTGTTATGTTTAATCCTGTTATGCCGTTTTTTTTTTATTGCCGTACCTTGCAAAGGAATTCACCCAATTTCAGATTGAGCAATTGAGGTCATAATAAGGAGAACAAATAAATTGCATTGTATGTTTGCTTTTTTAAAGTTAATATCCTCAGTCAGTTGGTGCAAATCCTCTCCTGTCTGTGAAACCATCCCAGTTTGTGTTTTAATTAAGGCATCATGGGAGCTTGTGCACACTTATTTACTCCATCGCCTGCAACACCACAGCGGAGTTTTCTCTGAGAGTGTCTGCATTTTGTTTTTTACCCAGTAGAGGGCGTAGTGGTTCTACTGGATGCTGCATACAAAGACATCATTTGTGCCTCCCAGAGCCAACTGGGTGCTGGAGTGCAGGATCCGGTGAGCTAACGTTTGTGCTTTGAGGGCAAAAAATGGAAGCAGTGCACTGTGAAAATGAAGAGGCTGAGCTTCAAGATGTGACAGGTCTTTCCATTACTAAGAGTCATACTCAGAGGCGCTAACCAGTCACCAAACACTGGAGTCATTTTGTATCTTGGTGGGACCTAATTACATTTAAACCAGTGCTGTTGGCGGGCATAACTTCACAAATTTTTCTCCATGTGATTGCCTCACTCTGTTGAGTCTGCCTCTCTCTTCATTTCTCACAGCACTTTCCATCACTCGCCTGTCACAATGCATCACAGGGTATAAGCTCAAGACTCCAGTGTGCAGTCCTCCATGAGCACTGGTTGAACCCCCCCCATACATACGGCATCATATGTGTTCTTGTCAGCAGCTCAATCATTATACTTCTTAACCCGATTAACCCGTTGAGTGGGAGGCGACAGCCAGGCAGGGGTGTTTGGCCAAGAACAGCTCGTCGTTACTTACACGTATACAAAGAGGCAAACGCTCACACAACCCTGAGGTGGTCTTAATAATCCAGAAGGAGATACTCTCCTGCCAAACTCACTTATCATTCCCACATGCCGGTTGCCATGGCAACACCTCATACATCAATCAAAGTTGCTGAGGAGTGCGTTGGTTGGAGAGAGCTATAAACAATATTTCTGAGCTTCCAGTAAGGAGATGACAAGGAAGACTAATCGCTCCGATATCACCTCCTGTCTCAGCTCCACGTCCGGTCAGTGTCAGAGGTCATTTCCCTCACTGTCCCAGTCGCTTACAGATGTGTGTTGTATTCCAAACAGGAGAGACTGGAGTTGGGTGGCACACAGCTATTTTGTGGTCCTTTAGACAGATCACAGAGATAAAAAAAAAAGTAGTACATAAGCAACACTTTTTTAGTGAGGGTAACATCTCAGCTCTATAGTATCGAAAGTTATAAAGTTGTCTGTTGACTGACTGTGTTACGATACTGTTTCATATAGGGATATTGGAAAAGGTGATAGACAAAGGAATTGGCTACATTATGATATAAGTTTTGAAAGTCTGTGATGAGTGATGGCAGCTGGCTTACATAATTTCATCACAAAGTTGGGTCAAGTGTGAGCAGAGTTGGTTGGCACATGGTCCAACCTATTGTAAACTCCGGAGTTGTAACTTGAGAGCTTAAAACTATTTTGAAATTTTAAAAACAACATTAATATTGTTAGCTGATAATATTTTTGAATGGTCAGTGGCAAAAATAATTAGACATGCCTACTGATAAATCGCTTAAAGGAAATGGCCACTTTAGAATGAAAATACAGACAGTACTTACTGACCTTCATGCCGACAAGAAGTCCAGTGTAGTTTTTTAATCCACAAAACTTGTTCGGAGTATCGGAGGATAACAGCTAGCCGGAATAACAGCTGGCAACTTGCGCGAGACTCGTGAACTAGCACCACCACTAGCCATGAGCTAGTCTCGCCCGAGTTGCCATGTAAACACTGACCACAGTGAGAAATGATGCTATAAAAGTGGAGTAAATTACATCTTTTCAAGTCAATTTTGCATGCCACAGCTTCAGGGCACAAATATTTTTGAAATTGGTGCTTCACGATCAGAGGTAACAGAGGATAGGGCTGTGGCATTTGCTCAAGAGGTAGAAAACCTACAACTACCAGAATGCACTGCACCGAAATTGACCAGTAAATGGCCCAGCTGGTGGGTGAAGTCATAGACATATATACATAGACACCGCATCGACTGCCTGAGCGCGTCCTCGCCGGCCGCCATCTTGGATGGGTCTCGCTTCACCTCCACAGTGCATTCACTTCTACTGAGAAAGGAGCTGTATGCACAAGTAAAATAGAATAACTCACTGAATTTTCAACTGATTTTCACGCGGTTTGGTTTGTTACAAACGGCACACATGTAGTTATGATACAGTATGCTTTTGTACATTAAAAATGTGGGATTTCATGCTTTAATACTTTCTGCAGATAGCAACAGCATGTTATTTAGGTCACAACACAGTTATTTTATTCACCTCAACCCCAGAGTGGGATGGATGGATGTATACATACATACATACATACATATGTATATATATATATATATATATATATATATATATATATATCCATCCCACTCTGGGGTTGAGGTGAATAAAATAACTGTGTTGTGACCTAAATAGCATGCTGTTGCTATCTGCAGTATTAAAGCATGAAATCCCGTATTTTTAATGTACGAAAACATCCTGTATCATAACTACATGTGTGCCATTTGTAACAAACCAAACCGCGTGAAAATCAATTGAAAATTCAGTGAGTTATTCTATTTTACTTGTGCATACAGCTCCTTCCTCAATAGAAGTGAATGCACTGTGGAGGCGAAACGAGACCCATCCAAGATGGCGGCTGGCGAGGACGTCAGCTTCAATAGGCAGCGGCAGTCAATGTGGCGTCTATGTATATATATGTCTATGGGTGAAGTAATGCTAGCTTGGATTTCTGCCCAGGAAACAATATGGCGGCCAGCTAGTAACAAACAATCTCAAATTACAGCTAAACGGTAGCATGATATATGTTTCTGAAAACATCTGAGGGGAGAAATAGGCACACAGTAACAGAATCTTGGTTTATATTTGATCAGCGCTGCTTAGTTTTACTGTTTGGTCTCACTTTTTTGTCAGCTTTTGTTTTTCCAATACAGGAAACAGTATGGCACCTACTTCCTGATTATAAATTCTCATATTACAGCTAAACAGTACACTAAATTATGCTTCTTAAGATATTTTCTGTGAGAAATAGGCAACACCGTAACAGAAACTTTGTTTATATTTAATCAGCACGGCCTAGTTTTACCATTTGATCCGAGTTTGGACTGAGTTTGAGAGGTGGCGTAGTCTCTCTCTCGATTCGCTGTTTGTGTCAGTCTTGGCGGGCGTAATACAGTGTGTCTCAAATCGCATACTTCTGTACTTAACATAATATTTTGAGTGCACAAGTGCGCTAAGTGAGTGCATTGTATGGAAAATACAGTGTACTACTGGCGCACTTAAAATGGCCCAGAAGTGAAGTGTGGAATGATGGACACTTCTCACCCTCAGTCGCCATCTTTGTGACGTAGCAGAAGCTATTGTCATCATGAATCATCTAATTTTAGAAAACATTTGTGTACATTAAGACATTTATTTATATGTGAGACCTTAAGTTTTAATTTGCTGCTGGTTAGAATATTCTATCATAAATTATGCCAGAGAAATACGTAAAAGAATAGTCAACCCCAGCCTCCCCTACTCGTATGATTTGGATGTCCATTTGACATATTACAAAGCAGCACTCTGGGTGTGCAGCTTTGCTATTGGCAGCAATAGTCTCAGCAGCAGGAGTCACGTTCTCCAAGAAACTTTTAAGGCCCCAAGCCACAATTGCATGCAGCAATTGTCCGGGGGATGATGCGCCTGTTAAGATAAGAGCAGCAGGCAGCCCAGGCCTAGAGACGGAGAGATGAGACTGCTGGTGAATTAGGAGCCATTACCCCTGCTGTCCTCTTAGACATTTTTGTCCGATTGCAGTGGACTCGATGGTTCCGATATTACTTTATTTTCCTTATGCCTGAGTGAGCCATTGTATCATTATATTCTCAGCTTGTGAGCCACTACAAAAAAAAACTATCAAGGACAAACACAGCTGTGTCACAAATGGCAGCATGTTTGATGTGAAGGTGTTTGTCTTGGGAGGATACATTCAGAGAGTTGTTTGCTTACATTTAGCAAGACCAGCGCTTGGCAGTTTTATTACGGTTTCCCCCTTCCAACAACAAGCGGGAATGATTTGATCATTTGAGCCAACAAGGGCAATGCCATTCCACTTAATTCCCCACATCAATCATCGCCTCGTTGCACGCAGGGTGTGATGATGATTTGGGACTAATTTGGCGCAGTATATCCTTTAATCTGTGTTCCATATTAATTTGTCTATTTAAAAATAATTTACTGATGGCTGTCCTGTTCCAGTTAATGTTCATGAGAGACTGCGGCGAGCCTGATGTGATGATGTTAATCTTTACTACTGCAGCATTGTTACGCTAAAACCTCTTTAGACTTTATAGACAGCTCATTATTAACTAATGTACAGAATGTTTTCCTCAAAGGTCAACCAAAGTTGATGTAAGACGTACAATAAAAATGCATTTCACCCATTTTCAGCACCAAATGTTACATGTGGGATTAATCATAATGTGAAAATGACAAAATAGTGACAATGATAATGTACATGAGCCAGATCCAGGGCTTTGGTAATGTGCATGGCTTCACTGACTTGTAGTGAACTACATTTTGCAGTAGCTTGCGTGTAGTTCATCTACATTCATATCAGCATATTGATTCAAGTAGTTAAACTGCTTTTTTGTGTAGTTAACTATTGCAAGTACAGATAATTTTTGACCATAAAAGGAAAGGACTTGACTTTATATTTACATATTGCCATTGCCTCTCCAGCCCCACACCCTCCTGACAGCTTGCAGGCGTGCCCAAGCAATGCATTCGTCAGGCAGCCACCACCACACACTTGATCTTTCACCTTTGTGCAGTGTATTTGCAGAAGGGCTGGTGTTGCTCAGTGCTCACATAGCCACAGCTTCATCATGGATGAACGTCTCGAATCTCAGCCTGCAGCCTGAAAAAGAATCACAGTGTGCTCACTTAAGCAAATACATGACGCTGACTACTTCCACTGACAAAACATGTGAGCTAAGCAAGCCAAGAGTAAATACACTCTCTCCTGCAAAGATCACAATCACAAATCTGAAAACTCATAAAGGCGAGCGCTAGCCAGCTTAGAGAAGTTTAAATTAGCCACGTTGTAATGTTCGATACAGGATGGACTTTGTATCCAAAACTGAAACTGACATTCCTGCACTTTCCCATGTAAAGAGGTGTATTTTATTTTTTTGGTTAATGTATGACCTGTGAACAAGTTGGCACGTGTTGCAATAAACAAATTTTCTGTTGGCATGTGACTTATTTGTATTATCATACCACATGCTGTCAATTTGATTATTTTTTTTTACGAGATCATTGAACTTCTTTTTCTAATTACCTTCAGTTATCCAAGCTAGATTTCTCCTTATAGGGTAGCTTTGTTGTAGTTCAACTTCACCTGTGATGTAATTGGTAGCTTGCTTTCAAAGTAGCCTTCCCAGCACACTTAGTGGGATAAAACCATCCTTATTGTTATGATTTACACCTGTGATTTTCTAGCTTTGAATCTTGTTCCTTAAAGGGACAGATTAATATTTTGGGAAATATGCTAATTTACTCTCTTGCTAAGAGTGACCTAAGCAGCGGGCTCCTGCGCAGGTCAAAGCACCCTACCTGGGGAGATCTCTTCGTGTGAGGTGACCGTGCTAACCCCTGCTAACCACCGTGCCGCCTCTGGCACTATACCTTTAATTGAATGTACAGAGACCCAACAAATCCCCCTACAGTGGTTTATCAAATATCTAACAAATTAGTGCCCCAGGAATGATGTTACATACTCAACATAAAGTTATGTAGGTTAGGTTTAGGCAAGTAAACTTACTTTGGTCGGGGTTAAAAGAAGGAACATGGCATCTTCAGGGTCTCACATGGTTCAGAACACCGGCCTCCTGGGGGAAAGTCCTGTGTTGTTTGACCCCTCCACCGCCCCAACCTGCCTCGTTACAAGATTTTTGCTTTTTATACCATTTCCTTCTTTACATACTTCAGAGTACTGGTTGAGAAATTGCTGTCTTCCCAATTACGTTGGATTTACACGAATTATTGGCTCATGATTATGTTGGTTATATACAAATACTAGTGCATTACTTTTCATAGATATGCGTATGAACAGTGCAAAGAACAGCCTGTAATAGTAGTATGTAAATAGTAAATATAATAATAATAATAGAATATGTCAAATAAAAATAACAGTGGCAGTGGGCATTTAGCAGGGCCACGGTAGCAGGTGCAACCATGCCCCATGATGCAGGTGCAACCAAGATACAGTACAACAAATACCAGTCAAACCTCTGCTTTACCACACTAACCTGTATGTGTTGACTAACAACATTGTCTCATGATACAATCATTAAAAAAGAAAAAGCAAAGGTTGGTGTGTTTAAGATTTTTACATGTGTGCACTGTGTCCTTCTGGCGGAGGCACGATCATCGATGACATCACCAGCACTAAGCAGCTGACACAGGGCTGGCAGTCTCTGTCCCTCCCTCCCTGTCTCCCTTTTTTCCCATCTTGCATCCTTCCCCTCCCTCCCTCCTCCACCTCATTCCATCTCCCCCATATTCATTGGCGATCCCTGCTAAGTTTAACTTTATTTTGGAGGCGTGAATTGTGTTCTGTCAGATGACCGATCGAGGGCAACCAGGAGGAGAATCGATTGGACACGGGGCTGAGCACAGAGATGCATAGTCCTGACCAAGGGGCCACTTGATATTGAACCACCTTTACAGAGTGCTCTCTGGTTAGAAAATAAACCAGAGTTGGCCTTTAATTTAATGTATTTGTTTGCACATTATAGAAAAGGGCATTAAAACAAACAAAAAAGGACAAGTCTCAATTTGGTCTGTATGTGGAGCAAAAGCTTCACAGATTCCTAAAGTCTGTGGTGATGAATTCAAGATGAGAGTGAGGCGTGTGCAGTTGGAAGCTGTTTTGGAATTCAGTCCAAATATCCACAATTTGTGAGAAACAACACAGTCATCCTTATAAATGCACGATCTCTGCATGAACTTTCAAGGATTTTCTTTTTTTTTTTTTTTTTGGATGCTACCGCCGTAATTTTGCCTCAGAGGCTTCAAGGCTGTCATTGTAGCAATATCACATAAATCTGTTGTCTTCTGAATTGAGACAGCCCGTGTTGGCTACTCAGAAAAGTGAAAGAGGGGTCATTTGTCAAGCTGAGGCAGCTGGGAAATTGGGAGGCGTACTTCAATTTTCAACACGTGAGTCATATTTTGCCTCTCCTGCGGGGATAATGTCAGACCAAGTTCAACTGTTTTCTACGCACTACATTTCTCATATCTGAATGGCAAGCTCCCTCCAAAGACATCACGCAGAGGCTGTTCGAACCATACCAAAGCCGGGGAAATGTTGATAAGGCGGCTGTTATTCTGAAGAGGTAGAAATGCATGCCAACTTTTCAGAATCTGACATTCTGCCTGCAGACAGTTGATATCTCTGTTGAGCTCAGGTTAGTACCACCCTCCTCCTTATTTCAGCCCCCCCCCCCCCCAACCTCTCTCGCTCCATCAATTGAAACTTTCTTACAAACTTTTTATGCAGCATGCCAATAGGATTTGAAGCATCACTGCCGGCACTTTCAGCTGTGTCGACAGGTCAGAATCAATCTTGATGAATGTGGTGAACTGTGGATGTTTACAGCCAATTTTCTATGCTGATATGTTTTTGAGAGTTGTTTTCAGACAAAAGTTTTCTATCTTTATTTATGGCCGGCTTTATGCGCTCAGATGCAAGATGATTCTTTTTTTATATCCCATAATTGCATAATTATTGTATAATTTCATGCCATAATTATTGTGATTAAAAGCCTGATTAAAAATCTGAACGATAGATTCTGTGACTGTGTTATTACTTGAAATTATGATTTCAGGGGAAGGTAAAGATGCAAGGATCTGACTTTTTCTTTCAGAAACAATGATACACTCTCATTCATTCCTTATTTAAACTGGCAAAAGTTAAAGCTTCCATTGACAACATTATCACATTGATTGCTTTGTTCCCTTCTCGGAGACATGGAAGATGAAAGTATTTTTGTAATCAAATGAGAAATGAAAAGAAATTTTCAATCGAAACTGTCATTGTCTCTGCAGCTCACGGTCTCTTAGGGAGAAATAACTTTTCATGTGCTTTGGAAAATGACAGATGAATGCAATGAATGCAATCCTGAGGCAGATGCAGCCTTATAAATTGAGCAAAAGCTCTCTGATCTCCGGGATGATAGATCACGCCATATTCTCTTTCAAAATATAGAAACTTATCATGCTGCTTCATAGTCTATCACAACAAGCAATTTTCTTTAAAGACACAGTCTGAGCTTGAATGTGCATGGTGCATATGAATAGCTAAGTAGTGCAGGGCTATAGATAATCAGTGGATCACCCATGACATTATCAAGATTAACAGCCCTGTCATAGAAGGTGAAACCCACAGCTGATCCCATGCCAGCACACCTTCCATCAAATTCAACACTAACATGTTGTGCAGTTGCAGAGTATCATCCACATGTGTTGCCTGGGTCTGAGTGGGTCATGTTCACATTAACTGCCGCTCCGTGCCCCATTGACTGCTGGAGAAATGAGGCATGCTCAGTGTGAAATGGTGTGTCACTGATGAGACCACACAGGTAACCCTGTGCACCCGGTGAAAGACCCCTCATCATCAACTAGAAGTTAACTCAGGTCATGCCTCATGTTCTGATTTCATTCTCTGACTCATCAAGATGTCATTACACTCTGTTGTCATAGAAACCTCTAATGCATAGTTTTCTAAATTAAATAAGGAATTGTTTTCAGGACACGTGGAACTTGACCTTGATAATTATGATGATGCTGTACAGCTATTCCAGCAGACTGTCTGTTGGCTACAGGTAAATAAATAGTTCATAACAGTTGGACACCACACCTCATTGGGATGCTAAGCGGTTTTATCTAAGTGCTCTCATTTCTGTTAATGATTGTGGTGCAGATCGGTGTGCGCAGTGGCGATCCCCAGGCGCCGGCTAATCATTCTGTTAAACTGGATCACACAGGCGGACTCTATGGAGTCTTTAAAGCTTGCTGTGTTCACAATGAGCATCCATGCTTTTTGAATATACAGAATGGATCCCCCCTCTGTTGGGTTCCACATGTAAATGATGCACAAGGTAATTAGAGGGGAGCAATGGAAATTAAAGTGAAAGACAATAAGAAGTTGAGATCGAAAAAGAAAACTGGTTTGGAAGACAGGAAGCTGGTGGATTTAAGACTTTACATACAGATGCATCCACCTAAAGATTTGCGGTTCCTCCATCATGGGGCCCAAGCAGATCCGTGGCAGATCCCTGCTGAGACTTTGCCTGGTCCTTGGCTGGTCCTTGGCATGCCCTGTCAGGAAACCAGTAGCTGGGAGTTGACTCGGAACTGGCTGGCAGCAGAAAGGCCTTCTGTTGGGATGGGAAATTCTAAGTGGCTGCATTTGTAAGTGTGTGAATGTGTTTGTATCTGTGTGTTATCCCTGGATAGATTGGCAATCAATGCAGTGTTTTCCTGCCTTCCACCCATATCATGCAACCCCCCGTTAATAACCCTCAATAGGAAAAAGTGGGTATCGATAAAACATAGATCTACAATTCTAATTTGTTTTTTTTTCCTCCCTCCACTGAGGTACAGTATGTTGCAAGGATGTCAGGATCCGGGAACATGATGTGCCCGCTCCTCAGACATACCTCACACTGCAGTGTGTGCCTTATAAACAAATTACAACATCAGATTTTGTCCCGCTGTGCACGTACCACCTGCATTATATGGGAGGCTCTCTTTAAAAGTATACAGCAAGTCTGCTTTCATCAGACATCAGAGGCAGCATATTCAAGGAGGATCCTTTGCTTTGTCCCTTGTGCTTACATAACACCATACACAAGTGACTGAAAGATTTGAGATTATTAAACACTGAGACAAATGACTAAAGCCAGCCAACACTGCACCTAGATGATGGCTGTTTGTAGCTTCCAGGAGTCACCGGTTGCACCATGTTGTATGACATCAGTTTCGGCAGAAAGTGTGAGAAATGGGCACAGTGATTCTAATCTTCTTGACCAGTTGTGACACCTCTTTCTCTCTCTCCCTTGCGCTTTCTAGCTCTCTCACACATGCAGTCAAAACAGAGCGAGATGACAGAGGTGCAAAGAGTGTTTCATGCCAGGCATCTTAAGCTTTTTTGCACGATTGGCCTTTGGCAAAGTAAAGAAGTGTAGACACCTAAGAATGCCAAGCATAAACTCGGCGAGTCTGTAAAGTTCTAGGGAGGAAAAAAAAACCCAGAGAAGAAAGACAAAGCAAACACAAACATTCAAGTCTGCCTCTGGAGACGTAGGAAAGCAAAGCTGCCCTGCCTGGCAACAGCACTCATTTTGGCTGGCTTTCATCTAGGCCTGGCCTTTTGACAATAGATGCGATTGAAGCAATCTTCACAGCCTGCATTTCTATTTGTCTCAAAGGTCATTCATTCAGAATGTGGAGGTAGAGGGGAAAGGGTGAAGGGGTAGGGCGCTCATCACGGCATAAGCAGGCCTTGATGAATGATCGAGGAGCTGTGTGCATATGTGTGTGTGCACGCTACATAAAGATGTATTCATCGGTATGCATGCTCATATGTGTGTGGGATTACATGTGTTTGCATGCATTGTATCTTTACACACTCGGTTGCCTGTGTGTATGTTGTGTGTGGGTGAATTCTGCTTGGCACTGGCTTTCAGCTGCAGCATATGCCTATAATAGTGTCTGTGATACCAGGCTTTGGTCTATGTGAGCTCTTCATGAACTCAAAACTCGTCGCCACTTCTGCCACTCCATCTACTCTCCATGATGACCCCCATCAATTTCCATAATCGTCCTTTTACTCCCCTTTATTATCGGCCTTCCATCTTCCCCGTCTCTCCGACGCTGTATTTTCATCTCCCTCTTATCTCCTCCCCGTCTCTCCAGAAGATAGCCTCAATGCACAGCTGTGCTAAGCCGGCTCAAACTTCAGTCCAGTTCTTCTACATGAATATTTCATTTGCATTTTTTAAAATCATGATCTTATGGGTGACAGGAGAGCTGTAAACACTGCTGATGCAAAGTAAGGATGGGGATTTAGGGCAATTAGCAAAGTTTTCAAACCAGCAAATGGGCCATTCTCAAATCAAAGGTACTAAAAGTGGACATAATTAACAACTTATTTTACATTGTTAACAGAAAAACATGCATTCCCTTTAAAACCCAGACTCTCTGATAAGTAGTTATTGCCTCAGTGTGCAGCGTCTGTTTAAATATTCAAACATAACTTACCCAAAGCAATGGTTATTGAAATCAGGTGCAATACATAAACACAATAAATTCACACTTTGAATTAATGGATAATGTTTTGGAGGTCAGTGATTAAATTACATTGCTGCTTGTTTAGAAACAGGCTTTTTTTGATTATACAATGCTCCAAGGGTAACCTCAGGATAAGATGAAACACTGTGCAGCAGGATCGGCTCATACAAAGCAGCTTTATATGCAACAAATGTTAGGGGAGATGAGAAAAGATTTTTTTGTCCACTCTGACTCCAGAACAAAGTTGTTTCTATCTATAATATTACACAGAAGAGGACTGCTGGACTATTGTTTTGCTTCCTTTGGGACTGAATCACATCTCAGATAAATCAATAACACTTCCTGCCTCTGTCTCATTGTTATATGAAACAGTGCAAGCACAAAATGAATGTATACTATCAATCAAAAACTTGAGCATTTATTTGAAATGTTAAAAAAAGAAAAAAGGTGTCTCATTCCAATATAGGCTCTCAAGGCTTCAGGGGAAGTTGTGAAAGTACATCCTGAGTTTAAGAGAATGATGAATGCTGTGTTCTTGTCTTTGCTGGGGGACATAATAATGATGAGACACATCAATCTTTATTACCTCTCCACCACCCAGTCCAGAACATCCAAGGGCAACAGAAATATTGCACTCACAGAGAACATTTATCTTCACACACCTGCCTATAGCTTTTAGCTGCAAGGAGACAAATTCCCTTCAAGATTTTGGACTGTGTGCACATTATCTTGTCTTTGTTATTCTCTGTTAAAGTGACTAATTCAGCTCCATAAAGCCAACTTTAAGCTGAGTAATAAGCGTTGTATTTATAGCGAGCACCAGAATGACTCAATATTCATCTATAACAGGGGATAATCCTTGTTTCAATCAGACGCAGCCATAATTTACTGTGCTTCCATTGGTGGATTTATTTGTCTATCATATCAGTGCTGCTCTCTGATTGGCTTAGAGATGTAAAGCCCCGCCCTCTGGTACCTGTCGAGCTGTGAGAGGCCGCGAGAGCTTCCTGGCGCCCCGCCCACCGCATCCCTCCCACCCCTTTCCACCGGCGTTCAATCGTGAAGCGAATTGACTGTTGCAGGCTCGGTATGTGGCGCATGAGTATGCGTTTCGGGATGTAAGGGCTGCCCCTCGGAGTAGCGATACTGAATTAAAAATACATATACACCCGAGGGACTCAGGAGCCAGAATACCGACGGAGAGCGGGCACAAACTAAGGGAGTTTACGACCGCACGGAGTGGAGGGAGACACGGGAGCGTGGCAGGAGGGACGCTCGAGCAAATCCTACCGACACCGCGCGCAGAAATGGCGGAGCACCACGCAGCCAGCGACGGCAAGCACAAAGCGTCCACCAATGCCGGGGGCTCGGTGCACGGGAACAGCCGACCCGGCGCCGCGGGTGGAGGAGGGGGCAAAGGAGGCCTGTCTGGTGGACTGACACAGCCGGCAGGGTGGCAGTCTTTACTCTCCTTTAGCATTCTCTTCCTGGCCTGCCTGGCCGGATTCAGCTCCAGACTTTTCGCCGTGATCCGGTTCGAAAGCATCATCCACGAGTTTGATCCATGGTAAGCTAGCTAACATTTGTCAGCTGGGTAACAGTTGCTTGTAGTGGCAATGAGAGGCAGATTGATGCCCGTAACGCTCCAGGGGGTCATTTTTAAAAATTAAACATAGCGTCTGGTATTTTCACTGCGTTATTTCACTCTTTACAAGTCAGCACAGTGAGAGTTTCAACTACTTAGATGCTGTGTTGCTTTTAGCTCCTCACATTCAAGATTGTTTTCCTGTAATGACCAGCAGCAGGGTTTTTCACTTCACACTTTGCCTATGAGGTCAGTGGCCTCATGTGCAGCCCGTCTACAGGACCTTGACATTAAACGGGATGAACCCAGTGACAGTCAGCTAGCTGGTCCGGTTTGACCACTCTCGTGTTGTTTAGCATTCACCCAACAATAACGTGAACACAGCAGCTGCAGAGAGCCGCGCGAGGAGGCTGCAGCTGCAGGTACAACTTTGTGGGAGACATGCGTGATTTCTCTGCACTGCTTTAATTCATTGGCAATTCAGTGTTGAGCGTGCGAAGTTGAAATGGTTATCTCCCCAGCGGTGGTCGATGTGATTGATTGATTTTACTGCTGGGATAGATTCTCCCTGAGAGTTTAACACAACTTGCTGAGCAGAGGATATGCACACCGGACTGATGAGATTTGCGCGCAAAAATTACAGCCGGTGCTCATCATGACAGCAGACCTTTTGTAACCCGGAAGCCAACTGATCCGGTGTGGTGTGTCTGTCATCACAATGCAGGATTATTCCGCTTTGTAACGGTGTCACATGGGCTCACAAGTGTCCGCCTGGCTGCGAAGCATCCCCTCACTGCTGCTGCTGCTGTGGTGGTGGTGGTATACTCTGTGGCATTCAAGCAGGCAGCACGACTGATGCATTCATTTATTAATTTTCAAGGACAGGTGCTCCATCTTGTTCAGGGTGACACTTGCCTCTTCAATTATGTTGACAACTTGATTGCATTTTATAGCCATGGGACCAAGGCTTAGGGCTACCAGAGGGTCCACATGGTTCAGAAGAGCTTGATCCTGCTTTGAGACTGGAATTTGCACCGATCGTAGCACTGAATTATTTTTTTACAGCCGTCATGAATCGGATTAACCAACATCACCTATGGTATTATTTTCCTGCACTTAATAGGAGCTGCTTTGCCTCAGTTTGGGGCTATGAAGTGCCATCAGTTCCTACAGTTGAGTCTGCGCAGTTCTTTGGAAACATGTCACAGAAAAGAAAGCAAAGGCGCACTTTGATATTCAAGAGTTTAAAAGCCCTTGCAGCTATGAGTAGTCTACATCTGTTGTTCTCAAAAGAATTTCTCTGGGACCCTGAAAATAAAGCAATGCTTGGATGGAACCTTCTGTTGCGGGCTTAAATGTGCAAAATGGTGATTTCAGCCACAAAGTAATGTCTTTTTTAAATATATATTTTTAGGATGCTTTACTTAAATGTTTGATGAAACGCTAAATAATCGTGTATTTATATGGAAAGTGTGTTTATCAACATGGAGATTCACAACAGAAATATAGCTGTAGTTGACTATTCATGAATTTTGCAACATTCATCCCCCTCTAGTCATCTTTTGACCCCATGTGTAATCCTGATCAGCTTCCTGAGAACCATTGCCCTACATTTCTACAATCATTAACACTCTCGGGAATTCTTCAACGTGCATGGCAGCTGTAGCTCTAGAGTTTTTGTATAGATTAACACATAAACCTGACCCCAATGAGTACTGTTTTTGCCAGGAATACTAATTGGGACATTATTCAAAGATTTATTCTGGTATCTTCTGTTGACTCTCAGAGGCAAGATCAGTCTGTGTTGCTCTAAGAAAAAGGCAGGTTTTTCTGATGATGTTGCATTGCGTATTATAATGTCTTCACCCTTTTTGACACCGTCAAAAGAAAACATGTATTTTTACAACTGCAGGCACAGAGAGGGGATGCTGATTGGAAGTGGCCGTCTGGATGCTGATATTGATTTTCCTCCGCGCACAGCTTCAAATTATCCGCAGCTAACCATTATGTTAAATAAGCCGGCAATTTGATTGGATTTACAAGCACCAAAATGTCAAGCTTATTCTGCAATATGCAAACACAATTTTGTAGGCGAGTCCCTGATATGACTTGCCCGTTATCTGTCTGTGCTCATTTTGGTTTCCTAATATTTGTTGATGATTTTAAGAGCAGACAGGCATTAGTTGGCATTCAAGGAAGATTTTGTTTGTCTGCTATGTTCATGAAAGTAATTAATTCCTGAAGTTGTGTCCTGACTCAGAAATGCATTTCACTTTTTTAACCAACTCCGAATTACTTCTTTTCTTAAAGCAATGAGTCTGTAGATGGTTTCTGCTGAGAATATGTTGTGACTACTAGACTTTACCTTGTGGAGCTGTAATTTCTTGACCCTGCTGGTAGAAATATATCCCTTTTTTTAACTACCTGTATGTGCCAAGCTGCTGCTGTTGCACCTCAGAAAGAAATCAGAAAGAGAAAGATTTGTTCCTGCCCCCCTGAGTTGACTTTTATACAAATTCTCTGTCCAGTTTATTGAGTTAGTGGAAGGAAAATGTAACTAGACTGAAAGCTATACACAGAGGCACATACATCTGTGTAAGGGGGGGGCAGCTTTCCTTGGAAGCAGTCAATTTTTTCCACATGGTTATGGCAGGCAATAGAGTCCGTTCTGACAGTAGAGTGAGGGGAGAAGAAGCGTCGCTGTCAAGCAAATAATGAGCTGGATACGTGGGTATAGCAGCACAGACCTACACTCTCTCACACACACACACATACACTTACATCCCTACTCTCTCTTCGACCTGTCGGCATCAGAACTGCTGCTGCCTCGCATGACTGGAGCTTTGTTCAAGGTCTTGATGGATGCTCACATTGTGTCATACAGGATGTTGGCGTTGAGTAGCGACGTCCACTAAAGCGGTGTGTGTTTGGGCATGTGTGGTCCTTCAATAATGACTCAATAAGTCAGTTTGACAAACAGTTGTTTTAGACATCTTCTGGTGGAAAGCTCTGATCAAATACCAGTGTTGCTTTCCAAATGTAAAGTCTGTATACTTAAATGCATGAACACATTTATAAACCCTTTAATGTAAAGTAACGTAAAGCCTGGGATTGTCTGCAGCACTATCAACTAGAGGTCAATCGATTTATCAGTTTGGCTGAGTAATTAGCGCCAATTGGACATTTTACAAACTATCGTTATTGGCGGAAATTGCCTCTAAGTGTGGCCAATGGCTCAACCGCCACCTGTCATGGGGGATGCACATCACTGACCAGAGTGGAAGATGGGTGGGTTGTGGTAAATGGAGCAAAAAGGATCTTGATCAGTGTGTACAGCTCCGGAGAAAGCAGGTCCCTTCTGCTATGAACTGGTCCAGCCCAGGCTGATTAATTGGCTTTATCTGTATCCATACTATCATTATTATATCGGCCTTCAAAAATACACAATCAGTCGACCTCTAACTACTAAGTTGGTGACCCAACATGACGAAATGAATGTAACTGATAGTGTCATCATGTGGATTGGTTGCCTCACATGTGATACCCACAATGCTATATATGATGGCTAAAATAAAGCACTTAAATGGTTGCAGTGCAAAATTTCTTATGGACACAACTGTCAAATTAGAAACCTGGGTTTGTTGCAAGATTAAAAATAGATAGTCTTGCAGTTGTTTAGGTAAGTTGAAAAGGTTATGTTCAGTTTAAGGTAAGAGACAGTTGGGATTGTAGTATTTGTGCCATCTGCTCCTGTAGCATTTGTGTGCCATCTGCAGTGTGCACACTCACTCCAGCAGCTTCACCAGGTTAATAGAAGATTCAGCCCAAGAGCCATTGGAAAACTGCCTAATGTGCTCTAAAACTATCAGAACACATTACCTTATTCCTGCTCTTTCTTTCAGCTGATCCCACCATTTGCCCGCATGCTCTCTCCCACCTGCCTCTCCTCTTATACTCTGCAAAATTTGGGTGCAGCATAATCTGAATTTTTCCTAGGAAAACACAAATCTACGAATTGAAACAACACTTTCATTGGCTTTGTGAATATCCTGATCATCTGGGTGGGAAACCTGCAAAAGTGGCAGCTCTAACACCACCACAAATGGGACACGATACAGAATCTCAGACCTTTTTCGGAGGCAGTGACATAACTTCATGTAGGACACAAAGAAAACATCCAGTAATATTTGCCGGCTTTTGATTGTCAATCCCAAAACAAGAGATGTGTGATTTTAACACCTGAAATGTCAGCAGTCTCGCAGAATGCCTTGTACAATCCTCCACTATCTCAAACAACACTTTGATATCAGTTAACACCTCAGAAAAGATGCTTCGGTGTTTCTGACCCCTTTTTATAATACAGTCTTTGCAGCTGGAAGTTGTTAAGTGCTCTGATAATGAAATCTCCCCACATGTGATGTTACCACCTCAGCTGTTTTTGAAAAGCCAGCAGAATTAGTGGGAGTAGCAGCTATTGTGTGTGCTCCCCCCCCCCCCCTTTTCTCCCTGCTTCTGTCTTTTTCACACACAAAAAAACATGACGTTCGCCTCAAAGTAGATCAGGCCATACCAGCAGCAGCTGCCGGCACAGCAACACGTAGCGAGTGCAGTAGTGTGGGAAAATGGAGAATAAGTCGTGATTGATCTTCCTACCAGACACTTGGCTGGAGCTGTGATCTCTGCCTAAACCCCCAACTGACTGTCCAACAGCGTATGAAATATTCAGCGTTCAGACGGTGTCCAGTTACCTGCAGCAGGAAAAACTTTTAGTGAGAGCCTACCCTTGGTTATTACAGTCTGGTTTCCTAAGATTACATTATTCTTTGTTTAATAGTTTAATAGTTACCACGGCAACTTATTAGCCATTTCACAGCAGTGCCAAAGGTAATGACTATTCTGGCTGCTGCTCTTTTGTCAGTACTCCAGCCTCACAGGCCAGGCCTCCTCGCAGGCATATCATATCACAACACTTACAGGACACCAGAAAGCTAGCACACTTAGTTTTTTCTTTTTTAACTCTGCCTTGCAGAACTTTTTTTTATTTGCTGCTTTCTCCTCAGTCAGGAGACTTGATGTCAAGCCCCTGATGATTAAGTGCTATTTCCCAGGCCTGAGCCTCCCAGCGGACTAGTGTCAGGCATAGCAGGGGAGTGTGTGAATCCAAGGTGTGCTGCACAGTGTGTGTAAGGCAGAGAGCGACAGATCTTTTTCAGGGCACCTGGGGCATGTTTAGATGAGCTGAGATGGGAAGGAAGGGAGCAGCAGGCACAGGGACACCTCCGGCTAGCACAATGGAAGGCATACAAACAGCTAGGGTTGGGCGATATACTGATATTATATTGATATCGTGATATAAGACAACATATGTCTTTTCAGAAAATTATGTTTACAATAAAGTGATGCTAGTTTCTTTAGTTACCAGACTGTTGTAGCTGTTCTATTATTTGCCGTTGCCCTTAGTCATTGTTTCCAAATTACTGATGATTATCAAAGATCTCATTATGTAAATCTTTTGTGAGAGCACCAATAGTCAACCTTACAATAGTCCAGTGTTTTCCGATGTAAATGGTTAGCAACGCTGCGTCTGTAGAGGCTTGGATACACACTTACATTCAGCTTTTTTGGGGCCTTTATTGTGCCCATACAACCAACATGACATCTTAATGTATACCAGCTCTTTCTCATCAGAATTGCTCCAGGGTTTGAGTAATTTTGTCTGTCACTGAAAATGCAGGGATGATGAGGGGAAGCCGGGGGCAGTTGCAACAATTTTTAATTTTGATGTCATGCAAAAACCCGCTCTAAGTATTTGGATACAGTTTTTATGTAGGTAACTTGTGTTGTGTGTGTGTGTTCTACAGTTGTTTTTACAAGCGATGTAAGAGTCGCAGCATTGGTTGAAACATCAGTTGTCATGTTTAAAATCTGCCCCAAGTGCAGGAGCAGATGTAACAGCATATGAGGTGTGGGAAGCTTTTTATGAAATGTAATTTGATGTCTACAAGTGTGTGTCTAAAGTCCTTCTTGTGGCAGCTGACGTGCTAAGTATCTTCTAGGGGTGCAAAACAAAACACGCTTCAGCATTG
This sequence comes from Epinephelus lanceolatus, assembly GCF_041903045.1. Classification (NCBI taxonomy): domain Eukaryota; kingdom Metazoa; phylum Chordata; class Actinopteri; order Perciformes; family Serranidae; genus Epinephelus; species Epinephelus lanceolatus. The sequence continues at coordinate 24,623,661 of NC_135749.1, forward strand.
CTGCTGGAGAAAAATCCTTGAGGAAACACTGTCGTAGCAATATTGACATTGAGGTATTTGGTCACATCATTTGATTTTCTCCATAATGCCCAGCCCTACCAACAATATGAGACTGAGTAGTTTATTTGTTCTACAGGGGACTAGGTGAATATGTAATTTGACTATAGGCAGATTATTAATCGTACTTAACGTGTGCGAATTCAAATGGCTGGTTAGTTGAATCTCCTCATCCTCTCTTCATACCCTCTATATTGAGGTTATTGTCTCGGATGTGAATAATGTGCAGAGGTTTGTGCATTCAGCTTTCTGCAAGCTATTCTAGGATGCTGTTCAGGACAATTACAAAGAGCAATATATAGTTTAAAGGTGAAAGGCACTGGTCGACTCATTCCCACTGAATTGAGGTTGCTGATGCCCTAGTTTTTATCCCCCAATTTGCCTGTCAGCCAATTTGGTTGGGGCCCATTGTGAAAGTGCTGGCAAGATTGCTACCTAACAAGAGGTGCTTGTCAGCAGCCCGGAGGCCACACGAGTCACAGATGCCTTGATGGAGGATAATGGCACTGAGAGGTAGCCCAATTTGTTAGCGTGATGAATTGCCTCTGCTGCGCATTCAGAGCAATATTTGTGTTTGTGTGTTCAACGGCACATTAAAAGCTTCACAGGGCGTTTGGAGCCAGTGAAAGTGTTAAGTGTAATTTTACATTTAATTACATGGGGGTGGAACAGGTTCAGCATTACTCGCTGTTTGCATAAGCTGCAGTACAATGTAGCCATGACTGTTATTCATTTCAAATTACCTTGAGCTGCTCCTCTGCCCCACCTTTCTCATCCACAGGCTTTTTGCTAGTTTGGCAGCTGCTTGCTAATGAGATTTTAAGAGCATTGTCCTCTGACAGCGTCGAGCATTGTGTTCCAACTCTTTGCTCTTTATTGAAGGCTAAAGAGTGCGATCTTGTACTCCCTATAACTTTGAAACATGGCAGCAGTGCAACACCAGCAACTGCTTACACCCAAGCCTGGTGCTCACATCTCTGCATTTAGGATGTAGATGGCAGTGTTTCCTATTCTGTGCGTTCCCTCACAGGCAAGGCTTCACAGTTTAATTCAGTTGCTGTTTAATTTACCTTATTTCGCACAATGTGCCCACAGTGGAAAAAATAAATAAAATAAAAATTCCTTCTCAGTTAGAGCAATTTGGAGCTTCAGTAGCTTGACTTTCTGTTCAACCCATCCACAAATAATTAAAATGATCTGCCAACAGATGACCAATACACTGAGAAGTGTACTGATGTGGATGAAAATGTAAGGATAAAAAAAAAAAAGAAGCAGACTGGTACATTTACTGTGTGGCAATGTTTAAGATACAGGAGATAAAGCAGGTTTCCTACAATTACTTTTTAAGCTCCATGTATTCTGCTCTGGTATTTGTTTGAAGGACAGTTTGCTCTGGTAATTGAAACACTTTGACTAGTTTTCCTCACAGCTGACAGAACGTGTTTTGGCCTGAGGAGGCTTTTTTAAAAGATATTTTCTGGGGCTTTTTGCCTTTATTTGATAGGTGCCCGCTCTACCAGGTGAGCTTACAGGTGCCCCCTTTTTCAGTTGTTTTCAATGACAGTGAAGTGTTTTGTGCACTGCTTTTGCGTTGCTGAGTGGCTTGTGTTTGTCATTGTTGTGGGAGCACCCTGAACGCCTGGAGTTGAAAACAACTTAAACTCAGATCAGGAACGTGCTCAGTGTCATTGGCACTTTTCCCATTGTCCAATCGGATGAATTGGCAGGCAGGACTTCTGTGATGGCGTCAACAATAAGTGGTAGCATACATGGTTGATGTTAAGCTAATGTTAGCTCATTTACATTGTTGCCCTAGGCATGCTGCAAGACATATCTGAATATGTTGTGGCCTCAACTACTTTCTAATATTTAACCAACTGTAATTAGGGCAAAGAATTCACAGCACATTGCCAAACTGTCCATGACTCATCCTAAAATAAGCCTTGAACTGACCATCATCCAGGCAATCGTCATCATCCAGCTGGTGGCACTTCCTGTGATTTCTTCTCTTCCTGATGGTCTGATGTTCCTACAAGCATCTCAGCTTCTCTTTGTCCAATCCTCCATCACAGATCTATGAGTTTACTTCACAACAAAATGATGCTAAAGCTAAGGACAGGTAGTTACCTAGCAGCAAAAAAAAAGGTGCCGTGTCTCATCGGGGCAGGCTTTAATAAAACAGGCTCCTGCTCTGTCTGATCGGGGCCTAACAACGTTGTTGTTTGCACAAAACTAAACTGCTGCATTGACACTGGATTGTTGTTCACACAGCAAGTGTTAGTGGTCAGCCTTGATGATACTTCAAAGGTTGGAATGATACTGATGAAAGATGTTGCGGAAAAACAAGACTTGCTGAAATAAAGAGATTATGGAAGTTATTTTATGTCGATATAGTTGCTTTAACTTTGGATCTCAAAGTGTGCTCTTGAAAGTAGATATGGATATTGTGATATGCCAGGCCGTATTGCTGTACTCTTATCCTTGTACTGTGAAGACCTAATGTGTCTTGATATAAATGTCCAAAGAGCATCGTGTCTAATACTGGCTCCTCAACTGGAACTGATCTTGGATTGGGCCCAGAAACAAACCTGGGTAGCAGAACTAAATTTATCCCCTGTGTTCTCATCTACAGAAAGCGCTACAGGAGACACTGGACAAACTTCATGCACACACTCACACATCAGCGTGTGTCACACAGACTGGAGATGCGTGGTTGATGCAGCTTTTGTCAAGCTGTTTGTACTGTGTTGTCATGGGCGCTTTGATGTGATTGTTGTACCATGACCACCCAGCCTGCAGAGCCCATCCGACTAGAGAAAACAGAAGGAGCGACGTGTCTGCTTAACAAATGCAGAGCTGTAATTGACGGCACTCCTTTTGGATGCCTTTTGTGAATGTGCTCTCCTGTGTCTTTTCCTATAGCATTGTTCTGTACATCAGTAGAAGTGTGCCACTGGTCAGCAGTTAGTCTTCATGCTTCAAGCTTCCCCAGCACCACAACAGACATCCCTTCACTCTTCCATCTCAGTGAACTGAAACATGTTGGACATATAACTTTACAGGGTGCAGCCTTAAACACTTCCTACACAGAGCTCCATTTTAGTCCAGCGCTCCACTGACTCAGTGAACATTAGCACTGAGATTCAAAGTGCTATCTATTTAGAGAAGGTGAAATTTGAATGTTTTGTGATGTAAATTTCTTGCCATTTATTTTATTTTCCGTTGGCTTTCATGACAGACAGACAGGTAGCTGCGTGAATGTGCGAAAACATAATGCCCACTCTTAGTTAGCCTTCACTCTACACTGTGCACCACCCAGGTCAGGTGGGGGCTAGCTAGTAGTGCTGCTCATTGGACAATTACCACCAAAAAAAGTTGCTATGGAAACTTGGTGGCCACCCTCTGGTCTCCCCCCAGGTAGCCCTGATGAGCCAGCGGCCTCTTGATCCACAAAACCCCATTAGCACTAATTATGTCACTGCTAATTGAACTTACAAAGCTAACAGTAGTTAACAATGCTAAAGGGGTTTGCAGCTTGAAATTAAGGCGGTTACTGACCAAAGCAACCTGAGGGGAGACCACAGAGTAGGCACAGTGTTTCCATAGTAACGCTGTTGGGTCGGAATCGCTATACAGGCGGTAATTGCCAAATGAGCTAGCTAATGTTAGCGCCAACCAGGCAAGGGTGGTAGGTAGCATACATGACATGTCAAAAGGTCACACCTGTCCTGTCCTGCTGGCTCACACTTCTTACACAGGCGTCAATTCAGTTACAACCTTGCTGCCAGCCGTAATGTTGAACAATAATGTCCCCACATTCTGTGTACATACCTTTTATACCAAACAGCGAGATGAAATGACAGGACAACTTTTTGGCTTGAGCAGGCGCCGTAAAAGGGGCTTTAGTGTTAGACTTTAGGAGAGGGCCTGCAAAGTTAGACTTTGCAGAGAACCTCTGTAAAGGACTAAACAATGAAAGACCAACAGGTGTAGATGATGCATCTGCGGAGTCAACCCCAAACTAGGGCTTATCCTGAGGGGAAACTAAAGTTATACTTACCCAAGAAACCCCAAAATCTGCTTGTTATGACAGTCTTGTGACTTTGTCTGCAGTTACTGAAGATCATTGTTGGTCAGACAATTCTTGAATATTGGCTCAGCCTCGCTGTTTTCCATTTCCCCTTCATGTTGGCTTTGAAGTGGTCCTTGATGTCCTCTGGATGGTGTGGGGTGGAAGTGGGGCAGAGGGAACAGAGAGGATATGTGCTTATCATACATCCATGTCCTCTTACTGACAGGAGTCAGCATGCGGCTCTGTGGGCGAGCACACCTGCATACAGAGAGGAGAAAAAAGGAGGAGTGAGAGAAACAGTGGTAGGATGGTAGGAGGTGGAGAGGGAGAGAAGAAATTAATGCCTGCCAGGCATCCAATCTGAGGGAGGTTTTGGTGTTGCAGCCAGAGAGATTTCATTGTTCCAAAAACTGCCTCATCAGTTTGTTTGTGTGTGCGTGTTCATGTGTAATGTTTGTGCTTTATGTTTTTATGCAGGGAGGATAGGGTTGATTTGCTATTTTGTGTGCCTTGGCCTCAGGTTAAATTGAATGTCTTCTGTAGCTGACAGACTACTTACAGCGGAGCCCATTTAATAAGATCAGCTGCTCAAAGCATCTCTAAAGCATTACTGAATAGTTAAAATAGCTCAACTCAGCTTATTCTTGAGTAATTTTTCTCCTTTCAATTTAATCCCTCCAACACTTTGCAGAAACTCCCTAGGAATTTGCTGTTTAGCATCAGCAGCAAACCCAGGTAGATTGCTAAGAGCTGGCTTAATCAAATAAATCCCAAAGCAGAGGTTATTGTGAAAGTCAGGTAGTTGCAGCACCGCTGTGGTGCATTGTGTAACAATTTAGTCGTTTGGGTTCTCGGCTCAGTGAGCTGGTTATCTGTTATATGAAGTTTCCACTGCATGTTTCACATTGAGATTTGCCTGCTTAATTCTGTGTGTGTCGATATGCCAACTGGCTGATTCCCTGGTTAGATGATTGGCTAGCAATCAGTTTGGCACCTCTTAAATGCCTTGTGTTCTGTTGTCATTTAGATTCTGCTGTCTCCATTGGTAGTCTTTTATTCCTTTTCCCTTTTTCAAGGTAAGATTTCTGTAAGCCTCTTATATATTTTTGTATTTTATTCACATGAATCAGTTATTTAGTTTACAAATTGTTGTATGAAATTATTGCAATTCAGCACAGTCTGTTTCAGTCTTTTATCGCTATGCAAATACTTTAAACCCATAACTAAAGCTAATCTCAGATATGATGTTATTGCATTTCCTAGAAGGGATGACGTGGCTTCTGCCTCTTCTCCCACCACTCTGTTTTGTAGATGCTGCAGTAAATCTTCCACAATACTGTATCTTCCCGTGTTAGAATATTTATATGCTCTGCTGGAACTGCCGTCCCTTCAGTTTTATGTGTACATGCTGTCCCCTGAGATTACATGTGTTTGTTCTGGGTGCTTTGGTTCCCTCCTACACCAAGAGAGTAGTGTTGGAAATTAAAGATACTCCTGATGTTGCCCTTGACAAAGGCACTGGCCTGCTTCCTGAGGGCCAATGCTTCCCAAAGCTTTTAAAAAATTAGGACGTATCAGTTGCAGAGGCTGATTTTGTAATGGGGGTCCTGTAACCGGGACTCTCTCTTTCCGAAGAGGAGTAGATATGATTTGGAGCTGCAACCAAAGCTGAAAACACTATGGTGCTGCCATGGTGCGGCGCATCACATGACACGCGCTAAGTCCCCTAGCACACACTGGATTCGTCATGCTGCAGCTTGTCAACAGATGACCAGGCAAAGTCATTATTACTTTTACTGAAAGATCTGTACTTCTGCCACCCATGCATAGTTTAAAATCATGTGTGGACAGCTCCTAATTTCGTACCTGAAGAGCTGAGCTTCAGAGCTGTGACTCGCCAGGCAATATCTTTTTGGCCATTGCCTTTGTAATGACGGGATTGTGGGTCATTTAGCTGGGGATATTTCTCAACCTTAACAACGAGTCACGAGACAGCAACAGCTACAGAGTTCTCTTCACACATCAATGGTGAGGAGAGGAGTTGGCCTGCCATAGGAGCAGAGCAAAAGAGCTTCTATGGAAGCTTTTATCTACAAGCAGGAAGTGAGTGGGGGAAAAATGCATTTAATCCCAGGGGTGGTGAGGCTGGAAATAGGACAGTGGTGTGAAGTGGCGTGGGGCGGTGCATCCAGGAGCGCCAACGTGCGTCTAGAGTTGTACGTTGAAAATAATTCTTTTCTGTTTTTTTTGACACAAGGTATCTCCAGTTTTAGCCCAAATGAACATTTCCTTTATTGATTAATCTGCCTGTTATTTATTATTAATTGTAGGTCTATAAAATATCAGACAATGGTAAAAGATGTGCGTCACAATTTCCTAGAACCCAGGTGGAGTTGTTGGTGCTTAATTTTGTCTGACCAACAGTCTAAAAGCCAAAAACATTCAGTTTACCCTTATATAAGACTAAGAAACACAGCAAATATTCACATTTTCACAAGAAATCACACATAACTAATATTTTAACAGTCAACAACTAAGCCTGTCACGATGCTGCTTTTGTGGGAGGATATATTGTCCAAGACATGATTGCAATAAACGATATTGTTGTCATTTTGAGACCTTTTTATGCCACTGTTATAATGGTAAAATAGCATTACATCCTTTCAAAGAACACTGAACTTTTAATTCTAGAAATATTCAAACACAGGGATTGGAATATAAAAAAAACATTCAACATATTTTAAAACAAGTATATAGAAATAAGTATGCGTCACATTATAGTACCTTTTTCTTTGGACTTAGAGTTTGCAGGGGTAGAGAGAAAAAAAGGAGGAATTGCTGCCCCCTAAGTAATGGTTGAAAAATCCCGCTGTTTATTTTGTCTAAAATGTTGGTGACATTATGGAAATAAATGCATGTAAACCAAAGGGCATATTTGAGATTGGCAAAATGATCGAGGTCATGTCCATATGTTGTATGACAAGTAAGTAATTATTGTGACAGGCCTAGCTGCAACAAGAGGGCAGTGTTCAATGCAGTTTACAGTGAACTAAGTTCTCTTGTGGAAGAGACTAATTTGCCTACAATAAAAGAAAGTGAAGATGAAAATGGAATGAAAACTTGAAAGAGCTGCTAATATGTTTGTGTTTATATGTTAATATTTTTTGCCCAGATTTTTGTAGTTTTATGTTTTCTACGTGATTGTTGGAACAAATCGGGATTATTCCCTTGATTTGATGAGTTTTTTTTTGGTTTTGTTGTGAAAATGATTCCTAAGTTTAACCTTACTCTTCCCATTGTACGTCTGCCAAAGGGCATCTCTCTCTCATTTTGGCAACACCCGGTCTCTTGTTTTTCTGGTGCAGATGTGGCCATTGTTCAGCTGTTGTGTTTATGTTCATTCTCATCGGTCCATTGAGAGGGGATGACTTTATTGTCGCAGCCTAGCCACTGGCAAGTCCACCTGGTGTGACATTATGGAGCATTATGGTCTGAGGCCACGGCTTTGTTTTAGGTTGCCAGAATGGCTGAGTTCCAGGCAAGGACACAACTGCCCAGGGTTGCTGTCTTGTGTTGCAGGGGAAAGGAAGGAGTGGGCGGAAGAGGCCTTAGGGCAGAGGAAAAGCAATGAAAGTTGGACGAATGAAGTGGTGTCAAGCAGGACAGAATGACAGCTGGAATAGGCTGTCAATCTGTGACTGGCCGAGAAAGACGGGCCTGTCAGGCAGCTGTCATATCACAGTGGTTATCAAGTGGAGCAGCTGGCAGGTAGTCTGAGTGAGCAGCTATGAAACAAGGTGCAGCAAAGAGTATAGGTTTGACCCAATGAAAGGATGAAATGGTCCTGATACCAAGACCACAGTGGACAGTAATCTAGACTTCCTTCTTCCACTTTATTTGGTGACTTAAGTTACTTTTTAGGGCATGTAGCCTCTAATGGGGAGGTACCAATTAAAATCCATTGTTTTATTACAGATAAATACATAAATACAAATACAGCATTTGAACGTTAAAGTTATTGTAGCTGAACTACCCATGCATATGGCAAAACTCTCCATTCCATTGTCAAAGTATACAGACATTAACTCTCTACATAGTTGGGTCCAGGACCTCAATTCCGTAACTGTTCTCTGGTTGAGATATTTTGATGATTGATTTAACTTCTATGGACCTTTTATGTAGAAAAATAGGCCACAGTGTTGTTTTCCAATCCTGGAAAATTCATTGAGGTAGTAAACTCCTTGAAAGCTTTGGAAAAGTCATAATGCCAAATGTATTTTTTGTAGCTGTTGACCTAACTAGCTTCAGTTTGCATCAATGCGTGATGTTTTCTTTGCCATCATGTACATTTTATTTTCTCTCCGTGTTCCATCTCTCCTTTCATGTAGGCCAGCTAGCTGTAATTATGTTTGAATAGAGTTTGAATCTGAATTGTTTGAATAATGCTGGACAAGTTTGACAAGAAAAATAACATTGTGACAGTGAGATTTAAGGATCACGAATCCCAAAGTTTCCATACCCAAGCCCCGCTACTTTATAATTGTACTATATTTTGTGCAGCCTAGGGTTTTTACTTTGAGCTCCAATGGCACTTTGGTTTTGTTTAAACTGCTCTGAAAGTAGAGCGTGGTAGTTTGAAGGTACAGAGTATTCTCTCTGTTTTTTTTAATTAACCAAAAGGTCAAACAAACTGTCAGCCACCTATAATAATATAATTAACATTTTTGAGTTAAGTATACTATAAAGTTCTGTTCTTAATATATGTTGTGAGTTGTCATGGAAATGTTATCACGAAAAGGTATTGCAAAGTTTGGAAATTTGGTCCATAAAATGTGTTGGAGCTCTACTTGAAAAATTAACTTTTGAAGTGGAGCACCTATAATCATGAGTGAAGACACATATTCATTAAAGTCGACCACAGAATACCTCTGTAAGATTCTTGGACTAAAATAATTGATGAATGTATGACAAGAGAAGTAATATTACTTCAGAGTAAGCACAATAGCTGTAACTCGAGTTGTTGAATAATGAAGCATTCATGCAGAATGTGCACGCAGTTCATATCTGCCACTGGGATGAGTATGTGAGTATGTCAGCTCTCTGCACGCCATGCTGCCATGGATGGTAGCGTATGACAACAGCAGGTATGGGAGGTGGATTTAGCCCCCTGGCAACAAAAAAAAAAAAAAAAAAAAAAATCATCACAGGATTTTTGGTAGAGACTTAGGGCCTAAATTTTTTATAAAAGGTCCACAGAAGTCAAATGAATCATCAAAACAACTTAGCCGGAGAGCAGCCACGGAATTGAGGTTCTGGACCCGGCTAACATGAAGCTTTTCTCTCTCTGTTGTGTGCCTCATTTCTGCCGACCTCTAAAAAACAGATGACACTTGGATGTCTGCATGGCAAGGGTGAAGTTTCTGCTGAAGGGGAAGAGGGAGGAAAATCGAGATTAAAGTTAATCATCTGCAACAAATTAGTCGAGAAAGTTTAAAGCCCCTAAAAATCCATTACAAGTGTTTAATATTCAATGTGAGAGGTTTAACCCCTGCAAGGATCGACCTGTAGGGATGTTTGCTGTAGTAGTAGAAGTTCAGCCAGATCTTGCAGAATAAACATTTTTGGACATAGTTTTATTGTGAACTGCAGTGTCATAGCCAATAATGTGGAATATTTTGACATGGATTTGCTTATATATTTATTCATGAGGAAAGACCACAGAGAAAACCCTGGGATAGGGGGGCTGCTTTTATTTCAGCTGAATTCTTCAGGTCAGTCAGTGTCATTATTTAAACACCTGCCTTCCACTATCGTCTCCATACCAGTCAGAGTGACAGAAGGCACAATGTAATGTGAGTGCTCGCTGAGAACAGGTTTCCCTCATGGAAACGGCGGGCATTGTTGGCATGCAGCTAACCTGCTGCTATAAAAAGTCTAAGGAGTGCTTTGAGAATAGCATGACTCACTGTGGCTCCAGGCAACCCACAGCAGGCATCAGTGCACTTGCAGGCCATTAGATAAACAGTTTGTTTCGGCCTTAAGACATCTTCGGGGGAAAAAAGCAGCTCTTTCAAATCCTAGTGAAAGATTATAGGCTTATCACAGATTGCTTCCATAACCCTGTTTGACAGATAGATAATGTAACAGCTCTTTCATAAATGGTTGTGTAAAATAAAAAAAAAGACATAAGCGACCTCTTAATCTGAGTCAGGGTATCGTTTACAGAGCTGCAAACAGATGTCTGAGAATTCTTCCTTCTCTTATATCAATGGCCACACCTGCGTTATAGTCAAAGCTCTTAAAGTAAGTTATACAACAAATTTTTCGCCCTAAACGTCTAAACAAAAAAATTTGTAGCCGTTCCGGGCTGTCTTACTGGAAAGCAGAATGAACAGCCTGCCATCATAGAGAAGGGTGAAACAAGATAATCGATCAGAAGCAGATAACATCCCACACTTTTGAACAATCCATTCTTGCAGGCTTTCATGGTCTTCCAGTTGTTTGTATTTATGGACAGTGATTGTAGTAGTTGAGTGAAGAATAAACCAAGACGGCTCGACAGAGGAGATAAAATCCTGCCTACTTTCTCCTGTACGCAAACCTGAGCAGTCACTGTGCGAAGAAAAATTTCAGATACAGCCCTGCCAAGTCCTGCTTCTAAAGTGTGTCGTGGGCAGGGGGCTTCAGACGCTGTATTGTCAGGCACTTTGTTTGAAGCATCCTGACCCCTTAACCCTATCGTTTTTGCTTCATAATCCATTTGAAGGGGTTACCGCTCCTAAAAGAATTGTATATAACTTGGCTTGGCAACAGCCAATCAGAGCCGAGGGGTCTCTAACTCAGCTGTCAGTCAGGTCAGCTGCTTTTAGGACTAAGGTCAAACTAGACAGTGCTGATCAAATATATGTCAAGATTATGTAACTGCGTTGTCTAATTCTCACCTCAGATGTTTTCAGAAACACATTTTAGTGTACTGATAGCTGTAAAATGAGAAAGGTGGTCCCGCTGGTGGGCGGTGTTTGGTACTGTTTAACTGTATCCGACATGGTGGCTGGGTCACAACCTTTCTTTCTTTTTTTTTCTTTTACATGTATACGGTACACTGAAATGTTTCTGAAAACATTTGAGGCGAGAAGTAGGCAATGCAGTAACAGAATCTTGATTTATATAAAATGCCGAACTTGAGGCTTCAAAACGGGAGTCCGCAAACCAATGGGTCATGTCACGGTAGCTTTGTCCGTTATTTATACAGTCTCTGCATAAGCCAAATCAATCAAGATTGATTATTAACACTACATGTAAGAGAAAAAGTGTGCACTTTTGGGTGAACTAAATGCATACATAAATTATTGAATGTGTTTTGGCCTCTTTTTACACTGAATTAACAATAGAGGAAACACTTGTGTGTCAGTATTGTTGCACCATGCGACCCAGCTTTCTGTATTCTGTTAAGTGTGAAAATGACTAAATTTAAACATCTCAAGCTGTATTTTGCATAGTCAGGGTCGAAAATCTTTTAGATGCAACAAGATGAGGTCAGTATAAAATGTTTTCTCATTCCACTTGCAGTCTCATCTTGCAGCAATTCAGTCTGTAGAGACACAACTCTGCCTACTCACTTTGCCTTTTATGATGCCTCCTCCTGATCCAGCCAAGTCTTCAGAACAGATTTGCTGAAATTAATAAATAAAATGATCCCCTCCCCCCTCCAGCCAACTCTTCAATTTAATGTGTCCTTGAGACATGTAGCACCAAAGGAATAGAAGAGCGTTTCTTTCCAAATGCTAATCATTGCCCCGCGTGCCACACTCCCTCTTGTCAGCCGTGGTCCTTCTACATCTCCCAACCACAGGATGGACTGACCCACTTGATTCGGAGCCTTAGTCTTTTGCCTACCACTAATACCCTGGAAAGTTGCTCTCATCCTTAGAAGCTCTCCTTTTTATTGTTCACAGTTTTATCAAGCTGTTTCTGCACGGTGGGGGAGATGTAAGGAAACCATTCTTCGAGTCTGTTGTTATTGAGTCACAGCAGCATCTTGGCAGTCCAATTCAATACTTTCCTCTGAGTCAGCCACCATATGGATGTCATGGTGATGCCAACATATCCCTCGCATCATCTCTTGTTCTGTCAGGAGAAAACATGGTTAGGATGCAGCCTCTTTGTAGGTTGTTTATACTCCATAAAGGACATGGATAGCGGACATGCACATGGTTTGGCTCGGCTGTATTTGGTGTCAGCATAAATGCGTGTTTTTTAAAATGACAACATAACATCATGCGGATGCAGTAAGTATAATAAGGACATTACTTTGCATGAGAGCACAACAGAGATTATGATCTCGTTCCCTAGTGGTCAGTTTCAACTGTTTTTATGACCGTTGGTCAGCACAAATTTGGCTGACCTCTAAAGAGACCAACTAGAAATGGAAGTCTGTTGTAAAAAGCTCATGCTGTCCATCCTGCTTAAAACTGACCTTCAAGGAAAACTTCAGTATTTTTCAACCTGGATCATATTTTGCCCTGTTTTTGGTGTTAAGTAACTAAGGGAGACAACAATTTTAAATTGGTTCATTATTGAGGGAGAGCACTGCACCCAGCAGCTGCAAAACAGGCTGCAGTGAAACCATTAGGGCAATGACTTACTTGACTTAAACCCTTTTGCTCCTTGGGGAGCATAGGTCTTTCAAGAACTTTCTCCAGCTGGTTCGGTGTTGGGCGACCCTCTCTGCTTCTGATTCCTTGAGTTCTGCCTCGACAGACCTTCTCCAGGTGTTCTTTGGTCTTCCCGGCTTTCTTTTTCCATGTGGGTTCCAGGATAAGGACTGTCTGGTCGTGTTGGAGGGAGGTTTCCTCAAGGTGTGCCCAATCCAGCCCCATTTCCATTAGGGCAATAGCACACCATCAATTCATGTCTGCTAAAAAGTCCTTTTTTTGCCACTGATAGGCTCATATTGTTATGAGGGTCTGACAACATTAGGGTAAAAACCCTACAGAGAAATAAAAACACTTTCTTACCTTTCACTTTATCCGGTCTTTTTGTTAATGTGTGTAACTAAGTCTCGTTCTGAAATGATACAGACTTTTTATAAGTCGTAATCAGTAATGACATTGAAAATCTTTTAGGTAACACAAAGCCACGCTTTCTGTTCTCCAACACAACACACTCTTCCTGTCCTCTTTCCAGCGCTCACTAATATTTCCACCATTATGTGCCTACAACAACCTTGTGAGATTTCATAACGAGACTTCTCCTTGAGCAAGACTTGGTTACACACATTAACAGACAGTATCAAGTCAAAGGTTAAGAAAAACATTTTATTTTTCCGTAGGGTAGTTTCCAAATCAGACAGTTATAAAAACAATCTGAGCCTAAAACAAGCACTTTCAGTGGATGTAAATTGACAGTGTCAGATACCCTGAGTGGGTACATTGCAGCCTGTTTCGCCACTGACAGCTGTAGCGCTTTCTCACAATTCTGGACCTCTTTCAAAAAATGTTGTCTCCATTAGTCACATAGATGCAAAAACGAGCAAATAGGGTCCATGTTGAAAAAGTTTCCATCCCTTGTTGGAAAGATTTGTTCAGTGAGATGCAAGAGGTCCACGGAAACAGTGAGAGGAATCAAGATGAGGGTTACTTTCCTGCTGCGTCAGGAATGGTAAAGAGGCCTGTCTCTTCCCAGCATTGAGCTGATGTGTGAGCTGGATCAGGATAGAGAAACAATCGCCTGGCCTTGGTTAACTACCACGGATGCTAAGCCACCCCTGCCGCTGCCTTCTTCACAGACGGAATGTATCAATAATCTTAAGGGCTGCTCTGCCTCCTAAGAATCACATTCACAAAAAGCTTTTTGGTCGAGTTGGGTGCAGCATTTTAGTGTCTCCTTGCTGCTATCTGATTCTACTTTGGTTGTACCTCAGTAAAAAAACAATAGCTACTACTTTGTTGTAGGACTCCTGTAGCATACAATATGAGATGGTGGATGCTTTTTTGAGGGTACTCTGAAAATGCATACCTTGTAAAGTATCTTCTGGCTTCTTGGAAATGCCTGTGTCCATTAAAAATATAGCTGTAGGTAATTATCTGGATTGGTTAGGGGTGCACAATAACTATCGGGCCGATAATTATCGGGCGATAACAGGAATTTCGTCATTCCGATAAGTCCGATATCATGACGAATAGCCCCGATAACATATATAATTTTGTCAGCACGGCAGTGCCCCGCTCCCACTATGAGACCTGAATGGCCTGCAGTGAATGCTGCGTTCAAGTGACGCACACACATTCGGTATTCGGTGGAATAAGTGAAAAGCAAGGCTGAATAATAGCGGCGTGTTTTGATAACGCAATCAAACAGCGTGCGGTGATGGACAGAGTAAAATGTCGGCAGTGTGACGATAAACAGTAACGGCGAATCCCGCCGGTTGTGGGTTGAACGAGGGTCACAGACACGGACAGGAATACGTATTCCTGTCGAATACGGCGGCGCATTATAATGGCTTACCAGCAACGGAGAAGTCCGGCTCCAGGTGAATAACTTGTTGTCATGACTGCCCAAAAGTACCTGAACAGCTGAGCCATGGCGGCATGTGGCGTATCAGAGGAGAAACTTTAGGGACTGTTCGTTACTTATGAAGGGACTTGTCAGGGGAGGAGGGTGGCTGGTTGATTTTTATTTCATTTATTTATTTTATTTTGATCCCCCCTATGTTAATCACTTATTGATGCTGTTTTTGAAGTATGAATAAGTCAATAAGTAATTTGTTCCATTGAAATATCATTGATGTATTATAGAAAAGTGATTTATCTTTTTATAAATGACAAAAGGCACATCTGCCTCATTTTTGCTGTGGTATAGTGATACTACTCAGAACTGTGATACTGTCACTGGTATCGTACCATGGGTCCCAATTTTGGTACCGTGACAACACTATCTCAAACACACACAGACTCTGTGTCTCTGTCTCTCTCTCTCTCCTAATATGAGATAAAAGAACAACTGAACCTCATTTACCTTAGTGAAAAGGTATTCATTTGAATGGAACCATAAGCCAAAATTCTTTAAACTTATTTTTTTTGTTACTATGGAATGCACTTTTTCAGTTTGTTTACATAGACAAGTTTAACTTGTTCAGTGCAATCATTTAAAGAGTCAAAACTGTTTTGGTTTTGTTCAAAGTATTGATGTCATGATCTTAGGTGTATATATACAGTACAGGCCAAAAGTTTGGACACACCTTCTCATTCAATGCGTTTTCTTTATTTTCATGACTATTTACATTGTAGATTCTCACTGAAGGCATCAAAACTATGAATGAACACATGTGGAGTTATGTACTTAACAAAAAAAGGTGAAATAACTGAAAACATGTTTTATATTCTAGTTTCTTCAAAATAGCCACCCTTTGCTCTGATTACTGCTTTGCACACTCTTGGCATTCTCTCGATGAGCTTCAAGAGGTAGTCACCTGAAATGGTTTTCCAACAGTCTTGAAGGAGTTCCCAGAGGTGTTTAGCACTTGTTGGCCCCTTTGCCTTCACTCTGCGGTCCAGCTCACCCCAAACCATCTGGATTGGGTTCAGGTCCGGTGACTGTGGAGGCCAGGTCATCTGCCGCAGCACTCCATCACTCTCCTTCTTGGTCAAATAGCCCTTACACAGCCTGGAGGTGTGTTTGGGGTCATTGTCCTGTTGAAAAATAAATGATGGTCCAACTAAACGCAAACCGGATGGGATGGCATGTCGCTGCAGGATGCTGTGGTAGCCATGCTGGTTCAGTGTGCCTTCAATTTTGAATAAATTCCCAACAGTGTCACCAGCAAAACACCCCCACACCATCACACCTCCTCCTCCATGCTTCACAGTGGGAACCAGGCATGTGGAATCCATCCGTTCACCTTTTCTGCGTCTCACAAAGACACGGCGGTTGGAACCAAAGATCTCAAATTTGGACTCATCAGACCAAAGCACAGATTTCCACTGGTCTAATGTCCATTCCTTGTGTTTCTTGGCCCAAACAAATCTCTTCTGCTTGTTGCCTCTCCTTAGCAGTGGTTTCCTAGCAGCTATTTGACCATGAAGGCCTGATTGGCGCAGTCTCCTCTTAACAGTTGTTCTAGAGATGGGTCTGCTGCTAGAACTCTGTGCGGCATTCATCTGGTCTCTGATCTGAGCTGCTGTTAACTTGCGATTTCTGAGGCTGGTGACTCGGATGAACTTATCCTCAGAAGCAGAGGTGACTCTTGGTCTTCCTTTCCTGGGTCGGTCCTCATGTGTGCCAGTTTCATTGTAGCGCTTGATGGTTTTTGCGACTCCACTTGGGGACACATTTAAAGTTTTTGCAATTTTCCGGACTGACTGACCTTCATTTCTTAAAGTAATGATGGCCACTGGTTTTTCTTTAGTTAGCTGATTGGTTCTTGCCATAATATGAATTTTAACAGTTGTCCAATAGGGCTGTCGGCTGTGTATTAACCTGACTTCTGCACAACACAACTGATGGTCCCAACCCCATTGATAAAGCAAGAAATTCCACTAATTAACCCTGATAAGGCACACCTGTGAAGTGGAAAACCATTTCAGGTGACTACCTCTTGAAGCTCATCGAGAGAATGCCAAGAGTGTGCAAAGCAGTAATCAGAGCAAAGGGTGGCTATTTTGAAGAAACTAGAATATAAAACATGTTTTCAGTTATTTCACCTTTTTTTGTTAAGTACATAACTCCACATGTGTTCATTCATAGTTTTGATGCCTTCAGTGAGAATCTACAATGTAAATAGTCATGAAAATAAAGAAAACGCATTGAATGAGAAGGTGTGTCCAAACTTTTGGCCTGTACTGTATATATATATAATGTATATGTGTGTGTGTTATCGGTTATCAGTTATCAGTATCGGTATCGGCCTTTAGGAGCTGAAAGTTATCGGTTTAAAAGAAAAGTTATTGTGCATCCCTAGGATTGGTCTCGACCTTTAACTAACTCACTACTTTGGTATATAAAGAATTCTCACGTCCATGTAAATGTTTTAGTTAGATCTTCAATAAGTGTATTATTTAAGGTGGTATTTTACTTTTATCATCTTGTTGGTGTTCTTTAAGTACTGCCTCCCTGCTTGCCCCTCCCTGGTCCTTTGCATGTGACACTAAAATCAAAGACTGTGAAGTTGATGTGGGCCTGTGATGGTGTCTTCTTCTCTCCCAGAGTTTTTCATCTCAACCTGTGACCTTCAAAGCGTGTTTCCTTTTTGAGCAGATGAACCCTAGTTAGTGAGATGAAGGAGGATGTTTCCGACACTTAAGGAATGAATCCGGCTCTGATGATGGCACCTCTCCATTAAAAATGCCTCCAAAAGCTCCACTGGTATATATGAAGGAGATCATTAGGCACTTGATATGATTTCACTCAGGAGAGATAAGTGACCTCAGACTTTGACATTTCCCTTTCAATATAGCTCCAGCAATTTGGCAATTACCGCAGTCATTAGGATTTCATTTACCATGACTGCTTATCTTGACCTTGAAACATACTTTTCAGTCCAAGTGGCAAACTGACAGAGGTACTCTTCTCTCTGTTGTTGTCAGTTTCTTATTCGCTAGTTTCCTCGGTTTCTTTTATGTGTCCTCTGTTCTCTTCCCATGAGCGTGCCTTTGTAATTTAGCAAGCAAGTCTTGTTCTCAAACTGTGATCTAACTCCCATCTGGTCCTCCCAGCTACCTGGAGTTTCATTTCAAAGCAAGATGAACTTGTAGAGGCTCTGGACAGCTCTGTCACCTGTCATCCCAGTTGCTTGAAAAGTCACATAAACCTGGTCCCCTGCATCAGTGATAAATGAAACTGTATTAAACCTCTTGTGTATTTCAACAAGTGCAGTCACTTCAGGTTTTAGTGTATTTCTTCCTGTCTTTGATTGTATGCTGACCCCCCACAGTCAGTCAGTGTGCCAGTGAGGTTGTTAAGGAATATTATTTTTTGATAATGCTCTCACTGTTGCCATCTGGCACTTCAAATTATGTGAATTTCAGCGGGATTTGACTGCCATAACTCATCCATTTTCCTCTTTATTAGGTGTTTTACACTTTTAGCTTTGAAAACAGCAAATAGGAGTGTTTTTAAAAACCTTTGGCATTTTGAGTTTGTATTGAGGATAAATGATGTATTTTGTTTTGAGCTATTTTAGTGAGTGCTCTATTTTATTTTTAAAATCTATTTTTCACCTTTATCTAGAGCTGTCATGATTAATAGAAAGGCAGAAAATTAGAGGTCAGCTATTTGCTAATTGCTTTATTGTTTGTTTTCAAGCACAAATGACAAATTTTTGCATTTTCCAGCCTTTCAGTTGTGAAGATTTGCTGCTTTTCTTTGTTTAATGTGACAGTAAAATGAATACATATAATACAATGCATTGTAATGAAGTAGAATACAATTGGGCTGCTTGCCAGACAATTATACAAGCATCACCTTGAACTCTAGAAAAGTGTGATGGGCATGTTTTACATTTTTCAGACAGAACAAAAATAACTCTAGTTGCAGGCCTACAATTTTTTTAAACCTTTTATGGTAAGCCGTTGCAGGCAAAATACATGAGATCCAAAGAAGGGGCAGAATAGCATTTCTTCATTTCAAGTACATGAAACTGTGTGTATTTATTTTTTTGATTATTTGAATGCTTTTAACAGATTTTTTTTCAGGCGTATAGTCCTTTTGACTATATAATACAAACAACTGAATTTAGCACTGGTGCACAAGGGTGCATTACGGTGAGGTCATAGTTTGGGGCCAGTAGTTAGCCATTAGCCAGATGTTCTGCCAGCGAGTGAATTCCACAGAGGGGATGTTTTGGAATGGTTGGTTCAACCCGATTAACATTTCATTCAGGCTTGAGCAAGTCAGGCATCTCTGTAGTCCAGACGAGTGTTGATAAGTTCATTTAATTCCGAATAAGAGTAAATGAACCTCATCTCCAGAGCTGTTGCTGAAGGTACAGTGTGTAACTGTGATTTTGCCACTTTACCTCTTTACCATGTGTGCATATGTTAGGAATATTGGTCAAGTTTATTTACATAGCAAATCTTAGCAGCAGCAGTCCAATTCAGATTGCCCTAAATAACACCTCAAGAAATGGAGATAAAGTGCAAAAGAAGCCAATTATAAAGGAACATTTAAATACAATTTAAGAGTCAATGCAAAGAGAGTGGAAAGTTAAAACAAGCTAAAATAGAGATGGATAATGCTCTAATCTTTTAACAAAGATGTCTATCTCCTTGACTTGATAGGGGGTGCTTTTAAACTGGCACAAAGCATGTCTTTTTTAGAGGTGCTGGCTTTACAGCTTGACATTAGTCTTGCTGTTCGCATCAGCATCATTCACTTGCAGAGAGAAATCAGAGGGACGATTCCCCCCTCTGCATTTCTGGGCTGCAGTTCAATCAGGAGTCAGGCTGAGAGAGTCATCTGTCTCTTTCTCTTTCTCCTTCTCCATCAGCCTCTCTTCATCGAACGTACACACACACACACACACACACACACACACACACACACACACACACGCTACCTGCAGTTGCTGCAGCTAGAGCTGGCATAATGTCATTATGGCACTCCCAGTGAAGGTTGGGCCTTATTTGATGGGGCCCGCTAGACAAAAGCTGAATTTGGCTGCAAATGAACCACAGTCCCATCTCTCAGGCTCCCTGTAATAGGGTGCTGGATCTGTTTCCCCCTCTGGCTGGGATTTGGAGATTTGCTACCCAGACAAGCGAGCGAGAGGAAGCCTTTGCTCTCATTCACCACTCCGAATCTATCCAGTGTGGAGTTTTTATCCAGGATGAGCTCATTGTTGCCTTTTATGTATTCTCTTTGCCCGGAGCCCCGTTTTCTACTAAGATGCTATCACTGTGTATTTCACACAGATACATTATCTGTGAGTGCTTGCGCAGCTTGATTTTTATCATTGCTGAAGTTTCAAAGTCGGATTAAGGCATCTGTGTGTTTTTTAGTGTGGAGTGAGTGATAGAGTTCTTTTTCTGGAGGTTGGAGACACCATGTTCATATCATAGCAGTGCTGACCGCTTGCTTAGTGTAGCTTTGATGTGCTTCCCAAGTAAGTTGTGTTATTGTTGACCATACTTGTTTGTTTTAGTGATAAAAGTAGGGCAGCTTGACAGAAACAGAAAGGGAACTGTAGTGGTACACAGGGTGCATTTACATAGACTGTTATAACACTAATAATGAGAATAATACCCTTTTTTCCACTGAAATAAGCGCATGTACGCAGTTTTTTTTTTTAAACATGGGTAAACCTGCTAAAAATAGGCAATAGACTCCTTTCCCATTGCCAGTGGATCAGCACTGTGTACACAGCTCTGTAGCAGACGAGTATGCCTTTCTGTGTGTGTGGGTTTTTTTTTTTTTTTGGTAGTGTGTCACGTTCAATGTCATGGATAGGCCAGGTCAGTAAACAGTCGAGAGGAGCACAGTGGCCAGTGAAAATGTTACGTTGGTTACTTTAATTTATGCATCTTTAACTTATTAAGTCTTTATTTGAAACTTGGTGCAGACTAGTTTGGATCAATGTTTGAGGGCTGCTTGGGCAGAGATGGAAGGTATTTTGTGTTGGTGCATCATTACATCTTGCCAGTAAGAAGTTAAATTTAGCGAGTTTATGGGGATGTTGTGTTCCCATCAATGCTGATCAGAGCCGGAGGCGATGAATACCTGATGAAAATTAAAACCTTTCCTTTTGCATTAAAAACCCAGATGTTAGTGGGTTTTTGTACAATGGGAAAGGGGCAGTCTGAATAAAAATGCCTTAAGTAACCACCTCAATCAGAAAAGACTGGTCTGATTAGAAGGAATCTTCAATCAGGTGGAGAGGGGTGGTGTAAACTTTTGATAATCTGTTTAATTGGAAAATATTGCTGCTTAATAACCATGCAAACACTTGGATCTAAATATGTCTCTGTGGTTATAATACATTCCCTCTTTCTCTGCGCATGTTTGCCCCAGGTGGGAGTAACATTAGTGGATGTGGTTGATGCATGTGCTGCACTCGACATGCCACAATAGCTGTTTCTACAAGATCTGACAGAGAATCATTCATAAATTCAAAAAATATTTTGTGCTCTGCTAGTGTCACATTGTTATGTGAGCGCTCTGATTTATGAATGTATTCTTTCATGGACAGGATCTCGATGCGCAGCCGGGGGAAGAAAGGGGTCCAGTGTGGGGACCTCAGAATTGCATCTTTTCTTTTTGCAAATAATGTGGTTCTCTTGGCTTTATCACACCATGACCTCCAACATGCACTGGGGCGGTTTTCAGCTGAGGGTGACACAGTTGGGATGAGAGTCAGCGCCTCCGAGTCTAAGGCCATGGTTCTCTGCCGAAAAATGGTGAATTGTCCTATCTGGGTTGGGAGAGGGTTACTGCCCCAGTGAAAGAATTCAAGTATCTGTTTTGTTCATGAGGGGTGGATAGGCAGTTTGTGGGCACTGTGTGGAACTGCTGTGGTGAAGGAGTTGAGCTAGATGGTAAAGCTTTTGATTTACTGGTCCATCTATGTTCCAACCCTCACCTATGGTCATGAGCTCTGGGTAGTGCCCAAAAGAATAAGATCAAAGATACAAGTGGCCAGAATGGGTTTTTCATCGGGTAGCTGGGCTCAACCTTAGAGATAGTAAGAGGATGTTAGGCACCTTCTGGGCAGAGTTCAGGATCCCCTCTGGGCACCTCTACAATCAGAGTTTCTGGGTATGTCCAACTCGTTGGAGGCCCTGGGGTAGACCCAGAACATGCTGGAGAGATTATATATCTCATCTGGCCTGGGAACGCCTCAGGATGCCCCAGGAGGAGCTGGAAAGCATTGCTGCGGTGCGTGTTGGCTTGAGTACTTTGCTCAGCCTGATGCCCCTGCGACCTGGCCACAGATAAGCAGATGAAAATGGATGGATGGATGGATGGATAATCAGTAGCCTTATGTAACACTGTTGCTACAGGCTAAATTGTAGAAGCATTGGACATAACAATTATCTATCATTACCAGAAGCAGTAGCCTGCATATGAGACGTTTAGGGAAAATTGGTAAATTGTAGCATCTGCCAGTAGTCGGCATGTGAGGTGTTAAGGGGACATCTGTAATCTATAGGTACAGAAAATAACCAGGGTTACACTAAGGTTACTTATTACTAAATTGTACTTGCAGCAGGAAGCAATTCTTTTCCTTCTACTTGAATGAATTTTGTAGATAAAGTTGAGTAGATGAGATTCTTCACAGCCTGTGGAACCACCTTGCAGTCAAAAAAAATTATATTCCGATTACACGCTTTGTTGAATGTTAACACACACCCTGTAGGATCACTTTATTTAGCGTCCATGTAAACAGTCAAGTTGAAATTTATAATCAGAACGATTTCAGTTGGATTGAAGAAATATTTTCCATGTAACCGAAACTACTGATGGGAACACGTTTGAGAAATGAACATGTATACATATTACAGCAACTTGCAAAGGGATTTTCTTTACTTTGTCATTCATGCAGGAGGATCTAGAACTGGTTTGTCATAGTCACAGTTTTTCTCATGCCGTGAGACTGAAATAGGTCACCCAGCTGTTTTAGCAGGCCACATGTCGAGAGGTGTATACAATTGTGTTAACTCGTGCTACAGTTCCTCAGTTTGGACCTTAAAAAGCTCTCGCTGCACTGTCACAGACACTGAACAAAACTCATCCCCGTGCTGAGATGCATTTGTGATGCCTTGGCCTGAGTGATGAGCAGCAGTGCGTACAGCTACAGTATTCTCTATTTAGCCACAAGCAATTGTTCATCCTTGGCACTGAAGCCCTAAAGCGTGGAAGCTTCACCATGTCTGGGGTGACATTTAATTTGAGGAATAACAAAAGGCTCATTGTCTCTCCTCGACTGGAAATTACCGCAGCAATTTTGCCCCCCGCCAAACAAATCAATGTCCTCTTCCTCCAGTGCAATTATGCATGTAGAGTCACAGTTATGACGAAGTAGCTTTTTCTGTGTTTTACAAAGTCGGGAAGACCCCCATGGTGATATCTGTATTCGGCATGGCTGCTCATTAGATTGCGTGGATCATTAAGGGCTGCTACATCAAACAGGCGCTCTTTGGGTTGCATGCACTGAGCTCATGTTGCCTGTGTTGTCTGTTCTCTTCTCCTTTGTAGAAAACAAAGGAGACCTGATCTGATGATGGATCTTTGAGGCAGCGTTGTATTTATTTATTTATTCCATCTACATTGGTGTATATGAGCAATTAATATTGCTTCTGAAAGTGATTTGTTTATGTGATTTGTTTTTAATGCTTGAAATGCAGAACAGTGCCTACAGCTGTTTATCAGTCCAGCCAAGTAAAAAGTTTTTAATTGCTGAAATCACTGTTTACACTGACTCACTCACCGAATTACCGAAGATCTTTTGGCGGCATCTTTGGTAAGCGTGAGGAATGGACTCTGTCACACTAGTTTACTCAGGTTAAATAAAATTTAAATGGAAGTTAATTTGGGCAAATGGCTTAGTATGCAGCGAGCGTTTGTGCAGTCTGTTAACAGAATGGTTTTGTCTCAACACCTCTTCCTGTTCTCCAAACACAATTTAACACTGCATTCATACATGCATGGGGTCAGTGTTTCTTAGCAGGGTCTATTACAAAAATGGACCATGCATTTAGTGTCTGAAATAAGAGCTCTACATTTGCAGTTAAGTTTTGAAGCTGCTTAATGTGCAACAGATGACTAAGCTGTTTGTCTTACCCAAAGATACCGAAGAGTAGAGAGTCTTTTTTTTTACTTTGGTTGTTTGTTTCCTAACTTGTTCAGTGAGCCAAGGTGCAACACATGTGGTCATTATTATAAGGCAGTAAGAGACCAAGACATTATGGCTAGAAAGCTAATATTTTCAGACACAGTCTATGGCCTCTCTGTGTTTGAGGTGGGCGGCTGTCTGGCTATCAGTCAATGTCACTGTCACACAGATGAAAAAGGATCTCCGGTTATTACTTTATGGAAAGGCCATTCACTATAAAATGTTTTGATCGTCTATACAGTAAACAGAGGCTCTCCACACACAGACGGAAAATAATAGCATGCTGATTGGTGTATGCGTAGATGAAATGCTAGCTCTACCTTTTTGTTGCTGATTGTATTTTTAAGCACTGGTGTCACAGCACTGGCTCCATAGTTTTGGTATGATCGCATTAGTTGTTTGAGTAGGCTTATTAGAAAAAAACCAACAGCAAAAAAAACATACTTTATTAGCCCCAACTAATAGGTAGGTAGCCACTGTGTCGGTTTAATTAGTGACCGTGTAAGCGGTGACTTTCAGCCAGATGCATTTGTGTTTGCTCACAGTAACTTACATGAATGGTTGGCATAGATAATAAACATACATTAATTAAACTAAAATTGAAGACGTGTGAAGACACCTACATATTGTGGCAGCTGCCATCACTAAAAGCAACCATGACGCGTTACGCTAAAGCCTAGTTCACATTACACGATTTTCACCGCGATGTTGATGTCGCAGAAGATCTTGAGAGCCACCTTGGGTTGGAGGTGAGTCGGCAGATAGTCTGCCACGACGAGTCCTCATGTGTGAACAAGCCTACGAGCAAGTTGCCCCCTCATCTGTGACTCGGACTGGATATCTGGCATGCTAGAAAACTGGAGAAGTCTGACACGACTGACAAAAGCATCAGTCAATGAGAGGCGGGATACGTCCCACGTCAGCACACAGGAGGACGAAGAAATGTGAGGAGTGCAAGCTGCAGGGTTGCCAGGTCCGCTTATTAGCCACGACTTTGGGCTTGTTTTTTGTAAAGTCGCTTACAAATATTGGTAGTCGCGGGTTACGTGTTTTTTTTTTTTTTGGGGGGGGGGGGGGGGGGCTTGTTTCTAAAGTGGAGTTGCTTATTTGGGCTTGCTCTCTAAACGTTGCCTTTCTCTGCATATATCTGCCGCTTCTTTTGGGCTTGTTTCCATAGCCCTGGTTGCTTGTTTCTCTCCCAAGATCTGGCAACACTGACAAGCTGGCAAGCAACAACAACAATAGCGGCATCCACAGGATCACGGGGAGCGCGTTGTGTTGGACCCAGGCCCTGGAGGCAGATCTGATTCAACACTGGGAAGAATATCCATGCCTTTACTATGTGTCGTCTCCAAGTTAAAAAATGTATTTTGGTGACGTCACCGCGTTATCTGGGGCTCTGTCGGCGAGGGCTCGGTGGAGAAATCTTGCAGTGTGCACACACAGGTCATAACGCAGTTGGCGAGACTCCCAATGACAGAAACACACGTCGCCAGGTATGAACACTCAAAAGATTATGATAGTCTCCGCGACACATAATCAGGGTGAAAATCGTGTAATGTGAATTAGGCTTAAGAGTCATCAGTTAAAGCGGTCATGCCTAAAACGGAAACACCAGTGATGAATACTGTTTGCTGTATTAGTGTGACACAAAAGAATCAGGATGTTTGTGGAACTGTAACGTAGCATTGGCAGCACTCATAGTATGGGGATTTTTTTTTTTTTAACCTTTACTCAGACAGGTATCTCGAGAGACCTGATAAAACTAGGTGGCACACAGGGTCACATACAGACAATATTTGGTGGCCACAGAGTAACAAGAAGAAACAGGGCATTGAACGTCAAGAGTAGACCTAAATGCTGTCACAAAAGGAGGTTATTTAATTCAAAAATCAAGATAATCAAAGGCTTCATTGTGTGCATAAAGAGCTAACCTGTTGATTCTACAGCGGGACAACTCTGAGCCCTGCACATCAGTAAGGTGCATTCAAGTCTCAGAGGGCTGACATCTTTTTGCTATTCAAAGAGCAAGAGTCCTTTTTTCCTTTCCCTGGAAAGTTAAATCTGAATTAACCAGCCACTTGCTGCTGTTAACACTATCTCTTCATTCTCATGCAAGTAAAAGGGGAGCTCATACCCCAGGCTAGCTAGTTAGTTTGATAGCTACAGCAGGAAGCCCAGACTTCATGTGTCTGTGCTCCGTGCGCTGAAGAGGCTGTAACATTTGGGAGTTTATACCTCCTCAAAGACTCCCCTGTGGAAAAATGAAACATTGCTTTGTCACCACTGTAGGGAAAGGGAGAGAAAGGGAAGCGGGAGAGAAGCACTCCCTTCTGTTCTCCTCCATTATCTCATAGCCATAGAATATGAAACAGCAGAGGCAGCCATGTGTTAGGAAATAATGATGAAGGGACCACAGTGGTACAGAAGACAGTGTATAATTACTCAGCCCTGGCAGTAAATTTTGACCCCTCAGGATTTGGGAACCACTGTGGCAAGCCCATTCATGCAGATATGGCAGCTTTGGGGCAGCAATAACTTGTGTTATGATGTAGGCGCACTGTATTAATGATTGTCGAGTTTGCAGAGAGAGGTGGTGTAAAGTGCTCAGTATCTTTTTGACTGGAGTGTTATTGAGCACCTGCCTTGCACTGATGTTTAAACCAATGAGGCGTAAATGTCTTACTGGCTTTCTCTACTGTCTCTTAGTGACTGTACAGCTCACAGCAAAACCATTATACTCAAAGGCAGAGCAATAACAACTTTTTGGTCTGAGGAAATCAGTTGTATGTAGACTGCATAATTGTCCACAGCTGCATTTTTAACATCCAGTTTTACGGTTTCATTTTTGGCCATTGTGGCATCTTAATAGAGCTTTTTCTCCCTGTTTCCAGCTTCCCCACAGCAGTCGGATGTTTGGATGAAGAGAAGATCATTTTGAAGCTGTAGATGGCAGTGGGCAGCTGCCCTTAGTTTACCCTCACTGCGGGATTTTCAGCCTAGAGCCTGACATTGGGGGAATTTAGTATATGTTTGTGTGTAGCTCAGAAATGTACTGGTCTTTCTAAGCATTACAGTCTTTGAGTTGTGTTCCTTCATATCCGTAGCAAGGATATTTTGTAATACAAGTACATCATCAGGAGTTGTATATTAACTGCTGTCCTCATTACACCTCTAGTTAGACCAGTGACTTTAGAGTAAACCTGTGCTGCTCATTTTTTCAAACCATAAAGCATTCAGAAGTGCGTTCTTATGAGAATGCCTTCAATAGAGAGCTCAACCTGTGATGATTAGGCCTGTAATTATTGCTGCTGTTTGTCCTCAGTGTTTGTGTTTGTGATATCCAATTGATTAGCCGCCTGTTATGACAGCAAAGCTCTTTGTGTGCCAGTAATTACTCCCTATCTCTGGGATTCACTGCTGCCTGCTGTTTCTGCCTGGCTCTCCCAGTGCCTTGCCTATTTTTGGTCGATGGTAACAGTGGGTTTTGATAAAAGAGAAGCCTCTGCCCCAGTGGACTCCTTGGCTAAATGTGGAATTGGCATGCCTTTCATCCATTTCCTTTGATTCGCACGCCGCAGTTTGAAATTCAGTGACTCTGTGCTTTTGGGGAACGTCACATTTCTTATCCCCCTTCTTACCTTTTTTAATGGACTCAAAGTGCGAATCTTTAGTTGCTTTTGAATTGCTCTTGTTTCGAAGACGTTGAACACAATTCTAAATCCAGCCCTGTGTGTAGCTTGGCTTATTGGCTCTGCAGCAGAGTTTGGGAAGGAGAGTTTGTGACCCGAAGGACAGGCTTGGAAAATATGGTGAATGAAATAAATAAAGGTTCCCTTAACACAGTGGATGCCCTTAAACAAAATAAAAATGTACTATGTCTGCTGGTCTTTCATGCACTAATACATATCCGTTATCATCAAACAGCCAACACTAATATTCATATTTGCTCTAATCCCATCAAAATGTTTTCTGCATGCCTCTTTCTAATCCTTTGTCAAACACTCGTGTAAGATAGCTAGATGTATTTTAACTTGTGATATCTTCTGGCAGTGGAAACAAGCTGTGAACATAACACAGAGCAAACAATGAGCTGAAACATGTTATGAAGCTCTGTAAAGCCAAAGGGAGCTGTACAATTGGATGATAATTCTGCGTAGGTTCATCACGATCAGTGACCCCTTTTACAGTGTCCTGTTTCTTTCACATTGTCATTTGATACATCGTTATAAAATCATTATTGGCACTTTGAGTGTCATGGTTTCCTGACATACAGATCGAGCGTTTCAAGTTCAGCGGCAGCAATCATAGTTGACTTAATATCTTGTATTGCCTTTGGGTCGCCTGTGTTCGGTGTTTAAATTTAGCAAAGCATGCTGTTGAGCATGTTTGATAGTGTTGGGTATCAGCTAATGGTTGTTTTCCATCTTGAGAGATCTGGATAACGCTTATGCCTGCAGAAATTAATTGTATTCATTTTTCATAATAAGTTTAAACTAGGAGTGTAACACTACACACAAGGCACTGTTCCGTTCATTGTTTTGGAGTCATGGTTTGATATGATTTTGGTACAGCAGGGGAAAAAACCCAAATGCATTAGGATATATTTCTTTCATTTATTTTGAACAGACAGTAGAGCAAGTGTCAAAGACAGACAAAATCCCTTTGCTGTGGACTGTGGTAGCATCGTGCCCTCTGGCATCTTCGATTAAATTATTCAAAATATTATAAGAGTAAGGCACATTTCAAACACTTGTATTACACTGCATGAACATTGAACAAACACCTTCCCACTAGGTCACACCTTCCAACAGGTCACAACACTGAAAAGCATTTCTTATGCTGTGAAATTGAAAATACAAGATAAATAGAAAGATGAAAGATAAAACTTGTGCAGTAGGAGGAGTGTTTCACCTTGGTTAAATTTAAGAAGAAATAAAATGAGAATGAATATTCCCTTTCAAATCAACGTAGCAGGATGGTCAGAGCAAGTCATTGTTATTTGTACTGTTGCCACTGAAACCATTGTAGCATGCTAACTTCCATATAAAGTTCCATATCAGCGAACTGGCCTGTGGTAAATTGCAAACTGTGAGGTGAGGTTTTGCAGTAATGGCCAACAGTTTAAATCAGCAATCCACAGCAAACACAACAATGCCCATTCTACTCTTATTCTATTTCTATGATTGTGACATTCAAGTCACCCAAACATTTACTGTATTGTCCCAGTGATCAGCACACCTGGGTGATGCTGTTGAATGTGTTTAATATGCTGGATGTGTTTTAATTCACACACACTGCAGTGGTGGAGCGATGCCAACACACCGTCCTAGTCTCATACGTAACTCTCTGGTGCTGTTGTAGCTAGCTAGAAATGTAGAGGCAGGTCTTTCAGCTCCAGCGTCTCACTTGAGCTCGTCATAGTATGTATGCTACTTGCTCCCCAGTCAGCTTGTTGTGCCGACTTTAGAATCTGTTGCTATTGGCGTACACCTAGAAGTTACCAGATTGACCACGCACTTGTGAACTTTGGTGCCACATCATACGTGCATCAATCTACAAACAGTGTATTAGCTGTGTGCACCAGACCGTGATCCCCATACCGTGACAGTTCGACACAAATACAGGAACAGTTACAGCCCAGGCTTAAACCATAAACTAATTCAACAGTGAAAACCATCAGGTACCAACTTTGAAAGGGCTCAGGCGCACGTAAAAATGTATTAATGAAAATCTCGCATGTGTGGAACAATGTGAAATTTTAAGGTTTAACACTGAGCTGCTCCTGTTTGCTCTCTCAGTGGTAGGCATCTACTGTTGACTCAGTAAAATGAACTGCTGTGGAGTTACAGTGTTTCACTGCCTTACACCATCAGTCCTTTCTCAGGCCAAGCAAATATGGGTTTAATGGCATTTACAGTGCATACCCCTCAGGTGTGTTTTTTCTACATTGCCATTTTTTTGTGGTGGAATCTATATTACATTGATCTCATAATGTTGTAGCCACCCAGTGTGTCCACATTGCAATTAGTGACACTCATCTC
Source organism: Epinephelus lanceolatus (assembly GCF_041903045.1). Taxonomy (NCBI): domain Eukaryota; kingdom Metazoa; phylum Chordata; class Actinopteri; order Perciformes; family Serranidae; genus Epinephelus; species Epinephelus lanceolatus. The sequence goes on from NC_135749.1 coordinate 24,653,659, forward strand.
TGTGCTTGTTCCTAATCTCCAGTGCTAAGAACCATGTTTCTAATTTTCCATCTGGCGTCCATGTAGTGTGCAGAGACTGTCACAGAAACATCTGTTGCAATTGAAATCCACTCATCAGTTGTCAGCCCAATATATTCATCAGACAGGATTTTTTAGAGCTTTCCTTTGGAGGAGTCACTTGCGGTTGTTGATACTGTAGTATTTTGGCTCTAGACCATGGATTCACCCCAGAAATGTTAGACCCTGTGAAATGTTGATAGGCTGCAAATGAAATGCAACAGCTCATCAGTTATATCATTAAGTAAACAGCTGACATTTTGTTTTTTGGATCTGAAATGCTGTAATGTGTGCTTGTTTCCATGCTGAAAGCTCAGTCTCTATGCAGGTTGGGTTACAATATTAGTTATCTTGGAGTGATATTTCAGTTGCTCTTTGCAAATACAGCATCCTTCTGCTGATTCTTGCCTTTTACTGAGGGGAATACAAAGATGACCCAAATACGTTTAGCAAATTAGCAGGAGAATTCATTGCTGTAGGTAAGTTTTATAATTTATTCTTGACCATCCACTGAGGGGATTCGTTTGTGTTATGTGTCCCCGATGCTTTGTCCAAATTTCATGTCCTATCTAAGTCCGTCAGGGACATTTTTGGGAGATGGGAAGCTAAGCATTGTGGGGAATTCATAGCATTACAGCCCACACTAAGACGAGCTTAATCTTTTAAAAAGACGATCAGTATACTTTGAACTCCAATTCAGCTGCATTTCTGCAATCGTGCAGTGGAATATTAAGTGTATGATAAGAGCTACTTAAAGACTGATCAAGGTAACACGAGTCAAACCTTCTCGTTAAGTGAGGTTGTACTTCACTTTTTGCACATTATCTACTTAAAAAAGTATTTCACCGCTGGAAGATGGTCTTTTCATAAAATTGGGCTGTCTGTGATCAGAGAATGATCAGAGAAAACAAAAAGGATTGTGGCATTTGGTAAAAATTTTTTATTTTTTTTAATGCGTGAGTGTCCCTCTTCTAATTCCAACATTTCTGTGGGGCTGTGAACGCAGCACAGGCGGAGCTCTCCATCAGTTTTTTTTTTTTCCCTCAGCAGCACCCTGTGAGTCGTGGGGTTGATAATTCACCTGTTGATCCGTTTAGAGCTGATCACATTAGATCGATGGAGAGGAGCAGCTGCTGCAGAGGCGAGGTAGACCCAGTTTAGACCCAGTAGAATGAACTGTTGATTCATTTTCAATGGGCCTGACGTTCTGCTGCTCCGCCTGTGCCAAGAGTGCACTCTGTACTGTACAGTGTGGTGCTTTAAATAACCAAATGTATATACAGTACAGGCCAAAAGTTTGGACACACCTTCTCATTCAATGCGTTTTCTTTATTTTCATGACTATTTACATTGTAGATTCTCACTGAAGGCATCAAAACTATGAATGAACACATGTGGAGTTATGTACTTAACAAAAAAAGGTGAAATAACTGAAAACATGTTTTATATTCTAGTTTCTTCAAAATAGCCACCCTTTGATCTGATTACTGCTTTGCACACTCTTGGCATTCTCTCCATGAGCTTCAAGAGGTAGTCACCTGAAATGGTTTTCCAACAGTCTTGAAGGAGTTCCCAGAGGTGTTTAGCACTTGTTGGCCCCTTTGCCTTCACTCTGCGGTCCAGCTCACCCCAAACCATCTCGATTGGGTTCAGGTCCAGTGACTGTGGAGGCCAGGTCATCTGCCGCAGCACTCCATCACTCTCCTTCTTGGTCAAATAGCCCTTACACAGCCTGGAGGTGTGTTTGGGGTCATTGTCCTGTTGAAAAATAAATGATCGTCCAACTAAACGCAAACCGGATGGGATGGCATGTTGCTGCAGGATGCTGTGGTAGCCATGCTGGTTCAGTGTGCCTTCAATTTTGAATAAATCCCCAACAGTGTCACCAGCAAAACACCCCCACACCATCACACCTCCTCCTCCATGCTTCACAGTGGGAACCAGGCATGTGGAATCCATCCGTTCACCTTTTCTGCGTCTCACAAAGACACGGCGGTTGGAACCAAAGATCTCAAATTTGGACTCATCAGACCAAAGCACAGATTTCCACTGGTCTAATGTCCATTCCTTGTGTTTCTTGGCCCAAACAAATCTCTTCTGCTTGTTGCCTCTCCTTAGCAGTGGTTTCCTAGCAGCTATTTGACCATGAAGGCCTGAATCGCGCAGTCTCCTCTTAACAGTTGTTCTAGAGATGGGTCTGCTGCTAGAACTCTGTGTGGCATTCATCTGGTCTCTGATCTGAGCTGCTGTTAACTTGCGATTTCTGAGGCTGGTGACTCGGATGAACTTATCCTCAGAAGCAGAGGTGACTCTTGGTCTTCCTTTCCTGGGTCGGTCCTCATGTGTGCCAGTTTCATTGTAGCGCTTGATGTCCACTTGGGGACACATTTAAAGTTTTTGCAATTTTCCGGACTGACTGACCTTCATTTCTTAAAGTAATGATGGCCACTGGTTTTTCTTTAGTTAGCTGATTGGTTCTTGCCATAATATGAATTTTAACAGTTGTCTAATAGGGCTGTCGGCTGTGTATTAACCTGACTTCTGCACAACACAACTGATGGTCCCAGTCCCATTGATAAAGCAAGAAATTCCACTAATTAACCCTGATAAGGCACACCTGTGAAGTGGAAACCATTTCAGGTGACTACCTCTTGAAGCTCATGGAGAGAATGCCAAGAGTGTGCAAAGCAGTAATCAGAGCAAAGGGTGGCTATTTTGAAGAAACTAGAATATAAAACATGTTTTCAGTTATTTCACCTTTTTTTGTTAAGTACATAACTCCACATGTGTTCATTCATAGTTTTGATGCCTTCAGTGAGAATCTACAATGTAAATAGTCATGAAAATAAAGAAAACGCATTGAATGAGAAGGTGTGTCCAAACTTTTGGCCTGTACTGTACATATTTCAGCAGTGCTCCTAACGAATGGTTGAACTCCAAAATAAATATATTTGTGGCAGCAGATATTTTGATTGTGGCGGGCCACCTAATATAAATGAATAAGGGCTGGGCGATATGGACAGAAATTTACATCTCTATATTTTCAGGCTGACTGGCGATTTATGATGTATATCTTGGTATTTTCCATGAAATGGACTGCATGTTCATTTGCAAGTCAGGGATGTTCCTGGCAACTGATTTCCCCGTCGACTGAATGCAAATTTTAATTCAGACTAGTCTAAAAAGGAAAACCTTTAATCACATGTCGGATTTTAAATGCGTACGAGACACGGCAACTCACTCAAAAGTTAACCACTAAAATAACATCTAAAATGAATAAATTGCCTCTGAAATGTGGGGCACAATGAACCTTGCAGATTATCCATTAGGAATGATAGCAATTCACTTTAAAGTTAATAAAACATCTAAATTATAAATTTTGCGCCATGCGGTATAAATGTAAACCCTGCACATTATCTGACAACTCACTTAAAGTTAACAAAAAAATATAACATCTCAAAAAAGATTAATTGTGTAGAGGTTTAAAGGTTTGCAAGAGAGAGAATAAGTGAGTGGCGGCTTCTTTGTTCTTTGTGTCCGAAAGTACAAGTTGTAGTTCAAACAGTGGTCCTAGAGCCAGGAAAATTTGAATTGACAGATGAGCAGGGAGATCTGGCCGCTGTTAAGATGGAGGGACGTTTACCGTAGTTCATTCACACCCACAGTATTATCATACAAAGCTGGTTGAAAATCAGCAAAGTATTCCTTTTATCTGGGTGTAAGGAATACTAGTTGCTCTGATGGCCTCATGTTACCTGAGAATGCATTCTGCATTGTAATCGCTGTGGTGTTAAACCAATACTTGTTTGGGTTCAGATTTCTCATTTATCTTCTGTAATTACTAATCAATACTAACCTAGCTCCCGTTGGTTAATTGTTTGCCACATGGCCACCTCTGAGTAGTGTTATTGAACACAAAAAGCACAGTGGCCTAATGGTTTTGTCATTGATGGATTCCCTGCACATCAGCCTACAGTTTTGCAAGTGCTGATAATCTCGACCCTCGCCTATTATGGCTGACCTCCCAGTCTCAGTCTGTTCCCTTTGTTATTACAGCCTATTTTTAGGGTGCTTTTTAAAACTAATACCCACACGTTCTCTCTCTATTCTCATTTACATACTGAACAACCAAAAAAAAGATTCCCTCCCTGTACAACGAATGAAAATCACCTTTGTGAAACTCCAGTGGCTGTCATGTTGGATTTTTGTAGAGACAGAAAGGAGGTGGCAAATTCTCAGCAGTGAGTTTATGGCATAATGTATTATGTTTTGTCCACCTCCATTTACATATAAGCAAGGGACAGGAAATACAGCCTCGGCCTCAAAAAGTTTCATTTTGTATTGTACACTGGGGGAAAACTTATACATAGAAAAGCTAGTCTTGTCCCACAGGCTGTGGTTGTTTCTTTCCTATCTGAATTCACATCTCCCACTACACAACACTAAATTTGATCCATCCTACATTCTGCTGTTGTGTATTACTTTTGTGTCTTCACTGTGGCGTTAATCATAAATTTGGTGTGTCTGCAGTGGGTAGAGACTGTGCGGTGTGTTACCTCCAGGCAAGGGTACACACTGCACAGTAAAACAAGGCTATTTCTCAAATCCTACGTGGATGTCATTCCTATATACGATGCAGAAATGCTCTCGTTGTAGGACCATCTCAGCTGGCATCATTGGACTCAGTTAACCAGGCATGTTCTTCATCACCATCCTATCATGGAGAGCAGTTAGATCACAAACTCTTGCTTTGTTTAGATCAATAAGACCCCCTTTTAATATCCAGATTGTATCTAGATAGGATTTAACCTGCATTTTTACCTAGTATTAATATGCGTCTACAGTGTCCACATTGAGATCAGACTGAAATCCGACCGCTCTGTCCAGCTCAAACAACAGGACACAGTTCAAACAGGCCCTGCCCCCACATCATGGGATTATCTGCATTTTCAGAGACAATACTGGCAGACGGCAACAGCGAGGTCAACGAGGATAAAACAGGCCTACCTGATTGTAAAGACAGCGAACAACAGGTAGAATGCATTACAGACTGGGTGGATATTGCAGTAGTGTTAGCTTCCAATAAGAGAGATACCATCTTGCGCCCTGCAGCTTCAGTGACCGGTCAGGGAGAGCAGTGCTGCCTCGCTAGTTAGGAACAGTCATGTGCGATTACATATTTCCGCCCATGTAGGTGTAGGTGTAGGTGTACATGGACTGAAAAAACACAATTGCATGTACACGTGTCTAATTTGGTCACAGGGCATCCCTGTACATCTCCGGAGGTGGTTCGGCTGTTCGTCCTCAATGCATTTTGGGAGCATTTACACCTATACTTCCATCCGATTGCAATCCGTTCACCCACAACACATTTTAATGCAGGGTGTAAAGGGGTCTAATCTGTTTGTTTAGTTCAAGATGCAGGAAGCCGTGGAGCGTGAAAACGATCCTGTGTACCTTGTACCTGTTTGGTAATAGACTTGCACTGCCCTGTGCCCTCCACTGGCAGCAGCAGGCCTCCACCCAATGCAAGAAGATTAAATACTCACCATACTTTTCTTCCTCTTCAAAGTTTTGTACACATTTGTTTTAAAGTTTTGCTGCTGTACAACCACCAAGAAAGGTGTTTTTTTCTAGTCTAGTCAGTATTTAAACTTTCCTTAATGTTTAAAAAAAAAATAAAAAATTGGAGCTGTGTTCTGTGTACACGCAACCAATTAAATTTATATAGCATGAATAATTTGAATTATCCAAGGTGATACATTATTTTTAGAAAATTATGTAATGAATAAATGGTACTAATCGGACACCTAAATATGTTGTAATGGTGGCTTAATTGCTGGCTGTCATGTCATGTCATTGCCAGTGTTTTTTTAAATAGACCCCAAGCTAATGATTTTCATTAACATGTTATTTTTGTTTCAATTTATCAAAAATCAGACAGGTGATTATTACAATTTCTACTCGTTTTTTTTTTTCTTAGATTATTATTAATTATCTTTGGCATTTCTGCTTTTTTTGATGGTGTGAGAGAGACAGGAAAGGCAGGAAAGAGAGAGGGGGTATGCAGGGATACGCAGCCCCGGGCAAACTCAGCCAGGGCCGCTATGCTGAGGACTCAGCTTTAATGGCACTCACTCTACCTGGTGAGCTGCCGGGGGGGCCACACAAGTTTCTCACTTTGAAGACCAACTTTATGTCAAAATGTTAGTTGCTGCATCTTATTAAAGAGCTCCAACTATATTTTGTTTGCTCCACACCTTGTCACTTCAGGTCTATCATAAGTTAACAGCCAAAAGGGACCATAGATTTAATTTTGCAATGGTGCAAAACAAATTAAAGCAAACAAATGTTTTGTATTTTACCTACCGAATGACCTAATCAGCAATGTTAGCAACTCCACCAGTCTTGTGCAGCCATGTGTGCTCAGCATCCTCAGATGTTTTGCATTCTTGCCTCAGAGTTTTGGAGCTGCTACTACTACTACTGCATGCATGATCACTGTGCATTCTCATCCTTGTTTGGATAATTTATTATTCAGAGCCTCTCCTTGTCTGCTTATAGCTTGTGTAAGCATCTTGTCCGGCTTGGCTAAGAAAATAGCCTAATTCAAGATCGATTGTTCTATTAGACCTGCAAGGCATTATAAGTCTGTGTCATTGTGATGGGTATTGCCAAGCTATTCTCACACAGGTGTGAATAAGAGCCTGTGCGTCTGTGAAAAGATAATTAGGATGTCAATAGCAGAGACTCTGCTCTCTGTAAATCTGATGTCAGGAAAATGTAGAGCTCATTGGCTAATTGCCTTCAAATAACCCCTGAGTATTTTACTCATAAAGCAGCACGTTCTGAAACCAAACAGATTTGAAACCACAAGCTTCTTTATGCATTCGCTATTAGAGCAAGAGACACAGCATTGGCATGTTCACAGAATAGCACCTAGGCAAAGACAAGTCTTTATCAGGCTGTGCCCCATTTCAGAATTGAATAACTCTGCTCCCAACAGCCTTTTTTTTTTTTTTTTTACAACCCAAACTGTTTTATGTGGGAATCTTTATCTCGACTGTCAAAATGTGGTGCCGGAGCAAATAAACAATGCTGGTTTATAGCTGCTCTTTGTCTGTTGGGTATACCGAGTTAAAGCTGGAGCACAGTAATGTGTACTGAAATTATTCCCCTCGGCAAGTCAATATTTATGCCATTACGTCTCTTTACCTCGAGGTGCAATGTCATTTTTCAATTTTCATTCATTAGTTCCAACAGGCAGCAGTTTGGCTCTTTGCATATTGACATGATGATCTTACACCCCACCAAGGCACAAAAACAGAAACCATCTGCTTGTGTTACCATTGCCAGCTGGTTCATTGAGAAAAGCTTAGATTAGAGGAGCACTTTTTTTTTGTATCAATCCAACGCTAAGCACTGATCCAAATACATATTTAATCAGTCCAGTATTTTAATTAAAATTCCAGTGTTGATAGATTTGTGGGATTTTCTCGCAAGGTTTCTCAACATGTCCTACAGAGTGCCTCCTTTTATTGTCAGTTTTGCCTGTTTTTGTCCAGTGTAGTCTTTGCCTCTGTGAACACTACTTGTCGGCCTTGGAAGGTTCCTTGGACGATGAAAAACTTGTTGCCTCAGGGGTTACTCTTACCGAAATATTTAACCGTGAAGACAAACAGCCACTGAAGAACATAGCTGGAATATTTTTACAGCTATGTTTCAAGCAGGCAGGAGAGTGCTTAATATTGAAAAATCTTTTGGTTGGTATTTCCAATAGCATCAGGATTAAATGGCTCTTCCTGGACCTCTTTATCTCAAAAGATGAGCTCTCAAGATTCAATTTGAAGAATGCTCCCTGCAGTGTCAGCAAGTGTTCACACATTGAAATCAGAATAATTTTATGATAATCTTGCCTGTTTAGGATTTTTGGAGATGGTCGACCTGGTGGAATAATTAACTGCATGTTTTGTGTTTATCTCCCAGTGATACTGTTCATGTGTTTTTGCTGCTCCGGTTTCTATAAACAACCCTACATCAGCGGAGACAGTGCCTCATTGAACCTCCTGGATAAGCTGTCAGGCTAGTAATTACAGACAATATTTAATTTCAGATTTACTAAGTGATGTCTTGTACCATGTGTACAATATTGCCATCACACATCCACAGAATGCAATTACCTTACTGGGTCATTGAACCAGCAGGAACTCACACAGACACACACACAAACCACCACCACCCTTCGATTGAAGTGATACAGCCGCTAGATGATATGCCAGGATGCCTCATCTTGTCAGATGATAGCAGGCATGCAGGACACTCAGCACTATTAAAGCGATTTGGCAGCTGTCCAGTGAGCCGGTTAGTGTGACCTTTTCCACTAGCATGGAGGTATTAGTTTTGGGGCAGGATGGGAAAGTGTGCAGTGTGACTGAAAACTAACTATCTTGCACTTCTCAGGTAATCCAACCAGAAAATCCTATTGGGGGGACTGTTAAAAGCTAAATTCTGTAGGCTGCAGAGTTGTAATCCTATTCAAGTTATTGTAAAACACTAAGTAAAGGGCTTCTCTAGGAGCCTAATCAGAGAGGACCGAATACAGCTGGGGGTTGCAGGTACGTGTAGTGGTTCATAAGGCCCCAAACAGACAGCGTGTTTAAGCAGCCTGGGGCAGCTTTTAATAATTGTTTTCAATCAGAGTAAAGGGTTTTGTTTGCTGCTTTGCATTGCTGAGTGCCTTGCATTTTCCTCCTCCATGCGACTTGCTTTGGCTCTGAACGCCTGGAGTTGAAAAAACTTTAACTCAGAGCAGAGAGTGCCCCAACGTCATTTGCAATTTTTCCCACAGTCCAGTCAGATGAATTGAAAGGCAGACCTTCCGTTCGATCAGGGCAGGCTCTAACCGAAAAGGCAGTGCAGTGCTAATTGTGTTTTGCAGTCTGTCTGATCAGGACCAAGACTGTTCTTTAACAGGAGCATGCTGGTGATGCGCCATCCCAGTGGGGATTTGCTCTGATCTGTCCTGCCTAAGTGTCTATAGGCTGGATCTCCGCTGCCTTATAAACAGCGACCAGAGGTGGTGGCAGTGGCACTGAGGTACTCAGCAATAAGGCTCAGTTGAAGCTCTGTTCCTTTCACTGTGTTTCTTTGTGTCTTTCTGTTGAATTTGTTTTTAGCCTTTTAACTTACCATTGCATCTGTCTTACCTTAACTGTCTTTTACCTCATATTGTGGTATTAATGACCATATCTTTGACATGTGATTGCCTGCTATGGTGCAGGGCAGGCCACCAATTTTCCCCGTTTTTATCTATGGGGACCCCGTCTTTCATGGCAAACCCTTTGATAAGGTGTCTTGTAGTGTTGTGACAACAAGAAAATTATGACTTTGATACAATACTTGCCTTAATATCTTGATACGGATACTGAAACAATATTACAGCAAAAACCTGTTTTTTTACGGTCATTGAAATTGTAGTTTATGTGCTGTTAAGTGTTTCCTTGTTAGTTTGTGTTTCATACATGTAGGTGTGCTTTTGACAACGAGTAATTGGATGATTGTAAATAATCAGATTCAGGTCATAGTGTTATTAAAGCTTTTACATGGTATGCACTAATCTGATGCCTCCTATACTTTAGTTTATGTGATTTCTTTGATAGTTTACTTTATATTTGCAATCAGATATCGCTTGTTAAACAGCATTAAGTAAGACTCAGTACCCTTCTTTGGCAGAGGTCTGCACTCTACTGCCATTATCACCAGTGCTGATTGAGTATAAATTGATCATTTATAGCTGGTGTTGTTGAGCTGCATAGTTGTGAACACAGATTAGCCAAAGAATTAGCCTGGTATTGCCCTTAATTGCCTCATCAGACTCTGATTGTGAATGAAGTACGCTCGTCACAAAGTAAATCACACTTGTTGGACTTATATCTGAGGCACCATTAATGTTATCTATCACATTCACTAACTGTTGAACAGGTCGGCATGTCTGCCAGTGAGATGCTTTGCTTACTCTGCGCAGGTTTAAAACATCTCTTACAGATGGGTTTTTGGTGTTTTATTATATACTATCATTCTTAAAGTACAGATACTAATAAGACAGGATATTGTATCGTCATTAACGACATGGTATTGCAATACCTTTCTGGTATCAATTCACTGTGAAACACTAGTCATATGTTCAGTGCCTTTCATTTGAGTCTTTCAGTACTGCTGCCTTTAAAAAAAGACACATACAAAAAACAATAACAAAACAACACCTTGGCAATGCTCAAACCTGCCCATCTGAATGGTGTCTTGCTTTGTGAGGCTTCTGTTGTATGCACTCACTTGCCTTCTGGGTCCCCAAGCAGGTTCATTTACATGATATTCATTCAGAGTTTGACAGAGGTGGCTAATTAGTCAAGGTGGCGATTACACCCCTGGAACCAAAAGTCTGTTTAGACATTCACCATATCGCGGACCAGTAGGGAAAAGGCAGTGATGCATCTGATTATGTGGTCGATACTGAATGAGGCATTACTGGCTTGTAAACAGCAATGGAGCCCACTTAGTCATGCTGATGATGATGACGGATCTGTCTCAACAGGAAACTGGTAATCAGTGAAACGGACCTTGATTAAAATGAATTATGATGCCTGCAGGGGGCCCCGTGTGATCTAAAGTGCACAATATGCCACTCCTAATTTTCATTTTGGCTTTGAGATATTATCTGAGGGGTTGATATAGGGGCCGTTTTCCCTTCATCCTCCGAGTAATCTGTCCAATTCATTTTTTTTATGGTATTAACAGTGTGCTGCTCACTTGCTGGTGGTTGGAGGTGCTGCAGTGGCATCACTAGTCATCATGTGCTCTGTGGCCTGAGACCATATTGGCAGCTATGCATTAAATTGCTAATGTGCCTGGCAGAGCTACATTATCCGCCCCATCAACGTGACAAGGGCAGGGATAAAGCACTCCGCTCGGCTGTCCATGAGATCATTGGAAAATGGGTTTTGTGGATATGGCTTGGCAGCGTGCAGAGTTGTCTTTTAGAATGCTTTCTTTGAATTCGCTTTGTTTCTGCCTCACAGATTTGACAGCTGCAGAACAATAAGGCGAAAGTGGCTGGACGGTTCCACCTGCAATGACAGTCCCACTGTGGTAGAACTCTGTCACACCTGGCTGCCTCAGTGGCTTTGCACTTTGTAACATTATGGTTCTTTGCACACCTCAGTGTTTAAGGAAGTAGACTCAGAGAATGGAAGAACAAAAGTGTAGCTCCTTTGCATAAGATGTCATACATCAGTGTGCTGTCCAGATCGAGAGCAACTGGAGGCAAAGACTATCAACACTGCACAAATGCCTGTGATTTGTGCTGTTCACGGCTGTTTCAGTCGATTAGATTGGGAAAAAAAACAAGGGCTACTGTAAGTCCTGAAAGGAGGACATAAAAGGGAGAAGTAAAAACAAAAGCTCTTCTTACACTGCCTCTTAAAGGCAGGAATTTTACGCCGTTATGTCGCCTCGCTGTTCTGTATAAAAAGTACAATTGCTGAATGGTTGGACAGAGTTGTCTCGCCTTTAAACCGGCATAAGAAGCAATAACAGCACCGAAATGACATTAGTATAAACAGGGTAGCCGGCATCATGGGCGACACAGGTGTGATGTTTTGCCGAGTTGTTTGACGTGCGACCCACCATGGGAGATTTAAAAAGAATCTGGTAGCAATTAGCAGCTAACTCAAAGAAGATGAACAGTGGCCAAAAAATTCTCCAAATTGGGAAAACAATGAGATTTGGCAGCTCCTTACTCTCTGAGCAGAGGATAAGATCAGCTTCCATAACAGAGATGGTAAATGATTGTTACAGCCATGTTCAGGCCATTGATATTGTGTATAAAGCACTGCCGATGCATATGTTATATATCACACTAGAGGCTGATGCTGTTTTGTTAGATGTCACGCCAGTCGTGGCTCTTTTGCGTCCGAGATGCTGGCATGCTGTCTAAAATCACACACTGGAGTGGCATGATGATTGTTTGATTCTGTGTGAAAATGCAAAGACTGCTTAAATAAGGGACTTCGTAGCGTCCCTATAGTGCGATCTCTGTGTTAAAAGGGCCAAAAACTCACTTGGAAACACCAGCAGATATGACTCATGTGTCCTGCAACAACTCCTTCATGTTTTTTGCCACAACCCAGATTCTTAATGGCGTTTCACCAGATCTCAATTGACATAGTAGCTGGAAAATAGTGGTTAAAGTTAGCTAACGTTAACTAGTAACATTAGCCTGACAGCTGTGCATCCATGTAACCAGTTGAAATATAAAAGACAGTTATCCTCAAGCACATTTACCTGGCCAAAAACAAGACAGCAGCCATTTGAGTTGTGGACCCAACCACACACAAAATAGTAATAATCCACTAGACTGTTGTACACTTTCATTGGCATGCGAGTAACGTTAGTAACGTTGGAGGTCTAGAGGACGAGGTAGTAATGGTTGTGGGGAAAAAGTACTTCTCTTTGTTGTGTATGGATCACATCCAACCTGAGTTTCTATTTTCTGACGATACCTGTAGGTTCATCAGACCCTATAGTGTTGTCACATTCTTCTGTATCCAGTTCACCCAGTAAATTGATTATCACTTCTTGCCCCCATCTAAATTTCATACGTCCCAATTGTTACATGGTTGCGAACAAGCTATTGTCTGGACCACCATCAGATTTTTTTAAAGAGCAGTTTGGTTGGTTATTGCAAATTGAGCTTGAAGGATTGGCAAGACTGATTTTTCAATGGTAAAAATTGAGGTGATTTTTTTTTTCCAGCCAAAAAGAAAACTGAGATGAAAGTACAACAGAAGTGTTTTCATTTCTGTGTGACTCTTTCGTTCCAGCTGGATGGTTTGTTTGTCATTGGCTGTACTGTGCCCAGATTCAGGCCACTCGGCCTCAGGTTGTTGAGTGATATGATTGCCCAAGGAGCCACAAGGATAAACACTCATGTCAGCTCCTCAATAGCTTTTCAAGATCGCTTTAAGAGGCACAATGCTTGTTATGTTATGCTTTTCTGTTTTTTTGGTGTTTTCATCCAAGGGATAGAGAATATATCAAATTCCCGATCGCTTCGCTCCCATTGAGTCATAAATGTGATGGGTAACTGTTGTCGCATGGGGACTTTGAAAAGTCAATTATAGATGATTGCTTTCCATTTAGGGCTGGGCAATATATCAATATCAGAATCGTGATATGAGACTAGACATCATCTTAGATGCTGGATATCATTATATTCTAAGTGATGTGTCTTCCTGGTTTTAAAGGCTGCATTAAAGTACAGTTATGTCATTTCCTGACCTTATGAGACCCTTTCTAGCTGTTCTCTTTATCTACTTAGTCCCCCCAGAATTTGGTGCTACGCCCCTGTTTCTGTTACCGGATAATCACTACATGGAAATGTTTTTGTTTTTTGGTGCACTTTGTTAAATGTGTTGAACTTGACTGCTGTATTATCAGTATAGAAGACACAAATATTACATAAACAAATTTGTCTTGTCTTTACACGGACAAGAGGGAACTGTTTTCAGTGAAATCAGTTTTTGGAAAAGTTGGATCTTTTAGAAATGAGACCAGTTCTCAGCATTGGGTTTGAAATGACTAATGTCTGGCCACCATGTGCTCTCCGGAAACAAGAGCCAGGATGGGAGACCCCGCATGAGGGAGGAGAGCTCCGGCTTCAGGTGCGATGCGGAGGCGGTAGAAAACCAGGCACCTTGTGATGATTAATGAGCTGCACCTCATGCCAGCAATTTTAAACGCACTGGCCTTATCACGAGTTTAAGCGGCACACACTCCAACAGCTTCGTGACAACTCTGCTGCTGCCTCTCCTCCTCACTTGCTTTCACACGCACACAATCATAAACTGTATAAGTGCCTCCAGAATCTAAACTGCATCTCTGTTCCTCGTGCTTTTATGAGGCCATACTGTTTTTGCTTGTGTTTGTGTTGACATTTCTTACCTGTTCACAGTTAACATAGCCTTAATTATTACAGTGTCACTTGAATGTATTTGTTCAAAGTTACCTTGACCAAGAAGGTCCCATTTATTTGTTGGTGTCTGTGTTGGTTGTAGGATGTCTCATAACAAACTAAGATATTTCAGTGAAAATTAGATGACTGTTAGGTCAAAGGCCTAAAAGTTGTCATTAACTACCACTGCACGTTCATAGATACAAATCTGGTACTTGCGTGTTTATTTGTTTTATCCTGCACTTTGATGCACATTCCAGTTTAGATCAATGTAAAAATATCTACCTATTTTGCGTAATTGAAATAGCGAACTTGAACTCCCCCACATTAAAAAAGATCATATTTTTCCTTTTACCTGTAGTGCTATTTATCGATCTGGATTGTTTTGCTGTGAGTTGAGCGTTGGATATAATGACCATAGAGATGTCTGGCTTCTCTTGAATGTAATAGAACTAGATGGCACTTGGCTTTGTGGTGCTCACAGCATCAAAAATAAATACATTTCAAAATAATAAATGGCACTACAGGTAAGAGGAAAAATATGTAATTCTATTTTAAGGGTGAGCTGGCCCTTTAAATGTGATGTGTCCATGTTAGAGGCAGCATTAGCCTCTCAATAGTGCCTTTGCTAATACACTCCTACAGATTTGGGATGGCATATGCATGATTTGAAGAAGTATAAAGGCAAGGTAAAAACAGCATTTTTAGGCTCCTCCACTTTCTCTTACTGCTGCACTAGAGCCACACATGCAGCTGGAGTGAAGATAAACAAAAGAAATGAGGCTGTAAAAACTAAATCACGTATAAACATGACTTTGCATTATTTTGTAGCATTTTAGGCTGACGATTTTATTATACTCGATGCAGTCAGAATCAAAGAGTCTCTCTAGTGTGTAAAGGAGCACATGAAAGCCTGTCCTCTCAGGTATATGTCTCTATTAGAGACCACCATAACAAGTAATTGTCCTTTAGCAAACTGCTCTGCCTTGCTATAGGGTCTCTACGCATGATGTGTTACATGAGGTCTATGGGCTTCTGAACATACCATAAAGCAGCCCACATTAATGAGCTGTGCAGCAAAGAAGGTGCCTCTGAAAATTTACTGAACACTTGCCTCGTTCTCCTTGGCAGCAATCTTCTCAACAGTGTCAGCTCTTTAGTTCTGCTGCTTGACAGTGTTCCAACCCCCTCGGCTTACCACAGCTACAGTGTGAATCAAGGCCTGTTTGCTGTGATATTCCTCATATTTATTCTCAGGGTTTTCTTTTTGTTTGTTTTTTTTTCTGTCATTATTTCTCTGTTCCAACACCAGACCCACTTTTCGCCTTTGTCACCTCAGCACATGCCAGTGGTTGCAGTCAGAGTTATCTGTGCAATAAGCAGGTTTTGTTCTGAAAAATGCCACAGTATGTGCGAGTGCCCTTCATCTTTCCATTTTTTAACCGAGGGCTGACCTGAGAGTTGTTGGCATCAGCACAAAGATGCACATAGTGAATGGAGGCTTTATCTTCCTTATTCTAACAAGACGAAGTCTCTGCAGCTTACCCATTCAGCCCGCCTTCAGAAAATCTGGAAATGAAATAACCTTTTCTTTACTAGAGTTAAGTGTTTTCTGGTCTGTCAGTAGCAATAACATTTTGGCAAAATATGGTCTATAAATGGAAATGGATGTCTGTTCTCTGTGTGTGGTTGTTATTTTGCCTCATACTCAGCCAGCCCTCTTCTCTTTTCCTCTGTTGCTTCAGGTTCAATTACAGATCAACGCACCATCTCACCACGAATGGCTTCTATGAATTCCTCAACTGGTTTGATGAAAGGGCCTGGTACCCCTTGGGCAGGATTGTTGGTGGCACAGTAAGTTTCTCCTCAAATTGATGCAGTCAAGCTCCATGTTTTTAAACATTTCCTCACTTGTTTCATCGTTCAGCAATTCTAGGGTGTCTTTAGAGGAGTACAGATTTACTTGCAGACAATCTTCTTGTGAAGTTAAGGAAAATAAATGATTGAAATGAGATGAGACAGTGTGGGGCAGCTTGCACCTCTGAAAAAGAGGGGAAAGGTGTACTGCTGCTCTTTGGTGTATCACACTGCTCAGCCTCTTCAGGAGGTCTTATGTAAGGGTACTGGAGAGGAAGCTCCAGGCGATTGATGAACCTCAGATTGAGGAGGAGCAGTGCAGCTTCCATCCTGGTCGCAGAACCTCTTTAATCTCTTTAATCTTGGAAAACTGCTGGAGGAGTCAAGGAGCTTTCCACTGATTTGTGTTTTTGTGTACTTGGAAATGGCGTATGACCCACAGGGTGTCTTGTAAGGGAGGACTTCACGAATACAAGGTGCCAGGGATGCAATCATTGGTCTCCAAAATGAGAGCTGTGTTTGCATCTACAGCAACAAGTCGAAGATGTTTTCAATGACATTGCCAAGGGTTTGCCCTGATGATTTTCTAAGTAGAATATAAAGGCACAGCTGAGGCAGAGAGTTTTCCAGGCGATACCGATACCAATGTTGGAAATGCCTCCGGGACTGCCTGAAATGCACGAGAGGCTGTCTATGCACTGATCTTATACCACGTAATTTATTAATAAACTTTGGCAACTCTCCAGAACGCTACACTCTAGAAACTTTGTTTTAATTGCCTCTGCTTTGTCACCATGGTAGCTTTCCAACGAGTGCCCCAGTGCAGTCATAATAGAGGCTGTGTTGCTGTGTACATAACAGCGCTGATCCCAGAGTCCATGCACAATGGAATAACATGACATTCACCCCATCCTATTGTCAGTAGATTTGTACTCTTTGGCCGTCAATGAAAATAATGAGTAGAATATTGTAAGTGATGATGGTCTTTTCATAAACTGGGCCGTCTATGCAGTAGAAAGACACAAATACTTGCTGCATAACCAGTAAATTGAGGAGTATAGGGCCATGGCATTTGCTTTTGCTCAAGAGGTAGAAAACCTAACCTAGCACCTGACCAATAGATGTTCCTGGAAGGTAATGTAATGCATGCCTGTCCGTTTTGGCACAGGAAACAATATGGCAGCCGGCTGGTAACAAATGATCTCAAATTACAGTTTTAGAAAATGCTAAAATATGTTTCATAAAACATTTTAGTTCAGATAAAGGGGGACTTTCTCTCTTGATCTGCTTCTATACTCTTTGTGTCAGTGGTGGCAGGCATAAAAAAAATCCAGTTCAATTTGTAGTTTGAGCAGTAGCTCTAGAACCAGAGATGAGCAGGGAGATCTGGGTGCTGGAAAGATGGTAAGCTAGTTGAAAATTGATGATATATCCCTTTAAACAGACTGTGACCTCTAGTGTGAACTAACTTGCATTGCATCAGGCTATAAAACGGTGTGAACGAGAGTCGGCAACTCAAAGTCTGAGGCCGTACTGCTCTTCTAGATTGCCCCCTTCAGCTTGGGACCAAGTTGCTGGCTCAGGTGGGGTCTTGTTAATGAGTGAGGGTCAGATGGAGATCGATAGGCAAATTTGTACAGAATTCCCATAATGTGGGTGTTATACTCAACTATGGAGGGAGCTCAGCCTGAAGGCAAAGCTCTGGATTTACTAGTTGATCTCTGACCTGTGGTCATGAGCTCTGGGTAGTGACTGAGAGTATGAGATCACAGATTCAAGCTGCTTTAATTAGTTTTTCCACAGAACGTTTCTGGGCTCATTCTTTGGGATAGGGTGACTCTTTCATGTTTAAAAAGAGCCTTTTGAGGCGGTTTGGATCAGGAAGGGTCCTATGCGCCTCCCTATGGAGATAGTCCAGGATTGTCCACCTGGGAAAAAAATCCCAGGCAGACCCAGAACATGCTAGAGGGATTACACATCCCACATGGCTTGGAAATGCTTTGGGATCCCCCAAGAGATGCTGACTGGGGAAAAAAAGAAATCAGGGCTACTTGGCTTAGCATACTGCCATTGTGAATTTGACCTACTTAAGTGGCAAAAAAAAGGATGGATGGGTGGAAGAAGTTTTATATTAGCCATGGCAGGAATTTGTAGGGAATTTGCGAAATCTGCAGTCTCAATCCTTTTTAAATTAAAGGATAATCACAGCACCAAACTGGCTGCAGTCACCACCATCAGTGGGTACAGTCAGGCATCAAATTATGCTTTAAATCATACTTAATCATATTGCGGTACCTATGCTTCACCAGACCCAGAAAACAAACTAACAATAAATATGGACATGTAGACAGTCAACATCTCTTACCAGATGGATAAAGAGGATGTACCGCTCTTAATATTCATGAGCACATCAGGATTACTCATTGATATTGATATGTTGTCAGTGTTTATGCCGTCATTAGTGGTTAATGCAAAATAAATGGGAAGCAGCTCTTCAGTCTGTTGTCATGGGTATCCTCACTGCTGAGTGTGTGTGTTTGGGTGGTTGTAGCATGGGGTTATCTGGGGTTAGCCAAGGCAGTGCAGGGATACCATAGAGCCCTATAAGCCTCCACCGGGCAGCATGGATTTAAGTCACAATCCAGTAGCAACAGTGAGCTGTTAACTTGACAGATTCCCCTCGGCTGCCATGGCCTCCCTGTTTACCAGCAGCAACGATTGTTGTGAAACATTGACCCTTTTCAGTGAAAAATACAACGTGCCGATTCCTCATAATTTATCTCCCATTCCCCCGCCCCCCCATTCCTCTGTGCATTTATTCTCCCGACCTCATCTTCTCAGCCCTGCATCCTGTGAACTGTGAGGCCTGTGTGAGTAAAAACCTTTGGCCTATCCATCTCCCTCTCTAACAACCCCACCTGCCTTCGTTCTTTTGACCAAGCTTCATGAACCGCCAGGTTTGCACTCTGAGCTGTAATTGCACTAGCTAATGATGCATCAGGACTACATAATCCAGCCCCTCAGTGCCAAATAAATGTGGAAATGTCTCCAAACGTGTTTCCATTATTGGGTTCAGCTGAGAGGCTGGGAGAGAGCCTGGCCCTCGGTGCCTGTCGCGTGACTCTTTTCTTTTCTCAATCTTTGTTTCTTATTGTCTCTTTGTCGGCTGATTGGAGAGTTACTCTGCACAGTTGAGACAGAGAGGCATGTTAATGTTGTGCATTGCTATCAGATGCCGTTATCATTACAGCACCAAGCAGATGGTGCATGGCAGAAGCAGTAGCCACGCTACATGCTGATGTTTGAATATAGTATTCACTACTGCACAAGAGAAGCAAGGAACTGGAATCCAAAACCTATCCATCAGCATTCATCTGTCATAGGCAATTACCATCAGCTACTGGTAATTGCATATGACAGGCTTAGCTTGTTATAATGGATGAGCCTGTTCTGTTACAGTACATGGATACTTGGTTTAGGCCTTGTACCCATCGGGTGGAGGCTGAAACTCATGATTAGACTGGTAATCGGAATTGGAAGGCATATAGTTTTAAGTTAATTTTCATGACATTTACAAGATCCCTGGGCTGCAAAATGCATTGTCTTCTGCATACAAATAAGCCGACAAAGCAAACAAAGCTCACATCTTTCCGCTCTACACTTGTATTGGCACTTCATGAATGTATGAGTAAAAAACCAACCGAAAACTGCAGGGGAATTCACACATGGTTCATTTGAAGAAGATTATAGCGAGTTGTGCTCATCTCTTCTCTGCTCAAATTTGGTTTCACTTTAAAGTCATTTCATTTTCCGGTTGAACATTACTTTAAATATTTTAATTTGCTCGGCAGACTACCCTCAAGCTAGATCAATCTGCAAATAGAGGACATACGAGAGCTTACACCTTATCAGAGCTTGGGTTTTGTACGAGGTGGGAGGACAATAGGCGCTGTGATGAGCAGTACATCAGTGTAATGTATTACTTCGTCTCTAGCAGAACTGGCCTCTATCTGTAGATCGTTTCTCTTTATGAATATTAACTCTGTCCCCTCAACGTCCATTTTCTGCCAGAAGGGCTTACATTTTCATTTCAGATAAAACTCAGTCAAGACTGAAATTTTGCTTTATTCGGCTGTATAACACAAGAAATAAGTAAACAGTTCAATACCATAAAACAAAAACTATAACTAAAATGCCTGTAAAACAAAAGCAGGTTAAAAGTAAAAGTAGGTATGAGACCTAGTTTATACAATATTTGTTTTCTTCTCTTGAAAGTGTTAAACTGAGCAGTTACAAAAAGTGTTAGCAGAGCGATTTCAGTGGGTATAATTTGAGGAGTGATTGTCTGGCCAGGATATGACTTGCACTGCATTTACCAAGCAATTATTTAAGTCATGTTGTCCTTGCGTCATGCACCATTATCTTGGACAGGGTCAGCGGATGATTGCGTCCACAGCAGCGCCACTAAGGGGGACAATATCGTTAATATTGGAATCAACTAATGTGCTGTACTGGAACCAGTGGGTTGCTTTACATGTCACTTTGCCAACCTAATTAAAGTAATTAGACTGTCCTGGAGAAAGATGCACCACAGCAGAGTGGTTGTGGCTTCAGAGCAGGAAAATGTTGCTAAATGATGTTGAAGTCTGGTGACATTTATGTTTTTGTTAATGTCAACATGAACAATGAACTGATCTGACTAAGTAAGCATTGGGTTTGCAGCCAACGCTTGTTATAGACTATTTCTCTGTGCCATAGAGCACCATTGTTGTCCAAAAAATGAACCACAGTGTTGCACTGGGTGACACACTCTGTCATTACCATGAACATGAGCTTTATAGTTTATTTTGAGTTGATCCCATATTCGCCAATTGTGAATATTTCCCAGGTCTGAAGAGTGAAGCCAGTGCCCAAAAGCCTTGACCTGCATTCTTGCTAACGGCCAGCAGGAGCAGCAAATTCGAATTTGCTCTGTACAGGAATCTGGCCCCGACAAGCAGAGCCCGGTGAATCGCCATCGGACCAATCAGATCAGTCTATCTGACAGAGGTGGGCTCGGGCATAACATGATGAAGACAGCGCTGTGCCGTAGGAGTCGAAAAGTAAACAGCCAAGATGGCAGCTGCCGAAGGACCGTGTCCATTCAGTTTAGCTTTGAAAGAAACGCTAAGCCAACTACACGTATCTTTTTCCTTGAGAGAGGAACAGAAGACTGCCCTAGAAGCCTTCGCTTCCAAGAAGGATGTTTTTGCCGTTTTGCCGATGGGATAAGACAAAAGCATAATATATCAGTAAGCCCCACTGGTTGGCAAACCAATGGGGCTTACTGCAATAAATACGTCACCTTGTTTTTTGCTCTGATTGGCTATCGTGCTATCCAATTGCGTGCAGCGGCATTTAATATGCCTCAGTTAGTTCACTGCAGTTTGGGTAGGAACGGTGTATCAGTGAGGGCCAGACTCAAAATCTTTCTAGATTTGAGTCTGGATTTCTAGGCTAGTAGGGGTGGGAATCTTTGGGCACCTCACAATTCGATAATGATTACGATTCAGGGGCTACGATTCGATTATAAAATGATTATTGATGCATCTTTATTTCATGTATATTGATGCACTTTTTCACAACACACATTTCTTTTTGTCTCATTGAATAAGCATTCAACACTTGCAATTTTTAAAAACAGTGCATTTGTAATAAGAAACAGTTGAATTCATTTCCATTATATTTTATTAAACATATAAATGGAAATGTGTGCAAACTGGAAAGTTACAACTTCGTTGTACAGAACCAAAGGTAACAACAGGTATCTTAAATCACAAGATAAAATGTGCAGTTAGAGTAACAAATGATTTGGTGGCGACAGACGTCCACGCATCACATGTAACTGCGATCCTACCTGCCTTCAACAGCGAGGCTATGACTTCTGTTTTGGTTTGGTTGTAGAGTGTCGGTGAAATAGCGTCAGGATGGGATGGTGTATCTGGACTCCAATGTATGCAGCAGTGCTCGAAATCTCTGATTTTCCACGATGGAATAAGGACACAAATCCTTGGCAATAAATGCCCCGATGCCCCGTAATTCGCTTCGCCTTTTCCGATGAGGGTGGCAGCTTTCTAATTGCTTCCTCAATTGTTCTCTGGTCGGTAGCACCACTAGTAGCCGCAGCAACAACAGCCTGCCGTCTCCCTGACTCCTCCGTCGGGTGGAATCGAGTTACATGGCTTCTCATGTTTGTTGTGTTGCCAAAGTATTTTATTTTAGCACGACACAGCTTACATATAACGTGGCTCTTGTCCAGTTCTGTGCGCGTGTCGGCGTGTTCGCTCCAGGTACGCATCCCAAAGTGTCCCAGAGATGACGCGTACCACGCTTCTTAGTTCCGCATTATTTAGAACCTTCTGTATTACTCTAATTAACAGATTTAAATAATCGAAATTTGGACTTTTGTGAATCGATTCAGATTCGTCCACGTCCGAATAGCGATGCATCTAAGAATCGGAAATTTCCCCCACCCCTACAGGCTAGTATACAAGTCTATGACAAACTGATACTACTTCTCTCTTGATTTATTACATCACTAAACATTTCCGAGTGAGTTTTCGGCATGGAAATAAAATGCGTAAAAAGGACATGTTGCTGTTTACTGTTGAAAATGGTGATTGTTATTATGGTGACAATACATTCATCATTGGGGCTGCAAACTGTGTCACACTCACTAGTTTGAGAACACCATTTTGGCCTGTATTCTTACACATTTTTTACACCAATACAAGTTTCTCTCTTTCACCTAACAAAGACTAACTTTAGCTTAACTGCGTTTAAACTCATCATAAAGCATACTTCATTCAAATTCAAGAGAAACAAAATAAAACTCCCCAAAACCGTCTTAGTTAGTCTTTGTAGCCGTATAGTTAGTCTACTGTTCAACCTCTGTATCAAGAAACTACAGTGCCCAGCTTTCTGTATATTTGGTATCTATTTTTTTTTTAAGATTTGCACCCTCCGTATGAACACTGGGTTTGAGACTGAGAACCACAAACATAGGAGGGAAATAAGAAAGTATTGAGGAACAAACTAATACAGTGTTAGCTTTGCTCTTTTCATGGCATCTGAAAATATAGAAGTTTCCCAGCCTTGCTCTATTTAACTGGCTAGGTCCACTAACAGCCCACGTTTGACTTGGAAGAAGTTTAGTGCCAGATGGTCAGTCGGTCACATTCACACAGTCACAGTCTGCCGCATAGGGTTCACAGGAATTTCAAAAGCAGGTGGATGGGTCATTCTGTTGGCCATACTAAATGCAAATGTCTCCCTCCAACATGCAAATCTATGTAAAATGGAGCAAGATCTCAGAACTGATGAACTGAGGAGATCTGATAGAGCTGCCGCAGAGGTTCAGCCAGCTGGCTCAGTGATAGATTTACGTCCATTTCAGACTTTACCTGCTGTATCTTTTTATATAAGAGGCTAAGGCGGGATTGGTTGCCAGAATAATTTGGTGCCTTGTTCAAGGGCACCGCGATGGTAGTTGCTGGAGTAACAGAAAGCTACTCATTTACTGTGTAGGCTAATTGTCAAAATCCCACTTGTTTGCATGACTGAGGTAGATAATTTTCTGAACATAGACAGGCTTCAGTGAAGAAGGGCATTTAGTTTACTCCCACACTGCATTCGGTATGATAAAATGAATGTGTGAGAGCTCTTATTTGCATCAAGCCTATGCTTTTAGACCATGCAGGGGTGTGGACAAGGGCTGGGTTCACCTCAGACTGGTGCAGTGTGTTTCATAGCCCATAATGCAGACACTATCAGCAGCTTTTGTTTGAAAAACTTGATGAATTACAAAGTTACAGTCCCTCCTCGTTTTCAGGAGCTTGTCTTGACATTGCAACAATGTCAGTCTCCTTTCTCATGCGGGGAGGTGGTCTGTGACCCTTCTGGCTCCAGGTGAAATTCATAAAACCACCTTTGCTCCACCCGAGAGCAATGCCGCGACTCTGTTCTGTTGCATTGAACCTTTTACCCGCCTGCACTCTGTTTAACATACCCTTTCTCTCCTTTTATCCACTATAGTTCACTTTTCCTCCTCAGTCGCTCCAATCTCTCTGCCTCTTTATCTTTCATCATCGCTCCTCTGCTGTCTGCCTCTGCATTTCTCTAATGTCTGGCTGTCTTTTCTCAGCTCCGCCATGCCTCCATTCTCTGATCCTACCCTTATCCTTACCCCGTCCCCCTCTCTTTTTTTTATTCAAAATTAGACAGATGATCCTGACAGTCCTCATTAATTGTGTATGATAGCGTTAAGTCTCTAAGCACTCAGATGGGTCACACCGTTTGGAAGACGGACGAGCGCATATCGGTTAATGTGACAGTTTAGAGCCTTTCTGCTTAGACCAGTCCAGCTGCACTCTCCCTTTTTATTCCCCCTTTCACTCCCATCCACCCTCCCCAGAATCCCCAGAGGACGAGTGTCAGTTGCTCTTTCTCCTGAGCTGTAGATAAGGAAGGCAGGCTTCTCTAATGTGACAGTCCATAACAACAGCGGGCTGTCAAGACAATAAACCAGTCTTTGTTGCCATAAGGACAGTGACTTAAGTGCATTTTTTGTTAACAGCTTTTGACAGTTTTAGTTAATGATATTTTCATAATGAACAGCTATGTAATGCATTCTTGAATGCCAATTTAGAGGAAAGTGCTGATAAATTATGCATAAACATTTTTCGCCATCAAGCCAAAACTCAATGCAGGCTTTGATCTCAGTTGTCTCTGTAATGTTTTGGGGACCTAGGCTCTACCACAGAGTTCAAAATGGCTAATAATTACAAGAGTAGTTTTGTAAATGGCAGGATACTGCTCCATTAGACAGAGTCCACTCCTCGGAGCCGAGAGGCAGGACATGGTTGATTTTCATTGAAGTAGATTGGTTGATGAAGCTTAAGTCTCCCAGGCACCGGCTAATTAGAGACGCGAAGACCTGAGTTTATTAGCGGCGAGGCAAAGAGCATGGACTGCGGCTGCAGTGAGCACACATCAGGGACATCACTCACACGTTTAACATAGCCTCGTTTTTTACTTCAGTCAGCCAGTGCACTGCACAGGGCCCTAATTGGATCTGCTCTCGTGTATAGACAAGACAGGGCCACGAGGCCTCGTCTGCTCAGGCCCCAGCTTTAGCTGAGTGGAGGGTAATAATAATAACTTTTCATTGAGGAACACTCTACTCTACATGCGAACAAGTCTTTTATTAAGCAAAAAGTGTCAAACAGTTGCTGGTTCCAGATTCTCACATGTAAGGTGCTGCTGTGTTTCACTGTTAAACATAATTGTAAGCTCAGTATCATCCATTGTTGAACCACTGGTCAGACAAAACACGCATTTCAAAGAGTCCACCTTTGGCTCAGAGAAATTGTGATGGGCATTTTTATTTATTTTTGGACATTTAACAAGCCAAATGGAAAAAACAAATCAGTTGGCTGTACAAATATGTCTTAAAGGGGAACTACGCCCATTTTTTAAAATTCATACATGTTGCTCTTATGGGCTAAGAAAATCCAAAAGTATTTGTAAACATGAAGAACTCTCTCCCAAACTGGAGCACTAAAACTCAAATTTGTGATGTCATTGTGGATAAAGTGCGAAGCTGCTCCACAGACAATGAATTGGGGTTGTCGATGACACCATATTTTCTGTTTCAGAAATAAAAAACAATACAATACAATACAATAAAGCTCATTTGGGTATAAAAAAAGAAAACATTATGTGGGTCCACGACAGGGTGCTCCCATTCATTGTCAGTAGTGCAGCTCCAGACTTTATACTTGATGACATCTCAAGTTTCAGACAGGCTATTTGAACGTATTGGGATTTTTGATTTAGGTTCTGCTCCCCTTTGCTGCAGATCTCTAGTTGACCTGAATTTCAGCATATACATTGATGACTGGATGAGGTGTGGATCATTTGTCTTGTCTTGTTTTTCTTAGATGTAAGCTATTGGCTCTAAAGAAGTGTGTTGGTAAAGGTAAAAGTCTGTGTCTCAATCAATAGTACTGATAATAATGCAGCTTGTTATCTTTCTTCTGTTTGTAATGCTCAGAACTGTTGTGTCCGTCGAAAATAGTTTCTCCCTTGTGGCACCTTTCATGTTTTTTTCTCTCATCTTGCACGTTGTTTTCACTCTTACCATCACCATTTGTAGGCATGCATCAAAACATTATATTTTATTAATCTGCCAGTTAATTTCTTGATTTGATTAGTTGGTTGGTTCACAAAACACAAGAAAACATTAAAAATGTATAAAGGTCATCAAATTTATTTTCTCAAATAGTCCAAAACCTAAAGATATTCATTTTTACAGTAACTGTAAGATGAGGAAAAGGGTAACAAAAACACAACGATTATTTTCAAGTGTTTATAAACTAATGAAACCACACACTTGACCTTTAAAGATGATCAAAATAACTGCTGATTAATGTTCTGTCGTTTGACATCCCTCCCATGCTATATTTTGCTCAACCTCTCCTTCTCTTTCCCCCCTCACTCAGGTATACCCGGGGTTAATGGTGACAGCTGGCCTCATCCACTACGTGCTCAACCTGCTCCACATCACCGTCCACATCCGTGACGTGTGCGTCTTCCTGGCACCGGTGTTCAGTGGTCTGACGGCCATCTCCACCTTCCTGCTGACGCGGGAGCTGTGGAACCAGGGCGCAGGGCTGCTGGCGGCCTGCTTCATCGCCATCGTCCCTGGCTATATCTCTCGCTCCGTCGCAGGCTCTTTTGACAATGAAGGCATTGCCATTTTTGCCTTGCAATTCACCTACTACCTCTGGGTATGCACGCTCGGCACAGTGTGATATTAGATAAACATTTCATTTTGATGTGGGTATATACCTCTGATATTTTGTTTTATGGTCAGTTTGAAATTCTGCTTTGTTAAGAATTAGAATAAATCTGAACATGTGCTCGCTCTGTATTTTTACCCCAATTGTGAGCACTCAGTCTGTTCAGTTTTAGGGGACAGGCTTTGTGTAGCCCTATTTTCAATCTTACTTGGCCTCAAACGTTGAATTATTTATCCAGAGGCTTGAAAGGCACACTGGGCATCTTTGCGGACCATGTGGAGCCCAGGAAATAGCATGCTGCACTGTAAAACCTTCACAATAAGATGACCTTTAAAGGTAGAATTGAAAAGATCTCAGGTTAAAGGGTGAATGGACCCCCTCCCAATTTACCATCCTTTTTTAAAAAAATGCACAAAGTAAATACAGCAGGTAGCCACAGAGCGTCTGACCTTGTTGAATTTGCTCATGGTTGTCAGCAAGGTCAGATTTATTTTGTATATAACAAAAGTATTTTTCCTTCAGTGATTTAAAACATAATTTGTCAAGGTTATGCAGGAAGACCTTAACAGAACCAATACATTCCACAGACGAGGAGAGAGATGTTTGCAGGGACCACAGTGCACTTTTTGCAATGGTCTTCCAAAGTCCGCGGAAGGAAAGAGCTTTTCAGGCTGCAGGATGTATGAAACAGACTTTTCACTGTACCTCAGTGTGTCCACTGCTTTCAGTTGCATCAGCAGCTGCCTTACAGCCCCACAGCTATCTTACTATGAAAACCTTGTGTGTGTGTGTGTGTGTGTGTGTGTGTGTGTGTGTGTGTGTGTGTGTGTGTGTGTATGTGTGCGCGTGAGTGTGCTTGCTTGTCTTTGTGTGAAATTGAAGAGCTTGGCTTTGCCAACAGTTTTTTCATCATCCCTCTTCCTTCTTGTTATTGGAGTTGACCTTGACAAGTATTGAGGAGTTTTTCATTCTGTATTGAGCTGTACCCATTCAGTTATACATGCTTCATTTTTTACTTTAAAACTCAGAATAAGAGCGATAATGCCAGAACAGAATTCATGAGAAAACTAGAATTCAGCTGCGGCCAGACAGACATACACACATTCCAGGCTTCCACCTGGCCAAAAATAATGAAAATGTGAAAAGGAAACTTGTGATAGAGAATATTTCGAGCTTACCAGTTGAAATTGAAGTAATCAGCTCCTTCTGTTAAACCAGGTTTCTTCTGACATTAAAGAGGTCAAAATCAGCAGATTAAGAGAAGCGCAATACTCATATGAATTGCAAAGCAATGTGCATTTAAGATACAGTAGATCAAGGAGAAGCCTTTGAGAGAAAGTGCCTCAGTTCCACATTTCACCTGACTCAAGTGCCATAAGGCTCGTCGGTGCATTAAATAGCTTAAGTGCAGTTTTTGAAGATCGAGAGAGATTCTGAACCAAGGTTGGTAACTTTGGGGAAAAAGCTGAGTGACACGAGCTGTTTCTGGCTGGTTAAAGGCCAGACAGGCTGCTGCATTTTGGACCATTAGGAGACAATTTTACCATCCATGCTGGCAGTTCTGGACTTCACAGACATGGATTTCTAACATTTGTACATACTGGGAGAAGAACTGCAGATACACTAAATGTGTGAATATCACTGCCTATCATTACAGCGCTGTGGGCATATTTCTTATTTATACAATACCCCGTCATCTCAAGGAGTCTATAAAATGATTTCTGTTAACAAAATTGCCTCATGTTCCTGTAGACTGCAGCGAAGGGTAAGAGGTTACAGGGAAACAATTACAGTCATCACTGTGAAAGAATTTCACACCTGCACAGTTAACCTCTGAAGGAGCAGGTGTCAAATGAATATGGACATTTAAAGGGAGTTCAAATTTAATATTGTTAATTCTAGCGATTTCAAAGAAATCAAATAAAAGACTGAATTGATTGAAAGGAAATGATTTTGCAATTAGCGACTTGCACAGGCCTTATTTTTAAAACTGAACCTGAAAGGAGCCAGCTGCCTTCAGCTTAAGGCCTTCTCCCAAACATGCAGACAGCAGTGAAAGAATGACTCTAATATATAATATAATTGGCACGGGGGATGTCAGTGGTTACTGTTGATCAGTTGCCTGTCTGGAATATTTTTGACCAGTTATGCATGTTGAGCTATAGGCTAATTTTGCCTCCCTTCAGTTTACTGCATTGCACACCACCCAGGTCTGGTGGAAGCTAAATGTAGCTAGCAGCACTGGCCATTCAGTGATTTCTGCTCGTTACGGCATCCCAACCCAACAGTGTGGCTGTGGAAAAATTGTGCCCACCATCCTATCTACCCCCAGGTTAATTGTTAGCTCAGTTAGCACAGTTAGCAGTGTCAGCACAGCCAGTGGTGCTAACATAACTAACTAAAGAGGGCAAAATGAAGCTGTTTATTCACCAGGACTACCTGGGGGTAGACCGAAGGGTAGCTACCATGTATTCACAGCCTTGCCAACAGAAAATAAAACAAAAGGCAAGACATTAACAACACGTAACATTCAAAGTTCACCACCTCTAAATGGATAGCACTTTAAAATGCAGTGCTAAAGCTCAGTGAGTCAGTGGAACATCAGACTTAAAGGAAAGGCTTCTTGTGTTTCATGTCATTTTGCATTTTTCCCCCTTAAAAATCAAGCAGTTTTTAAGCAGCTAGTGGGTGTTGGACTGTCTAAAGCAAAATTAACCAAAACTGAGATCTTGATACTTGGCTGTAAACATTAGTTTTTGACTCTCCTCCAGTTTTGATGCTATGTAGTCAGCACTGTCATTAGCTATCTTTATCTTTGGCTTTAAACGATACATCAGACAAATATTAAGAACAGAAATTACAAGATTTTTTTTTATTCTTTATAATTGTTTTATTCCTCTCCCTACCTCCTTCTGTCTTCTTCTTTGTATTGCTCCTGCTGCTCAGCTTACATTGGAGCGTGACTTTTATTTTTTCTTAGTGTGGAAGCTTTGGGTTTTACTAGAAAAGATTATTACATGATAGGACGCCACAAGCCTTTTGGAACCAGAGGAGACTCATGCAAATAAGCCAATGAAATCTGATGACCAACTGTAGCTGCATAGTTGTAGGGAGATGCATCATTCATGTCTCGTGCACATCAAGTGTAGCAGAGTTACCGAGATAAGACGGGCAAATAAAGACCCAGTTTTATTAAAACTACATTGATAATTTTTTCATTATACCCGCGGCGTTCAAACATGACCGCCTGCAGCTGTTAAAGAGTACCCTCACAGCCAGAAACAGAGCAAGACCCGCAGGAGTCCCACATTTATGCAGACATGTATTCGGAGGCCATATGATGTTGCTCATCAGCATTCAGTATAAACGTTGTGTCTTAGCTGAGAGTCACTGCACAGCACACAGGAACAGATTCAGGCTACAGTTAAGCATTAACCATCCACACAACAAATGCAATGGCATGTATTCCTGATCGCCACGGATGTTTAATTAGTAAACACGGATATCGAGGTTGTCCCTTGATGTTATTCACATTGCCTGTGTGTGCATAAAGATGTCTCTTAATAAGTGACTTTAAATGAAACGCATAGCTGTTGTCATGGACGCTGCAAAACTCTTGATCTACTGCTCGCCAATTAACAAATGAAAATGGCGGTTAAAAGTGAGAAGCAGCATCAAAATTTTGTGCTTTTTATCTTCACTTAGTTCTTTTGGTTTCCATTTTTAATTTGAATTTGTTTTAATTTGAACACTAAAATGAAAAGTTTTCTGTCTCCAGGTTCAGTTGATATATAATTAAACTGTCATGTCACTTCTCAATGATAAAAACCTTCACAGACACACATTTATTGAAAGGCAATAGCAACTTACGTTAGACAGGCTGGTGAGCAGGAAAACTGTTACTAACAGTCTAACTGTCCTCATCCGAGGAGTTTCAGTAAGTGAACAGGAAAGAGTTGCATTATGCTTGCCACAGGCAGCGAGCGATAACAGTAGCTCGTAGGCTATTTGTCCAATTTTCATTTTACCTTCAAGGTGTCGATTTCTCTTTATGCTTGAGCATAAAAACACGCTGCATGGTGGAAGCTTTCATCCAGGTAAAAGCAGTGATGCAGGTGTTTCGTCATGCCCTGCCTCACTGCTGTTTGCCACAGCCTAACAAGCTTGGACGTACAGTCGCCGCGGGGTTGGAAAGGAGCTTTTATCTGTCCGAGGATTCAGCCATCCCCGCTTATGTCACTTTGTCAAATCGTGCATGGATGCATGTCCACATGTGGTTTCATGGTAGTATTAGTCACTAGGCTAGAGCTTGCGGGCAACTCTATGGTTCATTTTTGTACTCGCGTTCACTATCCCTGATCTGGCAGTGACCTACAGTTTGGTGTCCAGGTGGCTGGCTGAGCGCGGCTGTTGTGTCTACAGTTTAAGTACCAATACAACACACCTGGCTCTGTGTCTGTTTGCCAGCTCAGCAGAGTGAAACCAAACAGCTGATAGTGTCAATGGGGGAGTTTACATCCTTACACATACAGTGCACATATGGCAGCCAAACACACTGAGGAAATGTATATTATGTACTCGTGTATACAGGCTTTTATTGTAAATGCATTTATAGAAAATACAAACCACATAGAATTTGAAGTCACTGGCAGTTCAGAGAGTTTTAGAAAACATTTTTCATCTGTTTACTCTGTAATTTAAACTAGAAACTAGTGCTGACATGATGTCAGATTTTCCGTACACAATTTTGGCCAAAAGTGTTCATGATAGTAATAATGAAAAAAAAAAAATACTATCATGATATCATTGCTGCATGATGCACTTTGTCATCTGATGATTCATCCTTAACTTTGTTTGTTGTGCATTTTGTCTCTTTTTTGGCAAATAAATTACACTCAAAACACAAGTGTGGGGAGGTGGAGAGAGAGTCTCTAACCATAGCTGTAAAAAGAATGTACAAAAAGAGCAATTGCACTCAATGGATAGTGAAAAGGCAACCACATGATACAGGAGAGGGGGACAAAGCAAGAATGGAAAGAAAGAGGCGCTGGATTATTTTCATGATATCGTCATATGTGTATGGTAATATTTCATTTTTTAAATATTGTGGTTGTCATCATTATGTCAATCCCAGTATATCGCATCACCCCTACTAGGAAGAGACACTGAAACTGTTGAGGCCAACAAGACCAATGGCTGAAATACAAAGGGCATGGATATGGTGTGACACATCTGCTGCAGCATGCCCGCAGCAGAGCGTGTTGATCATAATCAGCTGAAGCTGCTACACTGACCACAGATGCCATGCAGGCACTTTATTTCTAGGTGTGGCTCCACAGCCCTCCAATGATTAAAATGATAACCAGAGGCAATGCAACGCAGCAGAGCAACCCTGTCGATGTTTTTACATTTCACATTAAAATAAATCAATCACATCAAAGCCTCCTGTAGTTAAAATGATCCAGTTAATTAATTCAGTTCCAGTAAATATAGTTACTCTTCCAAACCTTGCATATGCAGCTGCATTATCACTTGGCAAATCTCAATATGCGCACAGTAAACTTGACACACAGCCACATGCTATAAAGATTAGGTTTGTGTAGCAGGTAAAAAACCTGGCGTGACTCCACCTACGTGACCATTTCCACCAACATCCATCAACATTGAACACATTGAACATTTAATTTATGATCAGATGGTGACAATAGAAAACTCATGTGTGACTATACCAAAACAAATACGGACACCCATCAGGACACTTTGCCTTGCTAATTTACTGTGTATTGGAATTTTTGCTGAGAGAGCAAAGGAACAAAAGGATGTCAGGAATTTTAGTTGATGTGAGGCATATTAAGACAGGTGGGCAATGAGGACTGCAAACTCTGCAGAGCTGCAGACAAGTGAACTGTGCAAAGGGTGAACTGCAGGTGAACTGTCTCTGCATTGAAATCCGGATGAACGGCATTATGAAATAATACTGAATTGCATTTTGAAGAAGTACTCTCTACTCTTTTTTTTCTTTCAGATAAAGATTACTCTTACTCACACGTGATGTTGACTCTCCCAAATGGTGTTTAAAATGATATTAATAAGAATAATGAGTAAATCATGGCAGACGCCCAAATCATAATTTGTCACATCAGTCTCTTTGTGTAGATGGGTAGCGAGACTAGAGATGTCAACATTTAAACATAATTGGTTAACGGCTGTGAATCCTTTTGACTGTGTATGCATGTTGGTCTATAGGTTCATTTTGCTACCTCTGTTTACTACACTGCGCACCAGCAAGGTCTTGTGAGAGGTAGTGTTGTGCTCATTCAGTAATCGCCGCTAGTAACGCCATCACGACCCAACAGTGTTGCTGTGGAAATGGTGAGCAAGGGGCCCAGTTTTGAGCCGCATATCCCCTTAAGCATCGTCAACTAGGCTTATGTTATTGCTCTTAGGGTGCATTCACACCAGGATAGTCCCGGGGACTCTGTTTGATTGGGTGGGGAAAAACTTCACACCTTCATTTGGTTTGGTTCACTTTCACACTGCACTTTTTAAAGCTGACCAAACCGCCTGGACAACATCACGCAGTTACAACAGCTGCTCGTTTGGGGGAGGCATTTCCCGAAACGACCACTGACTAGGAAGAAAAAAAGCACGAGGAAGAAGAAAACCCAGCTCATCGATTGACCAGGACTGAAAACAGAAATCTATCACCTTCGGCCAGCTTGGTCACCACAAAAACACCAAAATGCACTGCGCTCTATGTCACTTCCTCTCTTTGGTTCGCTAGATCGTCCGTTTTGCATTTCCCACTGTAAGCGAACCGCACCAGGGTTCACTTGCAAGTGAACCGAGACCCTCAGTTTTCAAGCGGACCAGGGTTCGCTCGTTTAGTCCGCACCAGAGTTCGAATGAGCGTTGACACCACTTCAAACGAACCGAACCATCCGTGGAAGCGGACCAGGGTTCATTTAAAACGGACCAAATAGCACCAGTGTGGATGCATCACCACCATGTTTCTAAAGCAGTTCTGTCCTGGTAGCAGTACTAGCTCTAAATGTGAATAAGTGGTGGTGCGAGCTAGCTCCCACCCAAGCCCAGAGATGTGCAACGCAGAGTGGTCAAGGTTAATGTCAGCTAACCAGCTTATACTGGAGGGTGGGCAGTGGACATTAGGTTTCCTCATGTTAAAAAAGTCAGCAGAGACACCAGAAAATGAAACAAAAGACAATAAATTATTCATATTTATCATAAAACATTTAAAGTTTACCACCTCTGTATGGTTAGCACTTTGGAATGGAGTGCTAAAGCTCACTAAGTCAGTGGAGTGGAGGACTAAAAGGAGAGGCCTCTTGTATTTAATGTCATTTTGCATTTTTGTCTCTTTAAAAATGAACCAGTTAGTCAAAGGTTAATGGGTGTGGGGCAGCTGAAGGTAAAGTTAACTGATCTCTAGTAGGTACATTTCTTATTTTCACAGCAGGTATTACAAAACCTTTTAAGGAACATTTGGCACCTTTAAACATTAACAACAGAGCCTTCATCCTTTCCCATCAACTGCGTTTTTTTCTCCCAATACATCCGAGGTGTGTTCCTCCTATGTCCATATGAAATCATTTTTAACTCTGCAGGAGTCTCCAAAATTCACCACTTAACTTTTCAGGACTCATCCCAAAAAAAAATCCTGTCACCATAACCATTTGTCTCACACCAGGAAATGTGTATTAGGGTGTGTTAGGGACATCTGTTTGTCTCTGCGCTATTATAATGGCCTCTTGTCATCTTGTGCGTATGGACAATACATCTCCAAGTGAGGCAGGTGTTCCTCGCAGCAGCCACTTTCTCTTAAGGTGATGTGTCATCAGCGAAGCAGTGCCATCGAAAAATCCCTTTCCGCTCACCTACTACCTCTCACGTCCTCCATTCTGTTTGGCAGGGGCCCTGAAAAACAATCATCCCGGCCATGCTCCACTGCTTCCCATTATCAGTCTCATTTACCCACATATGTCTTTGCGTTTTCTTTTCCTCCCCTCCGCCTTTCTTCTATCTCTTCTACCTTTAATTGTCTTTGTCTTCTTTTGTCTCTGCCATTGTTTTTGCTCGAGCTGTGTTTTGTATTCTTCCCTACTTGATCTTCCCACCTTGCTCTCCCTTCCTGTATCTCATTATTGCTCGTCCCTTTCCTCCGTGTCTCTTTACCCCCGTCATCTCCTCCACGTGGCAAAAACGCTCTCTCAAGTCTCAGCCCAATCTTCATTATCCGACTCCTTCATTTTATCCGCTAATAACCCATTCAACTCCACTCGCTTAATCTCTGTGTTTACCCCTTCCACCCTTCCCAACACACACACACACTCCCATAATCTATAATTGAATCCTCTCACACCCAGGAGAGCTGCTCTTTTTAACACCACAGCTCTCCGTAACATGAATACACACACACAGAGTTGCACTGCCTCCCTCCCTTGCTCCAACCCCGTGCACCATGCCTACATTGTTGTAACAGTAATTCCACTCTTTCTCTCGGCTCACATTTAATTAGCTGGACTGGTATCACACTGTGTGACTTCTGTGTCTCGACAAAGAGATCGGAGGCTGGGAGGGCAGTTGGGAGTGGGGGTTGAGGCACCAGTGGCCACATGCCCCTGAATGGACAACGCAAGGCTGCACGCTAGCTTTGGCTCGGCTTGAGTGGGAATATTGTCTGTGGAGAACACAGCAGCTTGCACAGTGACTGTTGTCATCCTAATCTGTCATCACGCTTGTTTTCACTCTTAAACAAAAGAAGCAAAGTCTCAACATGGAGCCATTTATAGGGAAAGTGTTTTGGAAGTTGTGCCTTTGGCAATGTACGCTCCGCTGCCAGTTCACACCTAGCTGAAAGTAATGTAGTCTAATACAGCAGCCCTGCAATAAATCCCATCTTCATTCCTCTATGATTTATTGCAGAACTTTTGTGCTAGACTGCATGAAACAATAAATATACGTACCTCTATGTGTTAAAACTTAGATACACTTTTTAAAAAAAACTGTCTCTTTACACTGAATTTACAGGTACCAGCGAGATAGCTGAAAAACAGTATAGGGGCTTTAATTGTTGCTGAGATATGGGGTGAAAGATCAGACATGTGCTGTGGATGGGATCAGTGTCATTGACCAGTGCAGGTAATATTAAAATTACCCCATCTCCCCCAGAGAAATGCATCTCTTCTAATGGGGCTTGGGTCAGCGTTTCTTGGAAAAGCAGTGGGTCTGTGCTGTGGTTAGGTTTGAGCGCTGTTTGCATTTCAGCTGATACAATTACCTGGACTTCAGTACCGGTATCTTCTCCAGTACTTTACTCCCTCTGTTGCAGAAGTGTTTTGCTCTGTCTCTGTATTCTTCTTCTTCTTCTGTCTCTGTATTTTTCTTAGGGTTAGGGTTAGCAATTATGTTTCTCTGCTCTTTTCTAATGTCATGTAGTGCTGCTTGTGTGTGTGTGTGTGTGTGTGTGTGTGTGTTGGGCTGTGCGATATGGAAATTCATATCTCTGTATTTTCAGGCTGAATGGCGACACTACGAAACGGGCGACATGTTCATTTACAAGTGAAAGCCACATTTGAGACGTCACAGGCACTTTTATAAAGACAGACTGTGATCAAAATAACATGCAAAGACAGGTTTTTTCCCCTGTTTGAATATATGCAGCACAAAATGTAAAAATGATATAGAATAAGTAGCAGGGCTGTACGTTAACTGTTTGCACACAACACTGGAGCTACAGAGGTTTAAAGGCTTGCAGCACAGGACACAAAACTATAACATGAGTATAAAGGTATCAAGTAGGCCTAAATCCATTTTGGTTTAGAACCATTAAAAAGTCTTTGTGGGTGGACTTAAAAGTTATTTTCCATGGCCTTTCAAATAAATCTAGTGCTGGAAAATTATTTCAATATTTTTAATTATTTAAGCTACTAATTGTATTTAGGCACATAGCATCAACAGAGAGACCGAGGAAGGGAAGGAGTGAGAGACACTTTGTCTTTGTTATATATGTCTGTGTATGTTGTATATGAAATGTCTGTGTTGTCGCTGCATTTTTTTAAAAACACTTCTGTCGCCTGCATCCAGGCACTGTCTCAATGTCACAAAACAGACTACAACTACCAAGAAGAACAGCGATGTGCTAAGATCCACCTCACACACAAAGTAGCAGCGCTGGACTGCACGTGTGCTGCTGCCATAATTTGATTCATCTCACAGACTGATTTAGCGTAGCTTGTTCAGCATGTAGACCGATGTGGCACTGTATACTAACTAACAGACAGATTAAACACAGGAGTAGCTATGTGTCTCTGAGTGTTGATGGAGCTGTGCAGAGAGTGTGACAGAGGAGAGCTGGACACTGGTATGCTTATGTAACACAGCTTGACCCTATATTGATATAAATGGTATTGTCTCAATCTATATCTTGCTTGAAAATATATCGATATATCGTACATAGTCGGTATATCGTCCAGCCCTAGTGTGTTTGTGTATGTGAAATAAGTATGTGTTGAAACTGTCGCTGCAGATCAGCGCTACAGCAATAGTGTCGGCTCACTACAAAGCTG
The DNA here is from genome assembly GCF_041903045.1 of Epinephelus lanceolatus. NCBI lineage: Eukaryota > Metazoa > Chordata > Actinopteri > Perciformes > Serranidae > Epinephelus > Epinephelus lanceolatus. The sequence continues at coordinate 24,691,008 of NC_135749.1, forward strand.
GCGAAGCTGTCGCTGGCCAGTGGAGCTTACCAGTTTTGGGACATGTTACATTGTTTACGCCTCCCGTCTGAACCCGGCAGCTCTGTGGATCTCCTTTGCCAGCTTCACTGTCTGTCTTGGTTAAAGTTAGGAAAAAATTGTGATTTGGGTTAAAATGACAAATAGATCTGTCAGATTTGACACCTATTGATTTAACATGAATTAGTACTCGGTAGTGCTGATGTAATTCAGTCTTAACCTTAAAGGTTTGGTATCCAACCTTAGTTGTGTTGGCTAGTACATGTCATGTCGACACTTCAAGGTCAGAGGCAGGTAGAGTTAGGGCAAAGAGATCATGGTTATGGCCAGTGCTAGTCAATCACAGCACAGTAGGAAGGGACCTGGCAAGAAAAGTTATGGGATCCATAACAACACCTTAAACCATGCAGAGCAGCAAGGCTCTGGAACAGCAAAAGTTTCACCTTCCTATAGGAGACAGATAATCAGGTCACCACAGACCTACTTACTGTGGCCCACCTCAGCACAGAGGGAAAGCACTGCTTAAGGACAGTTTATTTTTGAGTTTCTACATGCACTCACAGTATAAAGCGGTGTCTGTGAGTCTATCTGTGAGTTAATTAATCCAGGAGTCTGTCTGTGAAGCTCTGCTGGGTATTCAGGCGAGGCGGGACCACCTTGGTCCAGCGATCATTGATTCTCCCTCATCAGCAAATCTCAGGCATTATTGGATGCGATCAAGCTTCTTACCAAGCTCCTCTCCCCCCCTTTGTCACTGGTACTCTCCCTGAGTTTGACACTTTTGAAAGCACACTGTTAAGTGCATCTGTGTGTGTGTTTACTTGCATCTTTGTCATTATCTCAGTGTGTTTTTGAATGTTAATGTGTACACTTGTCTGCTTTATCGGCCTGTGGCAGGGGAAGGAGAGCTTGTTTACAAGATGTTTTCATTGGTCTAGTCTGAACTGCTCTCCCCTCATCCGCTCTCTCACCACAGCTGTCTGTTCTACATCTGCTATGATCATTAAACTGCTTTTTAAAGGCATGCTATGCAGGAATTGTTGGCTACTGTTTGTAAACAGTATTACTAGTGAAAGTGAAAGCCAACACCAGCTTTGTCTGCTTGGCATTCTGCCTTGCTGTATTTGAATTTGTCAGTGCTGTGTCCTCGATTTTCAAAGCCTTCTCTGAGATTTGTGTGGCTTACGGTCTTCCACCTGGTCACTACCTTTAATAAAGTCTGGACTTTCCTTGCGCATTGTGCCCAGGAACGTCCTGAGCATATGAAATTAAGAAGAAAACGAAAATATAGGCAGAGGGCAGTCTCTTGTACACCACCACATACTTCTAGTGGGACGTAGGTGATGAATGGGAAGGATTTCTGACTCGATGCACAAAATATGATTTTTTTATGCGTTATTACAAGTTTATAATACACATTTTTATGTTACATTTGTCTTAAAAATGAATTTATACTTCTACGTCGAATCGTCACCGTACCGTACGTATATTTGTTTGGAAAATGTGTTTAATATGACAGTGTTTTGTCGGTGAATCTTGTGAGTTGTAATGGAGCCAAATTATGTGCCGTTACCTTTGTTAAATGTTGCTGTTTTCCCTGGCTTCATATGAGAGGAGGAAAAGTTTGCTAGTTGCTAGGCTAATTTATACAATGTAAAATGCCATAGGCTTGTGCTAAAATCATTAGCATGTTGTATTTGTGAGGAAAATGTTCCCAGAAAAAGACAAGTGCTTTGTCTGTGAATGCTGCGAGTTATAGTGAAGCTGATTTGTGGACTTGTGTTTGAAACTGTTGCAATTAAGCCATGTTTGTGTTTTAGAGGTGTAACTGCAGAGTGACACAGACACAGCTCCGCACAAGTATAAATGCTCACAACAGTGAAGGCCACGTGCATAGGCCACGTCGTAGGCTCTGCATTGAGGTGACGCACAACAATAAATCACGCTTTAGTCTTAAATGTGGTGAATCACAGTATGAACAAAACTTTCAATAAGACTATGATGTTTCAACAACTACTAAAGTGAACCCGCCTGCACTCAGTCCAGATGCCATCAGGTCATCTTTGACAGAGAATATGCATCCCAGGGTGCTTTAGTTTCTACTGTCCCTAATACACAAACTGTGGGTCTGCATGTCTAATTTGATGTTGATGCATATATGGATATTTATTTATAACACACTGCTGTGACTCTCCCTCTCTCTTGCAGGTGAAATCAGTGAAGACAGGCTCAGTATTTTGGACCATTGGTTGTTGTCTCTCCTATTTCTACATGGTGAGAATAGCACACACACTAACACTGACACAAACACATGTTTTTTTTTTTGTTTTTTTTAGCTCAGTGGGAATTATAAATCAAGATTAGATTATGACTTGTTATTCTCATCTTTATTTTTTCATGTATAATTGAACTACACTGTACTCTGCTTTTATAGGGTCTTCTTATTTTTTATTTGACTTATATATTGTTTGTGTTTCTGTTTCACTGCTTTACAACCAACTGCCCTTTTGTGAAAACAACAGACCACAGAGTTACGGTTGGGTATAATGTAGATGTTGATCAATTCTGGTTCCAGTTTCTCTCTGACCATTTCTTGTCCTATTATTTGGGTAAGAGAGGACACCAAAGTACTGTTTATACAAAGCAAAACTCTGCCACAAACAATCATTCCACACAAGCAACAAGGGATTTTGTAATTCTTCTCAGTTGAAATGTAAGAAGAAAGACTCTGTATTTTGGCATTCACAAAGAACTTTCACTGGTTTGTACTTTGTCCTTACTCGATTTGAACACGCTGGCACTAACTGATTTTGCGGCACTATGATGACAAGAGTGGACATCAAAAACGCTGTGCTCTCATACACTGCTGCAGGAAACGCTTTGTCATTTTAGTCAGACTTCTTCTCAACTATGAAGATATTGCCATGTTTTGCAACTGTCTTTTGTAACGTAGCTCTTGCTCTGGTCTGCCATTTTTTAAACACTTTGCCTTTCGGAGTTCTCTCAACAAATCCCACTTTATATGTATTTGGAGCTGGTTTCAAATACATATCTGCTTCTTGGTAATTAACTCCTGAGATGGTAGTGATGGGAGCGATTGTCCTGTGTCCAGCATGGACATGGCCAAGGCATGGCAAAAAAGGAGGAGCAGTCTCGCCAGTGTTGTCTGCATTATTTATGAAGTCAGGCACAAGCCCATCAGGGGATTGATGAGAGAGATGAGATAAAAAGACGATCCGGGCTCACTGCCTCAGCGACAGATTGTTTGCATGTGTGTGTGAGGGAGCGTGAGCGCCTATGAAAATCTCCAGCTTCTTGCTCATTCCTGGCTAAATCTCTGTGGCTGGCAGTGAGACAGATATCAAATGAAACAGATTACCGAGATCCAGCTTCATCGATCACACTGGGCCACAGCGTCCGAGGGGGCGTAGAGAGGATTGGGGAGATAGGGGACTGATGGAAAGATGAATAGAATAGGAGACCAAACAGAGAATGGAGACAGGCAGAGACAAAGGGAGAGAGGTGTGGAAAGATAAGGGGAGAACAGGATAGACTGGACAGAGACGGAGAGAAATGCAGAACGATAAGACAGGCGAGAGAATATGTTGTGATGTGTAACTTCCTCACTGTCCTCGTCAGAAGGATCGGGAACATAGAGTCTCCATGCTTCGTTCTCCTTATTACCACTTTCTCTCCTTTACACCCCCCCGTCAGCGATGTGATGTTCCTCTGTACTGCAACCGCAGCCCACCCACTGTTGCAGATGAGTCCTCCAGCAGTGAGCAGCCAACTAGGCTTGTATGTCTCCATCAGCACCACCAACCTCTCAAACGCCCCCCCTGTCTCCTTCTGGTCCAGCACACAAAGTGCCGTATCCACTCGTTGACCCACCCATACCTTTTTTTTTTTTTATCACCTTATGCTGTCACTTTAATCAGGATATAGCCGAGGCTACATTTTCCTGTGGGGCTTAATCGAATGTGACACTCGTAAAGCAGATATGGAGACAGAGAGGGACAGATCCCCTGCCTGGATATTGGCATAATCAGGAGGGAGAGGACGGAGAAGGACAAGATTAAGAAGAGGATCAGAGCAGCAGGACCCTACTGATGGACAGGAGCCACAGGAGCCATTCTGGGTAGCTGCGCAACATCCTCCTTTCATCCCTCCAGGGGTGAGGGTAGAGTGGGTAGGGGTGCAGCGAGGGGAGAACAGAGGACAGAGCAAAAGCAGATGCACAGCACTTCTTATTCCCAAAGCTTTGGCTTACTTTTCTCTCTAAACCCTCCAGAATCCCCTCTATCAGCACAAGCAGTAACGTCAGGGCACACCAAAAGCTGTTCTGCTTAATCAACTATTGATTAAATGCCCTGAACACAAGGCTCCTCAGGTGATTGTTAAATAGATGTCACTTTGTTTAACATTTTAGCCATGCTAGCAGTGTGGCTCTAGGGATGTCAATGGTCGGTCTGTCCTCTGCTTTGCTCCAGACTGAAATGTCTCAACAGCTGGATGGATTGCTCTGAAAGTATGTACAGACGTTCATGTTCCCCAGAGTGTGAGGCCTTCTAATGCCATCAGCTAGTCAAAGTGTTCACCTGTCATAATGCCAACGTCTACTTGATGGATTGGCACATTCATGTTTCAGTAAAGATGTGCCTAATGACTTTGGCGATTAGCTGACTTTACCTCTCGCGGCAACATATTGACATTTTTGGTTGTAAGTAAAATGTCAGCAGATTTCCAATGAATTTCCATAAATCAAAGTTTTGACTTTGCAACCAAATACTTGCAAAGACATTCCCATCAGCCTTAGCTGTATTTTGTTTTTTGTGCTAATTAATACATATTAGCATGCTAACATTGATAAACTTAGATGCTGGACATGGTAAATATTATACCTGCTGAATATCAGCACGATAGCATTGTCAGTGTGACCATGTTAGCATGCTAATGTTAGCATTAAACACAAGTACAGCCCAGCGACTTTATATAAAGATGTACAACATGTCTCCGCCTCCTCCCACTGTACATAAATAAGGCTAAAAAATCCCGGATACGGCCGCTGCTGTCTTGCGCAGGTGAGGTCATTTGGAGTCAAAGTCTGGCAGTAGCAATGTGTCAGCAGTATAAGGAGCAAAAAATCTAAGTGCAGCTTTTTGAGTTTATGAAAAAAACATCTCTGAAGTTGCAGTTAGGAATGACATCATCTGTAAGTTTAATCTCGGGGTTCAGGCAAAGATTAGGTTAATAAACAGCCCATGCCAAGGCGTTGTTGCCTTGGAGTGATCACCGTCTGAGTCGTATGCAGACATACACACATACAGAGGTGCTGCCTAACAGTGGAATCTAATGTGAATTCAAAGAGCAGCCTGTGTTGCAACTGAAACCTTTCTGTCGACCCTCGCTCATTAAGAGTCCTTGTTTTTAATGTCATTTTAAAGTCTTCTTAATGAACCATCACTGCTGCTTGGAGAGAGGAGAGGGAGCAGTCAGTGAATATGGACACACAAAGAGAACAGAAATCATATTTATTTTCATAAATGAACCGAACAACGCCAAAAAGGCGTGCATAGGCAGGCTGCAAACACTTGTGCACACATATAGATGCACACAGACACACACACAGTTAAACCTTCCTCCCTGTTGCATGCTGTGTTCTCTATATCCTCTTCAGTGTGGCCCTGTGGTCACCAGATAAGCCCAGTATGAAATGCACAGAGCGATAACAGCTAAAAGACTTTGCTCCAAACATTTTCGGATTCCTGCCCTCCGCTGTTAGCCTGTGGCTCGGGCAAAGGGCTGGCTGTTAGAACCATAATTTCAAATAGATCTTGTTCGTGCGTACACAGACACACACACACACATACACATACACAGCTTTGGTTTTTGTATTGGTCATTCATCTTAGCATGGTGCTCTAATGTGACCAGCTGGCTGGTTTCTCCTGTTCTTTTCTCCTTCAGTTGATTCAAGAGGTAAATCTGCAATCAGGTTACACTGTAGAGTTTGCTGAATAACAGACGCTGAGATCATCATGTCATATGGAAGCTACTGTATTTACTGACCTAAATGCTTTGGCCATTAAAAGCTTCGATCGTTACTATGGTAATTGACGTCCAAATCAGTAATCGAATCTCAGCCAAAGATATTTAAACTTAGGTGATATTTTTGTGACTCCAACTCGCTCCACCAGCAGTCCAGCACTACTGAAACTAGAACAGCATGACCACACGTAACAGGCTCACAGATATGCTAGCAAGATCTTGAAAATGTCAAGCATGTGGAGTCGTTTAAAATTTGTGAAGAAGACCCTCAAAAAGTCAAGTGTGAGATATGCTGAAGAAAGCTGGCATAGCACTAATCTACAACAAGCTTGACAAATCACCTGACAACTGTAACGGCTTAGCTGTCTTGCAAAGTTTTTTTTTTTCCCCAGCTATTATGGCTAATGTTAATGCGACCTGCAACTAAGTGGTTAATGTTGTTAGGGTTAGGGTGTTTTAGGTGCAATAAAAGTCAGACGTATGTCCTCATCTGTCATCCTCAAGGCTTTGATTAATTACAGATATTACTCACTGAAGCTTTGATGCCCAAAAATTGGTATTCCAGACAATGTTACCATGTTGATATTAGAGTGTAGCACAGCCCTGCCTAATTACAGCCTCGGAGAGCAATGAGCATGGCTACAGATTCATAAAAATATTCAGCTTTGTGCTTAATGACAATTCATGCCAAACAAACATGGCTGCCTCATGCCAGCTGAAGCACATTATTCACTTAGTGTTGCTAAACCTGGCTTTAATGCCATTTTGATAAGTGAACTCTATTTTTAAACCCACATGGCAAATTATATAACTGCAGCACAGCGTTAGTTAACTATTAATTTAATATGTAAATCACACCAGCTGCTGCTCATCTCCATTCTGAGTTACCCTGAATGCTTACAAACAGTGACTATGGGAATTTTTTCAGTCACTATCTTCCCTTTTCTCTGACGTGGCATGCAGCCTCCTACGCTTTTGCCCAGTTAAGTACCCAAAGGGAAAACAAACCTAAAAAATAATGTTGACTTTGACTCTCTGAGTCAGTAATGCACCTCAGTGATGCCAGGGAGTCTAACTCAGAGGGATCGATATTTTAAAAAGGTTTTTTTATTAGGTTTACCCTGGAAAACACTGGTGTGGCTGGCATGGTTTTTGTGAATTAAAGCACGCTATGATTTCACAAATATACTTAGTGATTTACAGACCTTCACAGTCAAGTGGCGGGGTGACTTGCCTTTGTAGACATGTCTGCTAACATACAGTATCTTTTAGACTGAGCTGGATTTTACATCCTCCTATTGCAGATACAGCATGTTTGGTTCCTGCAGTAGATTACATTTAGTTTTGGCCACATGCAGAGGGTGATTTGAATTATTGCCCATTTTCTCTTTCTGTTACTAGACATTGAAAAATGTTACAGTATTGCAGCCATGGAGCCAGCAGCACTGCACGCTCTGTTTCGAGTGTTATATTTTTAGTCAGATCTCAGCCAGTCAGCAACAGTGAGTCGATCAGCCGCCCCTGTGTCAACACTTAAAATGAGTCTTAAATTGAAGTCGTTTCTGGTATTCATTCAAGTTACGGTTCACATACTACTAATTGGCTGTCACCATCTGAGAGAACAGATGCAAACTACTGCCAAAAGATAATTGCACCTAACCATTCAGCGAGGAACTTATTTAGGAGTTTTTTTCCTCTCCGCCTTAATGTAGCATATTAATGCTTTTATCAATTAGACATGATGTGCTTGTTTTTCCTGTGATTGCAGAAGCGTGATGAATGCTCTTTTCATCGTACTGAGCAGGTGCAATGGGCTGCTTTCCGACAAGCTGCTGCGAATAAAGGATCAAACAATTTGCGTACATGCGTTCCCTTTTCCTGTTTAATTCACTCTCCCTCTTTCTCTGTTTCACTTTCTAGCACTTTACTACTCTTCTTTCTCGCTTCCTCTGTCTCGCTTTCTCTCTCTCAACACTCCGTCTCCCTGCTCTCTCCGTCTGTCTAGTGCTCTCACTGTTTCCATCTGCCCTTTGCTGTAGTCAAGTGTAGGCAATTGAGAACTTGTCAGTGATGTTTTTGTAGTTGTTTTATAGCCCCCACATCCAGCGCTGTGATATTTAGCGGACCTCAAAAATAGGTGAGGTATAATTTTAGTGAAGCTTTTAAAGTTATTGGTGCAGCTCACATTTTACACCTAACATGTAAAGTATGATTGCCTAGTTTTTATAGATCCTATATACGTCAGGTTTTTATAGCTGTGTGCTTGTGTCTAATAGTGAAGAGGCGATAAGAGTAGGATGGTTTTACATCCGTTCGTGACTGAGTCTGTGCAAGATTTGTGAGGTGACTTTTGTGCAGAGCTGCATATATATAAGAAGGGCTGCTCGTATATATGGATTGATTATCTTTTTATGTTATTTGAAATGTTAAAAATCAATCCGCACATATTCAGTTTTTGCTTTTACTTGTATATTGGAGCTGGAACAATTAGTTAACTAGTGGATTGACAAATACTCTTTATTTCTATTTTAAGGGTATCTATTCAGCTCATTTTCAAGTTCATAGTTGTGTTTTGGGTTTCTATTGGTTCACATGCTTCAATGTTCACAGTTCATTTTCCTCATACTGCCCGTGCTGGAACGCCTGTGCTCACGCTCTGTCCAAGACACTCCGTTTTAGCGCCTGTCTCTTAAAGCTCCCCTCCTGAAAAAACCCAGTCTGCTCTGATTGGTCAGCATTTCCAGGTCTTCTGTACCTGCGCCAAGCTGCCAAGAACTGCACCAGACTTTGAAGCCAAAGACTTGCATTTTGAAAGAGACGTCTGCAAATCAGTGGATAGATTTTTATTTTAACATCACAACCCCTGCGAAATGGCTGGTTTCATCATCTGGATTGGCTCCTTTTGATTCGGTAACATTTCGAAAATCTTGGAAGAGCCACACGATTAACCCCTTTCAAGTTGGTGCAGGGCTGAACAGGAAGTTAGCCACGCCACTACAGGAAGTCTCTAGTACGTTATATATGCCCAATGATACAGAGACAGAGCAGAAGATTTGTGGAATTGTACACACGGAAATTAAATTTTTTTTTTTTTGCTTCATGCACCACTGAGCAACTTTCATAGGAATGAATGCTGTATCAAGTTCTCTTTATACATCCATGATCTACGCTCTTGGTGTTACTGCACAGTTGTTGCAGCCAGGGCATGACTGTAACAGAGAATAATAGAACTTTCTAAAAGTGATTAAAAAACGGGAGTAGAAATTAACAACATCAGCAACCAAGATTACGTTTCCTTGTAGATCGCATGTAGCTACATGTAGCAGTGTAGGCTAAGTAATGCGAACTCTTGCAGTAGTCTGCCTGTAGCAGATGACTATATAAAGACATCCGTCACAAACTGACGTCATCTTGTCTGGAAATTAGAAACGATCTAAAGCCTGAGGTTTTTACTCACGGGAATTACTTTTACATTTGTTTAACTAATTATTTAAAACCTTTGGCCGTGTCTAATATGAACATCCGACATAATAATAGTCGCTCTTAAAGTAAGTATGCCAGATATTTGATGCTTCAGTCATCTCAGATATTAGTAAATGCTGCTTTTCTTTCTGTTTTATTTTATTGTTACCATCTGTTATCTCTCGGTTTTGGGCTGTTGATCAGACAAGACATTTAAAGATATTACCTTCGGCTCTGAGAAATTGTAAAGTAATCAAAAGAGTAATTGACAATGAAAATAATTGGTAGTTGCAACCCTATTGTGCATGAATTCTATTTTTTGGAGGTGGTGGCAGCATTTGAAGTTAAGTGGTTAAATTGGAAACTATAACAGCTGGAATTCAGTTAATATTTTCAATGTTGCTGGAAGTTAAAAATTGATTGTGATGGTAGATGCTGTGGGAACAAATGGCAACAGACAGCACTGAATTTAAAAACTACAATAACTTTCAGTCACACATAATTGCACCATTGTGGCAGACCAATCTGCAAATTGATTTACATTTCCATATAGATGTTTTAAGCTACAGAAACATTTAAAAACCGGTTGGATTATTGGGAAAATGCACGTCACGAAACTGAAAACTGCTGGAGATGTAGTCATCTCAGAGCAGCTACAATATGTCACTTGTTCGGGCAGCAAACTCTCATGCTTTAAGGTTTTTGTTGTCTTTATTTATTCCTTCTTGCTTTTAAGAGGTAGCATACAACGACAGTATGGGAAACCCTTTGTGCCTCAACAGGACTTTGGGTTTCGATTAGCTCCCGTCACTGAGGGAAACCTGACATCTCTCCTGCAGAGCTGATTTGTAGCACTTTAACAGAAAAGTCTCCACTCAGCAGGGTTACCTCGTTTGAAACAGAAAAACAAAAAGAAGAATAATTGATCATACGGGCCAGTTCTTTCCAAACGACTGTTTTAGAGAAAGGATTATGTCCCAGCAAGCTGACTGACATGTCTATGTGTATGTGTGTGTTCTAGGTGTCAGCATGGGGAGGTTATGTGTTTATTATCAACCTGATTCCTCTGCATGTTTTTGTGCTGATGCTGATGCAGCGCTACAGCAGAAGAGTCTACATCGGTAAGCTACACAAACACACACACACACACACACACACACACACACACCACACAATAACTTTTAGCATGTGACTTGATGTTTAAACCTCCCCCTCATACAGTCGCTGAAAAGGGAACTGACAGTGTTTATCAGATCATCTTTTATTAGAATAGAGATGTATGCAATGAACAGACAAACCGCCACTTCCTCATATGCGTCTCCGAATGTTGTCGTCCAAGCATTTGACCCTGAAACAAGCTCAAATGCCCAGTCATGCCTGTGCTCATCTCTCACAACCGTGCACATTCCATCATCGGCAGTGCAGACATCCACACACCCACACACCACTTAACAGTAAATGCAGCCACCTGCTACCTGATCCTCTTTATTTATTTATTTATTTATTTATTTATTTATTTATTGTAAATACCAGAGGCAGAGCGCCGGTAAAGAGGATAGGCTTGTTATTCCACTGAGCATCCCAGTTTCATAGAGCACGTGTCAGCTTCAGCACATTATCTGTCGGCTCAGAGAACTCGAGCTCAATCCCTCAGACCCTCCACACATCTGTCGTCAGCTCGAGCTGAGCGGCAGGCACTTCTATTGTGGTCAAGAAAAATGATACCATGACAAGTATTCTTTACACATGATTATATGTTGCACTCACTGTAACCGCAAAGCATAGTCTTTGAGAGCTCTGAAAATAAATTATGGCCTCTTCACAGTGAGAGGGCTTTGACCTACCTCTGCTCTATCTCCAAACGGTTCTCCAACAATGAAATTCTACTTGACGTTGCAGAGCTGTTAGATGAAGTGGAAAATACCTTTCCACCTTCATTGTCCCTCAAGGATGTCTGCAGCCAGAGTATCACCCAGCAACCTCATGTACCTTTTAGTAGCAAATGAGAAACCAAGGCGATTCATGGTTGACTGAAATTTACTTTCTCTTTAACCAGATGAACCTGTGATGAGGGGGGAAAAACTGCATCGTATCTCCAGATTAAGTTAACCAACATGTACCTAAACCCTAGATCTAGTTAGCCTTTCCACTGCAGACAGTACTCACTGCTCAGTCCAGCTCTTACTGTGTTTTCTCTTCAGTGGTGATGCAGAGGAACGCCTGCACCCCATTTATTGTCCATGGAATGGATTTGCATGCCGACATTTTCAGAAGAAAAAGAACAGGCTGGAGTTTCTCTCAATGGGATATTTAATAAAAGCAAATTAGTGCATTGAGTCCTTGTTGGACACCAGGGTGTAGTATTGCCAGAGCACACTGAAACAAAGTTCTGCCACTTTTTTGGCTGGACCGCAGAGGCAAGGCCAGCCCTATAAAAAATAAAGTGAGTGAGTGATGAAGTTACTCATGATGTGGGTGTTTTCTCACTGGCCATTGATCTTTCGAAATGAATACTCACTGACAAGCCGACAGAGCCATCAACGCAGAACGTCCTCTATTATTTAGTGTGTTCCATTTGTATTGGGTAGTCAGAATTTCCGAGTTCCCATTTGAAAACTTCAACTGGAATGCCCCCTGGAGTCAGATGTCCAACTGTGGAAAGTCAAAGGAACCTCATCAACCCCAAACTCAGAATCCAATATGGCTGCTCCGTTATTCACAGAGACTCTCTTTTTCATTTTGGACAAAAAGCTTTGGAAAATTTATTTTTGTCAAAGAATGTCATTTTCAAGTAAAAAATCAGTTTCACATTTACATTTTTTTTTTTTTTTTGTTAACGTCAGTTTGAATTGTAGAAGTGAAAATAATACTAATAATGAAAATGATATTCTCTTTGAGGTATAGTTGAACACGTCGGCACGCTCAGTGTCAGTACTGCAAATACTACAGTGTCTGCCTCTCCACTGTGATCGTCTTGTCCGTGTGTCACTGTCACCGTCACGGAGATCCTGTTTCGTCCCACCAAACTCGTTTGCTTCCTCATCCAAATGTCATTCAGAATGTTGATCACAACAGGAAGTGTCAGAGTCTGAGTCCATCAATATCTCCACAGCTTGCACAACTGTTTTACGCAACTTTTCCATTGGCGCCAGCATTTTCATGCAGTTTACAAGCAGCTACATTTCTGCAGTTGCTGGTATTGCCAACAACATCTTTGTTTTCTGACTTGTACTGGAACGCAATCAAGTCGGGTGTGAAGCTACTCCCAGCTCCAACCTATACTGATTTTGTATTGACCAATCATTAGACTAAAGTGTTTTTAGTATTGGGTCACAAGACTCGCTACCTCAACATAGGGGTGACAAAAAAAGGGGATGGTACAGAGTGGTTCTATCGGTACCATCCACAACTTCTCACAATGGAAACACAAAGATAACCATTCCAATGTGGGATGAACTGAACTGAACTAAACTGAGCCAGACTGCCTGGTGGAAACAAGGCTATACTGGACGCCGTAGAAGTTGACTCTGTGGTCAACAATGTCATATAGAGAAACCTACCTTTTTTTTGCCTAGAGGCTAATGTCAGCCCTTGTGCCATTCCAACAAGGGCTTGGTTGCAAGCGTTTCCTGTTCAGAAGTTTTGTAATCCAACCTTAAACTGTGGTATCTTTTCAGAGACTTCGTAAAATAAATTTTTTTTTCCATGTTTGAAAAATTAAAGTTAAAAAACTTTCAACTTCTAGGCAAAACGCTGCGCTTATCACTGTAACTCTTTACCCAGTTGTCCAGTCTCGCTGGACAAGGGGCGGGACAATGACCAGCCCGCACATACATGTACAAGTGCTGAACAACAACTATTGTTTTAGGTTGGGGAAAAAACATCTTGGTGGAAACACAGCCTTATGAAAATAACACCAGTGATTGTCCAACCAATGAGAATATGGTCGGACAAGGACATATCGACCAACTGACCAGAGGGTGTCAGCCCTAGTAGGCATATTCTGTTGACAGAAGAGACATTAGGACTTCAGGCACGTCCTGTAGTTCTCACCTTCCCTCCTCTTAACATCTTACAGCTCCTCTTTCCAGAGCCAGGTGTCTCTCAGCCACTACACAGGAACATACAAAAAGAAAAAAAGAAAGAAACTCCCGGTTTAATAAAATGCCTCGCAGTCTATGTTCCCTCACAATTCATCTCTCTCTGTCTTGAGTCAATAGCAGATGTGTGAGAAAGAGATAGCTGAGGGCAGTCACAACTACTTCAAAAACGAGGCACACTCTTCAGGAAGAGTATGAAATCTTAATTAAGCTGGTGCGCCTGCGAATCGGTTCCCCCCAGCTACAAAGGTGGGAGTTGCACTGTTCTCAGCACCATCGTCTCACTTCAGGCCTCCCCGCCACACTGCACCGAGCCAGCTCCCATTTTCTCAGTAAATGACATTAGATTAGGTATTTTGTATTTACTCCCTCTGAGGTGCGACAGTGAAAATCAATAGACTTTAAATACCTCTATTGAGGTTGATTTCCTATAGTAGGGCCCAAACTGCAGTAGTGGATCCGAATAGAGGGGATTTTAGTTGTGCTATAGTTTATTTTCATGTTTTTATTTCTTATCTGATCCACTCTCTGTCTCCTGTTTTGTCTCTTCTCTATTACAGCTTATAGCACTTTCTACATTGTGGGTCTGGTACTGTCGATGCAGATCCCTTTTGTTGGCTTCCAGCCGATCAGGACCAGCGAGCACATGGCTGCTGCCGGTAAGTCCCATCCTCTCTACCTCCAGGGTGGCTGATCCTGCATTCCTCTAGTGTTCCCTTCAAGAAAATTGCCATTTAGAGTGCAGTGATGAAGTCAGCATTTCCTGGGGAATGTATCTGCCTGATTCTGCAAGTGGAAGTTGAAGTGTGAATATTGGAATTATACTCATCAGGTGGCTACAAACACAACTGTGCAATGGCCAAAAAAATAATTTAATACAGGTTTAAAGAGACGATTCGACCCCAAATCAGTAATTCATATTTTACCTCTTACCTGTAGTGCTGTTAATCAATCTAGATTGTTTTGGGATGAGCTGCAGAGTGTTGGAGAGATCGGCCGTAGCAATGTCTGCCCTCTCTCTAATATAATGGAACTAGATGACACTCAGCTTGTGGTGCTCAAAGGGCCCAAAAATACATCTAAAAAACTCAAAAGCAATGTCTCTTTTAGAAAATCATGACCCAGTTATTCAAGATAATCCACAGATTTTGTTATGAGCAGTTTCATGTAGGAACTATTTTCTTTTTACCGAACTGCACCCACCAATTGTATCACTGCACAGAAGGAAGTGTGCATCTACTCATGGACTACAGGCTCGGGCTTGTAAGAGTTGTACACTTAATGGCGTCCTCTTTGGATGAGCTGTGACGTTAGCTAGCTCAGTGGTTCTAAGTTAGCTAGCAGTAGAAACCACCAGTATACTATCTTACGCGTGGTGATAAGGTTGGTGGTTGTAGTTGAGTAGAAAGAAAAGCGTTCCAACATGAAACATGGTTTCTGGAAAGACACATTGCTGTTGAGTTTTTCAAATGTATTTTTTTGGCTCTGTGAGCACCACAACCTGAGTGCCATCTAGTTCCATTATATTGGAGAGAAGGCAGACATCTCTATGGCCAGTATCTCATGCACTCCGCAACTCTCGCCAAAACAATCTAGACTGATAAACATCACTACAAGTAAGAATAAAAATGTGTATTTTTCATAAGGGGTGAACTGTCCCTTTAATGCTACATTTATCTTTGCTAAAATCCGTGTTATAATGTACACCTCGAGTTACACTGAAATTATTTCCTATTTAAAGTTATATTGCACAGACGGTCTGGGTTCTATACAAGGACGCATTGATAAACGGCAGCTGCCCTGACCCTGCCAACAAATGTATGCTGCAACACAAGGGAAGGGTTCAGGTTGACTGCTGCAGTTCATGTATTAAAGGTGTGACTTTACATAAGCCACCTGCTTGTTATCCAAAGCACCTTACAGTACCGAGGATGCACACAGTTTAAGATAGTTTGGCTGCATTGGGAATTGAATCCCCCCCTCCCCGTGCTGACAGTGTTAGTCATGCTCTGTGTGTAGAGGAACACGTGACCTTCTCAGAATATATTTACAAAATAGAAAAAAGTAAGCAACTTCATGAGCCACCCATATGGGTTTAGCTCTTTAAGTACTTTTCATTTTTGGCTTGTGGGTAGTTTATTAAAGCTTGTTCAGTTTCTCCACTCAAGAGTGGGCCCATCTGCTGCCTGACAGCACGGATGGGTGCTTATGTATGTTCATGATTTTTGTGTTCATTTACATCCAGATTGGGAGAGGACTGTCGTTGGCAGCTTCAGGAAGCCGAGCAGCACCTTTTTTTTTTCTTTTTTCTTTTGAGAATTCTCTTAACACTGCAGCAGGCTTACGTTGAAGTGTCCCTGTTTTCCTGTGTGTCAACAACACAAACAGTATTATGAGAGGCTTTGAAAAAAATGCACCACCAAAAATCATCTCTGCCTCTCTCTGTTTTTGGCTCCCCGCTCTCTCTGAGTGTGTTTTTATGTCGCTGGGGTAGCAGCTGCTCAGAACATCTGGTGGTAGCATTCAGGGAGCACAGTGGGAGACAGGAAGAGAGTGACAGAGCCGCGGACCTGTCGGTACCGTTGAGATGTCAGCCCCTGAGGCAGGCAGGCGGGGTGGCATAGACTGACAAGCGTGTTAGCACCATGGCGGCTCTCCAGGAGACAGGCTTAACCTTGGAAATGGGTGAGACCTGCTGTGGGCGGTGGTGGTGCTAGCGCAGGAGTAGAGGCGATTTCACACAAGATTTGTCAAAGGATGGGAGGTGACGAAAGGGAGGGAAACCAGGACTCTTTTACATTTTTTATATTGAATTCACCAGATAAACAAAGAAGACGCACTGGAGAAACAGGCGCTGAGAAAGTGACAGAGCAAAGGAACGGGGGAGAGAAGTGTGACCGAAGGGGCTGCGAAAAAAGAAAGGCAAGGCGAGGGAAAGAGAAGGGCTTATTCACACAGATCTGTCTCATGCATTTGAAATATGTTGTCCCGCAGTATTTGTCTTTTACATCTGCATGAACAGCCAAAGGGGCTATCGCAAACTGCTTTGTCGAGGATTCTGCCGAACTGACAACGGCGCTTCGTAACCACGTAAACCTGCTTTGTACCCTGCAGGAGGGAACATGAATCAGGGCCTCCTCAAACACTCAGTGCGAGTTTCTTTTGTATGTTTGCTCGTTCTTATGTTTGTGTCTGTGGCTTCTTTCTCAGGTGTGTTTGCACTTCTCCAAGCCTATGCCTTCCTGCAATACCTGAAGGACAGGCTGACCAGACAGGAGTTCCAGACACTTTTCTTCCTTGGAGTCTCTCTCGCTGCTGGCGTGGTCTTCCTCACTGTGATCTATCTCACATACACAGGTCTGTACGTCTGCTCACATGGTTTCGAATAATCGTAAACCATCTCATTTATTGTGTTAACTGTTCTTGTAAGTAGAGCTGATAGTTGACAGAATTTTAGTCCGTGAATAATAGTCAGTGAAGTCAATTAATTAAGGTTTCAGCTTCACAGTTTTGAGTATTTGCTACTTTTCTTTTCTAGAATTGAATGTCTTCAAAGTTTGACTGATAGTCAAGCAAATTGAAAACATCACCTTGGGCTCTGGGAAATTATGTCTAAATTAATTTAACAGAAATCAATACATTTATTTATAAAACAGATAATTACTTGTAGGCCTCCTTATAAGCAATTATCATCAGTTACAACCAACACGGCTCGGCAAATGAGCAGACTTGTTATTAATCAGTAAACATATTACTAAACATAAACAAAACGGCTAATCAAACAAGGATCAAATTGATAAATGCTGAGAGGCTGTTACAGATCTCATCATAGTTCACCTGGCTGCAGTCTTAATTTAATTAATGAAAACTATGACAGCCAATGACCTTTTTCTATGACTAAGACTAGATGATGATGAGATGGCACCATTGCAAACTGCCATGAAGCACCGGGAAACACTGCCTGCATCCTTTCGGAGCCCATGTTCACTGGCTGTTTAGACAGGATGCAGTGCAGCACTGAGCTCTGCAGCCGGCTCACGATTTGCAGCAATAGTTTCAGCGTCTGGTCTGTTTTTTCCATCAGGACTCGACTGGTAACACACAATGAGCATAGTAGGTCCTGGAGAAACTAAAGTTAAATTTAACAATGACAACAACAGGGCTTGGGTTTGTACAACTGTCATTGTTTTATATGGGCCTCAGGCAAGTTATTGAATCGTCTTGGTTCAAAATTTAGTTTATTTAACATACATGTGTTCATAAAAGACAGAGTTTAAAATGTTAAGACGTTGTGCAGGAGAGGCTAGACACAAAAATGTCTCTATAAACATAACTCCCCTATAAAATAAATATGTAAACCAGTAGTTTCATGTCTGGATGAATTCTTTAAATAGATCTCATCAGACCACTAGACACTCTCTGCAAAATAGCTAATCATTCAACCCGTGTTCTTAATTTGATAATGACCAGAGACAGTCTGTGAAGTAATTTTTGACTAAAATGTTAAATTAGATGTCAACAGTTTTCATTGACTAGAACTTAACTAAAAAAGCTCTGTTTTTCTTTGACTAAGGACCAAGTCATAGTGTCTGTGATCGCGTGTCTTCAATCTCTTGTTCCAAAGGCCAGTCCCAGTCCCATCCCATCTAAATACTGCAATCAAGCCAGCTGCATTGGCGGCACCATTGTGAAGTTAGTTTTAAGTTAGATATTCGACAGACATTCACTCCAGATCCAGCAGCATCTTCTTAGTTTCACTTTTACCCGATGCCACAGTAGGACGGTAAGCCTGCCTTCTAGCCCTCCTGTTAACTGCTAGGGGTGACGTGGACCCTCAGTTGTGTTGTATTTTGAATAGAGTTGTGTGGGCATCCACGTGACAGGGGCTGTCCACAGACGTTCAATGCACAAAGTAGGTCCAAGCTCTAAGATAAGACTAAAACACCCAGACTTTTGGTAAACTAAAACAATTACTTGACTAAAACAGTAACAGGATGAGGTTGACTAAATATGATAAAAATAACAGGGACATTTGACACAGCAGTAGGACTTAATAAAAATAGCTGACAAAATGAACTATACCCGGCTGTATGCTCTTAAAGGAAAGCCTACCTGGTATATCAATATATCAACAACAGTAATAGGCCTGCCCAGTCTAGGAAATATAACATTTGAGTCTCTATAATGCAGTCAGAATATTCTTGTGAATGTCAACAAGTTAAATTAAACTTTGTTCATGTTGTCCAGTCGCACATGGAAGTCTGACACAACAAAAGTGGCTCATACACGAGGCGTTGTTATGTAGTAAACTTCGTAAAAATGAGCGGTCCAGTGTTACTGTGGCAGATCATCCTCCAATTAGGATGTGTTGGTGCTACTGCCAACAAAAAACTGCATCTAGTTTGTAACATAATAGAACGTGGTAATGTTTTCACCCCCATCTGTTTGTCTGTTTATTAGCACAATATATAAAAAAAATTACCCTGAATTTGGCTGAGGTTTGGTGGGAAAATAGCCTTTTGTGCAAAGATCAGTTGGCTTGATATTTTTGATGGTGATCCAGATCTGGGATTTCAGCCATTTCAGATTTTGTTTTCTTTATTTAGCCAGAAGTTACAGTATGCTCATACACTATCCCCCCTGGTGGTCTGACCTCCAGGCCTCCCAGTGGGCTGCTAATCAGCATTTGGTTTGTCAGAAAATTAAACCCAGAAGGCAAATGATAAACAAATATAAACTGATATGGACGCTGCAGCTTTGCAAGTTGAAGAACTGTTGAGCGTTGGTGGACTGTGCTCTATCGAGGGCCTTTTTGTGGGATTATATGAGTGTTGTTTTTGACTGGCCTGATTGAACCCTGATATGCACAGCTGGCTGGTCGAACTTTGTCCTTGTTAATGTTTTTCTCCATTATTTTCAGCTCTGCCTGCGATTTGGCCACAAGGTTTCAGACCTTTCAAATGTTGCCTGCTTGCTATTTATTGATTTTATTTGTCTCCTGATAAAGAGTTCATATTTAGGATGACATAGCCTACCATCTTTTTGACACTGGTTTTGTTTTCCTTATCTAGTGCTTCATTACCTCAGACTGGTCTTATAAAGCTTGTATAGTTTACTGTGTGAGAAGAGAGATCGCTTGTCCCCTGAGGTTGTGTATGCACACCTATTCTGCAGTGTGTTATGAGCCTTTATATGAAGTACCCCCAGGGTTCTCCAAGTGAGATTTAAGACTTTTTAAGGCCTTTTTAATACTGAATGAAATTTAATGCCAACTTCAAAGCCATACTGGCAAAAGCTATGGAAGATATAGAATGGAAAATCAGTATGGATTTTAAGCCTTAGAAAATAATTATTTAGTAAGTAGGCCCCAACCAGTGGTGGGTGACAAAAATACTCTGCTGCAAGTAAAAGTCCTGCATGGAAAAATGTACTCAAGTAAAAAAAACACTTTGAGATTCATATATATTATATTAACAATTTATAATTAATGACACATTAATGCAAGCATGTCCAAAGTCCAGCCCAGGGGCCAATCGTAAACCGCCCACAGCTTGTCTTTCAAAATAGACATGGTCTTAGCAAAAAAGCGTGATGTCGTCTGCGAGGGCAGCTGCTTTCAGGAGAAGTGGAAAGTTGACTATTTTTTCAGTGACAGATGAAACAGTTGCATTTGTTTAATTTGTATGTGAGTTTTTTATTATTTTCTCTTTTTTTTTTTAATAACCCATGTAATGCGAGAAGCAACTGGCCCTCAGCTGTTTTCATATTATCTAATCCGCCCCATTCAAAAAATGTTTGGACACCCCTGCATTAATGTGTTAATCACTTTAAATGTCACTGCTGATACAAGTGAAGCTCATTTTAATTACTATGTTTATATCTGAGTAGTTTAATCTGTAACAATGCATCATCATTTATCTAGTAGTTAATTGTAGTATTAGTAATCTGAATCTCCAAAGTAACTAAAGTCATCCAATAAATTTAGTGAAGTGCTCTATTTGTCTCCAAAATGTAGTGGAGAAGAAGTATAAAGTAGCATACTGTGAAAGTACTCCCGTAAAGTACAACTGCCTTAAAATTGTACGTAAGTACACCACTTGAGTAAATGTACGTAGTTACATTCCATCACTGCTAAGTATCTGAATTTAATAAAACCTTTTACTATAATAGGGCACTCACATTCATATTCAGCCATTTGGTGATTGTTTCTTTTGTTGAGGCTTTCATCAAACATAACAACAAAGTTGATGACCTCACTGACTTGGTCAGTCAGCTGTTTGGTGATGAATGGAGCCAGACAAGATTTGGTGATGTACTTGTTGCTTCCACGTAAGGAAATAGTCATGATCGCAGAGTTGGGATTCATGGTTTCGAATATTGCACTAATTTTGTCATTCCAAGTATATTCCATTCAGTTTTATTTATAAAGCCCAATATCACAAATCACAATTTGCCTCAGAGGGCTTTACAGCATACGACATCCCTCTGTCCTTTGGACCCTCACAGTGGATAAGGAAAAACTCCCCCAAAAAAGGTGGTCTGCAGTCCCCAGTTTCCAAACCACCTCTGCTCAAAGAGTTGGCGTAAAGCCACAAAAAGCTTGCGGGTTCACACCCTGCGCTACAGACGATGCAACGAGCTAACGTTAGCTTGTTAGTGCAAAGTGTGAGACGTTTTGTTTTCTCATCTCACTGACATAGCTCGCGCTTTTGTGTGTGTATGTCCCTTTGTGATCATTCCATGTTCTCTCCCTTAATTCTGAGGTTTTTGCTAATCCATTAATGCAACGCAAATGTGACTTTAAATGTTTTTTCCTCAGCAGCTCTTTGTTGAGTTTGAGTCGTGGGGTGGTGAACTGAGCAGATTGATAAATTGGGTTAGAGGAGCAGCTGCTGCAGATGGAAGTGAAAGTAAACTTTTAAAGCTAGCGCTTGACTTTGGGGTCCACGGTTTCCACTAGACCCAGCAGTTTCTTCTAAAGTAGCGTGGAAAAACTATGAACAACACTAAAACAAGGGCGCTGTAAGAAATAGAGCATTTTATATCTATATGAAATAATGAATGGTTAAGTTTCACTTTCACTGCACTAGGCATTCTGCTGCTGCCGTCTGTACTTAGAGTACAGTCTGCTCAGAGTGTGGTGCGCTGAATAACTGAACGGTATATTATCCAATAGCGTTCCTAATGTCCAAAAATAGGAGATCAGTATGTCAGGAAATGCTAATATCATGGCAGGCTGCCACAAATTAATCAATGTAATGTGAATCCTAAAGTCATGTGAGTCACACCTCTTTATACATCCATAAGTAACACCAAAGAGAGATTATTCTAACATTACACACAAAACATTTTATACGTTTGACAGTTATTAATGATGTTACAATATATATATAATCCTGCGAAAGGACAAGAAAACAATTTAAAGCCTTTGTAAACAAAATTCAATACTTTTTGAACAAAATTCAATATTTTTAAGGTCTTACAAAGAAAACACTGCAGCCAGGCCTTGTGCCCAGTGCAAAAAGGTGGTGGCACCTCACATCCACAGTGATATTGGCATCCTTGGATTGGTTGCCTGCCTGTTTTTGAACTGACTGGCCACTCATGTGGATGCAGAAGTGTCCTGAGGACCCTGGCTTCAACTGGACGTCTGGTGAACGTTGTGATGTGTCAGCCATCTGAATAGAGCAGTGGGAGTCAGTGACTGTTTGGTGATATGCCAGTTTTGCAGGGAAACTGCGCATGTTCTCTGGTCTGTCAGACTTTTTCATCTCATAAGCTGGGTGGGTTTTCTCAGTATCTTGAACACGGAGCCAAGTATTGATTGGTTAAATCAGTGTCATCCTTTAGATCAGCTCTCAAAATATCTGCTTCATCTCTCTTTTACTGCTTTTTCTTGCCTGCTATGGTTCAGCGCCTTGCAGCATCTTATTTAAAAAGTGCTCCTATTTTTTGATAATGGCGGTTATTAAATGCATTATCCACAATCTTTTTAAAGACCATCAAAGGACAGGGTACAGCCGCATGTTGGTGCAAACATGTCACAGAATTTGAAATATGGGGCTAAAGCTTTTGTTTGTGTTGTCGGCGCACATATGTGAGTGTGTGTGAGTGGTTGTGAGAGCCCCCAAGCAACAGTTCAGAGCTGAAATGTATTCCACATCAAAGCCTAACCAAAATAAGACATTTGTATGCGCGCATAAAATGCCCTGTGCGGTCTAATTTGCAGCTTAAATGGTTTCAGTTACATTTATAAACAAGTCAATTCCAGTAATTAAGTACCATCAATAGAATACATTTTCAGCATTGACACGTTCTCTTCTGGGTTGTGTTTTTTTTTTTTTTTTTTTTTTTTTTTTTTTTTTGGTTTGGAACCACAGTTGGCAGAAAATCCTGCTTTACACAGTTAAGTTGCTGGGATACATATGAATGTTATTTAAGGCCCTGATATTCTCTCAATGAACATCTGACTAAAGTATGATGTTCAGTTTTGTTTTTGTTGTTCTCTGTGCTCACTCACTGGTTTAAAGTAGGTGGCCCAAACAGCGCTCAGCAGCATTTGAATCAAAAAAGTGTTGTTAGCCTGTGGTGCCAGCATTGTCAAAACCACACAGTCCTGATGAAACGGATCAGATATCTGAGTTTTTGAATGTTAAAGGTGCCCTGTGGAATTTTCTGGTAGACAAACAAAAGTTATGTTTACATACAGTTTTTCATCAAAACACATTGAGTGTATCCTTGAGGTCTAACGAGCTCAATGCATTGCGTTTCGTTTACATCAGAATAGCACAAATCCAACAGCATGATGAGTACGTGCGTTGTCTTGCATGTGCATACAAACAAACAACATGAAGACCAAAACATTACTACTCTTCCCTCCTGGTGATCAGAAAGTCCACAGTGTCTTTAAACTATTACATCAATAAAAAGAAAAGCTCCAATCAGACAGAGCGACTTTTGCAAGTTGCTGCATCTTTTTTTAATGTTGCTGTGCAAAAGAAAAATAAGATAGACGGAGGGCTCTCTGGCTCCAGTTGAGGATGAGAGGCAGTTTCCAAATAGTACCTTGGTCACAGGGAAACAGAGGTCTGTGTAGGTACAGATGTAGTCACCTAGAATTTCCCATACCTTCGTGATGGGACCCTGGAGGATCCGTAGCAGATCCCCGCTGGGACCTTGCCAGGTCCTTGACTGGAATGAGATTGAGCCTGTTTACAGTAGAATCTAGACATGCTTTGTCAGGAAACCAGTGGCTGGGAGTAGACTGGGAACTGACTGGGAGTCGAAAGGCCTTCCATTGGGAGGGAAAATTCTAGGTGGCTCCATCTGTATATGAAACCCTCCGAAAAAGGAAAAAACCACAGGGAGTACCACTAGCTGGTCCAGGAGCTTCACCTGGTCAAGGTTTATTTTAGTATGAGTCGGGGACAGTTTGGCAACCTGCTATTAAATGTAAGAAAGTAGTTAAAGCTATCAAAGTGAGCTAACGTCAGCTTAACACTGTACACTACCACTTGTTGTCATCACCACCAGCACAGAAGGCCCCCCTCTCAATTTATCCGATTGGACAAAGAGAAAAAAGGCCAATGACACTGGGCGCTTTTCCAATCTGAGTTAAGGTTTTTCAGCTCGAGGTGTTCAGGGTGCTCCTGCATGTGAGTGGAAAAACATGAGCCGCTCAAAAATGCAAAGCAGCGAGCAAAACACTTCACTCTCATTGAAAATGATTACGAAGAGCCCCCCCTGGCTGCTTGGTTGTACTCGATCTAATTAGGGCCCAAGGATTTTCTTTGTGAACTTTATTTTGATTGTTGCTTATTTCGTCATAAATATTTATTGTGATACAGAAATACATAAGATCAGAAACCAAGTTTTCAAGGGCTTCAAATAAGTTGATGCTCTTTTCCACATGATACATGATATATTTCAGTTTTGTTTCACACAATGAATATTAAAACTATACTGTAGACATCCTTTTTTTTCCCTCAGGCAACCTTTGCTACTTGTGCACATTTTTTTTTTTTTTTCTAGGCCCTTGGGTCAGATAGTGTTTGCCGTTTTATTTATTCAAAGCTGCAGAGTTGAGTTGAGTTTGCTTTATAAATAACCAGTGCAGTGCCAGTTTGAAGTGTTCAGAACAGTCCGATTGCTTTGCCTCTGGTATTGCTGCTGGCAGCTTTTTCAAGTTTTTAGCTGGATGTCTATTTTTTGTATGTATATTGAGAGCAACAAATGACCGGAGTCAAATTCCTTGTATGTGCATACATACTTGGCCAATAAAACTGATTGTGATTGTGAGAACTGGTTATCCAAACAGCTTCACACTAAACACTGAGCTTCGTTTGGTCCTGAGCAATACACCTGCCAATGACATAGTTGCGTCCCCTAGCAGTGCTAGAGTATACGTGTCATTTGGGTGCAAAATCTCACACAAAACACAATACGCAACACACACAAACAAAGCCTGGTTATTTCCAAGAAAGAAAGCATTCATACCGAAAGTTACATCGCTTTTTGGGCCCAATGGCGTCATGTGATGGACCGTGAAGTTGTAATTGGCCTCAAAGCCCAAAACTGTTCCTGGGAGCTTGATCACAAGAGCTCGCACTCAACACTTTGCATCCTTGGATCCTCAGGAATATACCCGCCAAGTGTGATGTAGAGATGGGCATGAGTAGACGAGGACCTGAGTGCTAGATTTGGATGTTAGTATTCATTCGATGTAAATAGTAATTGCGGCAAAACATCCCACATTTAAACATAAAGTTTGAAATTTTTTCACTACATAAAATGGGTAAAATCTTATTCCTCTGTAGAGCTGCTGCTCGATACCTCCTTGCCCCACCGTTGCTCTCATTTTGTGTATCATGAGACACTCTGAAACTATCGTTGCAGGGGTGTGAGCTCCATTTCAGGAACAGTTGGTGAGAGTCCACTCGCATACTCATACACAGTGACAGGGCTGACTGTCGGCATCACTCGGCTAGCATTAGCTGCCACTGCTGCTGTTAGCTGAGTTAACCAGGCAAATGTTGAACTGATCAGAAGGAGAGCAAAGATGGTGCTTCATCGCTGCGTCTAACTTATGTAACAGCAGCAATAGAAAGTTTGCCGATTTATCTTGTGGTAACTTTGTATTAATGGTTAAGAAGGCTAATGGAAGCCTTAATATAGTACTCAAGTATTTTATAATAACTAAATACTTTAATCTTTTGGTTCTAACAAAGGATAATCTAATGAAAGTATTTAAAAGTTGTTTTAATAACTAACTTATCTCACTTTACATAAACATAATTCAACAAACTTCCTCCACGCCCACCAGCGGTTGTTGTATTCCAGGGCTCACATGGTAAACATGAAAATACAAACGCTTTATATTTCTGTATTGATTGTCTTTTCTTTCCCCAGGATACATTGCTCCATGGAGTGGTCGTTTCTACTCTCTCTGGGACACTGGGTAAGCTCTGCTGACCTTCACACTCTCACTGTCGATGCAACACTTGTTCAATCGAGTGTGTTTCCTGAGACGGCTGTAAACCCCCGTGCACCATCCCAGAGGGAAAAACAGTACAGCGCAGACACTATGTTGAACTATTGTCTTACTTCCAAACAGCATCAGGCACCCTGTGTTCTCCAAATGCACTGCAACGTGTTTGATATTCCAGCACACCCTATCAATCCCCTCCTCCCCACCCTCCTGTTTGCTGACTGAAGCAGTATGGGATAGTTTTTTCCCTTCCTCTGGAGGCTGATACTAATTCCTTAATGTGCTGTGTGTTTTCTCTTACCCAGCTGTAATCACAAAACACTTTAGAGAGAAATATTTAAAATCGTATAGAAAGTGCTGTAATATTGAATAAAGAGGGAGCACACAGATCACAAAAACTAACAGCCAAAAAAGAGCATTACTCATCTCCACTGCTGAATTTGTTCATATTTTACCATGAGCATGCCGGGGAGGTAAATTTATCTTTTTTTCCTCATAATTCTGGAGTTAATCAGGAGGATCTATTGTATAATTTGTCTCAGTGCTCCCAACGCGCGCAACCCAACATGAATTACATCCTGTCTGTCTCCCCCTCCCCCTCTCTCTATCCTCAGCTACGCTAAGATTCACATCCCCATCATAGCGTCGGTGTCGGAGCACCAGCCGACGACGTGGGTCTCCTTCTTCTTCGACCTCCACATCCTGGTGTGCACGTTCCCAGCAGGCCTCTGGTTCTGTATCAAGAACATCAATGATGAACGAGTGTTTGGTAGGAGCATTTTATTTAAATCACAGCTCGACAGTTTTTAAAATTATGCTCCGAAACCTTTGTTTCTGCTGTAGTGGAGTGACAAAATACATAAGTGTTTTACCCCACTGTGAATTTCTGTCTCATTTTTTTCTTTGAAAGTAGAAATAGACAATTTTTTTGCTTTGACTTATCATTATGAAATAAATGTTGATGACACAAATTTGTGGCTACAGAATAATGACCCCAACAGAGGTGAGATTAGATCCTCCATAAACCTTGCTTTCACTGTGCAATTCTGTCTGCCACTGGGTGAGATCTCCCAGCAAAATTAAGGCTCGATTTGTGCCACAAAGGAAGTGCGTTATTATTGCACAACCAAAACAGGAAGAGGATAGCGCTTTGGTTTTTCTTGGAAGCTATCGGCAGCTATCTCCAATTACCAAAGAGTTTTAATGTAAGTTCTTTGCAGTTATTATGTGTCCTGTGTTTTTGGTTGTTTCTATCCTCTGAGGAAAATAGGAAGTGATCTGGTTGACTTGGCAACAGTGGCACCAACAATAATACCACTTGGAAAAGCTAGAGGGGGAGAAGTTGCTTTAATGACATCGTCAATGTTACTCAACATATAAATACAGGACCCTCCTCATGAAGTACCAGCGCAAGAAGTTTATGTTCAGCTTTGTTTCAAGGAAGTCATTTTTTGGTTTAAGGGAAGGCAGTGTCAGTCGTCCATCCTTCCACTTGTGTCCAGACTGAAATGTCTCAACATATATTGAATAAAATGGCCATTAAATTTAGTACTGACATTCATGATACCCTCAGGAAGCAACTTTGGTGATCCTCTGACTTTTTCGCTAGCTCCATCATCAGGTCAAAATTACACATTGTCCAAATTTTGTAGGGATGACGCTTTGAGGCTGATTAGCTGACCCTAGATGTTGAACATGATAGACATTAAACCTTTAATTAAAACTGCATGATAGCGTTATCATTGTTGCCATGTTGCCTGCTCATGTTCAGCATTTAGTTCAAAGCACAGACACTGTGCTTCCTGAAATAGCTGCACAATACGTGTCATTTCTTACTCAGCTAATACAGCAGCACAGACAGACTGACGCTGCTTTTATAAGAAGGAAACTAGACTATTATAACATTCTCCTTTCTGATCTACTGAGGAATACAATAAATCAGCTAAAATTAATTCAAAATTCTGCTGCACAAGAGCTTAATACCAAAAGGAGAGCACACAACTGATTACCTGTTAGGTTCTGTATTGATTTTGAAATTCTTTTATTAGTTTATGCGGCCTCATATGGCCGTTAACCAGAATACCTCTCAGAAATGCTTTTGGTTTATGAACCAGCACGGTCCCTCAGATCCTGCGGTTCTTCTCTTTTAGCTGTTCCACAAAGCAGAACAAAAACATTTGGCGATGCTGCTTTCAGCCATCACGCTCCAAGCTGCTGGAACAGCCTTCAGGAGGATCTGAGAGGAGCTGAAGATATTTGAACTTTGAAACTAAAAACCCATCTATTTAATTTAGCTGTGGTTTTATTTTAGATTTATACTTATTCTAATATCATCATAACTATTATTTTTTATTTAGCTCTTTTTGTTTTACCAACATTTATAGTTGATCATCATGATTTATTCTATTCTGTTATTAAAGATATACTATGCAGGATTTTTCTTAAAAAAACAATGTATAGACTCATACAGTAGTAATCCCTCTCTCTGCCCTCTGCCTGTATTTTCTTTTTTTTCCCTCTTATTTTCTGTGTTCAGGACGTTTATGGGCATGTACCCTCACATCACTCAGGTGAGGTCAGGGTTTTATAAAACGATAGCGACCAGGGGCCAGACCACAGCGCCCCAAAAAAACCCCACAAATATAGCAAGGTGAAATGCCAAGCAAGAGTGAATCTGGGGTTGGCTTTTATGTTCACTTTTGCTGGTGAGCATGCTTACAAACAATAACTGACAATCTTGCATAGGGTGGGAGGGTTGCCATCTAGTCTTTTTCTTGTAGTGAGCTTTGTATGCTCTTGTAGTACATCAGGAAAGGGGGTCCAGGTTCTCTCAAACCTTTCAGAGTGTATCTGATTTTTTCCAGTTTCAGAAATGACATGGTGTTTCTAATCCATCTGTTGAATGTGGGGGGTCTTTGTTCCTTCCACAAGAGAAGTATCTGACGTCTAGCAAGCAGAGAGGTGAAAGCAATGATAATATGGGATTTGCCTTTAAGAGATCGAGTTACATCCGTAAAGCCAAAAATGGCACATATTGGGTTTGGAGGGATGCTAACACCACATATTGTGGAGTAAGCCCGAAAAATGTCTGCCCAAAATGTTCTAAGGTGTGGGCAGGACCAGAACATGTGCATATGATCAGCTGGTTGACTTTTACAACAGGGACAAGAGGGGTCAATATCAGGAAAAGTCTCGGCCAGTTTGGCCCTGGTCCAGTGTACTCTTAGACGGATTTTAAGCTGAATCAAGCTATGCCTAGCGCAGGGGGAAGAGGTGTGTATGAATTTCAGCGCCGCCTCCCACTGATCCTCCCTCATCACTTCCCTTAAAGCACCAATAGTCAACCCCGCAAAACTGTCAGAATATTGACATTGAAGCATTTAAATATATCGATATTCGATTTTCTCCCAGCTTTAACTATGAACAGTGGTTACAGTGCATAAATTATAAATAGTATATTATAAGTCAAATAAAACTGAAAACAGGCAGCGCAGTGATCAGGAGTCTCATTCCAGGATCAGATCGAATGCCTCCTGCTTTAGGAAACATCCTCGTCAGTACAGTATCTCCTCTGTCTCCAGTATTGTGATGCACTCTCAGCTCTCCGTCTGCCTGAAAGAAAAACATTGAGGGCGACTCGGAAAAACAGCTCAAACAAAACTTTTATGTTTACAGAGTAAGACAGCCAAGATCAAGGACAGAGGACCTTTGAGCGCTGCAAACAGTCCTTCAGCAGCCCGTTTCTCCCTCAGACTTAATCAGCCAATTACAGCTATTGATTAGCCATGCACCTGTTGAGCCAGGTCGGCACTTTTCAAGGACAGGAGGCAGCCAGCACTCTCTCCAATTCAGAGTTTGAGCTCTGCAGAGCCAACGTAGACTGATTATGCTGCGTTACAACTCAATTTCTCTTTTTCATGTCTTTATCGCCTTCTCACACACACCGCCCCATTTCCTGTCTGTCCTTTACATTCACACCGTCTTTCTCCTTGTCTGACCTTTGTCTGCTTTGTTCTCCCTCTCTCCCCACCTCCTCCTCCTCCTCCCACCCACCTCCTTCTTTTTCTCTTTCCTTCCAGTGGCCCTGTATGCCATCAGTGCTGTCTATTTCGCCGGCGTGATGGTGCGTCTGATGCTGACACTGACTCCGGTGGTGTGCATGCTGTCTGCCGTGGCTTTCTCCAGCGTCTTTGAGCATTACATGGGAGATGACACAAAGAGGGAGAAACCCCCTGCGGAAGACAGCAGCGACGAGGACGACAAGAGGAATTCTGGGAATCTTTATGACAAGGTCACGCCAGGACAGAATGATTGTGGAAACACACATCAAACGAGAAAAGTCACAGAGATAGTTCCTTGTTGATTTAACACACCTTTACAGTTTGGATTTATTATTCATCAGCTTCCCCACAAGTTCAGCTCGCCAGTTTGGGTTGACTGTGATTCAACTGTGATTCAGCTGCAACTGTTTGATGCTGTTGCCATAATTTTAGCTGTCTCACTTTGTTGATCTGACTGCTCTCAACTGTGGCTTTGTCTATTCCAGGCCACCTTGTAATAATCACAGTATTTAATATGCTACCCACAAATAGCCATCCGTTTGAAACTTTTGCAGAAGTAACATTTTAGCCGGTGTAACAATTTTGTGAAGTTGACAAATGCTTCAAAAATGACACATTTCATTTCAGTTTTTGAACATCAAGACAGCGACGTTGAAAGTCTGTGTATGGTGACAGGTCTCATTACATATACTCGCTGCCCTGCACTGGTGGGGGAAAAAAAATGGAGAGATGGACATTTTGACTGTGCTTAAAAGCTGCGCCATTAACACAGGCTGCATAAACATCTCACACAATCTGATAAAAATTGTGACGCACATTTCTGTTGATAGGTGTCGGTAAAAACATGTTGTAAAGAGTAGCAGTGTACCAGTAATAGAGGGGTAGAAGTCTGCAAGCAGATATTAACAATGCAGGTTTTGAAAAAAGAAGATCCTGCAAAGGTTTATGTGTTTATACAGTTTAAAGTTAGAGGGGGAGTGAAAGGCAGGGCAGTTATAATAAATATATACATTATATTATATATATATATAATAAATACATTAAAACAGGACCTGCAAAACCATAGAGCATATTTCACAAGAACACATAAATATTTTAAAACAAGGACAGCAACACATAAAGAATATAAACAAAGCACGCTACAGGTTTTCAGTCAGTCAGAGTATCGTCACACACTTGATTATCTTTTAGCTATGATTTTAAGTTAGTTTTAAATGAATGATATGTGTCACAGTCTCTAATATGTGTTGGCAGACTGTTGCATGTTTTCGTACATAGGATTTATTTTTATTTTTTATAATTATTAGATATCAACATTATATCCAGGCCGTACCAGACTCAGAATTATGTCCGTGGATCAGATTTGGCTGTTCATTATGAATACTTAATTATTAGGGGTTCAACGGGAAGTTCAGGGTCACTGTAACATCCACATAATACAGTAAACGAGCCAAGTTAGCCCTCTGAGCTAATAAGTTTTAACGACGCTAACGCAGATTGAAATGTGCAACATTTTTTGCCTACATTATATATCAAACAAAGCCAGAGCTGTATTGTATTCAGTTGTTGTGAGCTGTAAATTCAGCACTTCTAAAGAAAAGGCAGAACATAACTGACCTGAAGGCTGACCGGGGCAAAGCTATCTCACTCAGACTCACCCGGGGTTTGTGTCTGCAGCTGTCTGTACCATAGAGCTGAGTGAAAGCGAGGAGTGCTCACTCTGCAGCTAATTCAGGGGACCAAAACATGCCCAGAGGTACACGGCACACTGATTGACATTTAAAAGAAGAATCTCAAGTCGAGTCAGCTGAGGTGTCTCCGACTGATGATTCAGATGTTTGACTTTCAGGGGGCAGCCTTATATTATATGATATTTACAGGCAAAATTCTACAGGGGTCCATGTAAGACAGACAGTCATTTCCACTGTCAGCAACTCATCAGCCTATCATGTTCATGGAGCAGTTAAGTGTTAAAGGCGATGTTTGCTAACCATTTTTGTCCCCTATGTTAGTTATAGTTTGTGAACCTTTACTTACTCAGGAAGTCTCTTCAAGATTAAGATGACTTTACAAGACAGACGTTGAAAGAAAGTGTATATATACAGATCACATGACAACAAGATGGTACACACACACACACACACACACACAAATATACACTCTAATTAAAACAGTCACAGATATTATTAACAATATCAGCGAGTACAGGTTTGCAGTCCCTCTGTGAAATTGGAGTCAGTAACAGTTTGTTTTGCAGTTCATTCCAGTAGTAAGGTGCATTGTACGCAGCTTTAAAACAGCTATCCTCACTCACTTCCAGACACATTTGAGGTGTCAGAGCCAGTAATTGGAGATGCTGGTAAAGAAAAATATTCACATTATGCAGATTTCCTCCTCTACAGAGTTTTTATAGCCTTAACAATTCTCTGCTGCAAGTGTGAAGCGATATTAACTCATCACAGGGTTCATCTCACAGTCCTCAGTGATGCATCACACACTACAGAAAACTTGAGGATGCTGTAAGATACTTTGCTCAATTAGTCCATTCAATAATTTATTCCACTAAATAATTCATCTCCCTGGAATGCCACAGACTCTGCCATCCATCATAATAGCATTTGTCTCCCCCTGCAGGCCGGCAAGGTGCGCAAACATGTGTCAGAGCAGGAGAAGGCAGAGGAAGGTCTGGGTCCGAACATCAAGTCCATCGTCACCATGCTCATGTTGATGCTGCTGATGATGTTCGCCGTGCACTGCACCTGGGTCACCAGCAACGCCTACTCCAGTCCCAGCGTGGTGCTTGCCTCGTACAACCATGATGGGTAAGTGCACACACACTTTGGCTGCAAGGTGTTAATAACATTACAGCTGAAGTGTTACAAGCACTGAATTCATTCATCTAAAAATAAGGCCTTAAGTGGTATCTTTTAAAAAGTCTTAAAAAATGCTAAGACATGGGAAAAGTAGGATTTTATCATACGAGGCTTGATGTATTTTATGCAAAAAGTCCTTCAAACCCGGCATGATGGGAATCAAGGCAGCAGAATCCCACATGCAGAGTGAGAAACACAGGGCTTTTCCAAAACCAGACCCTATCCACTCCCACTCCTTCGCTGAGTGTAACTCCATTTGTAGTCACCTTCACAGCTGAATGAAGCACCCTTCATCGGGGTGTAGGGTTTAAGTACAGCTGCGAGCTTTTGGACAAACGTCTCTCTCTGTGGCGGAAAGAGGAACTGTCATACCAATTCATAACCATGAAGAAAATGAAAGCTTATTCCCATTTTACGTTCTCCTTATGTATTTGTAGTACTTTTACTTGATATGTATGTGCTGCTGTTGTTTACCTGAATTTTTGCATTATATCCATTTGTTATTAAAAGAAATAAATAACTTGATGAATAAATAAATAACAATGAATAAATGAATAGTTCCTGTGAATATACAAAATGATTTCATAACACTTTAAACCAAATGCATACAACTGTTTTCAGGAGACTAGAGAAGGGTATGTTTTATCCTAAATACAGTGTAACCTTAAAGTTGTTAATGTCTGTATGACAATATTAAATGCATATCTTAAGCCTCTTTTACACTGCCAGATTTTCGGCGAATGTTGGGCCGTTTTGCCGGCAGGCTGCGAGTGTTTGGACACACAGAGCCGGATTGGCGAGGTGATCTGAGGTGCCTAATTTTCCGCCTCATAGACGGAACCTTTTTGGTTTAAAAAGAACGAGATGCCCTTCCGCCATGGGAGGGGCTGTTGATGACTTGTGGGAGGAGCTGTTGATGACATCACACGTGCGAGCCACTGGTGGTGGATAAACAGGAAACAGCTGATAGCAGGAATTAGCGAGCAGCTAGTAGCAAGAGGGAAACGCAAACCTGACAGACACTGTAAAGATGAGCAGCTGAGAAGACAAGGAATTGTGTGCCCTCCTTGTCCTCGCAAATGAAGAGGCCATTAACCGTCAAGTGACGGGAACAGTGAAGGACAGGCCAACTTATGAGAGAATCGCCGAAGGACTGACCAGCCGCGGCTTCCCTCTCACGTCACTGTTTACGTCACACACTGAGCTACACGTTTTGTTACTTGCTCACGCCCCCCATTGCCCCAAAAAAGGCACATTCTGTATGAACAAAAGTAGGTAGGCGGCATTTTGCTACACTCCCCGATTTGTTTTTATACTGCCAATGCTGAAAAAACAATGTTTGGGCTTTCCTGCAAATTTACACAATTCCTGTATAAAAAGGGCTTTACTTTAAGTAGTTTACCTTGGTAAGGGCAGTCAAATTGAACTTAATTTGTACAGAGCATCTTCCATGGCGAACACAATAGGGCCTTGCACATGGTCAGGAGGTCAGCATTGATGCAGTTGTGCTGTTGGAGGATTTAATAACACACTTCCCCTCCTCATAAGTTGGTTTGGGATGACACTCAATGTGGTGGACCCTTTGCATTAATGTGGAAACAGTGGAAGCAGGGGGTGGTTTGGAAATGGCCTGCAAAATCACCAAGAAAACTTGCCTGCAAAGTCACATATTTGCTGGTTTTACTCTACACTTGTCCCTGACTCGAGACAAAAAAAGGTCACATTTTATATTACAATAAACATTTGGCCAAAATTGCCCCTCACCCTAAGTAATTGATGTCGGTTCATGTCTTTTTTTCCTTTCCTTTCAATCATTGTAAAATTGGTTTTAAATTACATTACGAGTGGCATTTAAAAAAGTATTAAAAAGTCTTAAATCCAGCATGCTTCGTGCTGTAGAAACCCTGGTTAATAGATGTTAAATAACCGCAAGGAGCCAGGCAAAGTCTCAAGTAATAGTTCATAATGCAGGAGAATGGATTGCACAACCTTGCATGCAAATGAGCGCATGTGTGTGAGTATGGAGGAGCACACAGAGCGGCAGGACGGAGGGAGCACATGTATATTTCATAAGAGGTTTGTGGAAATATTGATATGTGTACCTATAAGCTTTAATATGATTGCTTAACTTTGTGTTTCTAGGTCAATGAAAACATCTGCGAACCATCTCAGAATTTACAAAAAGCTGATATATTATTCTCTCTGAGATTCTTTACAGGCATAATTATTCTCTTTAAGCATTAGGGAGGAAATATTGAAGGCTAAGACTAAATGGTAGACGCAAGTCCTCATACATATATTAATGGAGCCACAGCAGCTCTCAGACAATGGTTTTAGCTGTGCTACTGGGAGCAGCGTGGCTGTCACTCTGCTCCTTTTTCTCTCGCATATATACACCCACACACTCACGCATAAATGCACACACTCTCACAGATATAACATGATTAGCATACCTACAGTTAATTGGTTCCTTGGCTTTATGTCTGCTGCTGCTCCTTGAGGTAAATTTAGGACACGAGCGTTCAAAGTATGAGGTGTTTTTTAACCCTCGGTTTATTATGCATGGATGGTCTATTTTCAGCTGTCATTGCCCTTCTGATTCAAAGTCTTAGCTGAAATATTAATAGCCTCCGCAGCCATATGCCTGTCAACGCTGTTACCTGTCAACCTTATTTTCCCCGTTAGGACGCGTAACATCCTGGATGACTTCAGGGAGGCCTACTACTGGCTGAGGCAGAACACGGACGAGCATGCACGTGTCATGTCGTGGTGGGACTACGGGTACCAGATAGCCGGCATGGCCAACAGGACCACGCTAGTAGATAATAACACATGGAACAACAGTCACATAGCGCTGGTGAGCCTTCTGTCTGTTTCTCTCATGTCTCTCTTCTGCATCTCTTCCTGTTTTGATTCATGCTCATACAGAAAACAAAAGATTTCCTCCAGTCTTCAGTGAATTTCTTATGTAATTGCCACATACAGTAGTATAAAACCGCTCCTTCCAACAAGCCAGATAATCTTATTTGCTTAAACTTTTCCCATTGAATTTACACTGTAGGGGGATTGCAGTTAATTGCTGTCAGATGCTGTGGGTTTGATTTATGTTTTTTGCTCTCTCTGCTGCCAAATGTAGAAGAATGTTTTGTCTTTTAGTTAAGTCTGATAAAGCCCTCTAGCTTTCTTCTCTCTTGCTTTCTACCTGCTGCCTGTTGTCTCTTCAGCATCTGTCCGCAGGAAATGTAATTACAGAGAGTACAAGATGGATGTCTGTTTAATAATTCCTGTTTTTTCCCACTGCTGTGTCGAAGCATGGCGTCTTGTGAAACAGGAAACTCTAATTAAAGCACAGCTCGTCACTCTCCCCTGTTGTTTTTAGGTGGGCAAAGCCATGTCGTCCAACGAGAGCGCGGCGTACAAAATCATGAGGTCACTGGATGTGGACTACGTGCTGATCATATTCGGAGGTGTGATCGGTTATTCAGGAGATGATATAAACAAGTTCCTGTGGATGGTGAGGATAGCGGAGGGAGAGCACCCCAAGGACATCAGGGTGAGTGTGAGACCTGCTCGTCACTGCAGCTGTTCTCCAGGAAATCTTGTAGCAAGCACTTACACACAGCAGTGAAATCAATGTTTCCTCTTCACTCTCACACCCTCTCTCTTTATAATGATGCTCAAGGACAGACTCTGTTTAGCCCACTGTGGTGCGTTCATGGCATGTTATCCGGGACTGGAGGCACAGCCTGAATAGTAACCTACTGTCAATGCAGAAAAATGTCACATTCAGATTTTTACATTCATCCCCATTTTACTTATTCTTTTATTGTCTGGCTTGAATAGTCAGCGTATAGCCACACAAACACACTCAGTAGGTTCACATGCACTCAGAAAACCAGATTATTCAGGGACACTAGAATATGCATTTACATTTACATCCTGGTTACTGTAAACCTGCGTAGAAATGTAGACATTCATAGGCTACTGTTTTGTGATGTGTGGGTCAAACCACATCCCGAAGCTCCTGCGGGCAGTTTGGGTAAGCTTGTTAGAAAATATGGTGTGTTGTGGGTGTGTAGGTAATTAAGTGACAAACTAGCATTCTGAGTAAGTTATTAATAACTTACAGAAACATTAAGCCACAGTCCATCTTCCACCTTCTCCTCCACTCTCTTCATCTCCCCGTCTCTCTCAAACACACACAGTAAGCAGCTTTATCATCAGCACTGCTCCACTCAGGGTTTCCATTATCCGGTATTTGACCAGGAGAATCAGTGTAAGTCTGACATATTTAAATCTCTCCGCTCATTAAGTCCGGTAAAAATATGTCTCTCTGAGAATATGTAGGCAGAACACTGAGTCCTAACAGCAAGCAAGCAAGTGCATCTCTGTCCACACTGAATCCATTAAATATGCACTTCTGTTACGTCATGTTAACAACCCGCGGGACCTATCAGCTGTGCACTCGACATTAAACTTAAGATGTAACCACTTAAAAGATTGGTGAGTAGCCCTACTTGCTGTCGTCCTATGTTTGTATTTTTAAACAGAAATTTTATTTGTAACATTTTATATTTACTGAAAATGACATACAATATAGCCAACAGCAGCAGTAGGGTGTAATGAGACAGTAACAGGTTTTATTGTCGCGGCCAGGCTTATTTTACGCAACTGGAAGAGCCCACATAAGCCGGAGTTTACAGAGTGGCTTAAACTCATGACAGAGACTGCTGCCTTTGAAAATATGATGCCAGGGTGAATAATGTTCCAAGCTAAACAAGCCAAATATGGCAAATTTTTCTGGTTCACATAAGAGGTGCAACATTCTCGAGGGGGGGAAGGGTACGAGGGGACAGGATGTGTATGTATGTATGTATTGTAATGTATTATATGTGAATATGAATATGCATATGTGTTGTATATGAATATGTATGCACGTGTATATCCAAGATTTATCGAGGTGCCAGGGTGCTTCCTTATGGCTGCCTTTTCTTTTCCTTTTGTGTTTTTTCTCTTGACTGTGAATCCTGTTGATATCATCTGTATTTTTGTATGAAGTCATTATCTTGAAATGAATAGTTTTAACAACAAAATACAGTGAGAAAGTCAAGAGACAAAATATAAAATAGAGTTTACAGTAGAAAATATGAAATAATATAAGAAAATTTGTGCAAGATATTTACCAGAGATGTGCAGAAGTTCACAGTATGAAGTATAAAGTACGAAAGTATGTGCATGTGGGGAGATAGTACAAGTAAAAAGCAGGTTAGAAACCCTGCTACCTGTGCACATGGCCAAGAAATCTGTCTTCTCCAGGAGAAATCTATCTGAGGAAACCATGTGTCTCTAATCCCCCACTCGGATAACAGAACCAGGTTTGGTGATCACATGAAGTTTAAGAAATCAGCTTACTGGAGCAAGTCGCCTGTAACCTGGTTACTTAAAGTAATAGCTGAACATTTTGATACCGCTCTCATATCTGCACGGCAGATGGCCGCCCACCAAGAGCCTGGTTGTGTTCGAGGTTTCTGCCTGTCAAAAGGGAAGTTTTTCTTAGCTGCCATCGGCAAGCGCTTGCTCATAGGGGAAATTAAAGAGTATGATGCCAAACCTGCTCTATATGATAATGTCCCAAGATAACGCTTGTTATCATAAATAAACTTGACATGACTGCAAATATGAGGCTAAAAAAACTGGAAACAACTAGTACAAATTCAAAAAATTCAAAATCTACCTGCAAGCTCTTCTAAAGATGAAAAATTACACATTGTACATCTCCTTTAACACATACAAAAACAGAAAACAGTGTATTTAAAATGTGTAACCATTCCTTTGAGACTGCATTTGTTTCTGTTTTTGTATTTATCAGAGATTCACATGCTGTTGTTTCACATTCTATGTTATGAATAAGTCATTTTTAAACTAGCCTCACATAGCCAGACCAATCTCACACTGCACCAGGACTGGAGAGAGGTCTGCCTGAACCCATCATAATTCTGCACTAAGGGAAAATATAACCTGGATTGTCTGTATTTCTGTAAACCAATCACAATCGTCTTGGGCGGCACTAAGCCCAGGACGCGGCGACATCCTGGGTAAATTCGTTCCAACATTCTGACACGAACATAGCATTTTTTCTGGCGGACAAATCAGGAGAATATTACCTTTGTTCGAGACCTGTCTCTGTCTCAGCTACACTCTCACGAGACCTGGCAACAACTGATACGAACTCGGTTGATATCAGATATTAAAGTTGCCCTATGTCACTCTAGAGAGTTGATTTTTGAGTCTCATCTCCAGGTCGTCAAATGCCGACACCTCGGGTTGGTAGTTGGTCCGAACCACCGACTCAAGGTGTCGCGATTTGACAAACCGGGAGACTCGGCAATCAACTATCTTTCTCTGGAGACGCAAAGGGCACTTCTAAGCTAGCAGATATAAATGTGCTGCAAAATAAGGAACAAATTCTTACTGTAGCTTGTGTTGTATTGTTTCGAATCTGCCTTCTTTTAAGTGGACACAGTATTTTTTTATTGATACTAGTGATAACATTCATTTATCTTCATCCACCATGCCCAGTTTGGGCCTCATCAGTTAGCATATTCATATCTACCTTTATCATCACCTCTAGTCATTGAGTGCTAATTAGTTACTTCACTAACTCATTCTCTGGACTTTCCTCTCATATTTGTCTTCTTTAGGAGAGCGACTACTTCACCCCTCAGGGAGAGTTCAGAGTGGACAAGGCCGGTTCACCAACTTTGCTCAACTGCCTCATGTACAAGATGTCCTATTACCGATTTGGTGAAATGCAGGCAAGGAGAGACACTTTCACTGTCTAGCAGAATAACATCACCAAAAATCTCAACAGCTCTGCAGGTCTTTCATCATTTTTTCATCTCCAGGTCAGGTCAGGTCAGGCCAGCAAGAAACTCTGATTTTAAAGAGATTTTCGGGGGGTTATGATCCACTTCGTAGGTATAAATAATGAGTTCCAGCTTTGTGCAAAGATCAGAAAGTAACAAGCAGCTGCCATTGCCAGAGATTTAAAAACTCTGGGTACTATATTTTATGCAGCTTTACGAGAGAATAACAAGCAGCTGCCACCACCAAAGGTGTAAAACTTCTTGCTACTGTATCTTAAAAGCGGTGCTGGCTGACAGACAGGCAGGAGAGGATTCAAGGAGACGCCTTGAGGAGCTCCTGAGGTTCGGAGAGGGGGGTGTTTGGGGGGGAAAGGATGGAGGAGGAATATGAAGGATTGGCAGAGGCTTTCGAATGTGCCACCGCTACTTCTGGCAGGTAGCAGAGGAGAGATGAGAGGGATCCCTCATGCCAGGTGCTTACATCTCGGCTGTAGATGCAGCTCGGCCAACAACTGAGTGGAGATGGGAGAGTCAGTGCAGCCGCCATCCGTAGACAGACGGCCAAAGCTCTGCGTGGCTCACAGCGCTGTTTCAGGGTAAAGAGATGGCACAGAAGGAAATGGAGGACAGGAGGGAGTGAGCCCGGCGAGGGAAGAAAGAAAGATAGAGTAGAGAGGGTAGATTAGGTTTACAAAAACAGGATGTGACAAGGGGAAGCAGAGGCTTAGAGGACATCAGGAAAAAGACGATAACTAGATAGTTGAGGATGCAGTTTGTAGCAGCGAGTAGAGATTAAAGGATCACACTGACAGTGGATAATACAGTACAGAATAGAAAGTGTGTACCGTGGACTTCATATCTCCCCAAAAACAAACTCATTTATCTCTTGACATTTAAATGACGGGTTGAGCAGTGCTAGTAAATACAAATCCAGAGATAAACCATTGTGACTAATAATAATTTAATATTTCACACTCCGTGTCCTCTGAGGCAGCCCGAAGGTATAAATGAGATGCTGTTCTGTAGACAGTACACAAAGGGAGAGTGAGAATGGAAAAGAAAGGAGATAAAATACAACAGAGGAAAGGTAGAGACTGCAGCTTTGAGAATAGAGGTGACAAGGGCAAAGCAAATGTGCGAAGGACACAGTAAGAGCTCTTTGGGTAGAATAATAGGAACAAGAGGTTGTGAGTGGTTCATACAAAGTGTACTGTGGAAGCTGACAGAGGGCAGATGTGCTGTAATCAAAAGGCTATCAAATGTTTTTGTTTTCTTTTATAATTGTGTTTGTCCTTGTGTGCATCTCTTTGAATTAATAAAACTGCGGTTGGCTGGGATGAAAATATAATGATAGCACTCAAATACACTGCTCAGAAACATGAAGGGAACACTTAAATCACACATCAGATCTTGATGAACGAATTATTCAAGTTGAAAATCTTTACTGATGTACTTTCTTTAATATGTTAAAAAACAAAATGACGTAACAACAGTCAGTGGAAGCCAAAATCATCAACCCGCTGAGGGCTGGATTCAAATTCACACTGAAAATCAAAGTAAAAAATTGGTATCACAGACTGATCTAACTTGTTCCAGGCACAAATGTAACGTTATCTTACCTGATGTGTTTAATCCAGCGACTCCTGGTGTTTTTATCAGCCGAGAAGTGAAAGGAAGATCTATCCTCTGATCTGTCAAGTCAAGAAAGTGACAAACTGTGACTTTCTTATCTTGCAAAATTATCCTTTACATTGACATCATATGTGTAATTCTAAATTACTTGTCTCTTGCCAGTAATGACTGCACATACTTTTTAAAAATAAGGTCACATGGTGGTCCACCAAAAGGGGAGAAACTTTGTCTCTCTGTATCTTGTTTCATTAATTCGTATTAAAACTGTGCAAAAATGAAAAATGTGCCAGTTTAAGACAGAGCCAGGCTCGCTCTTACCGCTTTGTTTGCGGTCTTTGTGCTAAGCTAAGCTAATGGCTGCTGGCTGTAGCTTCATATTCAACATACAGACATGAAAGTGGGATTCATCCTCTCATCTAACTCTATTTATTTTTCCTTTATATCCCAAATCCAACTATTTCCTTAAACCAAAAGCCGTTTTCTAAGTGACATTTTACCCAACATGCACAGTTAGCTGATAGCAAATACTTTATCCATCCTCCAGCTGGACTTCCGGACGCCTCCTGGCTTCGACCGAACGCGCAATGCCGAGATCGGCAACAAGGACATCAAGTTCAAGCACCTGGAGGAGGCGTTCACCTCGGAGCACTGGCTGGTCCGGATCTACAAGGTCAAGAACCTGGACAACAGGGAGCCGCTGGACCACAAGCTGCGCAGTGTAGTGCCCAAACAAAAGTACACCTCTAAAAAGGTAGGAGGAGACTTAAATAAAAATGCATGGTAATAAACAGCTCAATATATTACAAATGAAACAGAATATATGCTCCAATATAAGTTTGTTAGATCAGTATTGTACATAATTTATACATGTTTATATATACAGAATACTGAAGAAGAGTAGCTCTCAGAGTCAACAATTTCTGTGGCACTAAATTCATTATTTTCAGTCATCACAGTCGTTAGATCATATCAGTAGATTCTGTTTGATGCCAAAAGTGATAAATAAGTCATTTAATCTGTTCCACCCCCCAGGCCGGGGCCTCCACTGTGTGTCAAGTTTTATTAGTCATAAATATGAAAGAAACATTGTGTTCAGACACCTATCCAACCTCTAATGTTTAGAGCGTAAAGGGGCTCAGAACCTTATGATGGAGGTATATGATGGCCAGTCTCATGCTCAGTTATGTCTCATTAGTTGTTGCAGCAATTTGTAGCTTGATTACATTTGTTACACAGATTTGGTGCCAATTCAAAGCATTTTCCACTTGAGAATAAATAAAAATATCCAAAAATCCCTCCAGAATACCACATTAAGACACCAAGACCTTGATAAACACCACAGAAAAATCCATGCTGTGATCTGGTAATTGGTGATTTCTGTAAATATTTCATTTTTTAGTGACTGGATAGCACGAAATCCCCTCATTGTCAGTATACCCATGAAAGCCATATGTCCCCTGAATACCTGAGGTGTCTAGTTAGTGGCTGATCATCCTAGAGGTCACAATAATTCATTTTATACGGTGAGGTCCCTTTTCAGATAAATGGTCTCACTACAATGAAATGGCTTCTGTGGGGGCTAACATCACATATTAATACAGCTGGGCTCATCGAGTCTATAAGAGTCTCAGCTTCCCAATCATATCCAATATCTGCTATTCCAAGACTGTTTAAGGACTCCAGCATGCAGAAATATTCAAATACAACAGGCAAAAATAACACATTTGTACTACACGAGGGAAAAAGTGCATTTTTACGGCCAAAACTGCACGAGGCTAGTTTAAAGTGGGCATGTCTGTAAAGAAGAGACTCATGGGTACCAGTAGAACCTATTTTCATTCAGGTATCTTGAGGTGAGAGGTCGAGGAACCCCTGTGAAAATGGCCGTGCCAGTTTTTCACTCAACAAAGTTTAGCTTAACTTTAGAGCGTTATTAAACACCCTCCCTGACAGTCTAGTATGACATGTGGGATTTAAAACCCTGTGGAGTGGAAGAGGTTACATTCAGTTATATCCGGTAAATTTGAGATGAAAATGTTTTTAGTTTGAGAATAGTTGGTTTCTTCATCTTTTTTTTGTCTGTCCCTCTGTCCAGACTGCCAAGAGGAAGCGAGGACACATCAAGAACAAGCTTGCCCTGAGGAAAGGCAAGAAACTACAAAAAAAATAAATGGTGACGATGAACTCTTCTAGGAAAACAAGCAAACAAACAACTGCGAAGAAACCTCTAACAACCAATGAAGAAGAACACAGGGGCCGTTTATCTGGCACTTGGTCTCAAGCGCGTCTCATTAAGAGCGCCCCCGTGTGGTGAGGAAGTTGAAGAAGTCTCATATCTGGCTAGCTCCAGAACTGTTGTCCGTTTTATCCTGAGGACCTTTGTCTTGCTTATTTTCTCCTGTTTTTTTTTTTTTTTTCCTGTTTGTTTTTTGTACTTGAATGTGCGGCGAGGCATAGGGCTGCTCTACTTGTTTCGGCGTCGATTTAATATTTTTTGCGGTACGTTTAATTAACTGCTTCTCAGTGCGGGGATCGGGGGTGTGAGGAGGTGAAAGGGGGAGAAACGAGAGGAACATTTTGCACCAAAGACCCATCGACCTTGCTCCATGGCACATGTGAACTCATTACTGAGAGTGAGGAGAGGACGCGCAGGAGTGAACGCTTGAGGACTTGTTCCTGACACGTGTACAGAGGACAGTATGCGGTATGGAGGAACGTCACCGTCTCGGCACAGCCCATCTGTAATATTAACCTTTTTATCATCATCCTCTCCTTTATGTCTGCCTGGCTCCCTGACCTTCTTTTTCAACAAATTCTTTAGAGAAAAAAAAATTGGCCTAATATGTAAATATGATATGTAAAGAATAAGTCTAAAAGGATGATAATATATTGGATTATTGTGGTGATTTTTAAATATGCAGTTGTCAGTTTTTCTTTTCATTTCTTTATGTGATTGTTTTGTTAATTTTCTTTTGTATGACAGCAAATAGAACAGTGAATGCAATAATTCTTGTACAGAGGGGCTTGAGATTTTGTTGGGAGAATGAATGTGAATTTTTACAATGGCCACCCCCCCCTCCACACCTCCCCCTTTTTTTCATAAATTGCATAGATTGTACATTTCTGCTGCTAGGGTTTTAAAGACGGAGAGCGGGCGACTGTGTAAAAAGTAGTGATAATAAATTAGGCCTCCCTTCCTGCAGAGGGAGCTCTCTAGTTTAGCGTGCAAAGCCTAGTGCCTCATCGCTGGTCACCATCGCCTCGATAAATTTGTGACTGTCTACTCCGTTAGCGTTTTTCTTTCAGCTCATCACGTATCAATGCGACAGCGGGTTGGGTGCTTCGACCAGACTGAGGCATTGGAAACTGGAAATGTTTGAGATGTCTGGAAATAGACGGGTGAACTGTGAAG
Source organism: Epinephelus lanceolatus (assembly GCF_041903045.1). Lineage (NCBI taxonomy): Eukaryota > Metazoa > Chordata > Actinopteri > Perciformes > Serranidae > Epinephelus > Epinephelus lanceolatus. The sequence continues at coordinate 24,735,966 of NC_135749.1, forward strand.
GGGGGAAGTTAGTACACAGGCACTGAAACTGAGACAAGAGACGACTGAGGTCAGGAAAGGTCGAAACCTCCATCGCTGTCTGAGACTACGGTGGACTAACGATCATCTTTATGGTTCTTTATTAGAGCTGTGTCCTAATTCCACACTGCATAGCACACTGTAAAATTAAAGGGACAGTTCACCCCAAAATCAAAACTACATGTTTATCCTCTTACCTATGCTGCTGTTTATCATTGTAGATTGTTATGACGTGAGTTGCAGAGTGTTGGAGATATCAGCCGTACAGACGTCTGCCTTCTCTCCAATATAATGGAACTAGATGGCACTCAGCTTGTGGTGCTCAGAACGACAAAAAATGAATTTGAAAAACTAAACAGCAATGTCTGATTGAAGAAAGCATGACCTAGTTACTTAAGATAATCCATAGGCTTTGTTGTGACAAGTATGTAGGAACTATTTACTTTCTACTGAGCTACACCTGCCAGCTGTGTCACCGCTCAGAAGGAAGAGGGTGCTCTGTTCCAATACCAGTATCACACATGACTCCGATCCTTCCTAAAAAGCTTGATCAGGTATCAGAGCAACTCTACTTCTTTTTTGCTGTTGTAAGGCTGAATCCAAATGTCCACCCTCTGGACTTGCAGACTGAGCCCCCACGGACTTCAGTGGAATGTACTGTGATGTGTTCACTGTCATCACGTAAAGGCTGCGAGGGCAGAGACTGTGCGCCACTGACAGACGGGCCTCAAGTCTGTTTCAGACTTGTTTCTGGCATAACACTGCACAGCTTTTACAGGGGAGGCTGCAGTAATGAAATGCATTTTGATTACCTTTATAGCCTAGACTTCTACATATTTCTGTGTCAAATTGTGGTTTAATATTATTTTTGGCCTATTTGTTTCGTGTTATGTTATAATACAGTAATAGTTTTACACAGTCATGATGTTGAGGCCCCTTGTGGACTGGATGAGATGTGGATTTGGACAGTCTTCAGCAGTGACAGACTCACAGAGGGAACGCGCCCGCAAAGTCATTTGGATTCAGCCTTAAACAGTTGTCTGCATAGCAAATTTTGCTGAAGATGAAGATGCATTAAGACAAGTTCCCCAAAGCAAAGAAGAACAGACAAACTGTAGTATACAGCTGTTTTTTGTTTTATTTTTTACACAGTGGTATCAACTAGCACGCAAGTTCAGGTATTGGAATTGGTATCGGGAAGGAAAAAGTGGTATCCGAGCATCTCTACAAGGAAGCATGCATCTACTGCAAGCTCACCTAGCTCCACTGAGCCAGCACACGTTACAGCTAATGTTTCCATCTGGCACTGTCAGGGGCACTGGTCCATGAGTAGATGCACGCTTCCTTCTGCTCGGATTATCTTGAGTAACCACTTTATGGTTTCTGGAAAGAGACATTGCTGTTGAGTTTTTCACATGTATTTTTTGGGGCTTTGAGCTCCACAAGCTGAGTGCCATCTAGTTCCAGTCATTCAAGAGAAGGCAGACATCTGTACAGCTGATATCTCCAACACTCGTCAACTCACACCAAAACAATCTAGACTGAAAATATCACTACAGGTAAGAGGTAAAATATGTATTTTGGGGTTTGTGGGGTGTTCCTGTAACCATGTTTCTTAAATATGTTTGCAAGCATGGGGGCTGCAACTGTTGTTTCATTATTTTATCTGCTGATTATTTTCTGTTGGTTGTTTTGTCTGTAAGACAGTAAGAGCCCAAGGGGACTTCTTCAGATGACCTTTTGTCTGACCAACCGTCCAAAACTCAAAATTACACTGATATAAAACAGAGAAAAGCAGCAACTCCTCACACTGAAGAAGCTGGAGGAAGCAAATAGATAGCATTCTCACTTTAGTATTGACTGATAATTCAAATTAAAGGTATTAATTTTAATATTAGAATGAAAAAAACTCCTACAGACTGAAATGGTTATTAGAGCATAGTGTATTCCTTATAATAAAGTCCAAGCTGACATGTTAGCTAACGGCTAATGTTTAGTTTATGTAGTTTAATATAAGAGAAGGAAACCAAATATTCACATGTACAAGGTTTGTGAATTTTTGGCTTCTCTGCTTTTAAATATTAAACATTGGTTAATTTTCTTTCAGCTGACTCATTAATTAATGTGCTCAGTGTTTCAGCTTCCGTATGTAGTGTGCAGTTGGGACACAGCTGTGATGAACCGTAACCTTTGACCTCTTACTCTATGGGCACTGCACTGTTCTTCATGAGTCTGGGTTCCCCAGATGTTCTAAACACTAAAGGTGTTTGTACGTGCACGCTTCAGTAACTTTTTCATTTCTTATCACATAAGTGACACATCAAAGATTTAACACATCGTACAGCTGCACTTGTTTTGTCACGTCTCACAGAAAAGTGACTTATTAGTATCACCAGTCGTTTTTGTTCCTTTTTTTTAATTGTCTGGACCGCTTTCTTATTCTTGTTTTGATCTTCTCTGAAACTTGAGCGTCACCATTTCAGGCTTCAGACCTTCGACACGATGCCACATTGTTAATCCAGTCACACAAACGCCTAAAACTGAGTCACGTCCTTTTTCGATTTCTCATTCGTCAAGAGAGGAGAGAGTTCAGACCAAGCCTTAATGTGATGTACAGTTTGTTGCCCCCTTTTGTTTTTCATTTTGTGTCAGAACGGTTCCTTCCTCTACTAAGTTTCCTCGTTTCTTAGTAGCTCAGTGCCGTCTGTCCTGGACACGGTTTTTGTTTAATGAATCCCTCCCTCACCTTCAAAGTTTACATTTTTACATTGTTGTTCTGTTCAGCCATCTTTAAATATACACTTTAATGAAAAACATTTGTGTGAGTTGTTGTTCTTGGGGTGTTTATGAAGCAGAATGATTCACATACATTCTGTTGATATTCTTCTTGTGCAGATGTGCTTTTCCAACCCAGGTGAACACAGATCCAGCCACTTGATGGCAGCATTACCCTTTGGATGAAGACATTTGCTTCAGAGTCTGCAGCAGTATGTATAAAGAATGATGTAACCCTCACAGCAGTGTGGAGAGCTGGTGATGGGTTTAATTTTATCGTCACAAGGTGGAATCCTTCAGTGTGTGGGTAAATCTTGGCTGGTTAATGTAGCAGAAAACCTTAAGAGTTGAATGTGTTATAACATGTCATGATTACTTGGAGAAAAATGCATAAGGTAAAACATTAAGAGCCCAACCATCACAGCCATGCCAGCTACTATCATGTTGGGGTTGTTGTGCTCATTTCACCCCAGAAAACAAATCTGTTGAGTATGTTTGCAACTTTGCAATTTGTCACTAATTTTGGCACGCGGATGACAACAACAGAACAGCCATATTGTTACCAAAATCATCAAGTTTATCTGTCTCAAACTCAGGTTGTCAAGCTCAGCTCCTCCTTTAGTCAAATGTGGCTTAACTTTCATTATTCTGAGCCATGGTGTGTCAAAATGGGGGCTCAAATTATTGATGGGCCCCTGAACGTGACATGACACACATGCATTAAATTTTAATCATCAGTGGGCCATATCAAAACTGTCACTCAAAATGGCATACTCATATTTTTATGGCATACTATGACTTTTTAAATTATTTTTTAAAGTGAGTTTTTAATGACATCACCATACTGTTATTATGACTGACTTTTTACAATATATTCTTGTCATGTACAATACGAAGACTTTTTTTATGACATAATACAACTTTCTAATGATCGTTTCTATGACATACTGCAGTGTGAATATGTTTAATGATTTTTTAATGGCATACTAAACTATGGCTTTTTGTGCGTTTTAACGACATATTATACTTTTTTAAAGATTATTGTTATAGTCTATATTCTGACTTTATTAAAATTTTCATGACATACTACACTATTAGGTTTTTAAAAATATTTTATGACATACTATACAATGACTTTTAATGACATACTATGCTATGACTTTTTAAATTATTTTTTAAAATAACATTCTATACTTTGGCCTATTCAAAATTATTTTATGACTTACTATACCATGACTATGCTATAAAAAATTTTTAACATATACTTTTTATGGCATTTTTGATGACATTATACTGACTTTTGTCATTACATTTTTGTGACATACTATACTATGACTTTTTTTAAAAATGATTTTTATTATGACTTTTTAATGAAAATGTTATGACGTACTAATCTGATCTGATCAGATTATATTATTAAGACACCATGATACTATACTATGACTTTAAAAAAAATTGACATACTACACTATGACTTATTTGATGACATACTATACTGAATTTAAAAAATATATATATGACAAACTATTCTATGACTTTTTATTATTTTGATGACATACAATACTATGACTTTTTTGTAAAAAACAAAAAAGTTTCTGGAACAAGACATTGCTTTTAAAAAATTATATTTTAATGATTTTTTTATGACATTCTGTTATGGCTTTTTGATTAAATTTTTATGGCAATCTATGACATTTTTATGTTTTTTTGATTTACTATAACTTTTTTGAACATTTTTTTATGACATACTTTTTATTACATTTTTGATGACACACTGTACTAACCTTTGTAATAAAATTTGTGACATACTATACTATGACTTTTTTAACATAATATACTGGCTTTTTTGTAACAAAAAAAAAAAATGCTTTCCGGAGCGAGACATTGCTTTTAAAAAAAATATTTTAATAATTTTTTATGACATACTATACTCTGACTTCTTAAATTATTTTTAAGACATACTATGCTATGGCTTTTTGATTAAATTTTTATGGCAATCTATGACATTTTTATATTTTTTTGATTTACTATACTATGACTTTTTTGAACAATTTTTTATGACATACTTTTTATTACATTTTTGATGACACACTGTACTAACTTGTAATACAATTTGTGACATACTATACTATGACTTTTTTAACATAATATACTGGCTTTTTTGTAAAAAAAAAAAAAAAAATGGTTTCCAGAGCGAGACATTGCTTTTAAAAAAAATATTTTAATAATTTTTTTATGACATACTATACTCTGACTTCTTAAATTATTTTTAAGACATACTATACTATGGATTTTTGATTAAATTTTTATGGCAATCTATGACATTTTTGTTTTTTTTATTTACTATACTATGACTTTTTTGAAAAAAATTTTACGACATACTTTTTATGACATTTTATGACACACTGTACTAACTTGTAAACTATAACAGTTTTAATTATTTCTGATGACGTACTGCACTATGACTTTTTTGTGATTTTTTTTTTTTTTTTTTTTTTCTTGCCCCTTTTCTTGATTAGACATACTGCACTGGGGCCAAACCACTAGCAAAGTTCAACAGAGCGAGTCCACAACTGTCATGGCACATTTATTAGAAGAAAGTGATCTCAGACAGTTCCTGCTTTAACCGAAGTGATGACAAACGAGATGTTGCATAGGTCCTCTACCTGTGGAGTGAACGAGGAATAGCAGTTTACAGTTCATGACTAATCACATTGATGCAGGACATGATAGGAGATGTACATTCAGGACATCATGACAACACATGTTTCATTAAAGAAAGGTATAAGGTCTTTATTGATGGACAAACCCTCCTACAGTCACCATCACTCTACTTCAGTGAGTCTGGATCCTTTTGGATTTAAAAACAGGAAGAAAAAAGGTTTCATGTAAGGCGAGTGTTGTTGAACAGTTGTTGAAATGGCTGCAGGTTCTCTATACTGTCATGTAAATGTCATGTATGGTCATGACATACGCTACAAATAGGCATCTGGTAAATTCACCTGGCTTTAAAATGCTATCTGGAAATTTATGTACTGAATGAGCAGTGAGAAGTTTATGTGAAAAAATATATAAGGCCATAAAAAATACATTTTCAGTGAAGGACATAAGGTGGATATACTGTTAATCTGTTTAGAAAAGCCATTATGTTTGAAAACTGACCACAAGTGTGTGAATATGTGCGTACCACAGGTGTATAACCTGGTACATTTCCTTTCTATCTGACAGGCTACCAGCTCCCAGTCATTGTTATTCTGCCAGATTATCCTCTCATCTTCACAGAGGCAACCTTCCAGCGAACCCCAGATGTGAGAACATGATTGTGTGTTTCTGCAAGCCTCCTCATCCATATTCATCACCACAGGCGACCTAAGGAGAAGCATTAACTTCGGGAGGCACGGGATGCCTAATTACACAAGTGCCATCTTAGGGGCACAGATACAAAAAAAGATTAGAGGACCCAGGAGCATGTTGCCACAAACAAACCCTTGTTTTCTTTCTTTAGGAGTAGGAAGAAGTGGCTAATGGCTGAAACAGCTGAATGTGAGAGGTAGTAATGGAAAGCGTCTGTTATGCAGAGGCGTCTCACTCAGTGGGTGAAATATTTTAAATGGAGCGACATGTGAAAATCAAAAGGTAAGCACAAAAAGCATGTGTAAGAGTACACGATGGAAGAGTAGCATACTATTAAAATGTGCCCAGATACATTCATAGTGCAGACAAAACAATCAGGACCTTCACTTCCTAGTAGCTCACTGTAATGTACTGAATAATAATATATACTAACACGTAATCTAATGTCGTACATTTGTTAAACTCTGGATTTAAATCTCATTTTAAATCTAAATCTGGTTAGGTGTTCTTGTTTCCCATAAAGCTCTTAGAGACCACCCTGATTGGTAAAAGCCATAAATATAAAATATTCAGTTTATTTCTATGGTAAAAGTGCTTCATATAAACAACTCAATTACAGCTACAGTATTATGTGTTACAGGGAACTGGTATCGATTCATTCTAACGCTGCATTACAAACTAAAAGCTTGGAACCAAACATCGACAAAATCTGAGAAAACATACTGATTATTAAAAACAAATACGAAGTAAAACACCAGTGGCAAACTTCATTACTGTGCGTGTGCAAAAAAGGCCTTGGCAAGGTGAAAAATAGAAATACTCTACTTTGAATAGTAATACTATTAACTGTATATAAAAATGTACTTTTGTCCCAAGAGCTCCAACCGACGTCTTGGTTGAGATCGCTTTGGCACCTTGCTTGTTTCCTGTTTGTGTCTCCGTAGTGTCACTCTGTGAGTCTATAGCTCAGCTCTGACGGTCTCCGGAGGACTCGGCTTCCTTCGCTTGACTTCCTGACCTCTGACCTCAGTGTGGAGAAGAAGAATGTCAGTTACTGTCCATCAGGGGAGAGTGCTGTTCTGCTGTCAGGTTGACTTCCACAGTGGGCTGTTGTAGATCCAACTGTCTGCCTGCGTGAGTGAGGAAGAAAAACGGACAGTTAAAAAAAAAGTGGAGAGTTGTCATAATAAGTAGGGCTGCAAAAACTGCTGATTAAATAGATTAAAATCAATTACAAAAAAAAAAGTTGGCAAGGAATTTCATCATCCATTAGGTGGGCCTACATTATGATGCACATCATGCCCTGTGGCAGCGTCTCTGCCTGTCTTAACAGGAAGTGAGCGTCCTACTATCGCATGGCTAAGTGTCGCTCTCTATCAACACTGAATCTGTTGAATATGTTCATCTGTTACAACTGTGACCTCAAGATTATTGATATCGCCCAGTGTTTGTACATTTTAAGCAGAAAACAGGTTGGAAAACAGCTTGTTATTAACGATGGTCTTTCCCAAAGGTTTCTTCTTTTTTGGTCAAGTTTAAAAGTTACATTATCTACTTTAAATTGCTGTTTTTTTGTTTGTTTTTTTAATTTCTTCTACAATAACCATATTATATGATCATAAAAGCACCCGTTTGGTTTGCCTTGACAAAAGCTTGTTCATTTGTCATTTGATTGGATGTGGTAAATCTATAGTGTTCTCTGTCCTGATCTGTGCGACGTTAATGTGAGAGGCATTCCATAAAATATTTTAAAAATAGATGTTACCAATTATTTTCAGATTTTTTATGCCACATCAGAAAAAAAGATTCATAATATCCTACTTCCTATGTTTTAACATTTTAAAGACTTTGATCAAAGACATTTTGTTGCATATTAAGACCTCATGTTACGATAATGAATTCAATGCCTTTTAAAAAATTTTAAGGATCTGCAGACACCCTGCATTTACCTAACCACAAACTTTCAAACTCCCTTGAGCCAGCTGTCACCATTTTTTTTTTTTTTTTAGTAAAAACAGACATCGTATAGATAATTCCACACTTCAACTTCATGAATCAGCTGTTCTTGTCCATTGCTGTGCTTTAAAATAGAGCAACAGGAGTAGATAGAAACAAGGCTTCAGGCAAAAGTTGAGCTCCCAATGGCGTCCTGCGTCACTTGGGACATCCCAGTAGAAAACAATGCAATCAAACAGATGTTCTCGATGAAGCTCGCTGGCATCACACTCTATTGGGACATGGTGATCGGAGAGACACTGGAGTTTGATGTAATGTTATGGAGTTTTGGAATATTTCATGCCATTGACAGAAACTTGAGCTATATCTGATCAAAATTGATGTAAAATTCCATTTTATTTTCCGTGTATGGCTTCATCCCCAATGTCCATTTGTTGAATCTAGTTTTTTTTATTGTACTGGACTCATCTGTACTTACTTTTAAAATAATAAAATTCTGTTTTTTCCTTTTCATCCCATTAATAATCCATTAGGATTGACTGATCAAAATGTATCAACATTGTTAGCTGCAGCCCTAATAATTAGGGTGAAATAACCCTTTAAGAATGACCACAGAATTTCAGTTGGCAGCTGTGTCCTCAATGCCTCAGTCACTTCCTTGGACACACTGTGCAGGAGTCTAAAAATGTGGCCTTTTGCGTCATTACTGTCTGGTGTAGTGTCACATGAGTGTAATTTCCTCTAAAACAAGTGTGTCCCAGCCCTGAATACAGTCTCTGTTGCCACGTGGGCACCCTAATTATAGGCATATCGTTGTGCACAGGCCATGGTCACAACTTTCTCTGTTCCTCTATGGCAATCCTGAGGTCATTACAAGGAGCACAAGTTTTTAGTGACGCTCACATAAATTAATATAGATAAAGTGCACTTTGTTAGAAACAGGAGGAGATTTTGGACACAATCCAGCTTACTAAATTTTCAAGGGCAGTTTGAAGATTATCACAGTGTTCATCTCTGTACCTCTTTAGTGAAGTATTTGGGTGTCCAGGGTTTGTTATCAGCTGCTCTCTGCCTCTCCTCCCCTCTCTGTCGCTCCTCCAGTCGGTGTTTGTGCTCTGTGGCCTCGTCGATGTTCCCTTCCTTCAGTGACTTGGTGACATGTTGCCATAACCGCCTACAACCACAGGTACAACACACAATTAAATTTGTATGCTATTAATGTCTGCCCCATATGGTACCATCCTAACTATTTAGAAAATGACATTAAGTTGGTTGTAATGAGTAATGAGTTTACCCACCTGGATTCTGTTCTCCCTTGTTTCTCCACAGACCGCAGCTTCTTCCTGGTGACTGGGAGTTTGGCCGTGTCGATCACTTTGGTTTCCCCGCTGCTGTAGGTGAACTCCAGCGTGCCATTCCACTCGCCCTGGGCTTTGCACACGATGGTGTTGGTCGGGTTGTGTTTGACCTCTGCCGTCACTCTGAGTTGGCCAAATGGAGATTGTTGTTAGGAATCTTGTCTGCCTGTTACATTTCCACCTCCATTCTAGACATTGTTATTTTATGTTTCAGGAATAGGATATTTATGAACAGCACTAAGAGCAACTATAAGAAGACTTTCTTTACGTGACTTTAAACCCTGTCTACTAAAAACTTATGTGAATATACTACTACTACTTATACTACTAAATGTTTTTTCAAAGTTATAGAGGAATTGCAGTTGTTTCCCAGATTATAGCCGAGAACATTAAAATATTGAAAAAGTCATGGTAAATAATACTAATTGTATAGTATGTCATAAAAAACATCATAGAAAGTATGTCAAAAAAAAAGTTATTTAAAAAATAAAACCTATGTACAGTACAGGCCAAAAGTTTGGACACACCTTCTCATTCAATGCGTTTTCTTTATTTTCATGACTATTTACATTGTAGATTCTCACTGAAGGCATCAAAACTATGAATGAACACATGTGGAGTTATGTACTTAACAAAAAAAGGTGAAATAACTGAAAACATGTTTTATATTCTAGTTTCTTCAAAATAGCCACCCTTTGCGCTGATTACTGCTTTGCACACTCTTGGCATTCTCTCCATGAGCTTCAAGAGGTAGTCACCTGAAATGGTTTTCCAACAGTCTTGAAGGAGTTCCCAGAGGTGTTTAGCACTTGTTGGCCCCTTTGCCTTCACTCTGCGGTCCAGCTCACCCCAAACCATCTGGATTGGGTTCAGGTCCGGTGACTGTGGAGGCCAGGTCATCTGCCGCAGCACTCCATCACTCTCCTTCTTGGTCAAATAGCCCTTACACAGCCTGGAGGTGTGTTTGGGGTCATTGTCCTGTTGAAAAATAAATGATCGTCCAACTAAACGCAAACCGGATGGGATGGCATGTCGCTGCAGGATGCTGTGGTAGCCATGCTGGTTCAGTGTGCCTTCAATTTTGAATAAATCCCCAACAGTGTCACCAGCAAAACACCCCCACACCATCACACCTCCTCCTCCATGCTTCACAGTGGGAACCAGGCATGTGGAATCCATCCGTTCACCTTTTCTGCGTCTCACAAAGACACGGCGGTTGGAACCAAAGATCTCAAATTTGGACTCATCAGACCAAAGCACAGATTTCCACTGGTCTAATGTCCATTCCTTGTGTTTCTTGGCCCAAACAAATCTCTTCTGCTTGTTGCCTCTCCTTAGCAGTGGTTTCCTAGCAGCTATTTGACCATGAAGGCCTGATTGGCGCAGTCTCCTCTTAACAGTTGTTCTAGAGATGGGTCTGCTGCTAGAACTCTGTGTGGCATTCATCTGGTCTCTGATCTGAGCTGCTGTTAACTTGCCATTTCTGAGGCTGGTGACTCGGATGAACTTATCCTCAGAAGCAGAGGTGACTCTTGGTCTTCCTTTCCTGGGTCGGTCCTCATGTGTGCCAGTTTCGTTGTAGCGCTTGATGGTTTTTGCGACTCCACTTGGGGACACATTTAAAGTTTTTGCAATTTTCCGGACTGACTGACCTTCATTTCTTAAAGTAATGATGGCCACTCGTTTTTCTTTAGTTAGCTGATTGGTTCTTGCCATAATATGAATTTTAACAGTTGTCCAATAGGGCTGTCGGCTGTGTATTAACCTGACTTCTGCACAACACAACTGATGGTCCCAACCCCATTGATAAAGCAAGAAATTCCACTAATTAACCCTGATAAGGCACACCTGTGAAGTGGAAACCATTTCAGGTGACTACCTCTTGAAGCTCATGGAGAGAATGCCAAGAGTGTGCAAAGCAGTAATCAGCGCAAAGGGTGGCTATTTTGAAGAAACTAGAATATAAAACATGTTTTCAGTTATTTCACCTTTTTTTGTTAAGTACATAACTCCACATGTGTTCATTCATAGTTTTGATGCCTGCAGTGAGAATCTACAATGTAAATAGTCATGAAAATAAAGAAAACGCATTGAATGAGAAGGTGTGTCCAAACTTTTGGCCTGTACTGTATGTCATTAAATATAAAAATCCTCATAGTAAAGTATGTCATAAAACAAAAATATCATGGTATAGCAAGCATTCACTTATTGTGAAATCAGTTGAAATGCTTTTTGGTGCAAGTCAGGAAGTGTACTGTTGCACTTTAATGCCACACTTATGTTTTTAGGACTGTTTTTAAAATTGCAGATAAAGGATTAACTTAAAGGTTGATGGAATATTTCTGTTGTTTTGTTATGTGTTTGTTACAGAATGTGTATGTTGTTTGTGATAGAATAACAATAAAATCATTGAAAATATTTTCTGTTTTCTCTCCATAACAAAGTGAAAAATATCACACTGTTCATAGTATGCCAAAAAAAGCCATACAATTGTATATCATTGAAAGTTATAAAAAAAAAATCATTGTAAAGTATGCCATAGAAAGTTATAAGAATCATAGTATAGTATGTCAAAAAGTGATTTAAAAAAACCCTCACGGTTAAGTATGTCATAAAAAGATGTAAAATAAAACACATTGTTGAGTATGTCAAAAAAAGTTGTACAAAATGTCAAACCATAGTATGTCATCAAAAACAAAGTATAGTATGTTATCAAAAACATAGTATAGTATGTCATAAAAAACATCATAGTAAAGTATGTCAAAAAAGCGTCACAATATAGTATAGTCATACAAAAGTCATAGTATAGTATGTCATAAAACCATCATCATATAGTATGTCATAAAAACATCATGGTATAGTATGTCATAAAAAGGTCATAGTATACTATGTGTAAAAAAAAAAAACCTGTCATAGTGTAGTATGTCAAAAAAATGTGATAGTATAGTATGCCAAAAAAGTCATAGTACAGTATGTAAAAAAAAGTCATAGTATAGTCTGTCAAATAAAACCGTCATAGTATAGGCTGTCAAAAAAAAGTCATAGTGTAATATGTCATAAAAAATGTCATAGTATGGTTTTTCAAAAAAACCTGTCATAGTATACTCTGTCAAAAAAATGTCATCATAGAGTATGTCAAAAAAAAGTCATAGTATAGTATGTAAAAAAAAACGTCATAGTAAAGGCTGTCAAAAAAACATGATAGTATGGTCTGTCAAAAAAAGTCATAGTATACTATGTCAAAAAAAAAACATCATAGTATAGTCTGTCAAAATAACATCGTAGTATAGTATGTCAAAAAAAATGTCATAGTATAGTATGTAAAAAAAAAGTCATAGTATAGTATATCAAAACAAATGTGATAGTGTAGTATGCCAAAAAAGTCATAGTACAGTATGTCAAAAAAAGTCATAGTATAGTATGTCAAAAAAACCCCGTCATAGTATAGTATGTCAAAAAAAGTCATAGTATAGTATGTAAAAAAAATGTCATAGTATAGGCTGTCAAAAAAAGTCATAGTATAATATGTCACAAAAAAAGTCATAGTATAGTATGTCAAAAAAAGTCATAGTATAGTATGTAAAAAAACGTCACAGTAAAGGCTGTCAAAAATGTCATAGTATAATATGTCATTAAAAAAAGTCATAGTATAGTATGTCAAAAAAACATGATAGTATATTATGTCAAAAAAAACATGATAGTATAATCTGTCAAAAAAAATGTCATAGTATAGTATGTCAAAAAATGTGATAGTATAGTATGCCAAAAAAGTCATAGTACAGTATATCAAAAAAAAGTCATAGTATAGTATGTCAAAAAAACCTGTCATAGTATAGAATGTCAAGAAAACGTCATAGTATAGTATGTCAAAAAAACGTGATAGTATAGTCCGTCAAGAAGGGTCATAGTATAGTATGTCAAAAAAAAGTCATAGTATAGTTTTTCAAAAAAACCTGTCATAGTATAGTATGTCAAAAAAAAGTCAGTATAGTATGTCAAAAAAACATCATAGTATAGTATGTAAAAAAACGTCATAGTATAGGCTGTCAAAAAAAAGTCATAGTATAGTATGTAAAAAAAAAACGTCATAGTATAGTCTGTCAAAAAAAGTCAGTATAGTATGTCAAAAAACATCATGGTATAGTATGTAAAAAAATGTCATAGTATAGGCTGTCAAAAAAAAGTCATAGTATAGTATGTAAAAAAACGTCATAGTATAGGCTGTCAAAAAAAGTCATAATATAATATGTCATAAAAAAGTCATAGTATAGTATGTAAAAAAACGTCGTAGTATAGGCTGTCATAAAAAAGTCATAGTACAGTATGTCAAAAAAACATGATAGTATAGTCTGTCAAAAAAAAGGTCATAGTATAGTATGTCAAAAAAAAGTCATAGTATAGTTTTTCAAAAAAAACTGTCATAGTATAGTATGTCCAAAAAACTTGATAGTATAGTCTGTCAAAAAAAGTCATAGTATAGTATGTTAAAAAAAAAGTCATAGTATAATATATCATAAAAAAATGATAGTATAGTCTGTCAAAAAAAAGGTCATAGTATAGTATGTCAAAAAAAGTCATAGTACAGTCTGTCAAAAAAAAAACCGTCATATGACTTTTTATGTAAAAAAAAAAAGGTCATAGTATAGTATGTCAAAAAAAAGGTCATAGTATAGTCTGTCCAAAGAAAAAAACGTCATAGTATAGTATGTCATAAAAACGTCATAGTATAGTATATCATGAAACCATCACAGTATAGTATGTTGTAAAAAAACGTCATAGTATAGTATGTCATAGAAAACGTCATAGTATAGTATATCATGAAACCATCACAGTATAGTATGTCGTAGAAAACGTCATAGTATAGTATGTCATAAAAAACGTCATAGAGTAGTATGTCATATAAAACGGTCGTAATATAGTATGTCATAAACGTCATAGTATAGTATGTTGTAGAAAACATCATAGTATAGTATATTGTAAAAAACGTCAAAGTATAGTATGTCATAAAAACGTCATAGTAGTATGTCATAAAAAGCGTCATAGTATAGTATGTCGTAGAAAACGTTATAGTATAGAACGTATGTCGTAAAAAACTGTTGTAGTATAATGTCATAAAAACGTCATAGTATAGTATGTCGTAGAAAACATAATTAAGTATGTCGTAAAAAACGTCATAGTATGTCATAAAAATGTCATAGTATAGTATGTCATAAAAAAACGTCATAGTGTAGTATGTCATATAAAACGGTCGTAATATAGTATGTCATAAACGTCATAGTATAGTATGTCGTAGAAAACGTCATTGTATAGTCTGTCATAAAACCGTCATAGTATAGTATGTCGTAGAAAACGTCATTGTATAGTCTGTCATAAAACCGTCATAGTATAGTATGTCGTAGAAAACGTCATTGTATAGTCTGTCATAAAACCGTCATAGTATAGTATGTCGTAAAAAACGTCATAGTATAGTCAATCAATCAATCAATTTTATTTATAAAGCCCAATATCACAAATAACAATTGCCTCACAGGGCTTTACAGCATACGACATCCCTCTGTCCTTTGGACCCTCACAGCGGATAAGGAAAAACTCCCCCAAAAAAACCCTTTAACAGGGAAAAAAAAACGGTAGAAACCTCAGGAAGAGCAACTGAGGAGGGATCCCTCTTCCAGGACGGACAGACGTGCAATAGATGTCGTACAGAACAGATCAGCATAATAAATTAACAGTAATCCATATGACACAATGAGACAGAAAGAGAGAGAGACAGAGAGAGACAGAGAGATGCAGGACAGACGGTAATGACAGTGGCTTACAACAACATTAATGAAAGTAATAATATTATAATTATAGTTCTGGTTGCTGTGGTACAATATGTTGAAAGTATAGTATAGTATAGTATAGTATAGTATAGTATAGTATGTAATAAAAAACATCATAGTATAGTCTGTCATAAAACCGTCATAGTATAGTATATCATGAAAACGTCATAGTATAGTATGTCATAAAAAACGTCATAGTGTAGTATGTCATAAAAAATGTCATAGTATAGTATGTCATAAAAAATGTCATAGTATAGCATGTCATAAAAAACGTCATAGTGTAGTATGTCATATAAAACGGTCATAGTATAGTATGTCATAAAAAACGTCAAAGAATAGTCTGTCATAAAAACGTCATAGTATAGTATGTCATTAAAAACAGTCATAGTATAGTATGACATAGAAAAAGTCATGGTATAGTATATCATAAAAACGTTATAGTATAGTATAAAAAATGTCCTAGTGTAATATATCAAAAAAAAAATTAAAATATCATGGTATAGCAAGCATTTACTGTGCTTAATTGAAATCAATTGAAATGCTTTATTGTTCAAGTCAGGAAGTGTGCTGTTGTGCTTTAATGCCACACTCATGTTTTTAAGACTTTTTTTTAAACATTGCAGATAAAGGATTAAATTAAAGGTTCATGGAATATTTGTCTTGTGATGCTGAGTGTTTGTTACAGAATGTATATGTTGTTTGTGATAGAATGACAATAAAATCATTGAAAATATTTTCTGTGTTCTCTCTATAATAAAGTGAAATAAATCATTCACACTGTACATGTTGTAACTGTAGGAAAAAACTCATGTAAAGAGTTTTGAATAGATTTTCAACTGAAAAATCAAATGGGTGTATAAAGGATTTCTATCCAATATATATTGAATGGCCAGCATTTATAACTCTAGTCATAGTGTGGTGTACACAGCTGCTGTCTTATCAGACTGTTTTCTAAATCAATAAAAATAAAGGAATACACAAATCAGCCTGTACTGTTTGCTGTCAAACTATGATGGAAGTGAAAGAGAGAAAGAGATGCTCAGAAACACTCACCTGTGTACCTTCCCACCATAGAAAGGCTTGGTGTGAAATGTGACGGTGGCAGAGTAGCCGCTCTTGACACAGTTGATGGAGACTTTGCCCCCCAGCTCCACCCAGGGCACGGTGAGGATGGAGCGGGCGTAGGCACAGGGCAACGTGAAGACGTACTCCTCATCGTGCTCCAACAGACAAAGGACCCCTGAGAGGAGGAAAATGAGAATGTAGATCTTCATGTGTAAAACACTGAGAGGAAATGGAGAGGTTTGAAACTAGTCACTCAAATTTGGTTAATGATTTGTAGGAGATTCTCTACAAAGGTATGTGGAGCCACCTGATTCCCCTAAAGACTGCCTCTCTTTGTCTAAATGTATAACCAAATGTTGGCGTAACAGAGTCTAATTTAATGCATGGGCCTGATATGTAGATATTTTCTCTAAGCCAGTTATGTGTCTGTCAATGATCTTTATTATGACTTGTAAAACACAGCAGGCTGTGTAGAGACATAGGTACACTGAAACTCAATATTCTATATATACATTAAATCAAATATAATGACTGAGCACTTTATGATGTTCAGTTAATATTATGTAAGACCTGAATTGTTTACAACAGTCTCTGAAGTGCCCATTACAGCAACAATCTTACTGAATGTTGTCATTAAACTAAGTTAAGCACAGTTTGCTGCTGTTTTCACATCCTGTGTGCAGGCAATAAAAACAGCTACATTATTTAACCTGATTGGAGGCAGCAATAATTGTTTTCTAATACATATAGTGGAAAATACTCAGCACAATGAACTCCCAGTGTGGAGTGCATTATATAAACCAGGTGATAGCTGCTTTAGGCGGTTCGTGTTAGCATCTCCTGGGTGTGTGGATACCCACAAGAGACGCTATTATGCTTCACACACATGATCGACTCACAGCGCATGAAACATCTGCATCCCTCAGTCAGTCTGTGAGTGGATTTATTTTGTCAAAACAACAACACCTCACGTGTCCTGTCCATGAATAGCGTTCTGTTCTCATATCATAACCACGTGTTTACCACAGATCATTTGTGCAGCTGTGTTTCACTGCAAAATGCCTCCAAGGGTAAACTCAAGCATTGTGGTTATATAATGACCACACTGTTCTGAATAGGTTTGTTCTTATGTGAAGGAAATACCAGGCTGATAACCAATTTAAATTAAAAAGGTCTATTGTGTATGTTACATGTAAGGTCAATATGGAAAGTGTATTTAGACCATTTACGTACAGTACAGGCCAAAAGTTTGGACACACCTTCTCATTCAATGCGTTTTCTTTATTTTCATGACTATTTACATTGTAGATTCTCACTGAAGGCATCAAAACTATGAATGAACACATGTGGAGTTATGTACTTAACAAAAAAAGGTGAAATAACTGAAAACATGTTTTATATTCTAGTTTCTTCAAAATAGCCACCCTTTGCTCTGATTACTGCTTTGCACACTCTTGGCATTCTCTCCATGAGCTTCAAGAGGTAGTCACCTGAAATGGTTTCCACTTCACAGGTGTGCCTTATCAGGGTTAATTAGTGGAATTTCTTGCTTTATCAATGGGGTTGGGACCATCAGTTGTGTTGTGCAGAAGTCAGGTTAATACACAGCCGACAACCCTATTGGACAACTGTTAAAATTCATATTATGGCAAGAACCAATCAGCTAACTAAAGAAAAACGAGTGGCCATCATTACTTTAAGAAATGAAGGTCAGTCAGTCCGGAAAATTGCAAAAACTTTAAATGTGTCCCCAAGTGGAGTCGCAAAAACCATCAAGCGCTACAACGAAACTGGCACACATGAGGACCGACCCAGGAAAGGAAGACCAAGAGTCACCTCTGCTTCTGAGGATAAGTTCATCCGAGTCACCAGCCTCAGAAATGGCAAGTTAACAGCAGCTCAGATCAGAGACCAGATGAATGCCACACAGAGTTCTAGCAGCAGACCCATCTCTAGAACAACTGTTAAGAGGAGACTGCGCCAATCAGGCCTTCATGGTCAAATAGCTGCTAGGAAACCACTGCTAAGGAGAGGCAACAAGCAGAAGAGATTTGTTTGGGCCAAGAAACACAAGGAATGGACATTAGACCAGTGGAAATCTGTGCTTTGGTCTGATGAGTCCAAATTTGAGATCTTTGGTTCCAACCGCCGTGTCTTTGTGAGACGCAGAAAAGGTGAACGGATGGATTCCACATGCCTGGTTCCCACTGTGAAGCATGGAGGAGGAGGTGTGATGGTGTGGGGGTGTTTTGCTGGTGACACTGTTGGGGATTTATTCAAAATTGAAGGCACACTGAACCAGCATGGCTACCACAGCATCCTGCAGCGACATGCCATCCCATCCGGTTTGCGTTTAGTTGGACGATCATTTATTTTTCAACAGGACAATGACCCCAAACACACCTCCAGGCTGTGTAAGGGCTATTTGACCAAGAAGGAGAGTGATGGAGTGCTGCGGCAGATGACCTGGCCTCCACAGTCACCGGACCTGAACCCAATCCAGATGGTTTGGGGTGAGCTGGACCGCAGAGTGAAGGCAAAGGGGCCAACAAGTGCTAAACACCTCTGGGAACTCCTTCAAGACTGTTGGAAAACCATTTCAGGTGACTACCTCTTGAAGCTCATGGAGAGAATGCCAAGAGTGTGCAAAGCAGTAATCAGAGCAAAGGGTGGCTATTTTGAAGAAACTAGAATATAAAACATGTTTTCAGTTATTTCACCTTTTTTTGTTAAGTACATAACTCCACATGTGTTCATTCATAGTTTTGATGCCTTCAGTGAGAATCTACAATGTAAATAGTCATGAAAATAAAGAAAACGCATTGAATGAGAAGGTGTGTCCAAACTTTTGGCCTGTAATGTATTAGTGAAAGTAGTATTCCCATGTCTCTAAAAATACTGTTTCAAGTAAAAGTCCTGCATTAATAATTCTACTTGAGTAAAAGTACAGAAGTTTTTTGAAAGTAAGTAGTACTGGGCACATTCACACCAGGATAGTCTGAGGGACTCTGTTCAATTGGGCGGGGAATGCCGAAAAATTTTACACCTTCATTTGGTTTGGTTCACTTTCACACTGCACTTTTTAAAACGGACCAAACCACCTAAACAACGTCACGCAGTTACAACAGCTGCTCATTTGGGGGCAGTATTGCCTGAAACGTCTACTGACCAGGAAGAAAAAAGGAATGAGGAAGAAGAAAACCTGGCTCATCGATTGGCCAGCATCGAAAACGGAAATCCATCCCCTTCAGCCATGTTGGTCACCACAAAAAAATGAAGCAACACCAAATTTATGCAGTCTTGGGGTTTCTGTTTTTACTGCTCCACGTCTGCCCATGAGACATTTTCCAACTTTTTCGTTTTTGTACCTCTGCTTCTCCCGGTTTGCGCTGTTGGCTTTGCTTTTTTTCTACCCAAAATGCACTGCACTTTACATCACTTCCTCTCTTTGGTTCACTGGATAGTCCGTTTACATTTCCCACACCAGGGTTCACTTGCAAGTGAATTGAGACCCCCAGTTTTCAAGCCGACCAGGGTTCACTCTTTTAGTCCGCACCAGAGTTCAAATGAGTGTTCGCACCACTCCAAATGAACCAAACTATCCATGGAAGCGGACCAAATAGCACCAGTGTGAATGCGTCCTATAAGAGTCAAAGGTAAAAGTATTCATTACGCAGAATGGCTCCTCTAAAGCTGTTAATTTACTTAGTTTAACATTTTTTATTTAAATGCATCAGTTTCAAGACTTCAAAGTTCTGTGTCAAATATACGACTTTATTGGACTATTTTTAAAATAAATGTGTTAAAATTTAAGCAGCATTTTAATGCTTGCTGATTGATAAACAATATTGCATACCCATGAGCCACCCTCACAGGTATTTTCTCATTTTGCCTGGTTTAGGATGACTTTTGTTGTGGTTAGTTGCAACTTTATCTTTCTTATTAGTACATGGAGTTGTAAATCCCAGCATACTTCAACATGAGTAGGTCTCAGCCATATTAACTTAAAGCACCTGCGTGGGTGAATATGACCTTTAATCTGTAATAGTGCATCATATTTCATAAGTCAATCATAAAAATTAAATTAAAATCAAAGTAACTTCAAACTGCAGCTGTCAAATAAATGTATTGGAGTAAGCAGAATTACCACCTCGTGGTTGTATGCGTCTGCCAAAGAGTAAAGTTGCAGTTACAGTTTACATCCATGTCTGTCCAGACTCATATGTAGTCATGAGCTGACAAGGCTTCGAATATGGATGTTGCTGTAAAGATGCTACATATCCTAAAACATGGATGCTTCACACACATGTCCAACCCGACAGCACAGAAGAAAACTACATTTAACGCAGTTTCAAGGTGGACACCCAAGGTTAGTGTCACCAATTCAGTATCCAACCAAATGTTTCCTCCTCTGTTCCTGAGTTATGATGTTGAATAATGGCTGGAAAAATGTTTTTGGAGAACATTATGATGTCACAGTGAAGTTGACCTTTGATCTTTTGGATATAAAATGTCATCACTTCATCATTTTAACCTATTAGACACTGACCTTTCTCATAATGGCATCCTAAGTTATGGCAGAAAAACATACTCTGTGAGGTCACAGTGACCTTTCGCAGTTCATTAGTTCAAGTGGACGTTTGTGCCAAATTTAAGGAAATTCCTTCAAGGTGTTCTTGAGAAATTTCATTCACGAAAATGGGACAGACAACCTGAAAACAATGCCTTGAGTCATAGCTGTTGCTGGCACGGAGGCATAAAAAGTTAAATATTTCCCTACACGGGGTTAAGTACATGTAAAAGGCAGCAGAAAGTGGAGACAATCAGGTGAAATGGTTCGTAAAGCAATATTTCTAAACTTTAGAAAACATGCTTATTCACTTTTATGTCTGAGTTTGACGAGAGGCCTGATACAAAACTCGTGTTTGTACAATGAATGAAGCTACCACTAGCAGCTAGCTAACCTAGCTTAGCATAAAGACTGGAAACATGGGGAAACAGCTCCTCTGGCTCCGTCCCAAGAAACAAAATCCAAGTAGCAGCACCTCTAAAGCTCATTAATTAACACATTGTATCCTGTTTATTCAACCCGTAGAATAAACAAAGAGTAAATTAACGATACTTCATTTTACAAGGGTTATGTGCAAAACTATTTCTTAGCCCGGTCCAATTTATTCACAAAAACTATCTGGCTGCATCAGCTGCTGTGCCTCTGTTCCCTCTCGAGTGCCAACTCACCCACAGTCACATTCATAAAAAATACAGTATCAACTGTTATCAGGAAAGCAGGCATCGCAAAAAAAGACCCAGCAATCAATACTTCCTGGGGTGAGGGTCATCATGTTCCCTGACAGCAGCATCAGCCTCCGCACATAATGATGAACTGCTGCATCACAGCCTGCCGACAGGCGCTCAGAGGTACAGTAGAGCCTGAGAAAGCTTTGATGTCTGACTGAATCAGTTCATGTATCCAGATTCAGTCGATTGGGCTCAAGGACTTCCTATGTCTCCGCTGAGGGTGACTCATCCCGAACAGTCTACTGTACATGGTGTAATGGTGCTGACGGAGGTGACTGGATTATTGATTGCTATGGGAGAGGTCTCATACTCTTTCATACAGGACAGGGATGTTTGCCAGAAGAAAAAAATGTGCTATCTGGGAATTTTTTTGACATTTTGCTCCTTTCATTATTCAGCTGGCACAAGAACATCCTGATAAACAACTATAAATTATTTTTGTTACAAAAGGTGAGCTTTATGTTGAGGGCAGTGTGTTTAAGGTCATTTTAGAGCTGTAGTTTGAAATACCGCCGAACAAATATCACAGTAAATGTCTACTAAATGTCTTTTAGTTCAGTATTGGTGAGGGTTACTTGTGAGCTCTTTTCCTGATTTAAGATAATCAAGGCAATCTTTTTATTTACCATTACTGCATCATGTTGAGGTATCTTCCACTAATAGAGCAGAAGGTCAGGTATGAACTGCTTTTACAGTAATCACAAGTACAAAGGCAGCAACACAAGTGACTTACATCAACTTTAAAGGGCCAGTGTGTAATATTTGGCATAGTTTATTGTCAATCTGAATCTGAATCTGAATATTCTACCCATTAATATGTTTAAACAAGTGTATGATCGCTATAAAATAAAATTCGTTTGGTTTTCGTAGCCTTATAATTATGCTTTTATATATATATATATATATAGCAAGAGCCTTGCTTTAGAGAGGTCGCCATCTTGCGCCGCCATGCATGTACGGCAGACCGAGTGGACAATCCAGCCAGCCAGAGAACGCGTTTCGCGTGTATAAATGAACCAACGAAGACAGCGGAAGGAAGGAAGAAGGAGGAGTAAACAGCAGAGAGTGTTAGTAGTTCGTCGATAGAGAGTAGTGAAAAGTTTTTTTTAGTTATAAAGTTTGCGAATGGACCACACTTAACACGCAACAGGAGAGAATGAACCTGAACCGTCATCTGCGAGGAAAAGAAGACGCAACTTCACTCTTTGTGATGCACTCTCTGCGGCGCTTTTCCTCCTGATGATATATCTCCCCAACGATGGTAGCAGTAGCACCGAATCCCATTCTGTGCATTCAGCCTCTCTTCTCACCCGCTCAGCATCAAACACATGGAGTTCCTCATCTGTATGCTCCGGCTCAAACAGGTATGGCTCTGGGTCTGTGTCCGCTACAAGAAACTCTTCAAAATCGCATTCAAAGTCGTCCATTGCAGCTACTATAGTCCAGAGATATTGCTAGGCTAAATAAACAGCTGAGCTCTGTTTACCGGCTACGCTGTCAGTCAGTGTGCGGGCTGGAGGTTGGTGGAGCAGAGAGGGGAGGGGGTCCCCACTCGGAATGGTAAACGAGTATGTGTGTAAAGTTATGAAGTGTGTCTGTTACGCTAGAAGAGTCAGAGTTTGGGACGGAGTGGAGTGTTACCGGAGTTTCTGGAGTGCTCAAATAAACGGGCTTTTTTCCCGAACGCTCCTCTGGTCTCCTGCTCGTGAGGGATTCATTACAATATCGTAACATGGTTTAGATTTCTAAATAAACATTCACCTCGTCGCTAGATAGACCTACTCCTGAAAAAGTCGTGCGCAAGGCTTTTTGTCCCTACAAGGCCTTCGTCATTTACCCGACGGGAGGGGTGAGCGAGTGAGCCCTGCAATCTAGAATTTGACCACTGATGTCACTGTTTTCAACCCATTTTACACACTGGGCCTTTAAAAACTTTATTTGGTGTTCAGCAGCTGCTTTCACTGAACCAGTACATTGTGCACTGTCTTATTTCTGTTTTAATCATGTGTCAGTGCATCCTTGTTATTTTGTTCCTGTAATTTCATTCAATCAATTCAAAGAGACTGACTCTCATAAGTCATGTTAACATGTGCCAGGCACCAAAACAAAGGAGCTGTAGTGTGTAACAGTGGTCACCAGTGAAACCCTCATCAACACTGAATAAACCAATTTCAGGGATATATGCTAAACAACATGAATAGCAACAAAAAAATCCAACTTTTATGAATTCTCCTACCTTGTACTCACTACAGGGCAATCTTACTGTTCAGCATTTCTGGTTTGTCAAACTCCTCCAGTGCCAATACAGCCAATATGTTTTATAGATCACTGTACTTTGTGTCAGGATGACAAAAAACACATTTAAATATGCTTTCACTTAAAATAGCACAGAGAAAGACCTTAAATCATCAAAGGTTAGTTTTCTTTGTGAATCAAATTAAACAGCATTTTCAGTCAATGCTTTTATTTTTACTGATTTATGGAGTTTCCCCCTGGGTTGACTGCTTTGGCTTGGCAGATGGGCCAGCGTGGGGGGTAGAGGGGATGTACACAAACTCAATTTAACCCCATTCTACTATCTACTGCTACACAAAATTCTCAAATTCAACACTTTAAAATGGTTTTAGAGACTCCAAAAAGACTGAAGAGAATATTTATCTTTTCCAAATATTTAGAATCCCCACTAACCACTCGTCACATCGGCATGAATTAGATCCACTACACAGCATTTATTTAATAAGGAAATGTGTCACTTTTACAATTGGTTTGCCCATTAATCCCATTAATTCCTTCTTGGTAGTGGTGAAGAACACCTCCTTAGTTACCATGTGACCAGTTGCTCACAAGCAATGTAGCATTTAAAAGGCTACTTTTTAAAGAGAGTCTGGTGCAGTGCTCACTCCACATTGAACGTAGCGGGGTTACATTACATCATCTCCAGCAAATTTCCCGAAGAACAGGGAGGACAAAACAGCGTCACAATCAAATATTCTCTAGTTTAGCTCAACTAAAAACAAAAAGACACCAAATATGCCAGCATTTTAGCATGTTGTGCACTACTGAGCCTATTTGTGACCAGCAGCCTACCAACAGCATTATCTTCCATCACCCGTTCAACTGACTTAAGCAGTTTATATAACAGACACTTGATTATCCTGCTGTTATTACAGACATGTGAACTAACCACTGATGACTCATTCACTGACTCATAGCTGTCACCGCTGGATGGTGGAATGGATATAGGGAACACACTGGAATTGATATTTCGGTTAATTAAAAAAAAAAGTAAAGATTTTTTGACTCTGTAGGGATTCCTGTTATTACAGGGGGAACACTGACTTATTATTTCATGGGATTATAAACTGCTTCACTGCAAACAGTTACAGATGAAATTAAATGTTTAAAACAAAACATGTGATCATCTTATAATATGCTTCAATGTGACAGATTAACCCATCAAACAGTATAAAGTATGCAAAATTAGCTCCACCTCAACCAGCTACAACACTGAATTTATACGTTAACACATCAGTGATAGCAACCCAGTAATGTATACAATAGTATAACACTCTGGAATAGAGCATTCAACATGATAAATACCTCACTTTAAGTACATTTTGCTGACACTTTTGTACTTTTACCTTCTACGTTTTCTCACGGAAGGAGTTTCAGTGCTTCTTAAACCACTGTTGCTGTGTTGTGTGTGACTGCTTTCTTGTTCTTGCCCTGTATTCCAGAGAGCAGGTTTTACTGAAAACTCTGAGTTAGTTAACCCTGAGATGAGGGAAACTTTGGGTTTTCAGTTAAACTCGCTGTGGTAGCTGAATTTGTGAACCTAACCTGCTCGCTGGAAGGTTTTCTTCAACAAAGTTTCTCTCTGTCTCCTCCTCCTTACAGAGCAGGCACGCTGTTTCATTTCCTCATTGATTCAGTCCGTATCAAAGCGTGCACTGAAGCACATTGATTTGTGGAGGTTTACTGTACGTCAGAATCTAAATCCTTGTTTGTTTGTTACTCCGAACTGTCTTAAGTTACCACATTAATGAACTGTCATTTCTTTGAACAGTGTTTTTTCCTACACATTCAAATACAACATCAAGTCATCCCTTATCTCTATATATGGGTTCCAAGATTGAGTCACTACCAGCGTGGAATAAAACCCCTGTGTGTCTTTCTTTTTGCTAGTAGTTATTTTTTTTAATTAAAATTGTTACACTCTGACTCTTTACGACGGCTGTAAGTTTATTAAAGCAGTTCCATTTAAGTGTTTATTGTGGATAATGTATAATCTCAGTTTAAATTGTAAAACTCTGTATGACTAAATAATTATCTCTATCACTTATGATGGGATTGGTGGCACAGATGGAACATAATTCCTATAATATTGGAGATTACATGTTAATATTCTGAGTGAGCAGGCTCATGGTGCTGCTGCAGATGTAGTTTGAAAGAGTATTGTAAAAAGGCTGTGTTTAGTCTGAATGTGTTTCAACAGCATTTCAGTGACTGTGTTTAAATTTAAGCTACTACATTAGTGGAAGTAGCTGAAATAAAGCCGCTGAACGCTGTTGAGTCAAAGATCCAAATAAATGTCTAAAACTGAAAAAAAGACTGAAGAAACAAAGAAAAGCACAAACCAAAGTAAGTCAACAGGGGAAACATGATTGTTTTCTGCTGAGAAGTTGTGCATTAGCTCACCTTCTCCCACCATGGACACTCCTATTGACATCCCCATGAACTTGCTCTTGGTCCACACATGGGCGTTGACGCACATCCTCTTCTCCCGGCACTCACAGTAAAACCCAGACACTGGTGGATGATGGGACACCTGCTCAGCCACAAATCGCACTCTGTAGCAGCCTCCTGGTGAATCAGCACCCTGCTGTGTGCTGTTGGGGCCCCTGCTGGGCTCCCAAGAGGACCCCTGGTTTGATCTCACCAAAGGTTTGACTTTGTCCCGAGGCACTTCCCAGGAACAGTGGAAGGTCTCCCCCAGCACCGGGTTATAGGGCTTCTTGGCCACAGCACCTTTCCGCCCCTCATGGAAGGCGGTCAGATAATACTCAACAAAACGGACGATTCGGTCCTCAGCTGTGGTCCCTGCTGTGATTGACAGGAACATGTCAGGGTGGGCCATGAAGTTGGCGTACATCTCCAGTAGTGATCGCTTCTCCAAAATGAAGGTCGGCAACACCACCTATGACAACCAAAAATGTTCATACAATCATACACTAAAAACATCCCATGTCTGACACACCAACTTTTTTTAATGAGTCTGTAAAGTCTCTGTTGGTAACTCTAATTAAACAGTCAGTTTCAGTGCCTTACCCGTGTGAGGTCCATGCCCAGTTTGAGCTGGGAGAGCAGGTGGAGAATGATGCTCCGCTGGTCGTCCAGGACACCCAGGTCTTCCTCTTCGTTGTCCTCTGTATCTGTCACCTCTTCAATGGGGCTGACGTCTTCCAGCCCTTGGTGGCGCTGTGAAGACGAGAAGAAAAAAATAAAATTGAATGATTCTTATCTTTTGGATCTAAATTAAAAGGTTATATGGAACGTCTGTGTTCCTGTTTTTTTCTTTGTTTGTTTATTTGTGGAGGGTGTGGTTTAAAAACAGCTTAATGTGAGTCTGCTGTTTGTTCTAATATCACAATCCCTAAATTGAAATATCTATTCGTATATATACAGTCACAATACTGAGGAAAGTTTGCTGCTGTAGGGTGCATGTGTAGGCAACAACCCCCCCCCCAAAGTGGAGGCTGGCTGTTGATCTGATGTGCAGCTGAGTTTTCTATGAGTGGAGCTCACATATTAAACATCAATATCTCAACCTTTTGTGTATCATTTCATTGGGGTGAGCCAAAATCATAATCGTGATTAAAAGTTGATTAATTGTGCAGCCCTACTGTCAACTACAAAAAAATATTAAGACTTGATATATGAAAAAGTGGCTCCAAGCTCTTTGGCATGCAACATGCAACATTTCAGACTCTGGATACACAGATAATTCTTTAAGTTCAGGGTTGTTTTTATGAGATATGTTGACACTGAGAAGACTATAGAACATTGGATCACATCAATGATCCAATATCATCCATGCAAAGTAAAAACACTGATATATATCGTCAGCTTTAGGATATGCCTTTATTTTGAAATTCCCATGCATCACCATATCCATCCAAGCACACCTACTTTCTAAACCTGGCCTAGCACCAGGCAGACAATGCTAAGCAGCCAAGAAAAAGACAAGGATTCCTGATATTGTCTCATATAAATCACACGCCCCTGAATTTAATCGAATTTAGAGCACCAGACTTTGTGATATCAGCAAATATTACATCCCAAGAACCAAATAATATTGTATGATGATAAAAAATTGTGATTTAAACCCCAACTGTAGACTACTGCAAGGGAAAATAAGAAAAAATCAGCCATATAAATTGCACTTATTTTTTCTGACTGTTCTGAAATGCTAGATATTTTTACTCTAGCTTTTCCATTTCATACAATGACAATAAAGGACATCTTCTGTTCTCTAAAAAAAGGTTAAAATGGAACAATCTTAGTGGGTGTTGCTCTTTACTTCCAATTCAAGACATATGACAGGGACTAAAATGGTGGGCAACTATTGACTTAACTGCTAAAAGCATTCTGCAATTTATCCGTGACACCTGTCACTTGGAAAGGCCAAGAGGAAGAAGATAAAGCCATTTTCTTCCAACAACATTCAACTGTCAATACCAACGATAAGGTCACACAACTCATTTAGAGTCAGCACAGGACCTGTTACAGAAGCAACCTATAAATACCAAAGGACACAACCTCATTTATTTTTCACTGCAGCCCATTCATACTCAGCCACATCAGCCCCCCTTTCAAGCCACTTTCTGTATTTCATGTGGCAATGGGAGCGCCGCATTTCTGTGAGTACCCTGAGTGCCTCTCGTTTGCATCAAACAGCCTTCAGCACGGACCTACACTGTTCCTTCATGGGTGTAAGATAGCTGGCATTGGTCAGAAAGGACAGAAGTTACGTCCTTCGTTTGTGTTGCAGCATTCAACTGGAAACTGATCCAATTGAGGTTAAAGAAGAGCTGATGCCTTTGATATCTCCTGCAGTAACTTGGGGCAGGAAGGAAGATAAAAAAAAAAAAAAAACAAGAAAGAGGCTGATGTATAATGCAGAAAGTGCTCTGAAGCCTTTGGGCAACAACAACTCTTTGTACACCCCCCACTGCTCTTTATCTTCTATTTCTATCTTTGTCTCTATGCAGTAACATTCAATGCATATATGTCCTTTTTTACAGCGTGCAGATACAGTATCTCATGTTAGTGAAGCTGCTGCTGGGAAAAAAGCAAAATGAGTTAACTGAATTTAAACTGGAACTCCTGGCAGCATGAAGTGTACTGAAGAAAAAGAGATTTCCTGGACCAGAGTGCCCGCCTGTCACCTGAATATTTCATTTCATGCATGCGTGCCAAAAGCTCCACACATCCACTCACACACCCTCACTGAGCACACTCACATTTGCACCTAAACATTTTGAACAAAAGGCACAAGCACACACACACACGAGGGAGCATGCTTGAACACACAAGTACAGGACTCCCTGGAGCTGGCTGGGTCTCAGAGCAGAGTGATATATATAGACGGCAAAGAAGGGAGAAGAGAGGAGGTAGGTAGGGGGAGGTGTGTTATGATTCCAGTGGCTCTAACTAATTAAAGAGGCTCTTGACAGCAACAGGAAATTACTGCTGAAGAGGTCAGAGCATCTGAGCGGAAAGCCTCGAGTGGATATATCGGTGGACTTAGTGGTTGTCATTAGCTAAGACTTTTTAATGCAGTTAAACTTGTCCAGAAGTGGGTAATAATGTTCTTGAATAATAAATAAATACAGAGAGTGTTTGAATTTATGACTGAACAGCATGAGGAGGAGGAGAGTGTTCAAAACAAAAAGGTTTGGTTTTGAAGGAGTGATTTTTGCAATTGGTTTGCCACATGAAATCTGTTGGTTGTATTATATTCTATAGATACAAATATGCCTCAAAACAACAAATTTAACATTACTCTACATGTAATTTCTCTTCATTATATCACATATTTGAACTTGTTACCGCCCTCTGTTCTGCCTGCAGGATGCTAGCACACGACGCTAGCACTATATTTAACTTTTACAGACTGCTAGCACTTAGAAGAGTGTGAATATGCACATGCATTAAATGAATCAACATGTTTTTTTCAGTCACTGTGGTCATTTTCAGAAAGAATCTCTTTTCATAAAAATAGTACAACACACAGGGGAGTCCACAACTGCTGAAAAATATGGTTATTTAAAGGTTAGCGAATAGCTATATAGCTATATAGCTGCATGGGGTGGATACTGTGGGCCTTACCTTTACTGGTACCACTTTTTAAAAAGGTATATGTTTCAATTAATTGCTTAAATAACAGTTAGTTAATATTTTTAGAGCTTTATACATCAGTTATGAGTCATTTTTAAGAACATTTTAGTTGCCAATTTGTGAAAAACACCTTTGACAGTTTGGACAGTTTGACGTCTAGCGCTGTCCTGAATACTGTTTGAGCACAGAGGCTTCACTGACAAATATCCATGATTAATGTAAGCTTTCACGGGGGAGAGGGGGTGGTTTAATGAGAGACGAGGAGGACATAAGTTGGACTACTTTCACAAGTCTTCAGTCAATGGACCTTAGAAAACGTGACAGTTCGCCACTTTGTTAGCATGCAGGTAGCAGTAACATTAGCTGTAATACCTAGAAAAAAGAATACTCTGCAAGACGGCTAAGCTGTTACGTACAGATGTGGATTTGTGATATGCCAGTTTCCTTTGGCATATCTGGTCAAAGGCCTGTATAAACAGAGTATTTGAATATTCATTTTCACGTTGACTAGCATGGCAACAATCGAAGCTTCAAAGCATGTGGGTCTGCCCTATTAACAACTTATTTTAACTGTATGTGCTATGTGCTACAGTCCTTAAGTAAATGTACTTATTTACATTCCACCATTATTACTAAATGGAAAGGACAGACACCAGCCAGATCTTGTTATCTCTACATACAGACTCTACATTCAGTGAATGTAGAGATCTTGCCTCCGGAAGAAGAGTGGAAGAGCCCTGGTTTCCGGTGCTAGGCTGTTTGTAGTCCGCGTGATATTGACCAATCACGTTTGAGCCGACTGCAGTTGTTGCCAGGCTAAACGGTCCGTGCGGTGAACTAACGAGGCGGAACATAATTGGCGTCACTGCAAACTCTGAATCCATCGCAATGGTTCAGCATATTTACTTATATATAAACGGAATGCCAAAAAAAATCGGGTGTCTGCCCCCAGAGGCTATATCGCCGTCTGCCGGAAGTCAGACGCCGAATACAGCCGATGGATTCCGAGAATGGTTTACAACCTACTGACCCAAAAGAAGTTTTATTTGTACAGAGCATTGGTAAATACAGAACACATTTAAAGACCTCTTTTGTTCCTCAGTCTGTCGAACTACTAAAGTAGAGTTTGGGTTCTAAGTAGCCCAAGTGTTCTTGGTGCAACACTGAATGTAAAATGGAGCGATTAAATTGTTTGCACTGCATCCACTTTTTATAATGTTTGATGTGAAATTTAGTGTTTGTAACAAGGTTCGAATCGTCAGCCGAAGACCCCTCAGTCGACTGAGATTCTTCAAGTTCTGTTTGGGTCAGTCAGTGTGCGGTGTACTTCTGGGGAAATTTTGCTCCCCAGAATAAGTTGCATAGTGAGCGCTTCCTGCTTTCACACTGCTCTGCAGTACAGCTGACAGTTGTAGTAGCAGTACAGCTTTCTGTGAGCTACAGCTCACAGAAACTTAACACAATACAGTTCCTAGCTTTTGTTTTATATCTTGTACTGGCAAATATCGTTGCACTTTTCTGATCGGTCTTTAGCGCAATTAGCACACATCAGCTCAGAGGGCTAACTTGGACTGTTAACTTTATTGGCCTACAGAAGCATGGCTGTCACCCTGAACATCTCACCAAACCAGTAATCGAATATTCGTATCATACAGCCAATCCGACACTTCAGAGGAAATGGTTTTGTTGTTTGGTTAAATGTTGTGTTTTGTATTTTTGCATTTTTATGTATTTATGTGAAACAGTGTACATCCTAAGACACAGGACAAATCTGATATCCTGATGTTGTGAAATCAAATTAAATCAAAAATCAAATGTGTATTCATAAAGCATGTAGTTACACGTCTGTCTAAAGGGTGCCTCACTTCAAATTTGTATCCATTATTCAGCAAACTCAGAAATGTTATCCATGATAGTGAGACATACGCTTGGCATTTCACCTTTTTAAAATTCAAAACCCTTGTCAAAACCTTTTAAGGATGCTGTGTGTAAATGTTTACCACCAGAACAAGCCCTGCTGGCCAGTTTGTTCTATAATTTATGAAGTCAACAAAGACTCTTAGTGTTGAGATATGCCTCCCATTCCAGATCAATGATGTTTACTGCTAAAATGCATCCAGTGAACGCTGGGTAACCTTAGGCTGCAACTACACTATTCACCCCACATCCAGAACAGATGCAAAGACCCACAGAACACCATCACAAACACCGACATCAGCTTGTAAACACTCACGCTGCATTGCTGTGTAGCTACAGGCTTGACCTGCATAAAACTGGATCTCATCTCCAAAAAGGAAGAAAGTAAGATGGCCTCAGGTGAATGCAAGCAATCCAGGGAAAAGAGAGAAGTTAAAGCTTCTGGCTCAACAAACAGCGTAGCCACTGCATGAGGCTCGGCTCAGAGTGGAATCCAATTAAAGAGGTGCCCTCGCAACCTGTCAAAAACTGTATCTTTTGAAGAGTTTAAAGCTCTGATAGGCGCCGCAGACAAAAACAAACGCTCTTCCTCCTCAACTGAATTTGCTGACTGAGTGAGCAGCCTTCTCACAGGAGTCCTGGGTCTTGTTAGAGAGACGTACAATGTGACTGAGTTGAGGTGGTGAGCTGCTGTGCGTGACTAGCAGAGAGAGTCTCTACCCACCACCCACTCTGTAATAACAGGGGGGAGGTGGGGGGGGGGTAGCTCAGGGAAAGTCCCAGTGACGTTTCCCCTCTGCATTCTCCCATCATCCCTCTGCCATGTTTCCCTGCATCTCTTTCCATTTTTACATCCTCCGCTCTCCTCCCTCCTGTCCCCCTCTGACGTGGCTTCCCTGCCTTTACCCTTCCTTCTACACCTCCACTTTTCCTCCACCTTTCCTGCTTGTATCGTGCAGTAGGAGTGTATACATCAGCCCGTTTAATTACCACTAGTCTGGCAGAGAAAACCTACACCAGTCACCTCTTTTTCAGGAACTCATGGGTGGCTGTCTGACTCCCCAACACACTTTTTTGTGCAGTCCTTCTCTCCTCTATCTAACACTCTCCTTCCATTTCTGTCTCTCTGTAACTGTCTTCTTCTCTAAATCTGTTGCAGCCTGACAGTCATCCTTTTGATTGACTCCAATCTCATTTTTGATTCATTCTTCTCTCTCTTCCTCCGCCCTCGCGCTGTCATCTCTGTCATCTCTGTCATTGTTTCTTCCATTCACCCTTCCTTCCCTCATCTCCTTATTCACGCCATCCGCTATTCTGTTTCATCATCATCTCTCTCCTTAACTATCTCCTCACCCATTCGCATTGGTTTCCCCGCCTCCTCCTTCCTGCTCTCCATTCTCTCTCTCGCTCTGAATACTTCTCAGTTTCTTTTTTCCTTTCTGTCTACCTCTCTCTGTATCTGTCTCTCTCTGGCAAGTCATCAGGGGAGAGTGTGGGCGTCTTCAGAAGGCTTAGATAGGGCAAGTCTGCTCGTGCTCCCACTTCAAAGACTCCTTCTCCTTCTGGGTTTGAACAGGCTAAACTTTGAGGGCTTGTCCTCTATCACCAGCCGTCCTCTTCATTCCCTGTCATCATCACTTCCATCTTCACCCTTTTTTTTGGTCAATACATCATCTGAGCACCTGAGGATAGTGGAACTGTATGAGACGCAACTCCTGAACCTTTGCTATGAAATCATTCTCCGTCTGAAGTGAAGTGTCCTCTTTCTAGCTCTGCCTTTGAAGTGCGTATGTTGGAGTAAAGTGGATTTCTTCTCCTTTGACTCCTTTGGGCACAGTCAACAGAAAAAAAAGTAAAATGGTTACCTGAATTATTCGTCATGACCAGTGCAGAGAGGACATCTTTGTTGTGCAAATTAGATTTTCTGTCTCCATTTGAATCAAAGTAGATTTTAATTGGTTGGATATGTTTCCTGCCGTTTTCCACCTGCTCGGATGCTGAACTTGACCCTGAGTCCTGAAGTCTAATGGGGCCACTGTATTCTGTCAGAACTGCTTGTTAAAAAGCTTTGGAAATGAACAGGTGGAGGCAGTTGCTAAACCATTTTTTTATGTCCATCAATTAGTCAGTCAGGTGTATTCTAGACCTTGTAATGAGTCATTATTATCATGTACTATTAGTTTGAAAACATTTTCACACAATAGAAAATTCTGGGTTTTTTTGTCATTTTTGTCATTTTTTTTATAAAAACCTAGGATCGGGAATTGGCCAATAGAGCACTTTGCAAGTTTCTAAAAAGTTACGTTTGCTGTGTGTCATCAGAATCTTTTAATAGTGGAAAGAAAAAAAACAGAGTTGTCTCGCCTTTAAGCCAGCAGCAGAGGTAGTGACAGCACTGTATCAACATCTGTGTAAAATGGACAGTAGCAGTAATAGTGACTACAAATTATGCATGCAACCCACCGACAGGAGATTTAAAAAGCAGCTAGCACCAGTTAGCAGCTAACTCAAAGAAGAAGAACCGAAAATGTCCCCAAACTGGGGAGACAGTGAGGCCCAGGAGCTCCTTACCCTCCGAGCAGAGGATGAGATCAGCCATCATATACCAGAGACGGTAAATGATTGTTATTGCCATGTTATGCTATATATATTAGATATCAAGTCATTACCATGCATGCTGCTCAGAGTAATCACAGTCCATGGCTCCTCTGCTAACAGTGTGGGGTCTCTCCCTCTCCTCTTGCACCATGTTTATATGTATATATTAAATATGATTTATTTTATTGTATTTATTTTATGTATTTATGTTTTTCAATTAAACTATATTTAAAGTTTGAGAAAACCCCATGTTAAAAAGTAGTTTTTTAAATTCAATAAATGCATGTTGTTAAAAGTTAATGAGTGATCGTCTGCAGTAATTTTGATTATAATTTTTGCCATAATTGAGCAGCCCTAATGAATATATTGCTTCTGATAATATATCCAAACTTACAAAGGCTGAAACGCTGAATTTTAGAAATTAAAACCCATCACAGTCATGGGCTTGTGGTTTCCCATGATGTCAGGACTGGACCATGCTACTTCCCGTACACTTCTGTCATACTGAAATGAAGTATTTGTGTACCACCTGAACTGTCTCTTCTCCGCATGGCATTTTATCTGTCAAGACTGCAGCCAACTTGATGTGTCAGCCAGGCATGTCATTTAAAATGACTTAAAAACCTCCTGCCTAATGGTTTGACATTTAATTAAACAATCACTAAAACTTCCAAACACTGTCTGTGTGCTTTATATTTATCCTTTAATTAAAAAAAATAATCCCTGCCTGGAGGACTGAGATAATTTAATAAATTGATGGGTTCATAACTGTGTGTATTTTTCAAGCTCAGTTTGCTCTGTAAATGTTAGGTGTGTTTTGAATGTCAACTTCCAGGAAGATACCGAAAAGCTTCCTAGGGCTTCCAGTTTGGCATTTATCTCCAGGCTACAGGTTATTTCTGCCTTACGCCTGTCATTTTATCTAAAATGTACGTGTGTGTTCATATTAATTATGGCCTGCAAACCTCAGTGAGATGGAAAAGGTGACAGATCTGAGAACAGGGCCAAACTTTGCTTTGCTCTGCTTTCAATGAGTCACCTATACTGTACCTACAAATTCACAAAAAAACTCAGAGCTACAGTCAAATGATACTGAAGCAGAGCACAATAACCACGCTGAATCAGAGGGAAAATTGTGAATGAAAGCTGTGAAAGGGGACAGAAGTAGTGAAGATGCAGACGCTGTCTCAGGTGCCAAAAAACAGGAAATACAATGCTTGAATAAAAAGTGGTGTCAAGCAACCTAAATATAACACAAGACACATAACTGCAGCATATAAATCACAGGCTTAACAATGCACCACTTGAATGGTTATGAATGAGAAAGAAAGAAAGAAAGCGTGCCAGAATCAGACCTCCCACTTCTTCAAAAAATGAGGCAAGTGGGGCTGTTGGGTTTCAGTCCTCATGTATAAATGATAGCAGTTTCATCAGCGCAGCATCTAATGAGAGGATATGAAATAAAGCTGGTGCAGACATAGTGCCTCATTCACATAGACACATGCTTACACAATGACACCAGTAACTGTACACAGGTATTGTTCTTGGTGCGGACGGCCCTTTACCCTTGGTGGTGGTGTCAACCTGGAGCAACTAAACAAACATATTTTGAGACACTTAACACAAAACAATAAGACTGGGCTGTTTTGTTTGATGGTCTGGAGTCAAATGGTCATGCTCACATACAATAGCACACTGAGTCACTTGAGTCAACATCGGTTGGGGCTAAAGCAGTGATACTCAACTTACAGCCCCCCAACAGAGGTCTGGGCTAAGCTCCATGTCTAAAATCCTAGAAACGCCCCTGCTTACATGTGCCAGGCAGCTGCGACTGTCCCCTCGCTCCTGTCATTCTGCGAAAGTGGCCCCCAGGGTAAAGCAAGCTGAGTATCTCTGGGCTACAAGTACAAGTTTGAAAAAGAAAAAACATACAGAGGTTTGAAGGTAGAAAGAAATTAGCTTCAAGACATCTGTAGTCCGCTATTTATCCCTGCATGAAGCTAACAGCTGGAGGCTAGCTAACGTTACAACAATCGCTACTAGTGTAACAACGCACTCACGTCATATTGTTTAAAACGTGATTACAAGCAGCTGAGTGGAGGAAAAAAACAGTTTAAATCTGCCTCTAACTTGGATGACATAAAGATTTTTTGACACCGACATTATCTCCCACTTTAACTGTTTCGTCGCAAGGGCTTTGGTCCCTGTTTACTGCCTGTCAGCTTTAAATTTCATAGGTCTTTTTAAGTTTCCTTGGCAGCTACCGTATCAACAAACATTCCAACAGGAAATACACCTGGACCTGTTTTATAATGTTTATGCTGTCAACACTGAAACAGTCTTATACAATAATATTAGTGATTAATGGAGAAGTTTCTTTTTTCCCAGAAAAAAATTGTATTAGGATACAAATTCTTTCAGACTGCATTTGCAACCTGCCACAAAAATGTACCCCCTCTTTATAATGAACAGTCTCTACCCTACCATCAAGAGTTTTATTTTGTGTATACATTGAGCAAAGCGTTAGTTCAGACAGGACATGACATCCAAACTACATCGGCTGATCTCAAAGAGCCAATCAACTGATGGAACCGCTGATTGATGGAGGGGAGTCAGCTGATAGATCACATGATTCTTTTCTATGCAACCTATTGGCGAATCTCATTCAGGGCGCCCTGTTGAAACTGCTCTGGCCTGCCTCCTGTTGCTGCTTCCTCTGCAAGCCGCTTTGCAACCCACCTCCACCCCAGCTCCTCCTTTTCATGCCGTATCTGACGTATCAATGTCATTTCTGTTTGTCACTGATGCTACTCTGTTCTGTTTCAGGGGGAGCTTTGCTGCTGCGCATGGAAGGGCAGGGAGGTTTGCTCTCTCTGCCTCAGGCTTTCCTCATTAGCACGTGGAAGGGCAGACAGGTGTGCTCTCTCCACCTTAGGCTCAGGCATTTTTGTAAAGTCAATTATCACGATGTCAATATAATATTAATGTATTGCCCTATGGTGAAGTTTCTACTTTTGTAGCATGAGTAATAGCGGGATATAGATTCTTTCAGACTACAATTTTAACCTGCCACAAAACATATTATCCCCTTTTAGAGAGCATTTTCCTCTTTTTTCTGACACTCTATGGACCAAACAACTGATCAGTTAATTGAGTAAATAACCTCTTTGTATGTGTTTGAAAAACAATGAGAAGTTTTAATTTAAAGCATGACGACTGAGTGGTGTCTTTAATAGAAGTGGAGTGAGAGACACAAAGGAAAGTTATTTTCCAACAGGCATCTGACATTTCCAGTTTCCTAATCTAAATCTGGAGTTCAATAAAGAGAGTGGATTACAGAGAGTCATGGGTTGATATTTTCCACTCTGAGCTCAGACCTAAGAACACGCTGCTCTTTGATGTTTTCACTCCACCACTGGCGGGACCTTTATGCCTCTTAATAAGACTTAAGGCGTCATCATGTAATCACTTTTTATTACTTTGGCTCACTGCAGCGAGCAAGTTTAGAAATAAAACACGTATTATTAACTTAGTTCAAATAAGTTCATTATTCCACTGCAAGTTGCAGGTTGACCACAAACTCTAACTACAAAAATTATTAGACGCTGATGTCACTGACACTGTTAAAGCAGGCGTGTCCCCAGATGGGCTGGGCCTCTGAAAAGGTCCAGTAAATGGGCCCTCCACAAATTTGCTTCACTCATATCAGCCTCATGTACACAGTCTATGATATCAGTGCATACATGTAAAGTGAGAGACTTTCACAAAGATGTGGGCTCCATAGGCATTATCATAATCTTTCTCCCAGGTGGTGGTGGACCTGGTCGCTCCTTCACTGAGGCTATCTTGGGGCGTAATGTTAACTGTAACCAGAGGCATAAAGACTGTGCAGGTGGTGTGGTTACACTGGGGCCCATGGGGTGGGGGGCCCTTAGAGAGAACAGGTCCTCCCTTACAAGTGCCTCAGATTGCCACCTCAGAAATATACCTGTGTTTCAAAAAACACTAGGGCATGAACTGGTCCTGCTGTAACAACCTTATGCCACTGTCTGTAATGTTATCCTCGTGGCTATAGTTTGCCTCTTCAGCGTGGCTGGAAGCAGCTTTCTGAGCTGACTGAAAAAAAGTTGGTCATGAGATGATTAGGTTGAAAGCCCTTTCCAGCTCCTTGCTTTTCTCCTCCTTTCTTTTCTGGCATCCAAATTTATAAACTGGTCCTAACATAGAAGGAATTCACTCCAATACCAGCTAGATTAGATCAGTGAATTTCTCAAGTCACGTGGCTGGTTGTCCCTTGTTTTTTATGGTTGTGTACCAAAAACAAAAACAAACAAAAAGGGGAAAAAATACCCATACCATTTTCAGAAAAAGGGGCTTTCATCATGAAAGGCTATATTTTAGTATGCAACAATAAATAATGCTTACTCTTGTTGTTTAATAAGCAGTGGTGAATATTTTACACCGATCAGCCAAAACATTAAAACCACTGACAGGCGAGGTGAACAACATTGATCATCTTGTTACAGTGCAATATTCTGTTGGGAAACCTTGAGCTCTGACATTCATGTGGTTGCCTCCTGACACGCTCCCCCCACCTGAACACCAGTGCAGACCAGGTACTCCCCCTTATGGCAACAGCACTCCACAGTAGCACGGCTGCTCAGCCATTCCTGAGCAGCAGTAGCACGGCTGCTCAGGAATGGCCAGAGGAGCGTGACAAAGAGCTCAAGGTGTCAACCTGGCCTCCAAATACCCCAGACCCCAATCTGATCAAACATCTGTGGGACATGCTGTTACCCTATCTCACGACTCAGAGTACTCCAAAGATCTGAAGCTAATGCGTTGGTGCCAGACACCAAGGGACACCCTCCAGAGGTCCTGTGTTCATGTCTTAACAGACTAGAGCCAAGTCAGGTCCAAGGAGGACCCACTGTGGATTGGGGGTACCTCTGGGGTACCAGCACGTCCCTCAAATGTTCGATCAGGTTGGGATCTGGGGTATTTGGAGGCCGATACCTTGAGCTCTTTGTCCTGTTCCTTGGGTAATTCTTGAGCAGTTTTTGGTCACTGCCATTGACAAGTGCTGTTGCAATGAGGGTCTTTACTTGGTCTGCAACGATGTTCAGGTGGGTGGAGCGCCTCAAGTAGCATCCACATGAATGCCAGAGCCAAAGGTGTCCCGATGGAGTATTGCACAATTAGTCTTGTGTTCATGTGTAACCCCCCCTCTGGCAGTGCAACAGACTGAAACAGCCTACTGAATCATACAGAAGAGGTGCTGCACAGCAGAGGACCGTGCTGCCCTCTGCTGGACTAAAGAAGAAACACAAAGATAGAAAGAGGGAGAGATGAGTTTTAGCTCAAAATGCAGGAAAGGATGTCAGAGAAAAGAAATAACACCATCGTCTGATGCAACTCGTCCTATTTTGTTAAAACTGTTATATTCTCTTTTTATAGAAAAAAATCAAAAATCAAATAGGTTCTATCTTTAATAGATAAACCTCAGCAATAAAAGCACTAAACCAACAGGCACACAGAGGAAGGAAGATTTCCTCTCCTCTGCCTTTCTGTGTTCGTAAAGAACTGACTGACGGTTTGTCATTAACTCCCTGGTCTCCAGCAGCAGCTTTTATCCACAGTATTAAAGTGGACAGACCTAATATGTGGCAAGGGAGTGCACTGGTGCTGTTGCAAATGCATAAACCGACCTGATTTCTGCAAGCGCTAGCAATTTTCCCTCCATTTTCCCACAGTCACACAGAAGCCCCGTGCTCACTCTCTCTGGCTGCATACTAGGACTGAATATCAAACGCCACTGTGGTGCTACATAATTCAAATAGCAAACCTTTATTATTCTGGGGTAATGCATTTTCTTCACTGCACTCAAGACTACTCACGAGATTACAGGGGAACTGGCAAAGGACCAAGATTAGAAATTGAAGATTAGATCAGGAACTGACCTTGAGCAGTACTGGAACAGGATATTTTGTCCTTCATTTAAGGTGGGGTGACATCTGAGCAATAAATACTGAAATCAGAGCTAAAGAAGAACATTTCATTAAAACCATTACTAATGCAAGTATATTCTCTTCTCTCTATTGTGGGCTGCATACTAAAAGGAAAAATTAAATACCATTTCCTGACGTAGTCACCAAAGCATTTTGCAGTTAACTCTATGTGCACTGTGTTTCCCTTTCACAAGATCAGATCAGATCTAACTTAAGCATGCCAAACAATACACATTAGACAAATTATCACCTCAAGAACACAATGTCCATCACTCATTATCTAAACATCAACCACAGCCCCCCTCCCCAGCCTTCATCTGCAAAATGTACCTCAAAGAGATACAAATTGACCTTTAAAGAGATGCAAAATGCCAACAAAGGCATGCAAAGGAACTAGAGAGAGGCACAGTGAGGCTACAAGGAGATACAAAAAGACAACAAAGACAAATATACCTCAAAGACACATAAATTGACCTTAAAAAGATGCAAAACAACTACAAAGAAACGCACAGGGACTACAAAGAGGTGAAGAACGACAACAAAGATGCACAAAACAATCAAAAATGACACATATTTACCCAAAAGAGATACAAAATGACTTCAAGAAGACACAAAGTGACTACAAAGAGATGCAAAAAAAAAAAAACTACAAAGAGAAACAATATGACCACAAAGAGATGCAAATGTACCCCAAAGAGACACAAAACAACAACAAAGAGACACAACATGACCACAAAGACATGCAAAGGAACTACAAAGAGACACAGCATGAACAAAAAAAGCATAAATATATCCCAAAGAGACACAAAATTATTTCAAAGACAGTACAACATAACTACAACGCGGTGTAAAGGAACTAGAAAGAGACACAGAACAACCACACAGAGACACAGATATACCCCAAAGAGACAGAAAATGATCCCATCTCCCATGTAGGAGCCGTGGTGGAGCCTTTTTGTGGCCTGTTGTTTCATAATCTACCCACGTTTGATACAATCAACTCAAGGAAAATCTCAACCTTCTCATTTCCTTTATGTCAAGACAAAACTTTCAATCACTCTGACTGGACAGGGAGTAACCAGATGGATGACGGCACTGAATCTTATTAAAAGATAAATAAACGTCAAGTGCGAACCTGGACCAATGTGCCTTGGCAATCTGCACTGAATCTCCTCCGTCTCTCTTGCCTTCTTCTTCAAACGCTGGCCAGAACATCTTTGAAGGCTCTAATGAAATCTGGTTCGAGCTGCAGGACAGGGCCCAGAAACAGGCAGGAGGAGAGTGCAAAATATTGCAGAGCAGTGACGGGGTGAGTAAAAAGTCTAAATTTAAATGTGCCAAATGTGTCTGCTTCTCTTCTTTTTTTAAACAACACACAGATTTTCTACTTTGTGATTACAGTTAATGATATGGTACAGTGTGTTTTGGAACGAAAACTACAATTTTAGCTTTCTACATGAGGTCAAATTTGTTGGCACACCACGGATTTTGTTTACATAGTAATTTACTGGCTTTATTGTGTTAAATAATGTTTCAAAAATGAATGAAAAAAGAAACCCAAGGTTGGTTTTGATGGCCTGTATTTTGTGTCTTGGATACAGATTAAATTCTAATATGAGACTATGTTAAAGGAGGAGGAGTCTCTTGATAGAATACATGCAGTTTTGTTGAGTTTGAGTTGAGTTTTCTGAGAGCAACAGAACAAGCTAAATATACAACATACATGGTGAACTTGTTAGCAAGCAGTTGTCCATTTATAAATCAATCAGGCATGAAGCAAAATTAGTTTCTGGCCACTTGACAATTTTAAGTCCAATATTCTCTCTACTTTTAGCACTGTTTTGGTCCCCACCAACGCTTTCACTGGGAAAATGTTTATTGAGGTAATAAATCAAGTGAGAAGTAGGGCCATTTCCTCAAGGACTTCTATACAATTGCAACCTGTGGAGTCGCCCCCTGCTGGTCATTAGAAAGAATGCAGGTTTAAGGCACTTTGCAGATGAGTAAAATAAGCCCTTGGAGTGAACCAAAGCAGTGATGTCGTGCAACATAAAACCAAAACAATGAGCTGAAAGACCCTAAAGCACTACACTAAACTGAAGGGGTGATGATTCTCTGTGGGAAAATTACCACAAGCGACACCTTTTACTTCACACAGTCATTTTCCTGCTGTTAATAAAAAAAATATGTTAAGCTTTAACTTTTCTGGTTAATTTAAATTTGTCTGGATAACAGTTTAATTCATAACTTTTAATTTTTTTTGTTGTGGCTGCCTGAGTGATACAAGAAAAATGTCTCTCAATTAAAGGTTTTATGAGAGAATAAAAAATAGGTCTTCCTCATTTTGCTGCATGTCCCTTATAGGCCTCCATAGAAAGTCCCTAATGGTTATTTCTATAGTTACCCTTGTCTATTTGATCTTAATTTATGACGGGCATGACTTGGCATTCCTCATTACTTTGCTTACTAGAGTATCCTAATAAGAAACTTGGACAGGGGGCAGAAACATACTGACAGTGGCAGGAATGTCAGTGCAGATGGTTGGCTCAAGCCCCCTGAATCATAACTGCCATAACACTGTCTGAAATGTCTTTAAAACTGCCAAATCACCATTACGAGCTGCCTTCCCTTCTCTGCTCTTAATTGTGCACCATGAAGTATGTTGAACAGCTTGACAATTAGCTGTAAATGGGTTGACACTGCAAAACCTAATGCCCATTTTACACTCATATGTCAATAGAAAATGATCATTAACATGACAAATTACATCTCTGCGCCTCCAGATTAGACTGCTGCCAGCGCAGTGAAGTCCCTCGTGGCAGTGAGGCAGGGTGCTGCTTCACTGCTCACATGAAGGGTAAAATGTCCCTCTCTCCCCTGTACCTCGTTTCGTGGTTAGATTTAA
Source organism: Epinephelus lanceolatus (assembly GCF_041903045.1). NCBI lineage: Eukaryota > Metazoa > Chordata > Actinopteri > Perciformes > Serranidae > Epinephelus > Epinephelus lanceolatus. Next base: position 24,779,440 of record NC_135749.1, read on the forward strand.
ACTGTTGTCAGCCCATTATAACAACAGAGTCTTATGACATGTAATCACACAAGTTTAACATTTGACAAAAGGCTATTATGAGCGGGCGTGGCAGTATTAATCTTTATCTTGTTATTCACAGCTGAGGATTCCATTATTCTGCCATGTATGAATAATAGGATGACAGAGGATCAATGTGACAGAGGTGTTACAGAAAAAAATGACCCTGATGTTTATACGATGCTCAAATAAACAACAAATGTTACTTTTCTGATATTGGCAGTTGTTTTTTTTAGTTGCTATAACAACCCCTACTGGCAGAGTCCCATACAGGAGCAGTTTAACTGACATTGAGGCCCTGTCTGCATGTATACACATATTTTAAAAACTTTTTATCTTTGTTCTGTCCACACAACCTTTGTTTTACAAAATATCTCCGTCCACACTAGAACCCAAAGCGACCATAAACACTTGCAGGTGTTATTTGCCTACAGCAGTCTCCCCTCGTCACAAAGGTAGTAAAGTGTACAAGCTTATGTTACTTTTTTCTACACACCTACTAGAAATCTCATCACCAATAATTCCCCTTCAACATGAGGATGAAGGAGCTCACTCAAATATACCAGTGATGCTCTGGACATGCAAAAGCTTTCTTTCCACGATCTGCTGGTTTAACCTAGCTTGGCGTTGCCAGACCCAATTCGCAAAACGCAAATGGGTCTGGACACAGAGTGTACATTTCCTCTATTCCCGAGGGGTGGTATCAACGGCTGTCACTCAAAGTGCCCCTTCACGCAATTGTAAAGACGGAAAACCAATCAGAGTAAACGAAATGTGTGACGTAGGCTAGCACAACGCCACTGTAAACAGACCAGCAAGCTGCAGCAGAGGTGAGCTGTGATGATGTCTGGGAAAGAGTGTTGCCGTCTTTGCGGATTTCCTCCTCACTGTGGACTCCAAGTTGCATGGCTGTGATTCCCAGCTTGGTCGCTTCCCTGACCTGCTCCTCCATGAGAGCAACTAGCGGAAAAACAACAATAGCCACTGGGTTTTCACTGAGTCCCATCTTTTTCCCAATCAACGGAGCCAGTTGGTAAATTAAACTTTTACCAAACCCCGTAGGAAGGACGGCAAACACATCCTTTTTTTAATAAAAGCTTTCAGCGCAGCCGTTTGCTCTGCTTTTAAAGAAAATTTACATTCCAGTTTGTTCAACACATTTATCATCGCAGTTTCAAAATCAGTAGCCATGTTGGTTGTTTACGAAATGCATTCATTCCGCTCTTTGTCCCTCCTATTCTGATGACGTGCCCGCCCCAAAGCAATAAACGGTTGTGATTGGCCCGGTAAGCTTTAACCAATGCCAGAATGCGCCTTTATGATTGCATGGCCAGACTGATCTGCAGAGCGAAATAGAATATGAGCTTGCGAGATTAGGATGGTTTCACCAGGCTAGGCTTGACCGGGCATGATGATCCAAAACCATCATTTGTGGCAGATGTTAAACCACAGACGCTAAAGTGGACCAAATAACACTGGGTGCAGAAGATGCCTCTGTTCAACTGTGAAGCAATACTAAGTTTAGATGTAAAGAAGTCATCAGACTAAGCAGCGCCAACAAAACGTTAGCAAACCAGCAGCCCGCCATTGTTGATGGTTCTAGCATTTGCTCATTACAGAGAGCAATAATGGGCATGCAGCATGTATTGAGGAGATGACATCATTGTTTCCAATACACTCTATTTAACATGTCCACATAGATAAACAGTAACCAGAGTTTTGAAAAATCTGCACCTTAGGAAGCGTTTTGAAGAATCTCAGTTTTAGTGACCTCAAGCTCCATTTGTGTGCAGAGAGGCCCAAACTATTATCTGTTTACAAAGATATCTGTATATATGTAGACAGGGCCTGAGTGCATTTACATGGTCATGAATAACTGGTCACGTTCATGTGTTTAAGCACGTAAACGCCATTTTCCGTTTTCAGGAACCCAGACAAGATAGCACCTTATCCTATTCAAGAAAAACCTGAATATGCTACCTGGAGTACTCCGAAAGAAACCAGAATACTGTTGCATGTACACAGACACGGCTTCAGTCAAGTGACAGCAGAAACTGAGTTTTGTCTTTTGGTAATGAAAGAGGTTGCATATCTTTATCCACTGCTCCCCTTAGATATGGAGAGGGAGACGGATGGAGCCTCCTGTCTGTACTCTGTGTTCATTTCATTCACATGTTTTATGAAAGCTTACGGATACAGACGGAATGGAACAGTACCATCAGAGACCACGGGGGCATTGTAGCATATGTCAAGCAAGATACGACCGTAAGAGATGAAGAAATTGAAATAAATGAATCAGTAATATAGTGTTATAAAGCATCCACGTGTTGCAGTATATATAATGGCTGCACAGACCACCATCGTCCACAACGCTGTCTCAGGTCTATAAGCCTAATAAACTGGTTAGTCATGTCTGTGGTAATGTGTTCATTGATACTTTACTACCAAACATTCTGAGTAATTGTTTATTTACTCTCAGGCCGACTGAGTGTTTTACTATTTTTAATTTTTCCTCTTGTGGATTAATTAAGAGGGTGTTTCTTTCACTGGTGACACTTGTTTCTTCCTGGCATAAGGGATAATGAAACTAATTTGACGTCTATACTTTTGTGAATCCTGTTTCCTTGTTACTGTAATTATATATTTAACAACACCTTTGCTCACACTCTTGTTTACAGAGTAATCAGCTGCTATTTTATGGCATTTTAGGACTGTATTTATGTGTTTTTTTATGCTGATTGCCTTATTTCTTTTGTGAAACACTTAATGACACTCTAATCTTGAGAGGTGTTACATAAATAAAGGTAATTACTAACTGTGGAAATACAAAAAAGAGAGGGAAGAGGTGTTTTAAGCATGTAGTAAATATCTTAATGTCTTTGAAAGCCATTGATTACAAAACAATCATCTTTATATCTTTAATCGTCCATGTGTAACAGTTAACTTTTTGGGAACCACCTCTCTCTCAGTCTGCCTAATATTCTTCAGCTACAGATTATGATTCTCTATATTTGCAGTTTGCTGTCTTTACAATGCACTGTGGTATACATGGAGGAAAATGTTCCTCCAATGGGTTCATACAAAAATGACAGACTTAGTGCAGAGTCCAGTAAGTCTAGAAACACATACTTAAAGGACTGAAAATAAAACCTCATCATTCACAGGGGGTTAAAACAAATACAAATTCTTTCCTGTTGAGTGGATGTTGTTCTCTGCAGTTAATAATCAGAACTATAACTAAATTATTGAGACATCTGCTCTTCATTTTTTCTGCTCTTCAAGAGAGGAAAGTCCTCTAAGACTCTCATTTGGGGCCCCTTTCTCTCAACTTGACTGGCACACATTCACGTCAGTGTCACTGGCCTCTACTTCCTGTCACTGACACAGGGTGGTCCAGTGGACAGTCACACAGCCTTTCTGCAGCAAGCAGGAATTCATGAGGCCTCCTCCTGGGATCGGCTCAGTTCCAGCTCTATACTTTGTGACCCACTTATTTGACAGCAGCTCTGTTAAACTTTCAGAAGCGATGAGTGCTTCCCTCGCTGGGCAACAAGAGCAAACATGAGAAAATAAAAAGAAAGTGGGGCAGGAATCCAGAAAACCACTTACTCAGCATCGTCATCGTGTTTCTGAGTCCACTGGAATGAATGAGTTGTTTATTTCATTCACATTTTTCATACTGTTCCCTATCTTGGAAATAGCCTTTTGCTTTTAATCCACTTCACTATGGCAACAGAATCAACTTTTAGAGTTCAGAAAACATCTACAATCCATCATAGTATATTTTTAGTCTGTTTCATTGTTTCTCCTCCAAGCTGTGTTTGGTCATGTCTGTGTGTGCGTGTGTGTGTGTGTGCATGATTGAGTGTGTGTATCTTTCTGTCTACAGCTAAGCTTGCAAACTACTGGACCAATCAGCCTCCTATTTTGTGTGCACATTTATGACTGTATGCTCAAGGTCCTCTCGTGGCTTTGGTAATTCAGAATTGTTGAAAAAACTTTTTTATTGACTGTTTTATACCGTCATTGACTGCTGCCTCTTCACTCCTCTTAACCGGCCTGTAGGAGCCATACGTTTTCCAGAAATCATCTCAGCTAAAAACAACAAACCTTGCTGTCTGTTGCACGCCACATTCTGACCTTTGTCATGGCTCAAAAACTGATATCCTTAGAAAAGTTTGGCCACATTTTGACTGGAGCATCTGCAGATTATATCCATACCCGATATGTTACGGTCTAGCAAAGTTAGGCACAATACAAGATGAATTAGTCCCCCAGTGCTTCTCAAAGTCAAGGATGCTTCCTTGGTAGGACAGGTCCTTCCAATTCAAATCCTACAGAGGCTAGGCAAGACTCCCTACTAGCATCTGGTGAACATACATTGGAACAGGCTAGCAGGTGTGCGTCATTCTGGCAAATTATGCACAAAGAATCGTGGGTACTTCATGCCCGCTGAGGATACACACATGCATCCGTTAAAATTACCTGAAGGAAGGACTCAGTACTCAGTAGAATTTGAAGGATCTTTGACATAGGAACAGACCTTCGGTAGAATTGGATGACCTCCTTGATATTCAGCTATTTAAGGATCCTTCCAAGACTTTGAGAAGCACCAACTCTTTTTGTTATTTTCACCACCATCTTGACGATAAGGGAGCCAGGAGGGACAATTCTACTGGAAACAGTCTCTGCGGTCTGCCTGTGACCTGGTTTTGTTCCATCCAACGTACGGCATCATACACTGGGTGCGTGTCAGATGTGATGGGTTTTGTGTGCCTGATTCTGTATCTCCAGTAAACAGTATGTTTAAAGCCTCCTGAGATGAATATTCTGTGAACATAATCAGTGGGGTGCATTATGTGCTGATTGTATCATTAGAAAATCAGATCAGAGCAGTATTTACTCGTTCAAACAGTATTTTCCTTTTTCATTCTCCGGTGACACTCAGATTCTCTGTCCATTCCAATGGATGCAAATATTTAAAAAGGTTAAAGCTATAAACCTTTCATATGATTTTTTTGACATGTATAAGTGACATGGCAGCTTGTGTTTCTTTAACCACGGTTTAAACACAAATTATGCACAAGACTAAAATGTGACTTGTGCTTCCTCCTTGCCTCATGGTCGGCCGTGCTTGTTGTAAAAGGGGGCGTGGTTCTACTGCAGTCCACTTTAGATGACGTGGAACACTGAGATTGGCTTTTGATATCCTATAAGTCTGTGCATTTCAGTGGAGTCAGATGACAGTCTAGATATCCTAGAAAAGTTATGTCCGTTGGAATGGATGGGGTATCTGAACAGGGTAGGTAAACGACTGTGATTCGCTTGAAGTGGGTCAAGTCAGCTGGAAATCTGTCTGAGCAGGAGGGGCACAAGACACATCTGCCAGAGCAAATAAAACATGAGCTCATAGAGTCATCTGGTTCCCCAGCCTCTTGTCATGGTAGACTAATGTTTCAAACGCCTGCCATAGAAATGCAATGCACCTGGTTCAATTCCAGATGGTGACCTTTGCTGCATATTATACTCTTTTCTATGTTCCCATGTTTCCTGTCTATAACTACACAGCCACTATTCAATAAAGGCAAAACATCGCAAATAAAACCTCCACGTCCCACGCTTGTGCCTTGCTGCATGCACTTGACATCTTGGACAAAAGTGCCAGCCAAAGAGTAAATCATTTTCTTTACAACCATCCAACAAACACCTGCCTTGACAACATCCTAAACAGTAACCTGTCAGAGATCTCTCCTATTTAGAAATCACAGAGGACAATATTTCAGTTTTAATATCTCCCAGATTAATTCTGCACCCCCAAAATGGTCTGGTCCCACATCTGAGACACTAAACTCTGACAGACCAAGACAACAGGGGAAAAGAGGGATGAGCAAGATGAAAGAGCAAGGTGATATCTGACAACATGACGTAATGTTCTCACCTCAGCACCATGGGATTGACTCCTTTTCCTGAGGGCCGGAGAGGGCTCGGCTGATCGCAGAGGAGTCAGACCTCCGTTCTTCAACTGCTCCCCTGAGGGCGACTTTGGTACAGTCCACACAGGAACACCATCTGAAACACGACAAGGTTAGTTAACAATAGTGGGGAGGAGACACATGGGGTTTTCCTGCTATCTGATTTGCACGGTTGATTTGTGTGTATCAGTGCTTGATTTCAAGTTGGAGGAAATTGATAATAAGAATATAAGAGGGGCCAGGGAGACAACTCATATCACTCTATATCTTCTTCAATATAAAGGTTCTCATACTGAACTGAGGGTGTGTTATTGACAGAGACTAGACATCAGGATATTGTGTGCGTGCCTGTGTGTGTCTGTTAAAATTTAATATTTGTTCATTGTTATATCCCTGGCCTGACGTATTGACTCAGCTAAGGTCACACATACAGAAATGATGATTCACTTTGACTCTGAGCCACAGGCGATAAAACGTTCTGCAGGAATATGCAGTCTGTCTCTCGCTGTAACTGAGACTTGATACTATTTAATGCCAGTTATTCTATAAGCATTTAAAAATCAATACATAATCTGAGAGTACTCAGCCTCTGCTGTCTTCACCTACAGGGAACTGACTGTCAGAGGTGATGATTCAACTGTTTGGAGGCCATAGTTTGCACTGTTAAGCAAAATCTCTATAAATGTCTTTCAGTTAGTGTTGTGGGGTAACTTTAACAACTGTTACTCCTAGAGATATATGCTAATGTAAGCATGCTAACATGCTCAAAACAACAATGCTAACATGCTAAGTTAAGCACGACCACATAGTTTGTAATCAAATCCTATAGTCATTTCATGGGCTTCTGAAGCTCAAAAAATGTATCCGGATGTCTCTTTTGTTTTGCCATGTAAGTCTACGGGAAAAGTATTTTTGGGCTGCAGGGCATCATGTAACAGATGTGTTGATACTACAATTACGAAAATTGGCTTCAAAGCCTGGTGCACTTCCCGGGAGCTTTAATATAGAGAGTAACAAAGTCTACTTAGGATGAGATTAAGAGATGCTGGATTCACAAAACAAGCACAGGACTTTCATCCAGGAGACTGGTGTTTGTGTCCCATTTGAAACCAAGTTATTATTTTAACAACCTAGTATGTCGTAGTAAGCCTTTGCCACATGATGTACATAGACATATGCTGTGTGACATTTGTTACGTGAGATATGTCATGTTACAATAGTTTAGTAACAAACGTCCTTATTTTGAGCCAGAACAATTTTTTTTTTATCTAAACCTAACCACAGAATTTTGGTGCAACTGCAACCATTTCACTTTACCCATGTGTTTAAAATTGCAATGGCAAATGGTCATATAGAAGCTATTTTGCCATTGTGGGCTGACTTGTTGCCACCATTATAGTTTGCCATGTTAGAATGCAAACATTTGCTATGCTATGCGAAGTCTAGCTGAGGCTGATGATAATGTCAATAATTCTGCAGGAAAGTTTTGGACAAATTGAAATTTTGACCTAATGCTGGAACTGGAGGATCAGAGTTATTGCAATTCATCAGGAAATGAACATATAAATTTACAAAATTCTGCTGTCTAAATCAATACCTTTCAACATCAATTTGATTATTGTACCTGTGATTTGGCACATATTAGTCACAATATAATACAAAGATATTATAAGGAGGAATAATTTTTTTAATATTGTCATATCGATTTCAATCACACAGCCCCACATCTAGCAGTTGTTAATTTTAAAGTAGCCTCAGCTTGAATTACTGGTCAATACAATTGAAAATTATGCAACGTTTTAAGGATGAAATTCTCTTAACTCATGCCAAACACAGGCAAACTGCATTACCTAAGAGGAACTAGTCATTACAACACTGACTAATGAAATGCTCCTTACTGCATATCTGCTCAGCCTCAAAAACAGACATCAAATTCAGTCACCGCCTCTGACAGCCTGCGAACAATGTGCTTCACTAAATCTGTATTTAATACAGAGCCATTGCACTGATCTGAAATTATCTCCTGTATGAACAGACTCATCAGGAACTCATCTAAAGATAATGTGATCAACAGTCACTCACATTAAAAAACCAAGCTGCAAGTTTCCTCTTTAAAAGCTTCTTATATACATCACAGTAGTAGATCACATTTCAAAGTACTGTTAATGGAGCAGTGCCACAGACCCTTCTCCTCTCCAGCCCCCACGCTCAAACTCAGTTAAAAGTCTAATGCACCAAGTGGCCGTTCTTTGATATCCATTAGTGAGAGGCAAGCTGTGTTGACACAGGTTGACATGCTGGAGAGCCTGAGGCGAGTCTGTCTTGACAAAACGAGCTGAAATAGCCCTCAGGCCGAGCCTCTGCTTCGGTCAACTGACAGTTTGACTGACAGGAACCTGAAAAGTGTTAGTGAACCTCCTCCAATGATATACAACGGAAACATGAGCAGGGGTGGCTCTGCCTGAAGGCGAGTGAAGTGTGAGTGAGTTGTAAATACAGTGAAAATTGAATTTTTTGAAAAGGTTACTCTTGAGACATTTTGAGGTTAATAGGATCCTGAGAGGTCATTTCAAGATAGAGTTTTAGGGGGAAACACATCTGGAAATGGTTTTTACAAGTAGCTGATTTAAACACAATTTATGACAGATATTTTCTCTGAGATGTCACAATGAAGCACCAGAAGTAGAAACACTCAGTGAGCATGGGGGATGTCTGGGCCATTGGATAGAGGCATGCAGGTTAATCAAAAGGCTGTCGCAGGTCAAACAGTGGAGAGACAAACATTCATGCAGTAGATGTTTCCAATGGCTTTACCTTCCATTTCTGGGCTGTGACATCAGATTTTGCGGTGCTCTTACCCTACAGGTTCATCTCGTCCCTTTTATTTACAATTACAAATGTTTCAGTCTTTATGTTAATCTGCAAGGTGGCAAGTTTGCAAAGTAAATTTCCTTTATGGATTTTATTTCCTTAAAGGAAAATGTTCTGCATGTGGGGTGAAGGAGACAAAGGGTTGGGCTTCAAGCTCTTTATGGTAGTGACAGAGGGGAGCAGCAGGGATCCTCCGTGATCAGCTGATAATATTCTGTCTGGTTTGTGACTGGCAGGTTTTTGGTGGGAGTTAACAAAGATCCTTCAACTTCCTTGACTGTCTTTGTGATTGCTAGAGCTGACTCAGACAAGCTGCTCTGGTTTTGTAGTAATAGGAGCCTGGAGGGACTAACGTGCCAGCCAAACTCAGTCCAACCTCATGCTCGGCTCCCTACCAAATAGCTTTCTTGCCCATGCAGTGGCAAAGCTTTCCCATGTGGGCATAACCATTCAACCAACCAACCGACCAGCCAGCCACTCCCTTTATCAGCTGCATCAAATCTGGATGTTGCTCATGCCGGTGAGCCACACTACCCATCACTCGGAAAAACCGAGGTTCCTAACAAAAAACTCCTCACTGAGGTGTGGGGGGTACATGCCGGAAGCGGGGAGCAGCTGGACCCCCACAGGATTTGTCAGCCAGGCAGTGGAAGGAAAGAGGTTTGTACTTGCGGCCCGGTGGTCCCACTCCACACCACCCCCTATCTGACGAACAGGTACAGGGCAGCGTGACTGTTGGCGCAAAGAGAAGACCAACAAACTGTGAGGACCAGCAGATATGCGAGGATCCGGCACCCACCCAAACCCAGACCCCAAAAGGCCTTCCCAAAGTCATAGATGGACCACAACTTCTTGGCTTAAATACTCCACTAAAAACATGCACCTGTAGGGCTTAAAAGATGGAAGCCATTGTCAGTTTAGATACAGCAGTTACAATAGATTCCAACAAAAAGTCACGCCAAAAACATGTGCCATAAGTATCCATCCACTCTCCACTGCTTATCCAGGTTCAGGACTCGTTGGCAGCAGGTTAAGCAAGGCGAGCCCATACGTCCTTCTTCCTACCCTTGTCCTTCCTGGGTCTTTCTGGGGGATTTTGAGGCATTCCCAAGCTAGATGGGATATCTCTTCCCTTCAGCAACTCCTGGGTCTGCCCTGGGTTCTGCTCCCTGTTGGACATGACTTGAATACTTCCACAGAGCATTCAAATTGGATGCCCGAACCACCTGTTATGACTCCTTTCAACAAGAAAGAGGAGTGGTGCAGACAGCGTGATGGCAGACAGCGTAATCACTTGCTATGGCATGTGGCAGCCAAGCCAGAGTCCATCTCATTAACGTCCCCCAAAGTAAAAGATCCTCATATTGTGTCGGTGTGTTACGGTGGCTTTCTGCTGCTGGTTGTCACTTGTAGGCTACCTGAACAGCTGGAAGTTAGAATGAAAGTACATCAAGTCGTTGCTTTAGAGACAATATACCAATTCGTCCAGTCATATTGGTGTAAAAAAGCCGGTTTTCAGAATGTTGCAGACTGGCACGTTACAGGAAGTTGCAAGTTTCAACTCATCCCTAAGCTTTGGTGTTTATACTGTGTTCAGACAGAAAGGGATGTGAATTAGCAAGGGGCAGTGCAAACTGAGACAAAGATGCATCCACCCTTATTCCAGGGATTTATCTATTTAAACTGAGACATTTCAGGAGATGCCAAGTTCCTGTTACGTTCTGCGATCCCTCAGATGCTGGGCTGCACCACATACAAGGGAAGCTTGTTTCTATCTAGCTTACAGCTAATATCTGTACAGTTGGTACATCAGCTGTGCGGGGGTGAAAAACATGGACTGCAAGAAAGGTCCAGCAATCGTATTCACTTTCTCACTCACTTTCTGTTTAAACACACTTTTAGGTTGAGTCCAGACACCCTGCGAAGGAAACTCATTTTAGTCACTTGTATCCGTGATGTAATTCTCCTGGTCATTAAAGGTATACTGGGCAGGTTGTTTCCTAAAACATAGGTACAGTCTCACACAGAAGTAATCCCTCTCAATCATCTCCCATGACCCACTAGAAGTGTGTGGTAGTGTATTTATCTACAGAGATTCTCTGGCTGTATTTTCTGGGGACGTTCCTGGGCATAGCGTGCAGGTGAGGTTGGGACTTCAGAAAAGGTAGCAACCAGGTGCCGGACTGTAAGCAGCACAGATCCAAGACAAAGCTACAAAAGTTGCAGATACCAAGGTACTGGGGGATACTATTTATAAAAAGTAACCAGAAATTCCTGCGAAGTAAACCTTGAACCCAAAAACATCCACAGAAACTTCCAAACAACTTCTACAACACAATCCATGCCAACACCTTACTTGGATAGTTCGGCTACAGATAGTTTATAACATGTAGTATTTGTAACATGTGAACAGCTTAATAGTTCAGATTCAACAGTTCAGCTGTTTCACTTTGCCTTAATTGCTTTATCTGTAGAGTATACGTGACAATTCATAAATATAACTACACATTCTCAGCATAATTTAGGTGAACTTGAAGTTAAACTAAATTAATCGGAGAAAATGCAGTGATTTGTCACATATACTCTACAGATAAATACAAACAAAGTGAAACAGCTGAAATTTGATTCTTAACTAATAAGCTGTTGAAATGTCACAAATACTATCTGTAGCCCGACTATCCAAGTAAAGTGTTACCAATCCACTTCTTCAGTATATTTCAAACAATACAATACTGGCATTAAAGAAGAAGCACATTTAGTGCTTTATAAGCCTTTTAGTACCATTAAGTCATTCCATGACTGGTCCAGCACAGCTAGGCCTTCTAATGGGGCCTTAAGGCTAAACTGTTGTCAACAGCAGAGAAGTGGATTACGCTGCACGTGTTTGAAAAATTCCTAAGGGCAAACGACACATTGTTTGCCTTGACTTATGGGATCCATTGTAACTGCTGTGGATCCAAATTGACTACATCTGCCATCTTACACCAAAGAAGCCAGGTACACATTTCAGATCCATCTTTCAAGCCTACAGGCAGTGAGTGTCTGTTGCTCAATAGATTTTCAATGGAGTATTACTTTAAATCAGTTCTACTCCTCTTTCCTGGAGAAAACATCTATGGTGTTGTTTTACAGCAACTTGGGAGACTGTAAATGGATGATAAGTATTCCACTGTACTTGGGAAAATAGGATTACTCCACAACGTTCACATCATTTTAAGAGAGTTAATTGTTGTCCTGTATTTGGGCGTCTACCTTCCACCTTTTGGAACTGTTCCCTAATCCTTATCCTTGGTGTTATGCCAATAGAACCACCCTCAGTCTGCAAATGGTTTAAATCGAAACAACTTTATTGGATCCATAGTGATCTGGCACAGAGAGGGTTAAACATGGCAGAGGTCTGACATTTTAGGCACCAGTGTGGATTCCTTTGGCAAAGACTTAATCCTTTGAGGAGATGTAGAAGTGCATAGTATTAGTCATTATATTTATCTCAATCACACATAGACTGATTTTTTTTCGGACATGCATGTAGGCAGACAGTCTGAAATGCTTTCAAGGATTCTGTAAATAATGTTGACAATAAAATCACGTTCATACACACTTCACATTCATGCTTGTACTTGGCACAACCATTTTAAGGAAGTATTGGCATTTCAATGCAACTGACGACATTGAAGAGACACAGTAATGAATTGGAAACAACAGAATACCACTAACAACTACAAACTATGACAAAAAAACATAGATGGAACGAAGTAAAACAATTTAACACACAAATGCAACATTCAACAACATTTACTACAAACATTGAAGTTCATGGTACCCATCAGGCAGGGACAAGAGCCACAGTCCAGCTGCCCCAGCTGGCCCTTGCCGCTGGTGCTGGGCTCTGGAGGAGGAGGAGGGGACTGGAAAGACAAGAGGGGTGGGGGAGATGGAGGGGTCGGGGGCTCCAGTAGCAGCACTGGAACGGGGCCAGGGGCGGACTCACCGGAGGGGGCTCCGTGGGTGGCGTAGTTGCACTGGGAAGCTTGGGACTGAGGTGGTGCCTGGCTGTGGCTCTGGGTCTGCTGGAGGATGTTCAGGCACTCTCCAAGGCAGCTGAGCGTGGCGGCCGACGTGGCTTTGAGCAGCAGCAGGTCCTGGTCCAGACAGGAGAGGGGGCCTCTGGTGGGCAGAGAGTCAATGGACTGGACTAGGTTTTTCTGTTGGCCCTCGGCTTGGGACATCACCTGGTGGACAACAGGGATGCACAGAATTAAAATGCATGATCAACAGCCACATTACTCAAACTACCACTGAGCCTCTGTTGCACAGAGGTAGATCAGATCATTTCAAATATAATATCTTAGGGATGTCCTGATCAAGATTTTTTGCCCATTTTATACCGAGTATCTGCCGATACTGAGCCCTGATCTGTTTCTGTCTTGAGAGAATCTCAATACTTTAAGAGAATATCCTCCAGTGTTTGTTGCGTCGATGCAGCCTATGCCCGAGTTACCTGAATGGACTGTATTCCGCTGATTTTCGTCTTCTGTACATCTGTAGCGCGGATACATTAATAAATTACTCTTACTGGCCGCTTGCTTGTGGGGCAAGATAGTCTCTCACACTGAGCACACTGAAATAAATCGAGTGCACATAACTTAGGTAAATAACATAAACAGGCTCACACTGCATTTTGCTGTTGTTTATGATGTGTGGTTTTGTGCTGCAGGAGTGGCTCAGCCCCAGCTCTTACACAAAAGGAATGGAGAGACAGACAGACAGCTGATGATGGCTGCACTCATGTTGCATTGCTGTACAGAAAATCTTTGTGAGAAAAACAGATGTGTGACAGCTGCCTTAAAACAAAGGATCGGATCAGGCTCTATACAGCACAGTGTAGCTGATCCTGATCAGTTAAGAAATGCCCTGACTGACCCTGAGACCAACCTCTGAGATCAGATTGGGATATCTCTATTACATAGTATCAGTTACTCACAGGGTACAGTGTGGATGCAGATGTATATTGGCTGAGGCAATGAGTCCTGTCACTGCATCTCTCAGCCAGCCTTACCAGACAGTACTCTAAGCCACAATGTATTAAACATACAAAAACAATCTTGGTCACTGAATTCTATGAAATCACTACTAGTGAGTTACTTTCAGTGTCTCATTTAATATATCAGAAACTAAAGACACTTTTCCTTTAGCTCTCACTGTGCACTGGCAGGGTTCGCTCCTTCCTGATGTTTGCGGTCCCATTTCTGTGTGTTTTTAACTTTTCACTTTAATGAACAGCCACTTCAGGCACTTCAGTTGGCAATTACATGCTCTGGCCTTTAAAAGATAGGGCTGGTGGTATTTTATGTTTTTCTCAGTCCCATTCTTAAAGCTACAGCGGCAAACTTTTACAAAAAATAACTTTAATTACTGCCTACTTAACCTTTATTCCTGTGAGAAGATCAAAATCAACAATGATATATCTTATTTCTCTGAGCCAGAGACCATTGTTGTCCAGAAACGATTAAAAAGACATCAGTGATGACCTTGTGAGGACCTTGCGTGGTCCTCGACTGGAATAAGATTGTGTGCGTTTACAGTGCTAATCTAGACATGCCCTGTCAGGAAACCAGTGGCTGAGAGTTGGCTAGTAACTGCGTGGCGGTGGGCTGGAACCTGAAAGGCCTTCGGGTGGGAGGGGAAATTCTAGGTGGCTGCCATCTGTGCACTCATGACAGCAACACATACGAATGTGACACCATATCTTCCACCATCTTATACATCTATACTGTTTCACTTGTGCGTAGGAAGTGTCACAAATTAGCATTAATTCTTGACTTCTTGACTTCAGGCAACAGCCATCTGCTTCGAGACAGCAGTGCCAAAAAAGAAACTGCTGAAACTCTTCAAACAAAAAAGAAGTTCTCCCCTGTGCTTCCACAGACGTACGGAACATTCCTTACTGAGAATTATATCTGTATGACTCACCTATCAGAGTCGAAATGTATCACAAAAGGAAGAAGACAAAGGCAGTTCTAGCTAGCGGGTAATAAACTTCTCTTGGGGCTAATGAATCTGGGTTGTTTATCAGCCTGGAAATGTTGTATTCATTAATATTGTATGGCTTCACAAGCACTCGTCCTCTGCACACACTTCAATAGCACATCTGTTTCCCTGCATCAGTACACAGAGCTATTTTGGAATCACTGAGAGCTGCTGCAGTGAGGTTATATGTGGCGTAGACATTCATGTAAAAGATTTTTTTTTTTTAAAGCACAGAGCTTGTCCAATTATTCAGCGATTTACTCAAGCCGGATGTTGAATTCCTCAGGCAGATGAAGCTCAAATTTTTGTCTCCAGTGTTTGTTATAAATAGATTCTTAGTGTTCAGTGTACTGATACCGGATCATTTTCACAGTGCCCTTCAAATAATGAGCACTTTGATTTCACACAAGCATCTCTCTTTTTTTCTTTTTTTTATTTACAGCTACAAGCCTCAAGACATGTTTCTGCTTCCCATTCATGATCGACATAATTTTACTGCACTTTATGAGGTCATAAAGTGCTTAATGTAATCATTTATTGCTTTTATTTATTATACTGCGTCAAGATATCATGGTAAACAATTTTCATGCCTAAGTGATGAGTTAAATCCAGTGTTGGGGAGTAGTGAACTACATGTCATTAAAACAACTAGTTTAAATACATTTTTCAGCAGCTTGCTGGTAGTTCTGCTACATTCATATCTGCAGACTTATTCAAGTAGTTAAATTACTTTTTTTGCCATTTTTTGCACAGTTTACTGAAACTACAATCAATTTTGGGCTATAAAAGGAAAGGTATGATTTCTAATTTTTATTTTACCATTGCTTCTTTACTGTAATTGAACACTCTTTGACCTTAATACAGTATTGATTATTGCTATCTATTAACAAATATTCAGAAAAGTTGTTGCATGCTGTTTTTAAAAGTGAGTAATCCTGTTTGGCACGAGATCATCATGTATGTACAAATGTATTTTGGTAAATTTAGGATTTTGGCTTTACAAAAGTAAGTGAGCAAAACTATATCTATAAAAACTATAGCCATTTTTAGTGAAACAGGACTTTAACATACTGAGAATATAGATAGACAGCAGAGAGATGGAGTATGCTGTTTTGAGACTTTAAACATCTGGTTACAAATAAAATTCATAGTAAAGCCTGACAAATACTGTGTTTGTTGTTTTTTTTAGACAAATAAGGATACTGGAAAAATTATAATGATGAAAAATTTCCAGTACAGAGCTTTTATTTTGAAATGCCTGCTGTAGAATGAGTGAATAACGGACAGCTACTTAAAGGGCCAGTGTGTAAAATGGGTTGAAAACAGTGACATCAGTGGTCAAATTCTAGATTGCAGGGCTCACTCGCTCACCCCTCCCGTCGGGTAAATGACGGTGGCCTCGTAGGGACAAAAAGCCTTGCGCACGACTTTTTCAGGAGTAGGTCTATCTAGTGACGAGGTGAATGTTTATTTAGAAATCTAAGCCATGTTACGATATTGTAATGAATCCCTCACGAGCAGGAGACCAGAGGAGCGGTCGGGAAAAAGGCCCATTTATTTGAGCACTCCAGAAACTCCGGTAACACTCCAGGGGGTAAAGGACTCCGTCCCAAACTCTGACTCTTCTAGCGTAACAGACACACTTCATAACTTTACACACATACTCGTTTACCATTCCGAGTGGGGACCCCCCTCCCCTCTCTGCTCCACCAATCTCCAGCCCGCACACTGACTGACAGCGTAGCCGGTAACAGAGCTCAGCTGTTTATTTAGCCTAGCAATGTCTCCGGACTATAGTAGCTGCAATGGACGACTTTGAATGCGATTTTGAAGAGTTTCTTGTAGCGGACACAGACCCAGAGCCATACCTGTTTGAGCCGGAGCATACAGATGAGGAACTCCATGTGTTTGATGCTGAGCGGGCGAGAAGAGAGGCTGAATGCACAGAATGGGATTCGGTGCTACTGCTACCATCGTTGGGGAGATATATCATCAGGAGGAAAAGTGCCACAGAGAGTGCATCACAAGGAGTGAAGTTGCGTCTTCTTTTCCTCGCAGATGACGGTTCGGGTTCATTCTCTCCTGTTGCCTGGTAAGTGTGGTCCATTCGCAAACTTTATAAACTAACTTTTCACTACTCTCTATCGACGAACTATTAACACTCTCTGCTGTTTCTTCCTCCTTCTTCCTTCCTTCCGCTGTCTTTGTTGGTTCATTTATACACGCGAAACGCGTTCTCTGGCTGGATTGTCTGCTCGGTCTGCCGTACATACATGGCGGCGCAAGATGGCGACCTCTCTAAAGCAAGGCCCTTGCTATATATATATATATATATATATATATATAAGCATAATTATAAGGCTACGAAAACCAAACGAATTTTATTTTATAGCGATCATACACTTGTATAAACATATTAATGGGTAGAATATTCAGATTCAGATTCAGATTGACAATAAACCATGCCAAATATTACACACTGGCCCTTTAACAGAGACAGCAAACAAGCTTGACAACATGGCCAAACGTAAGTATGACACTGAATAAATTGAACTGTGTGGACCTTGAGCTAATGACTAGGGAGAAATCTGGACCCCTTGGCTGGACCAGTTGGGAAGCGCTGCTCTTAACTGCTTAAAAATATCTTTGACTTTTCTGTGCTGCAATTTTTTGTCACCTATCAGACAAATATAACACAGAAACTCAGAATCTGTGATGTTTGTTATCTCAGCCAGTATTAGTTCATCACAAGTCCCTTTCATATAAATTTTATTGATCAGGCTCTGATTTGTAGCACTGTATCTGCTATAAATCCAAGCCGATCACAGTTTCAGTGTTTCTGTGAAGAGGCAAACTACAGTATTTTTCCAACCACCTGTTAAGTCCACAGGATGAGTGTTTCACATTAAATAGATACATCCTGGGTGGGGTAAAAGCACCAACCATACATTTATTATTTATGTTTTGTCCTCTTAGCTGAGTCACACATTTGTCCACATGTCTTAATGTAGACTTATGTTTTGCTTTTGCTTTGTTTTATGATGAATGTTTTACATTAGGAGGGCCACCTGACAAGCCCTAAGGGTTTTTTTTGGCTCCTCCCGCACACTTTTTTTTTTTTAAGTCATCATACTGTATGTATTCTGTTTCTTTTTATTGACATCCTGTACTCTTTTTCTTGTGTGCAAATAATTAAAATTAATCAAATAATCAAATTTCCCCTTTGGGGGCGTGGTTTTCAGATTATGATGCGTTGCGCTCTGTCTCTATGTGGAAGTGCCAAAAACTGCAGCTCTTTGATTCTGCCACTTTAGGCTGAGGCCAGAAGCCAGTCAATCCCCAAAGACCCCTATATTCATATGCTCAACTCTACAGCAGAAATAAACACGTTTACAACCTGGTACGAAAAATGGTTTTGGTCTCTACGGCTAATTTCGACATTCAGACATTACGGCTTTATGCATTATTAAGGACATGGTTGCTTTGAGTGGCTGTCTGCTAAGCATTACCACAGTCTATGAGTCAGAGCCACCCCTCGCTCTTCCACAGCTACACCATCCCATCCAAATATGTCACATTTGACGCCAAAAAACCAAGACAGTGGTGTCCAAACTCAAGGCTCCAGGAGTCACAAACCAATGGGTGACATCACAGTGGCTATGCCCATTTTCTTATACAGTCTATGGTGGGGCATTGCTTTGTAAGTTCATCTAGTCGCATGTTGATATTGAAGCTTTGGGAAAATGGTAGCAAGGCTGCAAAACTACCAATATCACTCACTTCTATGTGAGTGTGTGCAACACGGCAACACAGGCGAAAAGCAGAGATTTAGAAGAAGTATGACTACACCTAGTGCATCAGTAATACCAGAAATCAAAGCTGCCTCACGGTCTATATTCACTAAAGGGGCCTTTAGGGTTGGAAATGCAAGTTGGTGAGCAAATGTGTTGCTATGCAACCTTAAGTAACTCTAAAAAAAAAAAAACCATACCAAGCTGGGGAATAACACAGCTCACTGGGTTTTATGGGGCTCAGTAAAATGCAGCCACCTTTCTCGATGTAAGAGAAACATGTAATGGATCATTCTGCTTGTGTCAGGAAAGACAATTTGTAATTTACAAGGGAAAAAAAGAGAAAGACAAACATACATGAGGCCAACAGGGGTGGAAGCTGGCTATAAAATAAGATATCATCTCTCAGAATAAGACAGAATAAGGACACACAAACTATACACACAACACACCCTTACTGTGAAATTGTCAGCAGGTGAGCATCTTAAATACAACCTGGACTCATGTGGGAGAAGGGGGTCAACAAGAAGGTACCAGAGCCACATTTAATTATCATTAAAAATTAATGCACATGCTTAAACACACACTTTAAATATCAATGTTTCATATAAAAAAGTCTTCTTTCTGTTATTCCAAAAATAATACCTCATGAATGCAACTAATAAGATATTTATATACATATTTATTGACAAAAACTAAAGCTGGAGTTTTAAATACTGTTGCTCTCTGTACGTGAACAGTTACATAGTTCATATTTGTTGCTATTGTTTAGTTATACGCAGGTTACACTGTTAGGCGGCAACATAACAGAGTACACATAAAATCAGACATGTTACATGCTACAACGCTAAGTAAGTGGGTTTACAGTAATGGCAGCTCCCCTCACCACACACACACACACACACACACACACACACACACACACACACACACACACACACACACACACCCCTCTGGAGCCAACAGGACCAGTAATGCTTCCAGAAATAGCCTAACCTCAGTGATCCAGCTCTGCGGCTGCAGTGTAAGTGCCTGGTGGTGCTGCTGCACTGAGAGTCAAGCCGTGACAAGCCGGCTAGGGAGAGACAGTAATATGGTCTGACTCCCACCATCACACAGTCAGTGGAGAGACAGATGTATGCATGGATGAGCAGATGGATGAGAGGTGACAGCATGACAATGGCCTGAACATTCAAACCAAGACCTCACTGATATATTGGTATGTTAACGTTACATTTCAGAGATATCAGAATCTGATTTTTTTGTCGACACTGAATATACTGTCAGACTATGAAGACACTTTTTTTTTTTTGTAACAATGTTACAACCTGAAATTTCTCAGGATGACATTTGAAAAGCTAGCCGGCTCCTGAAAATGTTTCAGAAATCAGAATTCACAAAAATCAGCGGTGGTGCCGAAGCAGAGGGCTCTGGGGGTAAACAATGCAGAAAAAGCTGAACCTGCCACAGTGAGAGATGGAGAATAAAACTGTCACCATGCATGATTTCAGTGTTGTAATATCCTGTGTCATAATGTTAAAAAGTACTGCATGTTTTTGAGTCTGATGAAGCCTTTAATCTCATTGATGTGTTACTTAAACTGGATTCTCTGGGCAGCATTTTATATATCAGACCGGCAAGAACACATCCAGAGTAGACACTTATCATCAAGTCTTCTTCTTGGGGAATGCAAACGAGAGCTGTGCGTCGACAGCAACACTGTACACAATAGGGGTGTAAAGATCCATTGATCTGGATTATTACATCATTTCAGTGATCAACAATCCAGTATCATCAATGTAAAGTGAAAATATCAATCCATATTATCATCTTTAAGTTACGCCTTTATTTTGAAATTCTGTGCCACTATCAAGCAGCAGCTGGCAGATAGCAAGCAGCCATCAAGACAATGAGATAACTTTATTTACTCTGGAGTATACGAGTCAACAGACAAAGCACATGCTGTATGTAAACAATGCCACTGTGGGATAAAAGAGGGTGTACCAGCCTGTCCGGCATGTCACTTCACTAACTTCCTACTACAGTAAAATCAGCTGCTCTGTTTAAACAATGTTGGGCTGAAAATAAGTGCATGTAGGCTGAAATTCAACTGTCCTGTTTTGTCGGGAGATGCAGCGACTTACAGCGTACATGTAGTTTGTTAAGCTATGAGTAGAGGAAAAGTCCTCTAGCCCCTAGGCTAATTTATGCACTGTAAACATGCTTAAGCTAATAATGAGTGACTAGCAATAAACAATAGTTTTGTCTATGAACCTTGACAGTTTACAGAGCCGAATAATGATCTTTGTTGACCCCTAGTACACAGAGGAAGCTGAAACATTCTACTTTAAACAAACTGGTTTGAACTAATAACGAAAGCCGAAAAGTTGTAGTTGGTTGAACTGACCATAAATCTCAAAAGGTTGATCTCTGATTCGTTCCCCTGCCACGTCCTAAAAAAGACAATAGAAAGGCTTTTGCTCCAAGCTAAGCCAAGCCAGACTAGCACCGTGTCGTCACCAACTCTGTCCCCTTTTGGGTGAAAGAAACGCGCTGTCACATCAGGGGGAAAAAAGGACAAGACTAAAAGCTGTTGTGTAGTAGGTTAACCAAGGCCTTCACACTGACATCAGACGAACGCATAATACATGAATATTCACTGTCAGTGTGGTGAGTAGTGTGGCAGTAGCTCAGTCCATAGGGACTTGGGTTGGGAACCGGAGGGTAGCCTGTGCGAGTCCCCATCCGGACCAAATAAGGAGTGTGAACTGGTGGATGGAGAGGTGCCAGTTCACCTCCTGGGCACTGCTGAGGTGCCCTTCAGCAAGGCACCGAACCCCCCCAATTGCTCGGGGCACGTGACACCTCTCCACTTTGTGCATGTATAGGTCCTGTTTGTGTATGTGTGTGTCTTTCGGACCTGTGTGTTAATAACAAAAAGAGTGAAAAAATTGGGATTAATAAAGTATATAAAATAAAAAAAATAAATACAAAATTAAATAAATTGCTAAATGATGCTAATAACAGTTACCACTGATGGATAGCTAACGTTAGCTTGAGTGGGAAGCTGCTGCAATACAGTCATGGTATAACAACTAATCAACTAAATTTCAGCTGAAAAGGCTATTAACAGGCTGGTTATATACAGGCAACACTTGGCCTGGTGATTCAAAAAAGTATGTATACATGAAAATGAGAGAGAGATGGAGTGCTGCACTTTGGGTCGGACCAGTGTGAAAAAAAAAATTAAAAATCAGGTGCTCTTCAGTACAGGATGACAAAATGAAAAAATAGAGTGCCTCAGTCTGCCTCTTTGTGGCCAACTTGACATCTTTATTGAAGGCCTTTCTCTCTATTTTTTCAAATATGTAGACATGTCTGGATAAGTTGTATCTCGCCAATCTCATGTGTCATTGATCCACTTGGATAAAGCAAGACTAAAGGGACATGACAGCAATCAACCTTAATTTATTGAGGTATTGTGAACGCTCAGGTTCAGGCTAGGTCGTAAAACAATCACCAGACATGTCAATAAAACCTATGATTGAATAAATGCATACAGACGGGTCAAAATTATAATCTGATAAACTGACATCTAAAGAATCTTCGGCTCTTTATCTTCCAAAAGAGGGCGCAGCCTTGACATTTTGTGAAGTACCTGTAGGTGCTTGTCTGATAACTATGTAAAACAACAAGCCCCCACCGATGCACCGCTCCTGATGAAGTCATACAGGTTACGTCGGCTTGTTTGTGCCTGCAGACTACCTTATTTTTTTTGTAGAAAGCCTGTTAAAAACTGGGGGCATGGTGTTAGAAAGACATGGACACTTATCAGAGAAGCAGAGCCTTTGAGTCAGGTGAGTGATAGACACTTTAATCCTATCAGACAATCACGCACTGGTAGAACCCTAACTTTGCTGCTGGGCTCACACTTTATATCTGAGCCCACTGACTGGTGTGGGGATGGATCGGTGAGTGCTGGCATGTCGGGAAACAACAGGGTACAGCTGAGGAGGCAGACCTTGTGGAGATTCATTGAGGTGCAAAGACAACCTCCCCTCCATGACAGTTTGAAAAAGAGCCAAAGTTGTATACATGTGTGGCTGGATGGGTGGGGATGTCTTACAGATAAGGAAACAGTGTGGTGTTTATGGATATTATCAGCGATAGTGACCCAGAAAAAAAGGGATGTACAACACAACGTCTCTCATGCCGCTGTTGGACCATAAATCTACTGATAATCAGCACGCAGCAGCTTTCTGGTCTCTACTGTGTATAGTGGAGCATAAATCTCACTCCTTTACTGTCGACTTCAGCATCCTCCGGCTCTGTGCCAAACCCGTCAGACAAGTTTATGGGCTTGTTATGAATAAAGGAAGGAGAACAACAGATGACATGAGGATGGAGGGAAGGCAGGAGGGGAGAATGAGAAGGAGCAGTGGACGTGGAGATTGAAGCTAAGATATGAATCAGGTCACGGGAAACAGCAAACCAATTCATCTGCACCAAAAGTGAAAATGAGTCACACATCATCACAGAGGGCCTTGTTTTCCCCGTCTGTGGAGACAACACAAGCACCAAAGGAGTGTTTGTTTTGCTTAATGATCACACCATCTGCTCTGTATTTACTCAAACTGTCCCGGGTTCACTTGAGGAGGCAGACTCTGCTCCTGAGAGGTGAGAAATGACTCTCCTCTCACACTGAACGCTAGTTGCTCTCCTTCTGTCACAGAGTGAATCACTTAGGCGAGATATTCTTAGTGAGGCGATGCAGACACAGCGTAGCGCATCTGAATGGGGATTTTAACAACTTGAAGCCAGCCAGGTCCTCAATGAGCAAGAAAGGCCTGAAAGAAAGATCTTTGCATGAAATATTGATGCTCCTCCAACAGTGTCATCAGAATGACAAGCAGAGGAAGCAGATGAGCTGTTGAGGTAAATGCCAAGTTTTTAATACGCAGTTTATCTAACGCCATTGCAGACTACTCCCTACTGTTACAGGTATAAGAGAGGAAATACGAGGTGCTCAGATCCCACTGTGAGGTTTCAATTACATTTTCATCTGCAATTACAAGACATATAAAACATTTGTTAGCCTATTAGAATAATAAAATGGGATCTATCTGTGTAACAGCAACAACAGAAAGTTTGCTGATGCGGCAGGGAGATGGCTAAATCCAAGTTGCTAAAGACACATTCACACTGGCGCTATTTGGTCCACTTAAGACAAACCCTGGTCCGCTTCCACGGATAGTTCGGTTCATTTGGAGTGGTGTGAATGCTCATTCGAACTCTGGTGCGAACCAAACGAGCGAACCCCGGTCCGCTTGAAAACTGGGGGTCTCAGTTCACTTGCAAGTGAACCCTGGTGCAGTTCGCTTACAGGTGGAAATACAAACGGACTATCCAGTGAACAAAAGAGAAGAAGTGAACCAAAGACAGGAAGTGATGGTCCTGGCCAATCAATGAACCGGCTTTTCTTCTTCCTCATTATTTTTGTCTTCCTGGTCAGTGGTTGTTTTGGGCAGTACCGCTCCCAAACGAGCAGCTGTTGTAACTGCGTGACGCTGTCCAGGTGGTTTGGTCCATTTTAAAAAGTGCAGTGTGAAAAGTGAACAAAACTAAATGGTGTGACATTTTCTGGCATTCCCTGCCCAATAAAACTGAGTCCCCCGAACTATCCTGGTGTGAATGCGCCCTAAAGGTCTGTATCCTCGGACCATCCACTAGAGGTGTGCCATATCATCTCATTCACGATAATATCGGTGTATTTTTTAATATATGAAAAATTCCTATCATGCTACTCACAATATTTCAGCTTCATGACATCTTGACATCATACTGTTACCCACAGCAACAACAAGCATGGCAGAGAGCAAAATTATTATGGACTTAGCAGTGGTTCCAAAAAGAGGAGCAGCTTCAGTAGTGTGGAATAAACTATGGTGTTCTTAGGCCTGGGCCTCACGAATGTTTACTGAACAGCTCCGGACTTCTCAGACTCTTACAGCGAATTACTGTGAGTTACCCTCCCTGCAGAGGGAACTCATTCAGCGACTCCCCCAGCAGCTCCACAGCATCTCTCCCTTTCCTCCCCCATCGTGCACACACAGGAGTCTTTGTCGTAAAGTAATTAAACCTTTGGTAATGTAAACCTACATGATGCTTGTGACTCCACAAAAAACTACATATATGTGAATGTGCAGTAGTTATCATAGCATAACAGCCTGAAACAGGTTACAGTGTGATGATTAGAGGAGAAATGGCAGAGCATAAAGGTCCTGGTGGGAAAAAAACCAACCCAATCATTTAGGATTTTGCCAAAAGAGAAGGAAATCACCTGTTGATTTATATATATAGATCCCAGGGTGTATGTTTTGTATCAATACTGTATACAGAATCTGAATCTCACTCTGAGTTACTGTTGTTGTTCACAAACTAAAGAAATAAGATATCATTTTTGTTTATTTTTTACTGAATAATTGAAGGCATACTGTTAGGATGACACGTAAAACTATATCACTTATTTTGTTGCAATTCTGTTTCCTTAAATTAATAATAATGTATATATTTTTTTACTTATTTGTCATATCATCAATACCCTGAAATATCGTGATAATATTTTAGGGCCATATCGCCCACCCCTACCATCCACCATTTTCTGCTCTCTCACTTCTCCTTTGTTTTACTTAACAAATGACATCACCTTGCTGGTAGATTACCACAATGGAAGTGGCAACTTCTTTCCAACTCTGCATTTGAATTATATTGTTGTTTTTTTTAAAGTAAAACAAAAGAGAGACAGAAAAAATGTCCAATACTAAAGTGAAGGTTTTTGCTTTGTTTGAAACCATTTCAAATATTCAGAACTGATACGGATTGATAAATTTATATTTTTGACAACACTATTCTATTCTGAATCAATTTTTTCCTAACCCTATTATTTGGCAGACACCATACAAAGCTGCTTTATCCCAGTTTAAGACAGGCAGTAATTCACAGTCGCCATTGTTATTCTGCGGTGACAATCAGATAGCTATGGGTGAAAAATTCTCTTTTCATCCCTGTATCCTTCAAATGGGCAGCAAGGACAAACGTGTCAGAATAAACAATGAAAACCAATAAGATAAACATATGGGTAATCAGTACTCAAAAAATTTCATTAGACAGAAAACGTGTCATTTATTTACTGGTTCTGGCTTTTTAGATGTGAAGATTTGCTGATATTTTGCTAATATCTATCAGTTCCAACAATTCATCGGATAAAAAAGAAATGTAACCTGAGAAGTTTTTTTTTTTTACCTCTTGCAGCACTATGGAGACGTTTACGACACAATATGCATTCCTGCTAATGGTCTCACACTATTTAACTGATCTACAGGTGGTGGTAATGTGACAAGAAAAGCACAGAATAAGAATCCAAGGTCATAAACATGGATGCAAACAAGACACAATTTAAAATGTTAAAAAATATCGGCTTTGCCAATTTTGTTATCAAGATAGAAATGCATTAAACATGTTTATTAAACCTCAAAGACACGCACGGTGATCTCTGGTGAGTGACAATGAATGTAAATACTTTTGTTTATAAAGGAAAAGCAATTTATGTTTTTGTAGTTGAGTAACTTACACTTACTTCAGCTCAAGGACAAAACAAGTCCGTGAGTATCTAGTGAGGAACAAACAACATTTTCCATGATGGCCGACATGACCTCTTCCCTGTCAGCTTCGATTTCTCTCCTCTGTGCCAACAGTTTACATGGACAGTCGTGTTTTACATTTAGAAAGCCTCTTGTCTCTCCTTGTCCATGTTTCTTCCTCCTTCATAATTGCTAAGTCATCTTATCTCCATAATTCAGCGGCCAGATCCACAGCTGCCTGGCAACGTTCCGTAAAGCACATTTCATCTCTAAACAAAAGGGTGAAAGCAAAAATGCTGCAGCTAATGGCTCTACAGTTTGCCAGCCAGGTGTACAATCACGTCTTCATCATGTCTTTATCATTTTCGTTTTGCGAAGCCAACTTCAGGCCTAATCTATTGCAATTAATCACTATACACCAACTGCAGACAGGCTATTAGGAAGAGACAGGCACAAAAACAATCCTCTCTTGAGAGATAAGCAGTGAATGACTGTGCTGAGTGTATGGAGATGTGGCAGATGAGGATGCAGTGGTAACCACAACTGACAGGTCTGGTGACTGAGGCAGAGAGAATTAATGAGGATTTAAACTTCAAACTAAATCAAAAACTGATTGCAAATTTCAAGTGGAGGGTTTTTTAATTAACTCAGGATGTGCTCCAGGTCTGTTACCGTAGGCTCTTATGGAAATAGCAGTAAAATCAAAATGTATACAAGTAAGGATTGACCGTACAACATGGACAGGAATATTAAGTGTTCCATATGGATGAGCTGTCGCCGCTTTCACAATTTATCTTCTTTGCACACTCGGACACTTTTACATCTCATATGTTGATTACTGCACACGCTGACCCTGATTTAACAACATACGCTCCACCAGCTCTTTCCTCTGTCACCGGCCATGTTAATCAGTATTGATGTATACAACATAAAAATGCCAACAAAGCTTAAGTTACAGTAAAGACTGAGCACACTGCAGTCACTGTCAAGCCTGCCAGGAAGCCAGAAATATCTGCTGAACTCACTGCACCAGTGTCCCACCTGAGGCCAGTAGAGGCTCTGACAGCCACGAAAAATACTAAATGATCAAAAGGGACAAACCTTTCTTGATGGACTTTATCCAAGACTTCTCTATTTAAATGCAAGACTCTGTGTGACTAATATTCGAGGGATTATCTTATTTTTAAAGATAAATCCAGTTTATTACGACTTGTTTTGTCCATCATTCTTATTGGTCATAACCAAGTTAATTGCTGAGATCTGGAAATGAAGCAACATCCAGGAGGCAAATGATTTTGCAGATTTTACACAAACCTCTGGGTCAGCTAAACTTAATTGGAAAAGTTAAACAGTAAAAGTATCTGACAGTGGGAGACTCAGGGGACCACTATGATCTGCAAATCCAGAGTCACGTGATGAAAGACAAAGACATCCGAAGGTGTTACTAAATAGTTTTTGGTAGCCTTGCTGACTTTGTGAGTTGTAGTTTAAGAAGTAAGAGAAGAAGCATAACATAAATTGAGCATAGTGCTTGTTCCGGCAGGACACAATGTCAAGCTCAGCTCACATCCAGCTACATCAGCTGATCTCAAACGGCCCAATCAACTGATGGAGCAGCTCTCATTCAGGGTGCCCTATTTAAACTGCTCTGGCCTGCCTACTGTTGCTGCTTCCTCTGCAAGCTGCTTTGCAACCCACCTCCACCCCAGCACCTCCTTTTCATGCTGTGTCTGACTTATCAATGTCATTTCTGTTTGTCATTGATGCTGCTCTGTTCTGTTTCTCGAAGGTCTTTGCTGCTGCTCTCCCTGCCTTAGGCTTTCCATGTAGGCGCATGGAAGGGCAGGGAGGTTTGCTCTCTCTGCCTCAGGCTTTCCTCAATTGTACGTGGAAGGGCAGACAGGTGAGGTGTGCTGTCTCCACCTTATGCTTTCCATGTAGACACGTGGAGGAGGTTTTCTACGTAGGCCAGAGGAAAGGCAGAGGGGGCCCAGAACAGAGCCATACCAAATATAATATTGCAAATGGAAATAAAGTTTTCTTTGACTAAAGTGTTTCTGACTGAACTGTCTTTTTGGGCATTTTCATTTTTGTCATGACTGATTCGTTCTGTGCCCGATAACTATTTTCTGTCCAAACCAACAGTCAATATGGGTTGCAGTGTGTGAGATAACATGTGGCTCTCTCAGCCGGCAGTAAATATGCTTGTAGATTAGCTCGTTAATGGTAAGCTAACCCCTCAGTCATGTGACTCTCACCTAAACTTTGATCTACCATACTGAGTTATGCACAGTTACTGTGCAATTGGTGATTTTCAGCAGCTTTTCAGGTGGTTTGATTATCTAAATAAACTGTTTGTTTACAACCTGTCTGATCGTCTGATTGTGCATGTTTTTGCAAAGCTGGACTTTGTTGTCTCAGCGTTGCTGTATTTACAGATCTCAGCACTGAATTTGGGAAGGAAAATGTGAAAACTGACAGAAATAATGACCAAAAGTATGAAAATAAGACAAAAGCAGTAATAAAACAGAGCTATACTTTCATGTTGTCTTGGTACATCCATCTCCCCTTGCTCACTTACTGTCTGTGCAATCTTTAAAAGGCAAAAACATAAAAAACAAATGCCCATGCATCTGCTTTGAAGTCTCAAAGCCAAATGTTAATAAGAACATTGCTATGCCTTTGACACCCACCTCTTTGACCTCCAGCAGACGTCCCGGGTACAGACTCTTGGCCCGCCGAGCTGCAGCCGGAGATTTGTGGTGTGTGATGGTGACGATGTTGCTGGGTGAGGCCGTGTGGCTCAGGTGCCTCTGAGACCCCGGGGATGAAGATGGGGTTAGGTGGGGGAGGAGGGAGAAGCTACGGGTCCTACCAGAGGATGAGGAGCCCTGGGAGGAGGCAGGGAGGTGACACAGGGAGGGAGAGAGAGAGTAGTGTGGGAATTTAAATGTGAAAGGAACGTGATAATGTAAAGGAAGAGCACGCACCTAAAAATGATCTAATTGAAATAAAAAGGAACGCCAAGGTTTTGATCTCCACATTAGAATAAACTTTTTGTACAGAAAAAGACACTTTTCTGTTAAAGCAAAATGAGATACACAAACGTCCCAGCTAAATGTCAGTTAAAGCTGTCTGTTAGCTAGTTATTAGTTGAACTTCTAACTAACGTCAGCCTTGAAGCTCCCTGTAATGTTCAAATGATGTGAATAAACCAAGTGGCCCACAAAGTACCATATAGTAGATATAGTAATGTAGAGAGAGCTCCATATGTATGCCTCCTCTCAGCTTTTACAAAGGTGTTTGTCTTTCAGTTACTTGACAAACGTTGATGATAGCTAACATTAGCCACACCTTTAAGCCAATAAAACGTAGTGCTACTTGTACATAACCTGTTTTACTAACTTGTTTCTGCTAACCAGTGGCTCCCCCAAGGCCGGGCCAGGGGGGGACCATGCCCCTGTGATACGATTGCTGGCTCCCCCTTGATAAAAATTACTGGAGGCCAATATTACTGTCCTTTAGGGGCTATGGTATCCTTATTTTAAGGCTAGTGTGAAGACAGTGGTATCCTGAAACTAGACAATCTAAGGCAGGGGTGTCAAACATACAGCCTGGGGGCCAGAACCAGCCCGCTAGAGGGTCCAATCTGGCCCACTGGATGACCTTGCACACCCTATAGTGATGCACTTGTGAAGGCTAAGAGATGCCAGGTTTCAGGAGCAAGTTAAGCATTGAGTAGCTTTCTTCATATACAGTTTGGTGTGGTAATGATGGGATTACTACACAGGAGTGGAAATGTACAGAAAAATCCACATGTAATGATAGTAAGTAGCAGACTGACTGAATGTGGAAAAAATGAGAAATATTGTTGAAATTGCATTTATTCTTCTGAAGACATCACAGGTTGTTTGTCAAAGAGGACTGTGAAAGAGGTTCCAGTACTGTATCCATGAGGTAGCCTCTTAAACCATTTCACTCAGACCAATAACTCAAACATTTCATGGTAAAACAATAATTACAAACATGCCATGTCTATTTTTTCTGTCTATAAGGGCCCATCAGCCCGACACCAACAACCATTTTTCACAGCAGAACAGTTCTCTAAGTCACTGTGCAAAAAAAGCAGCAAACCCTTATGTGTTGGAGACGTTAAGCAAGTAAATGGTTTGCTTGTAAATAGAGTATGAGTGTGTTTATTTTAAAGGCATAATTTGGATTTTTTTCAAAGTGGGGTTGTATGTATGTACTTATCCATATTCAGCATATTACATATAGTAGATGTCAGTCGGCATGCCCCCAGTTTGGAGAAGTGTGCGAACACAGAAGCTAAGCAATGTACTAATGTGGATGGCGGCAGCAGCCATACCTATTTTAGCCACCTAAATAAAGTTCCACCAAAAAACTTCAATAACAGTTTCAGTGTACACTATATTTGAAGTATTTTTACTGTTCTAGCTTGCCGTCAGACAACTTCAGTTCCCCATTCTCCTCCATTGTTTACCAACTGTAAACTTGTTGTTGTAACCACCACAGAAGACCCACTGCCTCTCAAATCATCTGATTGGACAATGAGAAAAAATCTGATGACAAAAGAGATGACGTGGGGCGTTTTTCCGCTCTGAGTTGAAGTTTTTTCAACTTGAGGAGTTCAGAGCTCTCCCGCAAAAACACCAGGCGCATAAAGCACAGGAATGCAAGGCACGTTGCAATGCAAAAACCGCGGGCAAAAAGCTTCACTCTCAGAAGAAGAAGAAGAATTTGTAAGCGATCTAGCTGTACACTACAGTTAGCGGAGATTACCCTGACATTTACACAGAGGCACACATATGAATTTTGGGGAGATACTCAATTACCAATTTTATGAGGTGTACCACAAAACTAACATAACAAGCAGTGTAACAAATTACTGTTGACAGGGAGTAATAAGTAAGGTAATATTATTACTTTTGAAAAGAGTAAGGAGTAATGATGTACCATATTACATTTTATGAGTAACGAGTCCAACACTGACCTTTACAAACCCTTCACTGAGGGTGCAGGCAGGGGTAAAGACATGTTTTTCTCTAAAACAGAGCAACTTTGGTTAAGTGTCCATAAGTCTCTATGACAAAACATTTAAGTAACTGAATATAAAAACAAATAAAATCTACAAATTTCCAGAGAACCCGTTTTTTTGCCCGCAATTTAACTTGTTACTCAAAAACATTTTTTCCTGACACTGCAGCTAAACAATAGGTGCCACCACCAAGTTTGTGGATCGAAAACTGTGTTTTGTAAATAAAAACATATTTATCCCCTTTGTTGTTTGTTTTTGTTCTCTGCTCCAAAGCCAGCGCCACATCACATTCTTCATTTTGATGCCTCCTTCGCCTCCCCTCTGTGACTCGTGTCTCTTCCGATCGCTGACCTCTGTGCTCACACAGGCAGCCGTGTCAGAGCAGTATAGATTCATAGCACAGAAGAGCACAGAGGTCTGGTCACAGCAGCAGTGAAAATAAAATAGATCAAATAAAGTACTTCCACCCCAGGACATTGCTCACTGAGAGGGAAACCACCGGCCTTCGATTTTTTTGGAGTGATGCTGCTCAACCAAGAAAATCAAACCTGTGACTAACATGGCATTGTAACAGAATGTCACATACATGATCAGGTGTCAATTGCTTACAATTTTGCTCCTTTGAGTAGTTTTTAGAGAATAAAACATATAAAACACCACATTTAGACAAAAATAAGAGCATTTTGCTTGTGATTAGATGCTTCCAAACACTAAATAGAGGGAGTTGCAGTAGGCAGGTCTGTGTCAGAGGAAAATAAATCAGCTTACAGGAGAGAACACTGTTGTATTGTGCAAAGCTAAGCCACAAGGCATGAGTATGCAGGAAAGGAAACAGCATTTCAGGAGTGCGAAACAGATAAGACATGCTGAGGTTTCGTCCTCCAAAACTGGCACAAAGCCCCGAGCATTTCAATAAAGTGGAACGGAAAGAAGATGTCAGACTGAGAAAACGCAGAGAGGAAAAGGAACGGAAGGGAAGTGGTGGAAGGATATGCGGGAAAGTATCGAGCACAGGTGTGAGGAACATCCTAAACATAAGGGCTGGAATGCATATGTTGGAGCTGATACGAACAGACTACAGATTTATCTGCAGTAGGGGAAATATACATCGCATTGGCTTGTGATCCTTTAAATTGAATCACTGTCTACTTGTGAGACCTGGCCTCATTTATCTTTCTGTAAATGTTTTATTTAAAGGATGTTTAGAGGCCTAAATATGTGCAAGAATCCAGTATTTGACAATAAGAGAAAAAATCTGAAAAATGTGGACATAATTTTGCATTATTTCATATTCTTAAAATGTCTATCAAGTCATGCCAGTCTAAGATTAAATCTTACAAACCAACTTTTCTAATTTTAACCTAAATATATTGAGAATTTCACTCTATTTCCAACAAAAATAAGTTGTTTCTAGATTTATTCATTTATTTATTTATTTTTGGAAATAGGTATCTGTGTCTTGGAATATAAAAGAAGCCAGGAGGCTGGAATAAAGAAAAATAAAACTTGGTTTAAGGAAATATTTGAAAACGAATTACATTGGGGAGACGAAAATATTCTCACTGGATTCTTTCAATTGTTTTTAAACACATAAGACTTTATAGGACTCAAGTTATGCCAGCCTTACACCAATTGACGATCTAAGAGCTTCCACTGTCAGACAAATTTCCAATGTCAAAGTAAATATCATGAGTTTAACCTCAGTTAGTGCGCTCCCATGATGTAGAAATTGGCTTGCGCAAAGACCTAAGTTCAAATGTATGAAAATGTTCAACAACTTATAGCTGCACTCCCTCCAGCACCTAAAAGGAAGCAGCAAACCAGGTCGACAGTTAACATGGAGGGAACTCTGGGGAGGCGCAAGAATGCAAACAAAGCTTGGTTCTCTTGTACTGTGGAAAAGACGGAGAAACTGAGAAACTTGTGGAGTGAAAAAGAGTCTGTGTTTAATGCTGTATGTATCAAATCCACCGGGCTGCACTTTTTTAGTGAGAAATATTCATTCTTAAACCAGTTTGCCTCTCATTCCCACAGTATCGTCTCACTAATACAGTACAGCTAACCAACAGAGGCTGGTAGCAGGTTGAGGTTATGTGTTTTTGCGGACACGTCAGGAATTGATAATGCCATATTATTTAAAGGGAGTTAAGTGTAATTTTTTTCCACCAGCGAGATGGGGAATAATCTCAAAAGGAAACCAAGCTGTAGTCTTAGAAATAGTGACCCTACAAGATCCTCCGAACTTTGGTATCTCTGTGTGTCAGAATTTGGTCTTTTAAAAGTAAGTTAGTCTTGTGGTGTATGGCGGACATCACAGGAAAAGTGACTTGTAAGAACATTTCTTTCAGCAATGCAATATGGACACCAAAGGAGACACACACCACTGCTGTAATGTCTTCCCTTAGAAGCACAAATTTTGAAAATACAGCCATGATATAAATTCTAAGCCTTGGTAAATTTAGGACCATGCCTGGGGACTTGAATCTTGTAATTCTACACAGAAAAGGCAGGATGTGCTCAGGGGTAACAAAAGCCCTGATGCTTGCTTCTTCACAGGTGCTCTGCTGTCACTCGGCCGTAGGCGGACTTGGCCCTGTGAGAAACAGCGTGGGTAGCTGCCGGTCCAACGGTCAGCTGCTGACCTTTCATTTTCTACACTACAGGGAATGCCGCTAATTACACACAATTATCTAATCAGTAATAACCTTGGTTAGAGGGTATGAGAATGGTTTTTAAATACATGTACACAGACACAGACAAATAGACACAACTATTTTGAGTCATTTTCTTGATATTCAACTGCATTTTAACATCTAAAGATATTCCTACTGTGACAGGGTGTAAAGCCGAGGACACACACACACACAGCAGCAGGCAGGAGCTGGAGAGCGCACACACACACACACACACACACACACACACACACACACTTTCTTTATTGAAGCAGAAAGTAAACAACATTACCAGTCCCACTCAAAGTCCACAGTCTGACTCTCTGTGCCCTTCCTGTCAGGAGCTGTGCATGACCATAGTTACACACAGTTCCTGCTGGCCTATTTATCAGGCTGCTAAACAGCATGATACCTGCAACCATGCTCACTGCATGACTGAGCAGCCCTGGTTCTCCACCTGCACCCACACACCATTTTCACACACCTGCATGTGACACCAGTTAAAGTGGATGTACTAGTCTTACTTATAATCTTAAATTTGAGTCCAGACTGTAGTCATGTACTTATGGCCATAGTTTACAGTGTTGTTAGGGTTGTAGCTACCACTGTGGACACTGTAGTCACGTCAACTGAATTTGTGGGTTTAATGACATGAAGGGGAGTTTACTTTCGTCCATTACATGTCTTAAAAATGGACTAAAAGTAGATAAGCTAGAGAAGGCCTTGAAACACTTACAGCACAATGCAAGGAGATAAAATTCGCACAATGAATCAAACGTACAGATTCATATTAAGTTTTTGTTTTAATATACAGATTCACACTTTTTTACAGTTTGGTTGGTTTTCCAGTGTATTGCAAAAGTACTTTCTGTATCTATCCATTTTACAAAAGAGTCTATATTTAAACCACATTTTGATTTATACCAGAAGTTGTTAGAGGTATTAGAAATACTCCATGTTGCTTCATTTTCTCTTTAATTGGTTTTCCGCTGCCATTGAGTGTGTTTACAAGGTCTTTAGTATCCCGGTTTTGATTTGGTTTTTTAAGTATCCCGTTTTTGTGTTTGTGCATGTAAACACCATATCCCGAATTCAGAAACCAGGTTATGCCCTTTTCCCACCTGGAGTACTCTGATTGAAGCCGGGATACTGGAGCATGTATACGCCTTATCCCGGTCCCTGACGGCTGCCCGCCGTGTGCTCAGGTGCCAGAGTGACGCACCAGATATACAAGCAACATGTGGCAACGAGAGCTTCCCATTTTTGGAGCGACGAAGAGACTGAATTTTGCCTGAAAATGATGAAAGAACTCAACATAACTACGTGTTTAGATGGCAGAAGACACAGAAATGCAATATTTGTTGTCGCTCTCTCCTCCCATTGCTGAAGATGAAGTGGATGAGCCATAGCTGTAATGCGACGTGAGTATTTACTAACGCTAAGCCCGCTAGAAGCCACAAAGGTCTCATTTTTGTCTTACTTCTAAA